>NW_025767306.1:0-675348 GCF_003918875.1 Haliotis rubra | reverse complement strand
TGGGTATTCAGGCTCTGATGGGTGTCTTCATTAGTCAAATTTTCTCTATCATATTAGACAAAACATTTATACTCTCTCATTATATAGTTATTTTCATGACCTGAACAACTTTATAAATCACTTGCACATCAATCCATTCAGAGAGAATTATACACAGAGCAATGCATCAAAGGAAAAGTTATTTTAAATTGCTGGTGTCATTCTTCCCGCAAGAAGGATCAAAGCTAAGACCACAACACAAGAGATCAAACTGGTATTCGTCTTTTCTCGTCAGGTGGGAGTAAGCTTATGCCTGTACGACCTGAAAGAGCAAAATCAAAGCTCATGCGCACATCCCTGACTCAGTCGGATAGGATGAACACACGTCTGCTTAAGTGGTGGTGGGAGCGAAGAAGACAAAACATGACATATAGGTTCTATTGAGGAAAGATCAAGGTAATTAATTTGACGGTGTGATCAGGAATCGACTGGGATTCAAGTTTTAGCTTTGATCACCACATTGTAGAGTATTATATATTTACATCTCTCCTGGCTTTCGAGTAGGTCTTGCAAAACGAAGTTTTCCCACGGCAACCTGACTGTACCAGGAGTATCTTGTCTTCCATTAAGTGGCCGCCATTTTGAAAATTCGATAGATCGCCGAGATGTAAGATGGTTTATGACAGTTCTTTGATGTATTGACTTGGGTTATGACGCTGAAGCAGCCGTTATTAGCTTTAGAGACAATTTTATGTTAATAAAAATATATCTTTGTGTTTATTACATCCCTATATACGTCCCAAACTGAATTCAGAATTTCAGATTTCAGGTTCTTAAGTGAGATTAAAATCAGAGGGCGTTTACTCCTTCGAGTTCAAAACAGCAAAGTCAAGAGTTAAACTTTGCCAAGTAGTGTCAGACATTTCTTTCATAGGAAACTCAGCGCCAAATTTATGTTTCTATAAAAAAGGAATAGTTAAGGCTAAAAATAATAAATTTCCCTTTGGATTCAAGAAATTTTAAAGCTGCACACTTATACTTTGAACTATTCCGAAAATGTTGATCCAAGCTCTGTGCGAGTTGCCAAAATCAAAGATGGCCGTAATATGGCAACAAAAGAACAAAACTGACAAACCACAAAGGTTTTGCTAGAACTCTTAATAGCGGTGTTATTTTCCCTAACTGATAATGTTGTTTATAAATGCTCAATATCCCGTTGTATTATTGTTGTTCAGTCTTCTACTCCATCTCTAATCTGCGGGGACAGCCTGAAATGGGCTTCAGATATTGTACACATGTAGGGAATGGGACCCGGGTCTTCGGCGTGACGAGTGAACGCTTTAACCACTAGGCTACCCACCGCCTGAACCAATGAAGGAGAGAGATTGGAGTTGCATTTAACTCTGCTTATATTATTTCAGTTGGTGTTTATCGCTTAGCATGTCAATGTGTTGTGGAGAAAAATGATGCATCGTCTTGGAACGCGTTTTAACAGCTTTCTTGAAACGCAAGATCGTGCGCTCATAAACCAAACAACTAGATGGAACTGGGATTGATTCAAACCCAGGATCATATATTTCTTACGTCTAGACTGCAAGCAACTCTACAGATAGCTTAGACTCTGGACACAGAATGATTGAACTGTTAGACATGAGGGTTTCCGATGAACATGATAATCTTGGTGCTAAATATTTTCAGAGAAGATAGCACACCAAGGAAGGTAAGAACTATGCAGACTCTGGTTTTACTCCAGCTCTAGGACAGTCTGGCATCATATTCCTGATTACAGAAGCAATAAAGAAGGATGAATAAACGATGAAGTCGGGGATGAAGGCATCCACTGTATGGTGGACAACCTCAACGCCATATATATTACAGATGGCAGCTATAGGGATGAATAAACGATCAAGTCGGGGATGAAGGTATCCCCACTGTTGTGGACAACCTCGCGCCACCATATTACAGCTTCGACAGCAGCAATAGAGGATGCATAGCGTGATGAAGTCTTGGGTAAAGGTCACGTGGCACAGTATGGTCCATCTTGGTATATCACTCTCTCAGGGAATTGGTGATAGATCGATAGATTGTGGTTCGATTAAAAGACACGATGGTTTTACTCACATTGCAGAGGGAACGACATTACCGTCATATTGCTAAAAAATACTGTTCGTGCGGTGTTAAAAACGCACTTCTACTCTTTAAGAGGCTTACATTGTTACATACAGTAGCTTAGACACCGCATTTAATTAACTAGAACCCAATTAGACATTTGCACCCATGGAGATGAAGATATCAAAGATTTGTTTGTTCCGTTTTGTTTGTGAGTTTAATGAAACACTCCAGCAATATTACAGCTGTATGATGTTGGTCTGTAAATGATTGAGTCTGGACCAGACAATCCAGTGATTAATATCATGAGCATTGATCTACTCAGTTGGGATACGAGGTCATGTGTCAACCCAGTCAGTGAGCCTGACCACCTGATCCTCGTTAGTCGCCTCTTATGACAAGCATGGGTTACTGAAGGCCAAAGAGAACCGTATATACGGTGAACATACGTCTGCTGAAAGACTCAATAAAAAAAATGCACTCATTGCCAAAAAAGTGGCAGCGGAGTCGATGACCAACACTAGATGATTCCAACCTAATCTAATTCCCCTTCGGGGAATCCATCATATTCACAAAACACGGGACTTTTAATACCGACTATAATACGAGTAAATTTGGAGTGATGCTGTACATCAAAGAGTCCTCATTTATCCTCAATGTGATGTCTGAAATCACATCCATTGTCGCTGATTTCATATCATTTTCTGCAATAAATCAATGTGCTATGTCAGAACCACGCCGAGGCGTCTTCACATTCCATGTCCATCATGGAAACAGGCGACGTGTACATTTCTGTGATGAAGAGATCCCCATTCCAGCAAATGATGATATTTGTATCGAACTGGAATGTCATTAAGGATCTCTAAAAAGGACAACCAGTTGACATGACACGCATTCCTGTATGATTTCAGATTTTGCCAAAATATGTTATTTTGCGGTATTAATCGTGGTGCAGTTTCAGGATCGAGCATTGCTGACTTTTCAATACATGAACGTGTTTTCTTAAATTTCGAATCAATTCTGATCCGGAATCCCAAATTATTTTAGAAAGTTTCAAAAAATTTACTACTTCCATGGGTCTTTTTGCAATATTTCAAACTGGTGACGAGTTGCTGTTTGAGGGAGTATCACATAATGGTTTTATTCCATGGAATATTTCAGGCTACACTAGCACTGTTGTTGACTTAGTCCAGTTGGATGATTATTATTAATATGAAGGATAGCTTCAAGCACTATGTTGAAAAGTCTAGTTGGATGATTATTATTAAGATGAAAAGAAAGGGTAACTACAAGCACTGTGTTGGCTAGTCCAGTTGGATGATTATTATTAAAATGAAAGGAAGTAACTACAAGCACTGTGTTGACTAGTCCTAGTTGGATTAGATTAGATGGTATTAAGATGAAAAGAAGGTAACTACAAGCACTGTGTTGACTAGTCTTAGTTGGATGATTATTATTTCACAAGATGAAAAGAGGTAACTACAAGCACTGTGTTGACTAGTCTAGTTGGATGATTATTATTAAGATGGAAAAGAGAGGTAACTTCTAAAGAACTGTGTTGACTAGTCCAGTTGGATGATTATTATTAAGATGAAAAGAGGTAACTACAAGCACTGTACAGTTGAGCTAATCCTAGTTGGATGATTATTATTAAAGATGAAAAGAAGTAACTACAAGCACTGTGTTGACTAGACCAGTTGGATGATTATTATTAAGATGAAAAGAAGCCCTACTAAGCTGCACAATTTGACTAGTCCAGATTCAAGATGATTATTACTTAAGATGAAAAGAAGCAACCTACAAGCACTGTGTTGAGGCTAGTCCAGTTGGATGATTATTATTAAGATGAAAGAGAAGGTAACTACAAAGCACTGTGTTGACTAGATCTAGTCTAGTTGGATTCATTATTAAGATGAAAAGAAATTAACTTCTAAGCACTGTGTTGACTAGTCTAGTTGGCTGATTATTATTAAGATGAAAGAGGTAACTTCATAAGCACTGTGTTGACTAGTCCTAGTTGGATGATTATTATTAAGATGAAAAGGCAACTACAAGCACTGTGTTGGCTAGATCCAGTTGGATGATTATTATTAAGATGAAAAAGAGGTAACTACAAGCACTGTGTTGACTAGTCTAGTTTGGATGATTATTATTAAGATGAAAAAGAGTAACTCACAAGCACTGTGTTGACTAGTCCAGTTGGATGATTATTATTAAGATGAAAAGAGGTAACTACAAGCATTTTATCCTACCAGTAGGCGACGTTTCAGCTCCCCTTTGGTATTCTAGTGTGTGAGAATGTCGACATTGAGGAGTTTCCATCTTTTGTCTTCAGCTCAAATATGGGAATAAGCCCTAATAAAGCCTACTCTATAAACCGGTTATTAAAACCAGATATACAACGGTTACAGACATTGGTTGTATCGAAAACCTGAATAACCAACCGATTGGTGGCGACACTGATTGACATCTCCACGTACGAATGGCCATCTGCACTGAACACTGGTTATAACGAAAACCTGAATAACCAAACGAATAGTGTCTACACTGGTTATATCGAACACCTGGTACAAATGACAATATGCGGTCACATTAAGTGAACATCAGATATAACTGATTGTTTGATGTCAACATTGCCACTCGAACAAATTGCATAAACAAAATGTGTCCTTGTTGGGTGTTTTACTGCACAGCAGGGACTCTGCCATGCGTCATGGACATGCTAAACGTAGACAATCCTGGCGTATGATTGGGTTCCAACAATCCAGTCATACCATAGTGCACTTGTTGATTTTGTTGAAACTATAAACGTTGTACAAAATTGACAAACTTTATGGATAATAACTTCTTTATAACGAGAGTGGGACGTTTCGATACAGATTCTTGTACCGATGTCAAGCTGGAATGCTACTCAAAGAAGTTGTAAACGTTGTGATAATTTTGAAGTAGGTATTCTGTGAAGATTGTGGATATTCTACATTCCAAAGTAAAAAGAAACATGTTTAAAAAAGGTTTCGTTTTACAAAGGGACGGGTGGGGGTGGATACGTGTGGGGGGCAGTTATCATGTCTCAGCTCAAACCTTTCTTTGGGACAATCGTGGTTCATCTACCAGTGTCAGTTCTTATTGCCTATGCCTTTCAGTTGTCACGGTCAATATGGATAGTTTCAATGCTTACCGGAATGAACAGAGGCTTTTAGCCAAATAAACTCCAAACCATCTTTGATATATGTTTACTAGGCAAATGGAGATAAAACATAACGAAGAATGTCGCGTTTACTTTTGAAATGCATTTTGTTGATATCAACAATAAGCTTCTAAAATGCAACCTTTAAATTTTAAACTGCAGCCTTTAACTGAGACTTTTCATTATGGTAACACTACAGTTTAATATGCCATATGACCTGTGAAACTGTACAGCACGAGACAGCTATAAAACACTCATATCTTTTCGGCTATTTCCGTAACCTGTAACTACCGCTCCGGAAATCGAGACGAGTGATGGTAAACGGCCCCTCGCTGCCTTTGTGACCCAGGAAGTAATCTCTGGTCAGTGTGACCTTGACTTAGAGACAAAATCTTCATTGTCGCTTTTTCTCTGAAACCTGCTCAGAGTTCAAGTCTCAGGTTCCTATTTGCCACTGTTCTGATATTCCAATTATCTCACAGCGGTGGTAACAACTGTTATTAGATCAACATAGAACGCGAAATTGATTCCGCTGTTGGTTGGAATTAAAATCGACTCCCGGATTACAATGTGTGCTTGACAAGATGTCCCCACTGAGCTATTATTGGCATGTGGCGTCGCTTTGATGTTCCTGGTAGCAAGGTCCAGGGTGTGAGACTAACATCGCATGTTGGTTTTGTTTATATCATCAGATAATTGATCGTTGTGTTGAAATATTCCATGAAAGGGCAAGGTTCAATCTACCGCAGCAGATTGAGAACAGGTCATCTCGGTTCCTTTCTCGTAATGGAACATGTGATGATTGCACGCCGAGGCATCATTTCACTTCAAGCTGGTTACAAGTACAGTTTTATACATGTGTTGATTTCCGCACAGATTGTTGATCTCGTTATAGCAGACCCTGTCATTCCGGAAACATTTCTTTACGTGTTTGAGTATTTTTATATTTTGTCTTCCTTTTTCTATTTGTACCATTTAACGATCGTATCCAAAGCAGCTGAGTCACCGAGTAATTTCGTAGAGTGACTTTTTATATCCATGTCCTTTTATACCTAAAACATTGCTTTATATATCCAATTCATTTTAAATGCAACGTTGAAAAGTCATTTCACCTCACCTCACCTCAGCCAATGTTGCTGGACCATGTTATGAGTGAGTGAGTGAGTAAAGGTTTTACCCCTTTGTATACTGTATGTTTAATATCGGAACATGGACACCAGAAACGGGTTCAATACAATGTACCCATTAGAGAAATTGAGCCCGGGTCTTGGGCGTGACGAGCGAACGCTTGAGCCACTCAGCTCCCCACAGCCTCGATGTTGTTGGTGTCGTGTTGTCAACGTAGTTGTCATGTTGTTCTGTTGTTGCTGCCGTCGTGTTAACCAGGTACTGTGTGTTGGGATGAATATCGGACAGTAGTCACATTTTGTGATGTTGATTCATTAGGTAATTCATTGATTGTTGATTTCAAGATAAACTTTATGACGGACACGACCAGTCGATAATATCAATGTTCTCATGTGCAACAGCCAAGGGTAACATTGTAATGAACACTATTCTGTTCCATGTGTATCTATATAGATAAACATCTCACAATTGTTTAACAAACGACGGCCATGTTTCCCGTTTCCAATGATTGACAACTGGTGTGTTGTACATATACACGGTGTTCCTTTCATTATAAAGTGAGAGTGAATATTGCTTAACGCCGCATCAACTATTTAGCAGCTGATCCCGGCGATTCAGTATAAAGAGAAAAGTGATTAATTTCATATAGCTAAGATGTACGTAGTGATTAAAGCCTTAAGAAAGTGTGTTTTTTGGTGTCTGGCGGTGCAATGTCTGCACCCAGTAACTGTTTGTTTAGTTATGTTAACCATACATTCAGATGCTACCATATAATTCAACCATCAAACACTAATCAAATTCTGAAGTAGAAAAGATTAACGATTGAGAATATCCGGTCTTGAATATCCGCTAAAACAGATTCCGTTTGCACGATGGACGAGTTATAGGTGTTAAACGATATGAATTGATCACTGTGATCACTGATCATTGCGTTGATCGATGTTCATGATGTTGAAAACTGGTTTGTCTGGTCCAGACTCGATTATTTACAGACCACCGCCATATAGCTGGAATATTGCTGAGTAGGGCGTTAAACTAAACTCATTCGTTCACTCATTATTCCTTAAATCAGAGATCGCAATAAGCAGATTCAATTGATCTTAAGTCCAAATTCAATTGCAAGATTTTCAATCAATTTTCCTTAAAAGAAAAGTTATCCCACTGTTCCGGCTCTCCTTAATCTAATCAACGTTTCACCGCTAGGTGGCGGTGAAGTTCATGGTGACCTCAGCTGAAGGTCGTCTGGTCACAAATCCCCTAGAGGCCCGGCTCAACAGATTGGCCATATTCCTTGCCAATTTCCCCAGTTCATTGCAGTCGGGTAGACATGTTGTTTCTTTGAATGTCTCTTTTTTCGCCAAGGGGAATAACGATTATATACCTTGATTAAGTTTATTGGATGTGGTGACTCTACAGTCGACAGTTTGGTACCTTATTCAAGTCACTTATCTCTGAAGCGGTGAATGCCGTGAGAAAGTATTTACGTGATTGAAGAGAAGAGAATGATAAGACGTAGCTACCGATGTGTGAGTGAGTGAGTGAGTTTGGTTTAACGCCGCTTTGTACAGTATTTTAGTAAAAGTTGGTTGGTTTGTTGTTTAACGCCGCACTCAGCAATATTCCAGCTATATCCTCGGTCTGTAAACAATCGAGTCTGGACCAGGCAATCCAGTGATCAGCATTATGAACATCGATCTTCGCAATTGGTAAACATGTCAACATGTGTCAACCAAGTCAGCGAACCTGACCACCCAATCGGGTTAGTCGCCTCTTACGACAAGCATGGTTGGCTGAAGACCAGAACTTCACGGGTTTTCAGTAAAAGTAAGGCTCCCATTGTTTGGTGTTTGTGGAAAGCCAGAATGATGGGTGTTTCAAATGTTTGCCAGTTCGGTGATGAAACCAATGGTTATGGTGATTACAAAGAAACGTGGCCAGGGCGAACCGGGATTCAAATTCACAATCATAGGATTGAGTCACACCAAAGGGAGACAACTCTCCCTCTAGCATAACCTAAACATAATGAATTTACAGTTATACAGTTGAAAGGGCGTTTACATTCATTCCAAATAGTAGTGTGATATTATTCATCTGTATGGCACATTGTATTAGGTGAGTCAGTAGATTGCCACACACCTTAATGTTGAAAAAACACTGTGTATATCGCTTAACCCGACAAAGACAAGAATTGTGTCCTTAACAATCGGTATAGCAGGAAAAATGTGGTTTAATCGTTCTTTTGGGTTAAGCTCACCCCAGAGGAACCTTGTTCATCAAGAAACCTCGTCAACAATCATGAACGCGGCATTAAACCAAATTCCATTTGCCTACTTCAAAATTTCAACAAGTTTTTTTGTGGTGGACATTAGGAAGAAATTCAAACTTTGATTTTTACAATTGACTAGCCTGTGCGTGTGTTATGACTAGTGCAGGATGCCCTCACCTTTTTGGTATCATCACTATCTGATAGTACATGTAATTTATAAACGTACAATCGACTCGACATTTGACTGAGGTTTCAAATAATGTGAAAGTGTTTGTCGCTTTTCTAAGTTGTATGTAGGGGATTAACATGTCTCCACGTTTTCCATCAACTCTCGAGGGTGTTTTGCTATTTTTAATTTATTTTTAACAGTTAAGCTCAATAAATAGCAACTCCAGTTGTAACAATTCGCCAATGATGAAAATTTAAGAAATCTCGTATCAGTTCAAAACACTCTTCGCCATGTTGTTTTTTCTCCAAATTCTGTTGATAAACATCATTCATTTCTGCGTTCTTCTTCTTGAAAATCTGTTAAGAATGTAATCTTTTTCAAATTTAGTTTTAGGAGTATTTTAGGAATTGAGTGATTTTAAATGACATCCCCAACAAAAGGTGCTGGTGAGATGAGTGAAGACACAGGGTAATGCCTAAATACGTTTATACGATTCTTTCTTATCGTCTCATCTGTTTTTTCCTCCCCGTAATTGGACCCAGAGTGTTATAACAAGATCGATATTGATCCTGAAAATAATTACCTTTTCATCACGTAAGCGTGTGCAACGCATCAGCGACTGGTGAAATTGATACAGGCTGATGCAAAATCAATCGCCATCGAGAGAAGACGTCACTTCCTGAAATAAACCAGCATATCATTGCTGGTGAAATTACATTACGAAATACGTTCATCACATAGCTTGAAATGTATTCCACGGAACGCTCTCCACTTGCAAGTGTCCCGACTCGCCGAATGGTCGTGAGATTGAAACATGCAGAGAGTGTGTGATTCCCCTCTCTCCGACGTCAGTAACAACTTGTGGTAACTGACGCATACAGCTCATCGTAGAATCCTTTTAAAGAGTTTCGATCACGTTCCCGCCAAATGGGATTAAGATGGCAATAACTCGGAATGGGTTAGATCATGGTTGGAGAGTAGGGGCATGTTCAGGAACATCTGTATATGGACAAGGCTGCTGGTACAAGACGGATGGAGGATAGGTGGATGATTGGTGTGGGGGTGGCGATCACAAGCAGATCGATCTATAAGGACCTTTTAGCACTGCACTAAGCAATCGACGGATCAGCACTGCACTGTGCAATCGACAGATCAGCCTGCACTGTGCAATCGACGGATCAGCACTGCACAAAGCCATCGACGGATCAGCACTGATCTGAGTAATCGACGGATCAGCATTGAACTGTGCAAACGACGGATCAGCCTGCACTGAGCAATCGACGGATCAGCCTGCACTGAACAATCGACGGATCAGCACTGCACTGTGCAATCAAAAGATCAGCCAGCGCTAAGCAATCGACAGATCAGCCTGCACTCAGCAATGAACGGATCAGCCTGCACTGAGCAATCGACGGATCAGCACTGCACTGTGCAATCAACAGATCAGCCAGCGCTAAGCAATCGACGGATCAGCCTGCACTCAGCAATGAACGGATCAGCC
Source organism: Haliotis rubra (assembly GCF_003918875.1). NCBI lineage: Eukaryota > Metazoa > Mollusca > Gastropoda > Lepetellida > Haliotidae > Haliotis > Haliotis rubra. Next base: position 665,009 of record NW_025767306.1, on the reverse strand, counting down.
TGCACTGAGCAATCGACAGATCAGCATTTAACTGTGCAATCGACGGATGAGCACTGCAATGTGCATTCGACGGATCAGCACTGCACTGTGCAATAAACAGATCAGCCTGCACTAAGCAATCGACGGATCAGCCTGCACTGAGCAATCAGCGGATCAGCCTGCACTGTGTAATCGACGGAACAGCACTGCACTGTGCAATTGATGGATCAGCACTGAACTGTGCAATTGATGGATCAGTACGTGGAGATCAACGGCCTTACAACAGACAATATGACTATTCATGAAGTAGAATGTACAGAAAAAATAGTGTTTGATATCAATGCTGTTTTGTTCATGACAAGCACAGATTTCATAAAAACGAATGGAAACGTAATACAATCACAAAAAATGTTAGTTATCAAATATTCACGATGGTGATCCTTCGCAAGGTCTAGACACACACACACACACACACACACCTCCCCCTAGCACATAGACTAGGTTAAATAATAACAGTCATTGTGAACATTCGATGATCGCTGCTCCACACACGCGCACGTGGGGAATCGAACCGGGCCTTCGAGTGATTTGTTTACCACTAGGCTACATCACCGCCGACTGGAGAATCGAACATTGCTTTGAGGAGTCCAGTATAAGGAGTGTTTGTTATCTGGACGCCTGCAGTCATTACGTTGATATTATGTCCATATAATATCAAATAATACGTCATATCAAAAACATTACACACAAAACTCTCCACAATACCATATAACACACTTACAAGTAATGACATACTGACATTTAAGGGTAATTGCATATACCAGAGAACAATGACCTGATAACGATGAATTGTAAAATCCTGTTTTAAATACGCCATGAACTCCACAATCAAGCCTTGTCTGGATCTGATCTGGATCGCGGTAAGGAACAGCTGTTTAACATGGATTTCTCGTTAAAACGTCTTATGAAAAAGGCTTGCTATATATAGTTGATGCACATGTGGGTCGTAGGCGGGTTTTGAATTTTAGCAGATTTCAGCCAGCTGGTAAATGTTGGACTACTGAGAGTTACTTTCGAGGTAAAACAGTAATTGCGTGACTCTGCTCGCGTGGCCATGACGTCATCCTGGGAACCGATCTTTTTATAACCATGAAAACATAGTAATATTTATATTTGCATTTATCGTTCTTCATACACATGCATTTCATGCCGTATCACTTTACAAATACATGTCTTATTTAAATAACTAAAATAAGTGTGTTTAAGATGTTTAAGATTTAGAAAAAGAACATCTGGCACAGAAGAAACATCGTATTTTATTGCTAAACTATGGAATAAAGGCAAAACTGGTATATATAGAGATGTAAAAGGATTATATTATGAGTGTTTGATATGTTTTTGTCACAAAATATTTAAACACGTAATCTTTGGACTCTTATGGTAATAAAGATTAAAACAACAACGTGTATATAGATTGCCTATTTAAAAGTAATGTAAGAACCATCAAATAAGATGGAAAACTAAACGATGGCGTTTCTTCTCAAAATGTTTTCCTTCTCGTGTTAAGCTTCACTTCAAGCGTGTTTATTGTAATTGCCTCAAACCCCTCGGAAGAATCTGAGGTCGTTATCGAAATAACATTTACCCATTACAGATTTTACAAACATTGATTTTATAAATCTTGAAGAAAAATCACGACGCCTAGGATTAGAAATAACGTGCTACTTTCATACAACTACTCTTCTTTAATCAGATCAAGAAAGCGTCAGCTGAAATAACAGATAAAGCATGGCGGGCTGGCAATTGTGTGAAGAGTTTTATGCGTTTTGACCTTTCACGTTTGCGGATACGATTTCCATGGCTAAAGCAATTGACATTATTCGGCATGAAATATATTTGAGAGATTTACAGTGCTATTGCCGGGATGAGGAAGCTTGTTTCTTACACTGAGCTCATGTGATTTACTTTAAACAGTCACGACGGATCACATTCTCCTTACAACTGACAATGATTACACCTGGAGCAGTCCCGAATCGACGAGTTTGCAAACATATCGATTTTGTTCTTTCGGAGCTGTTTGTTGCTGAACAACATTTGATCAGAAAATTGCAGAACAAATTGATGCTGAGGTAAATATATACTTAACGTTTTATTGATTGGATGTGATTAGGTATTAAAGTAAAGATTTATCATTTGTTATCATTATAATCTTTGCAGTTGTGTCAACAGATGAACCGATAGTTAAACTTTGAGGTAAAAAGGTAAACGCTGATAAATTTCTAGGTGTGTACAGTTTATAATGATATTAAGAATAAATAGATACAGCGACACCTCGTTATTCCGGACAGTAGCTATTATCCCTCTAACTCCGGGTGTCTGGATTAACGAATCGTGGTACAGTGGAAAACTTTGTTTGCACACGAAGTGGGGCTGAAATGTTCAGAGCCTGACAATGAATGACGGGGTTGGCGTTGGTCGCTAATTATTCAGTAGTAGTAGCAGTAGTAGTAGTAGTAGTAGTAGTAGTAGTAGTAGTAGTAGTAGTAGTAGTAGTAGTAGTAGTAGTAGTAGTAGTAGTAGTAGTAGTAGTAGTAGTAGATCACAGAAATGCATTGAACAACAAAACTTCAACAAGGAAAATAGGCATATTTTTATTTTTTTCAGACAGTTTTCTCCAATTGAAATGGAATAAAACTAAGAAGCACTTTGATGTCTGTACATTAAAGATACTTAATCTCACTTGTTACCGATCGACCAGTCATGCCAGATGATTATAAGCGTTTGAAGAAGGCCAAACAATCAGACATTTTCGAGATCTGTAAGGAAGGCCTCGAAGTCTGGAGTGTAGCAGTTAAATGTCAATGAGTTCTGGCCCAGGATCTGCTGGTTTTGGGTACGAATTCCGATAACCCTGATCATACTTCTTTGTCTGTGAGCACTCTGTACTGAACAGGGCCGGTGGGGTAGTCTAGTGGTTAAAGCGTTCCCTCGTCATGCCGAAGACCCGGGTTCGATTCCCCACATGGGTACAATGTTTGAAGCCCATTTCTGGTGTTCCCCGTCGTGGTATTGCTGGAATATTGTTAACAATCGGGCCAGGTTCCTTCTATCACCAACTGTTGTCATGGAACCATAAGGACAGCAAATGTCATGACCTACTGAACACTACAAACCCCTGGCTATTGGCGACTGAGAAGACTCGTCCGGCCCAAGGACGCTGTTCCCAAGAACACATTGTTATTTACTGGGATATGATGTCGCCCCGTTTAGGGGAATGTACGTGTATGGAACACTATTCGTGTTAGTTCTGTTTTCTTTCGATACATTTGCCACTGGAGATAGTCAGTGGATCCACCTTCTGACAGTCTGGTTGGGCTCACAAGGGATGGTGCCGTCTCTCATGGCTTGACCAGAATCTGCTTCCTGGAATACCTGAGACGCCCACAGTGTGACGTATGTTAGTCAGAATGGAGAAGACTAACTCTTGACAAGTAGCTCAAATTAGAATAATATAATTGGGAAATATTTTGTAAGAACATTGTTTTCTTTTGATAAGAATATCGTCTGAATCGTACCACTTACTCTTTGTTCAACAAATCTTTCTACTCATTATAGTGGGTGTTGTCTCCTTTTCTTCAGTAATTAGAGTCACGTCTGTTATATCATGTCACAGCAGTTTAATGGTGACAAGGACGTTACAACTTTGGTGAAATATATTACGTCAGTGCAAAAGAGTGCCTTGCGACTGCGGTCTGTAAATAGACCAGACAATCAAGTGATCGATGGTCCAGAATGTATAGTTGTTAAGTTCGAATAACGACTAATGGGTTTGTGTTGCTAACAGATACAGGATCCAGGGTGAATATTGAATTCAAACCCACATCCACGAATTTCTAAAATGCAACTACGTTCAACGTTCGCCCCATCAACCCTGAGAGCAGAGGCTTGGACGGACCATGTTTTAAAACAGGCATAAGTATGACTAACAAACGAAAACGCTATTAGTTCTAAAAGGCAGAGGTCGAGTTTTAACATCCTGTCATAACATCTTTGGAAAATCAATACGAAACTGGTCTGAAAACATTAATTTTATACTCTCTCGTATATAACGCAAATATTATTTATTTTCATGACTGAACAGCTGTGAATCGCACATCAATCCATTTAACAGAATTATACACAGAGCAATGCATCAAAGAAAAGCTATTGTAAATTGCTGGTGTCATTCTTCCCGCAAGAAAGATCAAAGCGAAGACCACAACGCACAGATCAAACTGGTATTCGTCTTTCTCGTCAGTGGGAGTAGCTTATGTCTTGCACACGACCTAAAGAGCAAATCAAAGCTCGCCGAGCACATCCCTGCCCAGTCAATAGATGAGCACACGTCTGGTTATGGTGGTCAGCGCGAAGAGGGACAAAACATGGCATAGTCTCTATTGAGGAAAGGTCAGAGTAATTAATTTGACAGTTTTAGCTTTGATCACCACATTGTGGAGATTATTATATATTTACATATCTCCCAACTTCGGAGGAATTCGGTAGGTCTTGCAAACGAAGTTTTTCCACGGCAACCTGACTTTACCAGAAGTATCTTGTCTTCCATTAAGTGGCCGCCATTTTGAAAATTCGATAGATCGCCGAGATGTAGATGGTTTATGACAGTTCTTTGATATATTGACGTGGGTTATGAGATGAAGCAACGGGCATTAGCTTAGAGACAATTTTATGTTAATAGAAATATATCTTTGTGTGTTATTACATCACTTTATAGTTCTCAAACTGAATTGGAATTTCGATTTCAGTTCTCGTGAGATTAGAATTGAGGACGTTGACTCTTTGCGAGTTCAAAACACCCAGGTCAAGGTTAAACTTTGCCAAGTGGTGTCAGACATTCTTCCACTGGGAAGATCCAGCTTCGAATTTGTGTTTCTTTAATTTGGTATAGTGGAATAGTTAAGGCAAGATTTTAAGCCTTTGGGTTCAAGGTACCAAAGCTGCACACTTATACTTTGAACTATTCCGAAAATGTCTGGATATGAATCCAGCTCAGGAGCGCCCACTCGAGAGAGAAATCCAAGATGGCCGCCAATATGGCTGAAATTTCTAATGGGTAGAAGACTGAACAACAATACAAGGGGGTATTACGTATTACCCAGAAACAACAATATCAGTTATTGATAATAATTCCGCTATTAAGAGTTCAGCAACATCTGGGGGTAAGTTGTATTCTTATTTGAGTATATAACCTATACAGACAGACTCATTCAACCAGAACGCCACAATCCTTTGTGCAGAGTTATGTTCCCTGTATGTGTTAGAAATCTGTAATAATGGGTTCGAATCCAGATTGCTACCAAGCATCATACCCGGGCTGGTAGATGTTTCCAAAATCTAAAACTTCTGAGATCATATTCATTCTCCTCCAACATCACACTGAAACACAATAAGTGGTGCACTTGTGCCCAATCCCTTTGTCTTTTTGGACAATAAAATATGTTTAAAACAAACACAATTCGGCTGACGTAACTGGAATACAGGTCATAGCGGCGATGAACAAAACTCACTCACTCACTTACTCACTCATGCTCGACCTACAAAGGACACAACTCAATTTAATGAGTGGCATCTAAATCAGTTGAGATGAGTGTGATTTGAAGACGGTGGATGATTGCCTTTACTATCAATCACTGATTCGTCTAATTTATTGATTACTCTCATAAAGCTTGAACACTCAAGCTCGCTTTTTCACTTACTCATTCACTCATGTACGCTCTTACGCACTTAAGAACTCACACACTCACTCTGGTGGTCAGACTCTCTGCCTTCGTCCATGCACCCACTCACTAACTCATCCACCCACACTCTCAAGAACAACACAAATGTTGCTGCTATAAAATATCTATGCCTCATCTGACGTGCTATGCTTTCAAGACAAGATCATGTTGAGAGTCCAGATGGCCCGTCTGGTCACAATACGGCACATTATCTTCAATTAGAAAACAGAAAGTAGGTGATGTTTCTGTGCTCTATATATAGCTTGCATCATGACATCAAAGATGAACACCATGCTGGAGGCAACAAACAACGCCCAACCACGTCAGCGTCAACGGCAGTAATGCGCCACCAAGGCCAACTCCAACGTCACTCGACTCCCTTATAGGACGACCACCGAAAGGCTCTCAACAACACGGCCTGTCCACTTAACCAAGCTAATAATAAACTCTATCACAATGCCCAGATTTGTCATGGTCACTTTAGTAGCCCTCACCACCATCAAACAATGTTGACCTTTACGTTGACCCTGAAGGAAATCCTCGGCCATTTTATAGAATATATTCATCAGATTGCGGCTGATCTGTCCTAATGCTGCTTTATATTAATGTCACATCCTGGGGTAGGGGGAGGGTGGGCTAATGGCGGATGTCCGTGGCATGGATGAAGGCCACTCCGGACACATGGTCCTGGAGAGATTCCATTTGGAACATTTTCTCTGTAACCGAAATTGACAAATGATGGCCAAATATACACGGTGGTGAATCAACATGCTGGAGACCTAGAGCGCCTTTAATCGATATATTTAAGACGGTGTCGCTTTTTGTTCGCGGGATATCGGTAATCGATTATATTGTCGTGCCCATCTCTCCGTTGTCTATCACTATAGTTAATTATAGTCTATTAGGTATAGTCTTGGTGTTCGTTTTTGAATAGCCAGGTCAATCAATGACTAACCGAAGGTTTTAAAGGTACCAAAGACAGGATATTGAATTTAATCTTAAGTGTATTTTGAAAATGCGACATTGAAAACTGAGTTGTGTTTAACAGTTGTCTATACCAATCCTGAAGCTATATTACAGAAGAAGGGAACCAGTGAAGGTGTGAGTGAGTATGTTTTTACGCCGCTTTTAGCAATATTCCAGCAATATCACTGCGGGGACAGCCGAAATGGGCTTCAGATATTGTACACATGTAGGGAATGGGACCCGGGTCTTCGGCGTGACGAGTGAACGCTTTAACCACTAGGCTACCCCATCGCCTGAACCAATAAAGAAGGGGAGGCTGAGTTGGGTTTAACTCTGCTTTTATTATTTCAGTTGCATGTCAATCGCGGCATGTCAATGTGTTGTGGGAGAAAAATGATGCACGTCTTGGACGTTAACCAGATTTCTTGAAACACAAGATCGCGGTGCTGACAAACCATATGACTTGATAAGCCCGAAGTGGGATTCGAACCCAGGATCATAGATTTCTTACACGTCTAACGGTAGCAACTCTACAGGCTTAGACTCCGGACACAGATGATTGAACTGTTAGACATGAGGGTTTTCCGATGAACATGATAATCTTGGTGCTAAATATTTTCAGAAGATAACACCAAGGAAGGGAGGAATTATGTAGACTCTGGTTTTTACTCAGCTTTGGATAGTCTTGCATCATATTGTTCGTGATGTGTTAAAAAACACTTACTTTTCAAGGGCTTTTTTTTATTGTTAAATTCAGCAGCTCAGACACCGCATTTAATAAACTAGAACCCAATTAGACATTTGCACCGCCAAGATGAACATATCAAGATTTGTTTGTTCCGTTGTTTGTCTTTTAATGAAACACTGAGCAATATTCCAGTTGTATCACGTTGGTCTGTAAATAATTGAGTCTGGGCCAGACAATCCAGTGATTGATATCATGAGCATCGATCTACGCAATTGGGATACGAGGACATGTGTCAACCAAGTCAGCGAGCCTGACCACCTGATCCCGTTAGTCGCCTCTTATGACAAGCATGCATGGGTTACTGATTGCCAGAGACGTATATACGGCAAATCTACGTCTTTGCAGAAGACCAATTCTAACCCGGATCTTCACGGGTGCAGAATAAAAAAATGCACTCATTATAAGTGACAGCGAGTCGATGACAACACTAAGATGATTCCAACCTAATCTAATTCCCCCTTCACGGGGAACTCATCACAAAACACGGGACTTTAACGCCGACCATAATAAGAGTAAATTGGAGCGATGTTGTACATCAAAGTCTCATTTATCCTCAATGTGATGTCTAATCACATCTTGTCGCTGATTTCATATCATTTCTGCAATAAATCGGTGTATATGTCAGAACCACGGCGAGGCGTCTTCACATTTCCATGTCATCATGGAGGGCAGCGACGTGTACATTTCTGTCATGAAGAGATCAGTTTCAGCAATGATGTGTTATTGTCGTTGGAATGTCATTAAGGATCTCTAATACGACAATCAGTTGACGTGGCACGCATTCCTGTATTTCAGATTTAACCAAATCTATTATTTTGCGTTATATCTGCGTTAATTGCAGTTTCAGGATCGACATGTATTTCAAAACATGAACGTGTTTTCTTAAATTGCGAATCAATTCTAATCCGAAATCCCCACGTCTTTTTGAAAGCCAAAACATATTTACTACTTGCATGGTTTTTTTTGCATAATATTCAAACAGTTTCAATTTCGGAAAAAGTCTCAACTGAAGACATGTCAACTGAAATCAGTCCTTTAATTCGTTACGTGAAGTGAAACCGTTTTAATTATACCACAAAGGCCATTTTATTCCAGGGCACACTTGTGTTCTTAGACTCCCGGCACGGAGCGGAATCGTTGTTTTCTCAGAGATCAATTTTCACGGTGACGAGTTTGAAGTTTGAGGGGAGTATGCATGTGGTTTGTTCTGGAATATTTCAGGCTCCACTAGCACTGTGTTGGCTAGTCCAGTTGGATGATTATTATTAAGATGAAAAGAGGTAACTACAAGCACTGTGTTGACTAGTCTAGTTGGATGATTATTATTAATATGAAAAGAGGTAACTACAAGCATTTGTCACACCGTAGACACGAGTTCAGCTCCACACACGGTACAGTGTGTGAGGAGTATTGTTGGAGTTTCCCATCCTTTGTCTTCAGCTCAAAATGTCGAATAAAGCCTACTCTACTCAAAACTTGTTATAACGAACACCAGATATACAACGGTTACAGACATTGGTTGTACCGAAAACATGAATAACCAACCGATTGGTGTTGACAGTGATTACATCTCAACGTACGAATGGCCATCTGCACTTAACACTGGTTAAAACGAAAACCTGAATTACTAAACGAATAGTGTCGACACTTTTCATATCGAACACCTGGTAAAAATGACAATATGCGGTCAATACTGGTTATATCGAACACCTGGTAAAAATGACAATATGCTGTCAACACTGGTTATATCGAACACCTCGTAAAAAATGACAATATGTGGTCACATTATGTGAACATCACATATAACTGATCGTTTGGTGTCAGCATTGCCACTCGGACAAATTGCATAAACAAAATGTGTCTTTGTTGGTGCACACTTCACAGCAGGGACTCTGCCATGCGTCGTGGACATGTTAACAAACCAGACAATCCTGTGATTGGGTTCCAGAAATCCAGTCATACCATAGTGCATTTGTTGATTTTGTTGAAACTATAAACATTGTACAAAATTGACAAACTATATGGATAACAACTTCTTTATTGCGATAGTGCGACGTTTCGATACAGATTCTTGTACCGTTGTCAAGCAGGAAGTTATTCAAAGAAGATATAAACGTTGTGATAATTTTGAAGTAGGTATTCTGTGTAGATTGTGGATATACTACATTCTAAAAGTAAAGAAACATGTTTAAGAAATGTGTTGGTTTTACAAGGGACGGGTGGGAGTGGATACGTGTGGGGGGCAGTTGTCATGTCTCAGCTCAAACCTTTGGCACAATCGTGGTTCATCTACCAGTGTCAATTCTTATTGCCTATGCCTTTCAGTTGTCACGGTCAATATGGATAGTTTCAATGCTTTCCGAATGAACAGAGGCTTTGTAAATATACTCCAAACCACCTTATATGTTTACTAGGCAAATGAATAAAACATAACGAAGAATTTCGTATGTTTACCTTGAAAATGCATTTTGTTGATATCAACAATCCCTTCTAAAATGCAACCTTTCAATTTTAAACTGCAACCTTTAACTGAGACTTTTTTCATTATGGTAACACTACAGTTTAATATGCATATGTGGTCTATGAAACTGTACAGCACGAGACAGCTAGAAAACACTCATATCTTTTCGGCTATTTCCGTAACCTGTAACTACCGCTCCGGAAATCGAGACGAGTGATGAAAAACGGCCCCTCGCTGCCTGGGTGACCCAGGAAGTAATCTCTGGTCAGTGTGACCTTGACCTAGGGACAAACTCTTCATTGTCGCTTTTTCTCTGAAACCTGCTCAGAGTTCAAGTCTCAGGTTCCTATTTGGCACTGTTCTGATATCCCAATTATCTCACAGCGGTAGTAGCAACTGTTATTAGATCAACATAGAACGCGAAATTGATTCCGCTGTTGGTTGGAATTAAAATCGACTCCCGGGTAAAAACGTGTGCTTGACAAGAACATGTGATGATTGCACGCCGAGTCCTCTTTTCACTTCAAGCTGGTTACAAGTACAGTTTTATACATGTGTTGATTTCACACAGGTTGTTGATCTCGTTATAGCGGACCCTGTCATTCCGGAAACTTTTCTTTACGTGTTCGACTATTTGTTTTTCTTTTGTTCCTTTTTTTCTATTTGTACCAGTTAACGATCGTATCCAAAGCTCAGTCACGTATAATTTCGTAGAGTGACTTTTTATATCCATGTCCCTTTATACCTAAAACATTGCTTTATATATCCAATTATATTAAACGCAACGTTGAAAAGTCATTTCACCTAACCTCAACCAATGTTTCTGGACCATGTTATGAGCGAGTGAGTGAGTAAGGTTTTACCCCCTTTGTATACTGTATATTTAATATTGGAACATGGACACCAGAAACGGGTTCCATACAATGTACCCATTAGAGAAATTGAGTCCGTGTCTTGGGCGTGACGAGCGAACGCTTGAGCCACTCTGCTCCCCCACAGCCTCGATGTTGTTGGTGTCATGTTGTCAACGTAGTTGTCATGTTGTTCTGTTGTTGCTGCCGTCGTGTTAACCAGATACTGTGTGTTGGGATGAATATCGGGCAGTAGTCACATATTGTGATGTTGAATTATTAGGTAAAGTGAGAGTAAATATTGCTTGACGCCGCATCAACTATTTAACAGCTGTTCCCGGCAATTCAGTATAAAGAGAAAAGTCATTAATTTCATATAGCTAAGATGTATGTAGTGATTAAAACCTTTAGAAAGTGTGTTTTTGGTGTCTTGCGGTGCAATGTCTTCACCCAGTAACTGTTCGTTTAGTTATGTTAACCATACATTCAGATGCTACCATATAATTCAACCATCAAACACTAATCAAAATCGGAAGTAGAAAAGATTAACGACTGAGAATATCCGGTCTTGAATATCCGCCAAAACAGATTCCGCTTGCACAAAGGACAAGTTATAGGTGTTAAACGATATGAATTGATCACTGTGATCATTGATCATTGCGTTGATCGATGTTCATGATGTTGATCACTGGATTGTCAGGTCTATTGCTGAGTAGGGCGTTAAACTAAACTCATTCGCTCACTCATTATTCGTTAAATCAGAGATCGCAAAAAGCAGATTCAATTGATCTTTAGTCCAAATTCAATTGCAAGATTTTCAATCAATTTTCCTTAAAAGAAAAGTTATCCCACTGTTCCGGCTCTCCTTAATCTAATCAACGTTTCACCGCTAGGTGGCGGTGAAGTTCATGGTGACCTCAGCTGAAGGTCGTCTAGTCACAAATCCCCAGAGGCCCGCCTCAACAGATTGGGCATATTCCTTGCCAATTTCCCCAGTTCATTGCAGCCGGGTAGACATGTTGTTTCTTTGAATGTCTCTTTTTTCGCCAAGGGGAATAACGATTATATACCTTGATTAAGTTTATTGGAATGCGGTGACTCTACAGTCGAGAGTTTGGTAGGTTATTCAAGTCACTTATCTCTGAAGCGGTGAATGCCGTGAGAAAGTATTTTCGTGATTTACGAGAAGAGAATGATAAGACGCAGCTACCGATGTGTGAGTGAGGGAGTGAGTTTGGTTTAACGCCGCTTTGTACAGTATTTTAGTAAAAGTTGGTTGGTTTGTTGTTTAACGCCGCACTCAGCAATATTCCAGCTACATCCTCGGTCTGTAAACAATCAAGTCTGGACCAGACAATCCAGTGATCAGTATCATGAGCATCGATCAACGCAATTGGTATACATGTCAACATGTGTCAACCAAGTCAGCGAACCTGACCACCCAATCTAGTTAGTCCCCTCTTACGACAAGCATGGTTTGCTGAAGACCAGAACTTCACGGGTTTTCAGTAAATATTAGGGTCCTTGTTTGGTGTTTGCGGAAAGCCAGGAATGATGGGTGTTTCAAATGTTTACCAGTTCAATGATGAAACCAATGGTTATGGTGATTACAAAAAAACGTGGTCAGGGCGAACCGGGATTCAAATTCACAATCATAGGATTGTGTCACACCAAAGGGAGACAACTCTCCCACTAACATAACCTCAACATAATGAATTTACAGTTAACCAGTTCAAAGAGCGTTTACATTCATTCCAAATAGTAGTGTGATATTATTCATCTGTATGGCACATTGTATTAGGTGAGTCAGTAGATTGCCACACACCTTAATGTTGAAAGAACACTGTGTATATCGCGACACAGACAGGAATTGTGTCCTTAAAAATCGGTATAGCAGGAAAGATGTGGTTTAATCGTTCTTGGGGGTTAAACTCACCCCAGAGGAACCTCGTTCATCAAGAAACCTCGTCAACAATCATGAACGCGGCATTAAATCCAATTTCACTTTGCCTACTTCAAAATTTCAACAAGTTTTTTGTGGTGGACATTAGGAAGAAATTCAAACTTTGATTTTTACAATTGACTAGCCTGTGCGTGTGTTACGACTAGTGCAGGATGCCCTCACCTTTTTGTGAGCACATGGTATCATCACTAGCTAATAGTAATTTATAAACGTACAATCGACTCGACATTTGACTGAGGTTTCAAATGATGTGAAAGTGTTTGTCGCTTTTCTAAGTTGTATGTAGGGGATTGACTTGTCTCCACGTTTTCCATCAACTCTCGAGGGCTTTTGCTATTTTTAAGTTATCTTTAACGGTAAGGTTCAATAAATAGCAAGTCCAGTTGTAACAATTCGCCAATGATGAAAATTTAAGAAATCTTCGCCATGTTGTTTTTTCTCCAAATTCTGTTGATAAACATCATTTATTTCTGCGTTCTTCTTCTTGAAAATGTGTTAAGAATGTAATCTTTTTCAAATTTAGTTTTAGGAGGATTTTAGGAATTAGATTTTTGTTTTTAGATGACATCCCCAACAAAAGGTGCTGGTGAGATGAGTGAAGACACAGGGTAATGTCTAAATACGTTTATACGATTCTTTCTTATCGTCTCATCTGTTTTTTCCTCCCCGTAATTGGACTCAGAGTGTTATTACGGGATCGATATTGATGCGGAAAATAATTACCTTTTCATCACGTAAGCGTGTGGAACGCATCAGTGACTGGTGAAATTGATACAGGCTGATGCAAAATCAATCGCCATCGAGAGAAGACGTCACTTCCAGAAATAAACCAGCATATCATTGCTGGTGAAATTACATTACGAAACACGTTCATCAGATAGCTTGAAATGTATTCCACGGTACGCTCTCCACTTGCAAGTGTCCCAACTCGCCGAATGGTCGTGAGATTGAAACATGCACAGAGTGTGTGATTCCCCTCTCTCCGACGTCAGTAACAACTTGTGGTAACTGACGCGTACAGCTCATCGTGGAATCCTTTTAAAGAGTATCGATCACGGTTCCCGCCAAATGGGATTAACATGGTAATAAATCGGAATGGGTTAGATCATGGTTGGAGAGTGGGGGGCATGTTCATGAACATCTGTATATGGACAAGGCTGCTGGTACAAGACGGATGGGGGATTGGAGGATAGGTGGTTGATTGGTGTGGGGGTGGCGATCTCAAGCACATCGATCTATAAGGACCTTTTAGCGAAATTTATGCGTATTTATCGTCCAAATGGTGCCAATCTGATCGGTGGAATTAATAAATGAGAATAAAAAACATAGTTGTCGACGGATCAGCACTGAACTGTGCAATCGACGGATCAGTTTGCACTGAGGAATCGACGGATCATCCTGCACTGTGCAATCGACGGTTCAGCACTGAACTGTGCAATCGACGGGTCAGCACTGAACTGTGCAATCGACGGATCAGCACTGAAATGTGCATTCGACGGATCAGCACTGAACTGTGCAGTCGAACGGTCAGCACTGCACTGAGCAATCGACGCATCAGCACTGAACTGTGCAGTAGACGGGTCAGCACTGCACTGTGCATTCGACGGATCAGCACTGCACTGTGCAGTCGACGGATCAGCACTGAACTGTGCAGTCGACGGATCAGCACTGAACTTTGCAATTGATGGATCAGTACGTGGAGATCAAAGGCCTTATAAAAGAGAATATGACTATTCATGAAGTAGGATGTACAGAAGAAATAGTGTTTGATATCTCTGCTGTTTTGTTCATGACCAGCACAGATTTCATGAAAACAAATGGAAACGTAATAACATCACAAAAATTGTTAGTTATCAAATATTCCCGATGGCGATCCTTTGCAAGGTCTGGACACACACCCTTCCCCCTCCCCCTAGCACACAGACTAGGTTAAACAATAACAGTCATTGTCAACATTCGATGATCGCTGCTCCACACACGCGCACGTGGGGAATCGAACCGGGTCTTCGAGTGATTGCTTTACCACTAGGCTACCCCACCGCCGACTGGAGAATCGAACATTGCTTTGAGGAGTCCAGTATAAGGAGTGTTTGTTATCTGGACGCCTGCAGTCATTACGTTGATATTATGTCCATGTAATAACAAATAATACGTCATATCAAAAACTTTACACACAAAACTCTCCACAATACGATATAACACACTTACACTCAATGACATACTGACATTTAAGGTAATTGCATATCCCAGAGAACAATGACCTGATAACGATGAATTGTAAAATCCTGTTTTAAATACGTCATGAACTCCACAATCAAGCCTTGTCTGGATCTGATCTGGATCGCGGTAAGGAACAGCTGTTTAACATGGATTTCTCGTTAAAACGTCTTATGAAAAAGGCTTGCTATATATAGTTAATACACATGTGGGTCGTAGGCGGGTTTTGAATTTTAGCAGATTTCAGCCAGCTGGTAAATGTTCGACTACTGAGAGTTACTTTTGAGATAAAACAGTAATTGTGTGACTCTGCTCGCGTGGCCATGACGTCATCCTGGGAACCGATCTTATTTTCAACCATGAAAACTTAGTAATATTTATATATGCATTTATCGTTCTTTTTATATATCCATTTCATGCCGTATCACTTAACAAATACATGTCTTATCTAAATAACTAAAATAAGTGTGTTTATGAAGTTTAATGATAAGAAAATGAACATCTGGCACACAAAAACATCGTATTTTATTGCTTAACTATGGAATAAAGGCAAAACTGGCATATATAGAGATGTAAAAGGATTATATTATGAGTGTTTGATATGTTTTTGTCACAAAATATTTAAACACGTAATCTTTGGACGTGGTAATAAAGATTAAAACAACAACGTGTATATAGACTGCCTATTTAAAAGTAATGTAAAAACCATCAAATAAGATGGAAAACTAAACGATGGCGTTTCTTCTCAAAATGTTTTCCTTCTCGTGTTAAACTTCACTTCAAGCGTGTTTATTATAATTGCCTCAAAACCCTCGGATGAATCTGAGGTCGTTATCGAAATAACATTTACCCATTACAGATTTTACAAACATTGATTTTTTTAATCGTGATGAAAAATCACGACGCCTTGGATGAGAAATAACGTGCTACTTTCATGCAACTACTCTTCTTTAATCAGATCAAGAAAGCGTCAGCTGAAATAACAGATAAAGCATGGCGGGCTGGCAATTGTGTGAAGAGTTTTATGCGTTTTGACCTTTCACGTTTGCGGATACGATTTCCACGTCTAAACCAATTGACATTATTCGGCATGAAATATATTTGAGAGATTTACAGTGCTATTGCCGGGATAAGGAAGCTTGTTTCTTACACTGAGCTCATGTGATCACACTCTCCTTACAACTAACCATGATTACACTTGGAGCAGTCCCGAATCGACGAGTTTGCAAACATATCGATTTTGTTCTTTCGGAGCTGTTTGTTGCTGAACAACATTTGATCAGAAAATTGCAGAACAAATTGATGCTGAGGTAAATAGATACTTAACGTTTTATTGATTGGATGTGATTAGGTATTAAAGTAAAGATTTATCATGTGTTATCATTATAATCTTTGCAGTTGTGTCAACAGATGAACCGATAGTTAAACTTTGAGGTAAAAAAGTAAACGCTGATAAATTTCTAGATGTGTACAGTTTATAATGATATTAAGAATGAATAGATACAGCGATACCTCGTTATTCCGGAGAGTAGCTTTACCACTCTAACTCCGGATGTCTGGATTAACGAATCGTGGTACAGTGGAAAACTTTGTTTGCACACGAAGTGGGGCTGAAATGTTCAGAGCCTGACAATGAATGACGGGGTTGGCGTTGGTCGCTAATTATTTAGTAGTAGTAGTAGTAGTAGTAGTAGTAGTAGTAGTAGTAGTAGTAGTAGTAGTAGTAGTAGTAGTAGTAGTAGTAGTGGTAGTAGTAATAGACAAAATTTATAGATCACAGAAATGCGTGGAGCAACAAAACTTCAACAAGAAAAATAGACATATTTTTATCTTTTTTCATACAGTTTTCTCCAATTGAAATGGAATAAAACTAAGAAGCACTTTGATGTCTGTACATTAAAGATACTTAATCTCACTGGATACCGATCGACCAGTCATACCAGATGATTATAAGCGTTTGAAAAAGGCCAAACAATCAGACATTTTCGAGATCTGTAAGGAAGGCCTCGAAGTCTGAAGTGTAGCAGTTAAATGTCAATGAGTTCTGGCCCAGAATCTGCTGGTTTTGGGTACGAATTCCGATTACCCTGATGATACTTCTTTGTCTGTGAGCACTCTGTACTGAACAGGGCCGGTGGGGTAGTCTAGTGGTTAAAGCGTTCCCTCGTCACGCCGAAGATCCGGGTTCGATTCTCCACATGGGTACAATGTGTGAAGCCCATTTCTGGTGTCCCCCGTCGTGGAATTGCTTGAATATTGCTAAGCGGCATAAAACCATACTCAATCAGTCAATCTTTCCCTTTCACAAACTGTTGTCACGGAACCAAAAGGTCAGCAACTGTGATGACCTACTGACCACTACAAGCCTCTGGCCATCTGCGACTGAGAAGACTCGTCCGGCCCCAGGACGCTGTTCCCAAGAACACATTGTTATTCACTGCGATATGATGTCGCCTGGTTTAGGGGAATGTACGTGTGTGGAACGCTATTCTTGTTAGTTCTGTTTTCTTTCGATACATTTGCCGCTGGAGATAGTCAGTGGATCCACCTTCTGACAGTCTGGTTGGGCTCACAAGGGATGGTGCCGTCTCTCATGGCTTGACCAGAATCTGCTTCCTGGAATACCTGAGACGCCCACAGTGTAACGTATGTTAGTCAGAATGGAGAAGACTAACTCTTGACAAGTAGCTCAAATTAGAATAATATAATTGGGAAATATTTTTGTAAAGAACATTGGTTTCTTTTGATAAGGATATCGTCTGAATCGTACCACTTACTCTTTGTTCAACAAATCTTTCTACTCATTATAGTGGGTGTTGTTTCTTTTTCTACAGTAATTACAGGTACGTGTGTTATATCATGTCACAGCAGTTTAATGGTGACAAGGACGTTACAACTTTGGTGAAATATATAACGTCAGTGGAAAAGAGTGCCTTGCGACTGCGGTCTGTAAATAGACCAGACAATCAAGTGATCGATGGTCCAGAAAGTATAGTTGTTAAGTTCGAATAACGACTAATGGGTTTGTGTTGCTAACAGATACAGGATCCAGGGTGAATATTGAATTCAAACCCACATCCACGAATTTCTAAAATGCAACTATGTTCAACGTTCGCCCCATCAACCCCGAGAGCAGAGGCTTGGGCGGACCATGTTCTAAAACAGGCATTAGTATGACTAACAAACGAAAACGCTATTAGTTTTAAAAGGCAGAGGTCGAGTTTTCACATCCTGTCATAACATCTTTGGAAAATCAATACGAAACTGGTCTGAAAACATTAATTTTATACTCTCTCGTATATAATGCAAATATTATTTATTTTCATGACTGAACAACTATGAATCGCACATCAATCCATTTAACAGAATTATACACAGAGCAATGCATCAAAGGAAAGTTATTGTAAATTGCTGGTGTCATTCTTCCCGCTAGAAGGATCAAAGTGAAGACCGCAACGCACAGATCAAACTGGTATTCGTCTTTCTCGTCAATGGGAGTAGCTTATGTCTTGCACACGACCTAAAGAGCAAATCAAAGCTCACCGAGCACATCCCTGACCAGTCAATAGATGAACACACGTCTGGTTATGGTGGTCAGCGCGAAGAGGGACAAAACATGACATAGTCTCTACTGAGGAAAGGTCAGAGTAATTAATTTGACAGTGTGATCAGAATGGACTGGGATTCAAGTTTAAGCTTTGATCACCACATTGTGGAGAGTATTATATATTTACATATCTCCCAACTTCGGAGGAATTCGGTAGGTCTTCCAAACGAAGTTTTTCCCCGGCAACCTGACTGTACCAGGAGTATCTTGTCTTCCACTGTGTGGCTGCCATTTTGAAAATTCGATAGATCGCCGAGATGTAGATGGTTTATGACAGTTCTTTGATGTATTGACGCGGGTTATGACATGAAGCAAACGGCATTAGCTTTAGAGACAATTTTATGTTAATAAAAATATATCTTTGTGTTTTATTACACCACTTTATAGGTCTCAAACTGAATCAGAATTTCGATTTCAGTTCTTGCGGGATTAAAATAGAGGACGTTGACTCCTTGCGAGTTCAAAACAGCAATGTCAAGGTTAAACTTTACCAAGTGGTGTCAGACATTTCTTTCATAGGGAAACTCCAGCGCCAAATTTATGTTTCTATGAAAGGAATGGTTAAGGCAAAATTTTAACCCTTTGGGTTCAAGATACCAAAGCTGCACACTTATACTTTGAACTATTCCGAAAATGTCTGGAGCCAGCTCAGCAGTGCCCAAATCAAAGATGGCCGCCAATATGGCTGATATCTCGAATGAGTAGAAGACTGAACAACAATACAACGGGATATTGAGCATTACCCATAAACAACATTATCAGTTAGCAAAATAACACCGCTATTAAGAGTTCAGCAAAACCTTGGGTAGGTTGTCAGTTTTGTTCTTTGTTGAATATGAATTTTAAACCTTACTATCCGCTTACTGACTCAGTCAACCAGACCGCCGCCAGGCTTTGTGCAGAGAGCTATGTCCCTTGAGGGTGTTAGAAATCTGTGATAATGGGTTCGAATCCAGATCATACCCAGGGTAGTAAATGTTTCCGAAATATTAAAGGTCTGAGATCATATTCATTTTCCTCCAACATCACGCTGAAACACAATAAGTGGTGCACCTGTGCCCAATCCGTTTGTCTCTTTGGACAATAAAATATGTTTAAAACAAACACAATTCGGCTGATGTAACTGGAATACAGGCCATAGCGGCGATGAACAAAACTCACTCACTCACTCATACTCGACTCACAACGGACACAACTCAATTTAGTGAGTGGCATCCAAATCAGTTGAGATGACCGTGATTTGAAGACGTTGGATGATTGCCTTTACTATCAATCACTGATTCGTCTAATTTATCGATTCCTCTCATAAAGCTTGAACACTCAAGCTCGCTTTTTCACTTACTCATTCACTCATGTACGCTCTTACGCACTCACGCACTCACTCTGGTGGTCAGACTCTCTGCCTTCGTTCATGCACCCACTCACTCACTCATCCACCCACACTCTCAAGAACAACACAAATTATGCTGCTATTAAATATCTATGCCTTATCTGACGTGCTATGCTTTCAAGACAAGATCATGTTAAGAGTCAAGATGGCCCGTCTGGCCACAATATGTCACATTATCTTCAATTAGAAAACAGAAAGTAGGTGATGTTTCTGTGCTCTATATATAGAGCTTGCATCGTGACATCAAAGATGAACACCATACTGGAGGCAACAAACAACGCCCAACCACGTCAGCGTCAACGGCAGTAATGCGCCACCAAGGTCAAGTCAAACGTCACTCGACTCCCTTAAACGACGACCACCGAAAGGCTCTCAACAACACGGCCTGTCCACTTAACCAAGCTAATAATAAACTCTATCACAATGCCCGGATTTGTCATGGTCACTTTATTAGCCCTCATCACAATCAAACAATGTTGACCTTTACGTAGACCCTGAAGGAAATCCTCGGCCATTTTATAGAATATATTCATCAGATTGCGGCTGATTTGTCCTAATGCTGCTTTATATTAATGTCACATCCTGGGGCTAGTGGGGGAAAATGGTGGATGTCCATGGCATGGATGATGACCACTCCGGACACATGGTCCTGGAGAGATTCCATTTGGAACATTTTCTCTGGAACCGAAATTGACAAATGATGGTCAAATATACACAGTGTTGAATCAACATGCTGGAAACCTAGAGCGCCTTTTAATCGATATATTTAAGACGGTGTCGCTTTTTGTTTGCGAGATATCGGTAATCGATTATATTGTCGTGACCAACTTTCCGTTGTCTACCGAATAGGTAATTACGCATTAGGTATTTATACATGAAGGAGATGGAGCTGACAAAGGCAAGATATTCAAGTTATGTTTACGTCAATTTGTGAACTTAGAAACTGAGAAAATTAAGTTATGTTGTTTCTGCCAATCTTGAAGCTTTATTACAGAAGACGTGCCAATGAAGGTGTGAGTGAGTATGGTTTTACGCCGCGTTTGGCAATATTCCAGCAATATCATGGTTAGGAACATCAGAAATAGGTTTCACACATTGTACCCATGTTCGGAATCGAACCCGGGTCCTCGGCGTGACGAGCGAACGGTTTAACCACTAGACTACCCCACCGCCTCTACCAATGAAGGAGTGAGTGAGTCGGGTTTCTGCTTCCATTATTTCAGTTCCATGTACATCTCGGCGCGTCAGCTTCATGAGGGAGAAAAGCCTTATGATGCAGGTCTTGGACGTTAACCAGTTTGGTAAAACCCAGGCTGGCGGTGCTGACAAACCAAACAACTTGAAAAGCCCGAACTGGGATTCGAACCCAGGATCATAGGTCGCAACTCTACAGAGAGAATAGCCGTGGCTTAGACTCCGGACACAGATGAATGCATGGTGAGACATTAGGGTTTTCCGATGAGTATGATAATCTCAGAAGATAGCACCAAGGAAAGAATTATGGAGACACCGGGTTTTACTCAGCTCTGGACAGTCTTGAATCATATTCCCGAGTACAGAAGCAATAAAGGGATGAATACGCGATGAAGGCAGGATATTTAATCTTAAGTGTATTTTGAAACTGCGACATGGAAAACTGAGTTACGTTTAACAGTTGTTTATGCCAATCCTAACGCTATATTACAGAAGAAGGGAACCAGTGAAGGTGTGAGTGAGTATGTTTTTACGCCGCTTTTAGCAATATTCCAGCAATATCACTGCGGGGACAGCCGAAATGGGCTTTAGATATTGTACACATGTAGGGATGGGACCCGGGTCTTCGGCGTGACGAGTGAACACTTTAACCACTAGGCTACCCTACCGCCTGAACCAATGAAGGAGAGACTGGGTTGGGTTTAACTCTGCTTGTATTATTTCAGTTGCATGTAAATCGCGGCATATCAATGTGTTGTGGGAGAAAAATGATGAACGTCTTGGACGTTTACCTGTTTGCTTGAAACCCAAGATCGCGGTGCTGACAAACCAAATGACTTGATAAGCCCGAAGTGGGATTCGAACCCAGGATCATAGATTTCTTACACGTCTCACGGTCGCAACTCTACAGGCTTAGACTCCGGACACAGATGATTGAACTGTTAGACATGAGGGTTTTCCGATGAACATGATAATCTTGGTGTTAAATATTTTCAGAAGATGGCACCAAGGAAGGAATACCATTATGCAGACTCTGGTTTTTCACTCTGGAAAGTCTTTATCATATTACTGGTTTACAGCTCTGCAGTCTTGCATCATGAATAAGATTACAGAAGAACAAAGTCGGGGATGAAGGTATCCCACTGTTGTGGACAACCTCGCGCCATATTACAGCTGACAGCAGCAATAGAGGGATGCATATGTGATGAAGTCTTGGGCAAAGGTCACGTGGCACAGTATGGTCCATCTTGTTATATCACACTCTCAGGGAATTGGTGATAGATCGATAGATTGTGGTTCGATTAAAGACACCGACACCGTGTTTTTGTGTCATCATTGCAGAGGATGGTGACATTACCGCCATGTTGCTGAAATATTGTTCGTGTGGTGCTAAAAAACACTTACTTTTCAAGGGCTTGTTGTTACATGCAGTAGCTTAGACACCGCATTTAATAAACTAGAACCCAATTAGACATTTGCACCGCCAAGATGAAGATATCAAGATTTGTTTGTTCCGCTGTTTGTCGTTTAATGAAACACTCAGCAATATTACAGCTGTATGATGTTGGTCTGTAAATGATTGAGTCTGGACCAGACAATCCAGTGATTGATATCATGAGCATTGATCTACTCAATTGGGATACGAGGTCATGTGTCAACCCAGTCAGTGAGCCTGACCACCTGATCTCGTTAGTCGCCTCTTATGACAAGCATGGGTTACTGAAGGCCAGAGATGTATATACGGTGAATATACGTCTTTGCAGAAGGCCAATTCTAACCCGGATCTTCACGGGTGCAGAATGAAAAAAATGCACTCATTGTAAGTGTCAGCGAGTCGATGACAACACTAAGATGATTCCAACCTAATCTAATTCCCCCTTCACGGGGAACTCATCACAAAACACGGGACTTTAACGCCGACCATAATAAGAGTAAATTGGAGTGATGTTGTACATCAAAGTCTCATTTATCCTCATTGTGATGTCTAATCACATCGCGTCGCTGATTTCATATCATTTCTGCAATAAATCAATGTATATGTCAGAACCACGAAGAGGCGTCTTCACATTTCCATGTCATCATGGAGAGCAGCGACGTGTACATTTCTGTGATGAAGAGATCAATTTCAGCAATGATGTGTTATTGTCGTTGGAATGTCATTAAGGATCCCAAATACGACAAGCAATTGACGTGGCACGCATTCCTGTAGATTTCAGATTTAACCAAATATATTATTTTGCGGTATATCTGCGTTAATTGCAGTTCCAGGATCGACATGTATTTCAAAACATAAACGTGTTTTCTTAAATTGCGAATCAATTGTAATCCGGAATCCCCATGTCTTTTTGAAAGCCAAGTAAAAATTACTACTTGCATGGGTTTTTTTGCATAATATTCAAACAGTTTCAATTTCGGAAAAAGTCTCAACTGAAGACATGTCAACTGTTATCAGTCCTTTAATTCGTTACGTGAAGTGAAACCGTTTTAATTATACCACAAAGGACATTTATTCCGGGCACACTTGTGTTCGTAGACTCCCGGCACGGAGCGGAGTTGCTGTATTCTCAGAGATCAATTTTCACGGTGACGAGTTTGCTGTTTGAGGGAGTATGCATGTGGTTTGTTCTGGAATATTTCAGGCTCCACTAGCACTGTGTTGACTAGTCCAGTTGGCTGATTATTATTAAGATGAAAAGAGGTAACTACAAGCATTTGTCACACCGTAGACACGAGTTCAGCTCCACACTCGGTACAGTGTGTGAGGAGTATTTTTTGGAGTTTCCCATCCTTTTGTCTTCAGCTCAAAATGTGGAATAAAGCCTACTCTACTCAAAACTGGTTATAACGAACACCAGATATACAACGGTTACAGACATTGGTTGTACCGAAAACCTGAATAACCAACCGATTGGTGTCGACACTGATTACATCTCCACGTACGAATGGCCATCTGCACTAAACACTGGTTATAACGAAACCGGAATTACCAAACGAATAGTGTCGACACTGGTTATATCGAACACCTGGTAAAAATGACAATATGCGGTCAACACTGGTTATATCGAACACCTCATAAAAACTACAATGTGTGGTCACATTATGTTAACATCAGATACAACTGATTGTTTGGTGTCAACATTGCCACTCGGACAAACTGCATAAACAAAATGTGTCTTTGTTGGTGCACACTCCACAGCAGGGACTCTGCCATGCGTCGTGGACATGTTAACAAACCAGACAATCCTGTGATTGGGTTCCAGAAATCCAGTCATACCACAGTGCACTTGTTGATTTTGTTGAAACTATAAACGTTGTACAAAATTGACAAACTTTATGGATAACAACTTCTTTATAACGAGAGTGCGACGTTTCGAAACAGATTCTTGTACCGTTGTCAAGCTGGAATGCTACTCAAAGAAGTTATAAACGTTGTGATAATTTTGAAGTAGGTATTCTGTGAAGATTGTGGATATTCTACATTCTAAAAGTAAAGAAACATGTTTAAGAAATGTGTTGGTTTTACAAGGGACGGGTAGGGGTGGATACGTGTGGGGGGGCAGTTGTCATGTCTCAGCTCAAACCTTTCTTTGGGACAATCGTGGTTCATCTACCAGTGTCAATTCTTATTGTCTATGCCTTTCAGTTGTCACGGTCAATATGGATAGTTTCAATATTTTCCGAATGAACAGAGGCTTTGTAAATAAACTCCAAGCCACCTTATATGTTTACTAGGCAAATGAGTAAAACATAACGAAGAATGTCGTATGTTTACCTTGAAAATGCATTTTGTTGATATCAACAATCCCTTCTAAAATGCAACCTTTAAATTTTAAACTGCAACCTTTAACTGAGACTTTTTCATTTTAAAAACAGTTTAATATGCGTATGTGGTTTATGAAACTGTACAGCACGAGACAGCTATAAAACACTCATATCTTTTCGGCTATTTCCGTAACCTGTAACTACCGCTCCGGAAATCGAGAAGAGTGATGGAAAACGGTCCCTCGCTGCCTGGGTGACCCAGGAAGTAATCTCTGGTCAGTGTGACCTTGACCTAGGGACAAACTCTTAATTGTCGCTTTTTCTCTGAAACCTGCTCAGAGTTCAAGTCACAGGTTCCTATTTGGCACTGTTCTGATATCCCAATTGTCTCACAGCGGTAGTAACAACTGTTATTAGATCAACATAGAACGCGAAATTGATTCCGCTGTTGGTTGGAATTAAAATCGACTCCCGGATTACAATGTGTGCTTGACAAGATGTCCCCACTGAGCTATTATTGGCATGTGGCGTCGCTTTGATGTTCCTGGTAGCAAG
Organism: Haliotis rubra; assembly: GCF_003918875.1. Lineage (NCBI taxonomy): Eukaryota > Metazoa > Mollusca > Gastropoda > Lepetellida > Haliotidae > Haliotis > Haliotis rubra. The sequence continues at coordinate 639,542 of NW_025767306.1, read as the reverse complement.
GTCCGGGGTGTTAGACTAACATCGCATGTTGGTTTTGTTTATATCATCAGATAATTGATCGTTGTGTTGAAATATTCCATGAAAGGGCAAGGTTCAATCTACCGCAGCAGATTGAGAGCATGTCATCTCGGTTCCTTTCTCGTAATGGAACATGTGATGATTGCACGCCGAGGCTTCATTTCACTTCAAGCTGGTTACAAGTACAGTTTTATACATATGTTGATTTCACACAGATTGTTGATCTCGTTATAGCGGACCCTGTCATTCCGGAAACTTTTCTTTACGTGTTTGAGTATTTGTTTTTCTTTTGTTCCTTTTTTTCTATTCCTACCAGTTAACGATCGTATCCAAAGCTCAGTCACGTATAATTTCGTAGAGTGACTTTTTATATCCATGTCCCTTTATACCTAAAACATTGCTTTATATATCCAATTTTATTAAACGCAACGTTGAAAAGTCATTTCACCTCCCCTCAGCCAATGTTGCTGGACCATGTTATGAGTGAGTGAGTGAGTAAGGTTTTACCCCCTTTGTATACTGTATATTTAATATCGGAACATGGACACCAGAAACGGGTTCAATACAATGTACCCATTAGAGGAATTGAGCCCGGGTCTTGGGCGTGACGAGCGAACGCTTGAGCCACTCTGCCCCCTACAGCCCTCGATGTTGTTGGTGTCGTGTTGACAACGTAGTTGTCATGTTGTTCTGTTGTTGCTGCCGTCGTGTTAACCAGGTACTGTTTGTTGGGATGAATATCGGACAGTAGTCACATATTGTGATGTTGATTCATTAGGTAATTCATTGATTGTTGATTTCAAGATAAACTTTATGACGGACACGACCAGTCGATAATATCAATGTTCTCATGTGCAACAGCCAAGGGTAACATTGTAATGAACACTAGTCTGTTCCATGTGTATCTATATTGATAAACATCTCACATGTCTTGTATAACAAACGACGGCCATGTTTCCCGTTTCCAATGATTGACAGCTGGTGTGTTGTACATATACATGGTGTTCCTTTCATTATAAAGTGAGAGTGAATATTGTTTAACGCCGCATCAACTATTTAGCAGTTGTTACCGGCGATTCAGTATAAAGAGAAAAGTGATTAATTTCATATAGCTAAGATGTATGTAGTGATTAAAACCTTTAGAAAGTATGTTTTTGGTGTTTGGCCGTGCAATGTCTGCACCCAGTAACTGTTTGTTTAGTTATGTTAACCATACATTCAGATGCTACCATATAATTCAACCATCAAACACTAATCAAATTCGGAAGTAGAAAAGATTAACGACTGAGAATATCCGGTCTTGAATATCCGCCAAAACAGATTCCGCTTGCACAAAGGACAAGTTATAGGTGTTAAACGATATGAATTGATCACTGTGATCATTGATCATTGCGTTGATCGATGTTCATGATGTTGGTCACTGGATTGTCTGGTCTATTGTTGAGTGCGGCGTTAAACTTAACTCATTCGTTCACTCATTATTTGTTAAATCAGAGATTGCAATAAGCAGATTCAATTGATCTTAAGTCCAAATTCAATTGCAACATTGTCAATCAATTTTCCTTTAAAGAAAAGTTATCCTACTGTTCCGGCTCTCCTTAATCTAATCAACGCTTCACTGCTAGGTGGCGGTGAAGTTCATGGTGACCTCAGCTGAAGGTCGTCTGGTCACAGATCCCCAGAGGCCCGCCTCAACAGATTGGGCATATTCCTTGCCAATTTCCCCACTTCATTGCAGTCGGGTAGACATGTTGTTTCTTTGAATGTCTCTTTTTTCGCCAAAGGGAATAACGATTATATACCTTGATTAAGTTTATTGGCATGTGATGACTCTCCAGTCGACAGTTTGGTAGCTTATTCAAGTTACTTATCTCTGAAGCAGTGAATGGCGTGAGAAAGTATTTACGTAATTGAAGAGAAGAGAATGATAAGACGTAGCTACCGATGTGTGAGTTAGGGGAGTGAGTTTGGTTTAACGCCGCTTTGTACAGTATTTTAGTGAAAGCTGGTTGGTTTGTTGTTTAACGCCGCACTCAGCAATATTCCAGCTATATCCTCGGTCTGTAAACAATCGAGTCTGGACCAGACAACCCAGTGATCAGCATCATGAGCATCGATCTTCGCAATTGGTATACATGTCAACATGTGTCAACCAAGTCAGCGAACCTGACCACCCAATCTGCTTAGTCCCCTTAAGACAAGCATGGTTTGCTGAAGACCAGAACTTCACGGGTTTTCAGTAAAAAATAGGGTCCTTGTTTGGTGTTTGCGGAAAGCCAGAATGATGGGTGTTTCAGACCCTTACCAGTTCAGTGATGAAATCAATGGTTATTGTGATTACAAAGAAACGTGGTCAGGGCAAACCGGGATTCAAATTCAGAATCATAGGATTGTGTCACACCAAAGGGAGACAACTCGCACCCAAACTTAACCTAAACATAATGAATCTACAGTTATACAGTTGAAAGAACGTTTACATTCATTCCAAATAGTAGTGTGATAATATTCATAATGGTACATTGTATTAGGTGAGTCAGTAGATTGTCATACACCTTAATGATGAAAGAACATCGTGTATATCGTTTACCATGACAAAGACAGGAATTGTGTCCTTTATAATGGTTTAGCAGGAAAGATGTGGTTTAATCGTTCTTGGGGGTTAAGCTCACCCCAGAGGAACCTCGTTCATCAAGAAACCTCGTCAACAATCATGAACGCGGCATTAAACCGAATTTTATTTTGCCTACTTCAAAATTTCAACAAGTTTTGTTTTTTTGTGGTTTACATTAGGAAGAAATTCAAACTTGTGCGTGTGTTATGACTAGTGCAGGATGCCCTCACCTTTTTGTGAACACATGGTATCATCACTATCTGATAGTAATTTATAAACGTACCATCAACTCGACATTTGACTGAGGTTTCAAATGATGTGAAAGTGTTTGTCGCTTTTCTAAGTTGTATGTAGGGGATTTACTTGTCTCCACGTTTTCCATCAACTCTCGAGGGCTTTTTGCTATTTTTAATTTATTTTTAACAGTTAAGCTCCAGTTGTAACAATTCGCCAATGATGAAAATTTAAGAAATCTCGTATCAGTTCAAAAACACTCTTCGCCATGTTGTTTTTTCTCCAAATTCTGTTGATAAACATCATTCATTTCTGCGTTCTTCTTCTTGAAAATCTGTTAAGAATGTAATCTTTTTCAAATTGAGTTTTAGGAGGATTTTAGGAATTAGATTTTTGGTTTTAGATGACATCCCCAACAAAAGGTGCTGGTGAGATGAGTGAAGACACAGGGTAATGTCTAAATACGTTTATACGATTCTTTCTTATCGTCTCATCTGTTTTTTCCTCCCCGTAATTGGACTCAGAGTGTTATTACAGGATCGATATTGATGCGGAAAATAATTACCTTTTCATCACATAAGCGTGTGCAACGCATCAGCGACTGGTGAAATTGATACAGGCTGATGCAAAATCAATCGCCATCGAGAGAAGACGTCACTTCGAGAAATAAACCAGCATATCATTGCTGGTGAAATTACATTACGAAATACGTTCATGACATAGCTTGAAATGTATTCCACGGTACGCTCTCCACTTGCAAGTGTCCCGACTCGACGAATGGTCGTGAGATTGAAACATGCACAGAGTGTGTGATTCCCCTCTCTCCGACGTCAGTAACAACTTGTGGTAACTGAAGCGTACAGCTCATCGTGGAATCCTTTTAAAGAGTTTCGATCACGGTTCCCGCCAAATGGGATTGACATGGCAATAAATCGGAATGGGTTAGATCATGGTTGGAGAGTGGGGGTATGTTCAGGAACATCTGTATATGGACAAGGCTGCTGGTACAAGACGGATGGGGTGATTGGAGAATAGGTGGTTGATTGGTGTGGGGGTGGCGATCTCAAGCAGATAGATCTATAAGGACCTTTTAGCGAAATTCATGCGTATTCATTGTCCAAAGGGTGCCAATCTGATCGGAGGAATTAATAAATGAGAATAACAAAACGTTGTGGACGGATCAGCCTGCACCGAGCAATCGACGAATCAGCCTGTACTGTGCAATCGACGGATCAGGACTGAACTGTGCAATCGACGGATCAGCACTGAACTGTGCAATCGACGGATCAGCACTGCACTGAGCAATCGACGGATCAGCACTGAACTGCGCAATCGACGGATCAGAACTGCACTGTGCAATCGACAAATCAGCACTACACTCAGCAATCGACTGATCAGCACTGAACTGTGCTACCAACGGATCAGCACTGAACTGTGCAATCGACTAATCAACACTGCACTGTGCAATCGACGGATCAGGACTGAACTGTGCAATCGACGGATCAGCACTGCACTGAGCAATCGACGGATCAGCACTGAACTGCGCAATCGACGGATCAGAACTGCACTGTGCAATCGACAAATCAGCACTACACTCAGCAATCGACTGATCAGCACTGAACTGTGCTACCAACGGATCAGCACTGAACTGTGCAATCGACTAATCAACACTGCACTGTGCAATCGACGGATCAGGACTGAACTGTGCAATCGACGGATCAGCACTGAACTGTGCAATCGACTGATCAGCACTGAATTGTGCTACCAACGGATCAGCACTGCACTGTGCAATCGACGGATCAGCACTGAACTGCGCAATCGACGGATCAGAACTGCACTGTGCAATCGACAAATCAGCACTACACTCATCAATCGACTGATCAGCACTGAACTGTGCTACCAACGGATCAGCACTGAACTGTGCAATCGACTAATCAACACTGCACTGTGCAATCGACGGATCAGGACTGAACTGTGCAATCGACGGATCAGCACTGAACTGTGCAATCGACGGATCAGCACTGCACTGAGCAATCGACGGATCAGCACTGAACTGCGCAATCGACGGATCAGAACTGCACTGTGCAATCGACAAATCAGCACTACACTCAGCAATCGACTGATCAGCACTGAACTGTGCTACCAACGGATCAGCACTGAACTGTGCAATCGACTAATCAACACTGCACTGTGCAATCGACGGATCAGGACTGAACTGTGCAATCGACGGATCAGCACTGAACTGTGCAATCGACTGATCAGCACTGAACTGTGCTACCAACGGATCAGCACTGCACTGTGCAATCGACGGATCAGCACTGAACTGCGCAATCGACGGATCAGAACTGCACTGTGCAATCGACAAATCAGCACTACACTCAGCAATCGACTGATCAGCACTGAACTGTGCTACCAACGGATCAGCACTGAACTGTGCAATCGACTAATCAACACTGCACTGTGCAATCGACGGATCAGGACTGAACTGTGCAATCGACAAATCAGTACTACACTCAGCAATCGACTGATCAGCACTGAACTGTGCTACCAACGGATCAGCACTGAACTGTGCAATCGACTAATCAACACTGCACTGTGCAATCGACGGATCAGAACTGCACTGTGCAATCGACAAATCAGTACTACACTCAGCAATCGACTGATCAGCACTGAACTGTGCTACCAACGGATCAGCACTGCACTGTGCAATCGACAGATCAGCACTGAACTGCGCAATCGACGGATCAGAACTGCACTGTGCAATCGACAAATCAGCGCTACACTCAGCAATCGACTGATCAGCACTGAACTGTGCTACCAACGGATCAGCACTGAACTGTGCAATCGACTAATCAACACTGCACTGTGCAATCGACGGATCAGGACTGAACTGTGCAATCGACGGATCAGCACTGAACTGTGCAATCGACGGATCAGCACTGCACTGAGCAATTGACGGATCAGCACTGCACTGAGCAATTGACGGATCAGTACGTGGAGATCAACGGCCTTATAACAGAGAATCAACTATTCATGCAGTAGGATGTACAGAAAAAATAGTGTTTGATATCAGTGCTGTTTTGTTCATGGCAAACACAGATTTCATGAAAACAAATGGAAACTTAATACAATCACAAAAATTGTTAGTTATCAAATATTCACGATGGTGATCCTTCGCAAGGTCTAGACACACACCCCCCCCTCCCCTCGCCCTCCCCCTAGCACATAGACTAGGTTAAACAATAACAGTCATTGTGAACATTCGATGATCGCTGCTCCACACACACGCACGTGGGGAATCGAACCGGGTCTTCCAGTGATTTCTTTACCACTAGGCTACCCCACCGCCGACTGGAGAATCGAACATCGAGCATTGCTTTGAGGATTCCAGTGTAAGGAGCGTTTGTTATCTGGACGCCTGCAGTCATGTTGATATTATGTCCATATAATATCAAATAATACGTCATATCAAAAACATTACACACAAAACTCTCCACAATACGGTATAACACACTTAATTACACTCAATGACATACTGACATTTAAGGTAATTGCATATCCCAGAGAACAATGACCTGATAACGATGAATTGTAAAATCCTGTTTTAAATTCGTCATGAACTCCACAGTCAAGCCTTGTCTGGATCTGCTCTGGATCGTGGTAAGGAACAGCTGTTAAACATGGATTTCTCGTTAAAACGTCTTATGAAAAAAGTATGCTATATATATTTAATACACATGTGGGTCGTAGGCGGGTTTTGAATTTTAGCAGATTTCAGACAGCTGGTAAATGTTCGACTACTGAGAGTTACTTTCGAGATAAAACAGTAATTGCGTGTCTCTGCTCGCGTGGCCATGACGTCATCCTGGGAACCGATCTTAGTTTTAACTATGAAAACTTAGAAATATGTATATATGCATTTATCGTTGAACTTCTTTTTATATATCCATTTCATGCCCTATCACTTTACAAATACGTGTCTTATCTAAATAACTAAATAAGCGTGTTTAAGATATGTAATGATTTAGAAAATGAACATCTGGCACACAAAAACGTCGTATTTTATTGCTTAACTATGGAATAAAGGCAAAACTGGCATATATAGAGATGTAAAAGGATTATATTATGAGTGTTTGATATGTTTTTGTCACAAAATATTTAAACACGTAATCTTTGGACGTGGTAATAAAGATTAGAACAACAACGTGTATATAGACTGCCTATTTAAAAGTAATGTAAAAACCATCAAATAAGATGGAAAACTAAACGATGGCGTTTCTTCTCAAAATGTTTTATTTCTCGTGTTAAGCTTCACTTCAACAGAGTTTATTATAATTGCCTCAAACCCCTAGGATGAATCTGAGGTTGTTATCGAAGTAACATTTACTCATTACAGATTTTACAAACATTATTTTATAAATCTTGATGAACGATCGCGACGCCTAGGATTAGAAATAACGTGCTACTTTCATGCAACTACTCTTCTTTAATCAGATCAAGAAAGCGTCAGCTGAAATAACAGATTAAGCATGGCGGGCTGGCAATTGTGTGAAGAGTTTTATGCGTTTTGAACTTTCACGTTTGCGGATACGATTTCCACGTCTAAAGCAATTGACATTATTCGACATGAAATATATTTGAGAGATTTACAGTGCTATTGCCGGGATAAGGAAGCTTGTTTCTTACACTGAGCTCATGTGATTTACTTTAAACAGTCACGACGGATCGCATTCTCCTTACAACTAACCATGATTACACTTGGAGCAGTCCCGAATCGACGAGTTTGCAAACATATCGATTTTGTTCTTTCGGAGCTGTTTGTTTCTGAACAACATTTGATCAGAAAATTGCAGAACAAATTGATGCTGAAGTAAATTGATACTTAACGTTTTATTGATTGGGTGTGATTAGGTATTAAAGTAAAGATTTATCATTTGTTATCATTATAATCTTTGCAAGTTGTGTCAACATATGAACCGATGGTTAAACTTTGAGGTAAAAAGGTAAACGCTGATAAACTTCTGGATGAGTACAGTTTATAATGATATTAAGAATGAATAGATACAGTGACACCTCGTTATTCCGGACAGTACCTTTAACCACTCTAACTCCGGATGTCTGGATTAACGAATCGTGGTACAGTGGAAAACTTTGTTTGCACACGAAGTGAGGCTGAAATATTCAGAGCCTGACAATGAATGACGCGGTTGGCGTTGGTCGCTAATTATTTAGTAGTAGTAGTAGTAGTAGTAGTAGTAGTAGTAGTAGTAGTAGTAGTAGTAGTAGTAGTAGTAGTAGTTGTAGTAGTAGTAGTAGTAAAAATGTATAGATCACAGAAATGCATTGAACAACAAAACTTCAAGAAGAAAAATAGGACAATTTCTTCATTTTTTCAGACAGTGTTCTCCAATTGAAATGGAATAAAACTAAAAAGCCCTTCGATGTCTGTACATTAAAGATACTTAATCTCACTTGTTACCGATCGACCAGTCATGCCAGATGATTAGAAGCGTTTGAAAAAGGCCAAACAATCAGACATTTTCGAGATCTGTAAGGAAGGCCTCGAAGTCTGAAGTGTAGCAGTTAAATGTCAATGAGTTCTGGCCCAGGATCTGCTGGTGTCCCCCGTCGTGGAATTGCTTGAATATTACGAAGTGGCATAAAACCATACTCACTCAGTCAATCTTTCCCTTTCACAAACTGTTGTCACGGAACCAAACGGTCAGTAACTGTGATGACCTACTGACCACTACAAGCCTCTGGCCATCTGCGACTGAGAAGACTCGTCCGGACCCAGGACCCTGTTCCCAAGAACACATTGTTATTCACTGGGATATGATGTCGCCTCGTTTAGGGGAATGTACGTGTGTGGAACGCTATTCTTGTTAGTTCTGTTTCTTTCGATACATTTGCCGCTGGTGCTAGTCAGTGGATCCACCTTCTGACAGTCTGGTTGGGCTCACAAGGGATGGTGGTGTCTCTCATGGCTTGACCAGAATCTGCTTCCTGGAATACCTGAGACGCCCACAGTGTGACGTATGTTAGTCAGAATGGAGAAGACTAACTCTTGACAAGTAGCTCAAATTAGAATAATATAATTGGGAAATATGTTGTAAAGAACATTGTTTTCTTTTGATAAGGATATCGTCTGAATCGTACCACTTACTCTTTGTTCAACAAATCTTTTTACTGATTATAGTGGGTGTTGTTTCTTTTTCTTCAGTAATTAGAGTTACGTGTGTTATATCATGTCACAGCAGTTTAATGGTGACAAGGATGTTACAAATTTGGTGAAATATATAACGTCAGTGGAAAAGAGTGCCTTGCGACTGCGGTTTGTAAATAGACCAGACAATCAAGTGATCGATGGTCCAGAAAGTATAGTTGTTAAGTTCGAATAACGACTAATGGGTTTGTGTTGCTAACAGATACAGGATCCAGGGTGAGTATGGAATTCAAACCCACCTCCTCGAATTTCTAACATGCAACTACGTTCAACGTTATCCCCATCAACCCTGAGAGCAGATGCATGGGCGGACCATGTTGTAAAACAGGCATTAGTATGACTAACAAACGAAAACGCTATTAGTTCTAAAAGGCAGAGGTCGAGTTTTCACATCGTGTTATAACATCTTTTGAAATTCTATACGAAACTGGTCTGAAAACATTATTTTTATACTCTCTCGTATATAACGCAAATATTGTTTATTTTCATGACTGAACAACTATGAATCACACATCAATCCATTTAACAGAATTATACACAGAGCAATGCATCAAAGGAAAGTTATTGTAAATTGCTGGTGTCATTCTTCCCGCAAGAAGGATCAAAGCGAAGACCACAACGCACAGCTCAAACTGGTATTCGTCTTTCTCGTCAGGGGGAGTAGCTTATGTCTTGTACACGATCTAAAGAGCAAATCAAAGCTCGCCGAGCACATCCCTGACCAGTCAATAGATGAACACACGTCTGCTTATGGTGGTCAGAGCGAAGAGGGACAAAACATGACATGTGTTCTATTGAGGAAAGGTCAGAGTAATTAATTAGACAGTGTGGTTAGAATCGACTGGGATTCAAGTTTTAGCTTTGATCACCACATTGTGGAGAGTATTATATATTTACATCTCTCCCAACTTCAGAGGAATTCGGTAGGTCTTGCAAACGAAGTTTTTCCACGGCAACCTGACTGTACCCGGAGTATCTTGTCTTCCACTGTATGGCTGCCATTTTGAAAATTCGATAGATCGCCGAGATGTAGATGGTTTATGACAGTTCTTTGATGTATTGACGTGGGTTATGAGATGAAGCAACGGGCATTAGCTTAAGAGACAATTTTATGTTAATAAAAATATATCTTTGTGTTTTATTACATCACTTTATAGGTCCCAAACTGAATTAGAATTTCGATTTCAGTTCTCGCGGGATTAAAATAGAGGACGTTGACTCCTTGCGAGTTCAAAACAGCAAGGTCAAGGTTAAACTTTACAGAGTGGTGTCAGACATTTCTTTCATAGGGAAAATCCAGCGCCAAATTTATGTTTCTATAAAAGGAATGGTTAAGGCAAAATTTTAACCCTTTGGGTTCAAGGTACCAAAGCTGCACACTCATACTTTGAACTATTCCGAAAATGTCTGGATCCAGCTCAGCAGTGCCCAAATCCAAGATGGCCGCCAATATGGCTGATGTCTCTACTGAGTAGAAGACTAAACAACAATACAACGGGATATTGAGCATTACCCATAAACAACATTATCAGTTAGGAAAATAACACCACTAGATTAAGAGTTCAGCAAAACCTTGGGTGGGTTGTCAGTTTTGTTCTTTGTTGAATATATATTTAAAACCTTAAAAAAGCTTACTATCCGCTTACTGACTCATTCAACCAGACCGCCGCCAGCCTTTGTGCAGAGAGCTATGTCCCTTGAGGGTGTTAGAAATCTGTGATAATGGGTTCGAATCCAGATCATACCCGGAGTGGTAATTGTTTCCAAAATATTAAAGGTCTGAGATCATATTCAGTTTACTCCAACATCACACTGAAACACAATAAGTGGTACACTTGTGCCCAATCCCTTTCTCTTTTTGGACAATAAAATATGTTTAAAACAAACACAATTCGGCTGATGTAACTTGAATACAGGTCATAGCGGCGATGAACAAATCTCACTCACTCACTCATACTCGACTCACAACGGACACAACTCAATTTAGCGAGTGGCATCCAAATCAGTTGAGATGAGCGTGATTTGAAGACGTTGGATGATTGCCTTTACGATCAATCACTGATTCGTCTAACTTATCGATTCCTCTCATAAAGCTTGAACACTCAAGCTCGCTTTTTCACTTATTCATTCACTCATGTAGGCTCTTACGCACTTACGCACTCACGAACTCACTCTGGTGGTCAGACTCTCTGCCTTCGTTCATGCACCCACTCACTCACTCATCCACCCACACTCTCTAGAACAACACAAATTATGCTGCTATAAAATATCTATGCCTCATCTGACGTGCCATGCTTTCAAGACAAGATCATGTTAAGAGTAAAGATGGCCCGTCTGGTCACAATACGTCACATTATCTTCAATTAGAAAACAGAAAGTAGGTGATGTTTCTGTGCTCTATATAGAGCTTGCATCGTGACATCAAAGATGAACACCATGCTGGAGGCAACAAACAACGCCCAACCACGTCAGCGTCAACGGCAGTAATGCGCCACCAAGGCCAACTCCAACGTCACTCGACTCCCTTAAACGACGAGCACCGAAAGGCTCACAAACAACACGGCCTGTCCACTTAACCAAGCTAATAATAAACTCTATCACAATGCCCGGATTTGTCATGGTCACTTTATTAGCCCTCACCGCCATCAAACAATGTTGACCTTTACGTTGACCCTGAAGGAAATCCTCGACCATTTTGTAGAATATATTCATCAGATTGCGGTTGATCTGTCCTAATGCTGCTTTATATTAATGTCACATCCTGGGGCTAGAGTGGGAAAATGGCGGATGTCCGTGGCATGGATGATGGCTACTCCGGACACATGGTCCTGGAGAGATTCCATTTGGAACATTTTCTCTGGAACCGAAATTGACAAAAGATGGTCAAATATACACAGTGGTAAATCAACATGCTGGAAACCTAGAGCGGCTTTAATCGATATATTTAAGACGGTGTCGCTTTTTGTTCGCGAGATATCGGTAATCGATTATATTGTCGTGACCAGCTCTCAGTTGTCTATCACTATAGTTAATTATAGTTAATTAGGTATAGTCTTGGTGTTCGTTTTTGAATAGCCAGGTAAATCAATGACTAACCGAAGGTTTTAAAAGTACCAAAGGCAGGATATTTAATTTAATCTTAAGTGTATTTTGAAACTGCGACATTGAAAACTGAGTTATGTTTAACAGTTGTTTATGCCAATCCTGAAGCTATATCATAGAAGATGGGAACCTGTGAAGGTGTGAGTAAGTACTCCGAGTTTTTACGCCGCTTTTAGCAATATTCCAGCAATATCACTGCGGGGACAGCCGAAATGGGCTTCAGATATTGTACACATGTAGGGAATGGAACCCGTGTGTTCGGTGTGACGAGTGAACGCTTTAACCACTAGGCTACCCCACCGCTTGAACCTATGAAGGAGTGAGTGAGTTGGGTTTAACTCTGCTTGTATTATTTCAGTTGCATGTAAATCGCGGCATGTCAATGTGTTGGGGGAGATAAATGATGCACATCTTGAACGTTTACCAGTTTTCTTGAAACCCAAGATCGCGAAGCTGACAAACCAAACGACTTGATAAGCCCGAAGTGGGATTCGAACCCAGGATCATAGATTTCTTACACGTCTAACGGTAGCAACTCTACAGGCTTAGACTCAGGACACAGATGATTGAACTGTTAGACATGAGGGTTTTCTGATGAACATGATAATCTTGGTGCTAAATATTTTCAGAAGATAGCACCAAGGAAGGAAGGAATTATGTAGACTCTGGTTTTTACTCAGCTCTAGAGAGTTTTGCATCATATTCCCGATTAAAGAAGCAATAAAGTCGGGGATGAAGGTATCCCACTGTGGTGGGCAATCTCGCGCCATATTATAGATGACAGCAGCAATATAGGGATGCATATGTGATGAAGTCTTGGGCAAAGGTCACGTTGCACAGTATGGTCAATCTTGTTATATCACACTCTCAGAGAATTGACGATAGATCGATAGATAGTGGTCCGATTATAAGACACCGTGTTTCACTCACATTACAGAGGGAATGAAATATAGGATAGTTTTGTGTCATCCCTGGCAATTTTAACGGTATCGATGTAATGATGGTGTTTTTAATGCCGTTTCCATCTTGAGACCACAATGCTATCGTCGTTTTGCTGAAATTTTGTTTGTGCGGTGTTAAAAAGCACTTACTTTTCAAGGGCTTATTGTTACATTAAGAGGCTCAGACACCGCATTTGATAAACTAGAACCCAATTAGACATTTGCACCGTCAAGATGAAGATATCAACATTTGTTTGTTCCGTTGTTTGTCGTTGAACGAAGCACTCAGCAATATTCCAGCTGTATGACGTTGGTCTGTAAATAATTGAGTCTGGGACACACAATTCAGTGATTGATATCATGAGCATTGATCTACGCAATTGGGATACGAAGACATGTGTCAACTAAGTCAGTGAGCCTGACCACCTGATCCCGTTAGTCGCCTCTTACGAGAAGCATGGGTTACAGAAGACCAAAGACCTATAAACGGTGAATAGACCTCTTTGCAGAAGACCAATTCTAACCCGGATCTTCACGGGTGCAGAATAAAAAAATGCACCCATTGTAAGTGGCAGCGAGTCGATGACAACACTAAGACGATTCCAACCTAATCTAATTCCCCCTTCACGGGGAACTCATCACAAAACACGGGACTTTAATGCCGACCATAATAAGAGTAAATTGGAGTGATGCTGTACATCAAAGTCTCAGTTATCCTCAATGTGATGTCTAATCACATCTTGTCGCTGATTTCATATCATTTCTGCAATAAATCAATGTATATGTCAGAACCACGACGAGGCGTCTTCACATTTCCATGTCATCATGGAGAGCAGCGACGTGTACATTTCTGTCATGAAGAGATCAATTTCAGCAATGATGTCTTATTGTCGTTGGAATGTCATTAAGGATCTCTAATAGGACAACCAGTTGACATGACACGCATTCCTGTAGATTTCAGATTTTACCAAATATATTATTTTGCGGTATATTAATTGCAGTTTCAGGATCGACATGTATTTCAATACATGAACGTGTTTTCTTAAATTGCAAATCAATTCTGATCCGGAATCCCCACGTATTTTTGAAAACCAAGAAAAATTTACTACTCCATGGGTCTTTTTTGCATAATATTCAAACAGTTTCAATTTCGGACAAAGTCTCAACTGAAGACATGTCAACTGATATCAGTCCTTTAATTCGTTACGTGAAGTGAAACCGTTTTAATTATACCACAAAGGCCATTTTATTCCGGGCACACTTGTGTTTTTAGACTCCCGGCGGAGCTGTATTCTCAGAGATCAATTTTCACGGTGACGAGTTTGCAGTTTGAGGGAGTATGCATGTGGTTTGTTCTGGAATATTTCAGGCTACACTAGCACTGTGTTGACTAGTCCAGTTGGATGATTATTATTAAGATGAAAAGAGGTAACTACAAGCATTTGTCACACCGTAGACACGAGTTCAGCTCCACACACGGTACAGTGTATGAGGAGTATGTTTGGAGTTTCCAATCATCTGTCTTCAGCTCGAAATGTCGAATAAAGCCTACTCTACTCAAAACTGGTTATAACGAACACCAGATATACAACGGTTACAGACATTGGTTGTACCGAAAACCTGAATAACCAACCGATTGATGTCGACACTGATTACATCTCCACGTACGAATGGCCATCTGCACTTAACACTGGTTATAACGAAAACCTGAATAACCAAACGAATAGTGTCGACACTGGTTATATCGAACACCTGGTAAAAATGACAATATGCGGTCACATTAAGTGAACGTCAGATATAACTGATTGTTTGGTGTCAACATTGCCACTCGGACAAATTGCATAAACAAAATGTGTCTTTGTTGGTGCACACTGCACAGCAGGGACTCTGCCATGCGTCGTGGACATGTTAACAAACCAGACAATCCTGTGATTGGGTTCCAGAAATCCAGTCATACCATAGTGCATTTGTTGATTTTGTTGAAACTATAAACGTTGTGATAATTTTGAATTAGTTATTCTGTGTAGATTGTGGATATTCTACATTCTTAAAGTAAAGAAACATTTTTAAGAAATGTCTTGGTTTTACATGGGACGGGTAGGGGTGGATAATTGTGGGGGGCAGTTATCATGTCTCAGCTCAAACCTTTCTTTGGGACAATCGTGGTTCATCTAACAGTGTCAGTTCTTATTGCCTATGCCTTTCAGTTGTCATGGTCAATATGGATAGTTTCAATGTTTTCCGAATGAACAGAGGCTTTGTAAATAAACTCCAAACCACCTTATATGTTTACTAGGCAAATGAATAAAACATAACGAAGAATGTCGTATGTTTACCTTGAAAATGCATTTTGTTGATATCAACAATCCCTTCTAAAATGCAACCTTTAAATTTTAAACTGCAACCTTTAACTGAGACTGTTTCCTTATGGTAATACTACAGTTTAATATGCATATGTGGTCTATGAAACTGTTCAGCACGAGACAGCTAAAAAACACTACCGCTCCGGAAATCGAGACGAGTGATGGAAAACGGCCCCTCGCTGCCTGGGTGACCCAGGAAGTAATCTCTGGTCAGTGTGACCTTGACCTAGGGACAAACTCTTCATTGTCGCTTTTTCTCTGAAACCTGCTCAGAGTTCAAGTCGCAGGTTCCTATTTGGCACTATTCTGATATCCCAATTGTCTCACAGCGGTAGTAACAACTGTTATTAGATCAACATAGAACGCGAAATTGATTCCGCTGTTGGTTGGAATTAAAATTGACTCCCGGATTACAATGTGTGCTTGACAAGATGTCCCCACTGAGCTAGTTATTGGAATGTGGCGTCGCTTTGATGTTCCTGGTAGCAAGGTCCGGGGTGTTAGACTAACATCGCATGTTGGTTAGTTTATATCATCAGATAATTGATCGTTGTGTTGAAATATTCCATGAAAGGGCAAGGTGCAATCTACCGCAGCAGATTGAGAGCATGTCATCTCGGTTCCTTTCTCGTAATGGAACATGTGATGATTGCACGCCGAGGCTTTATTTCACTTCAAGCTGGTTACAAGTACAATTTTATACATGTGTTGATTTCACACAGATTGTTGATCTCGTTTTGGCGGATCCTGTCATTCCGGAAACTTTTCTTTACGTGTTTAAATATTTTTTATATATTTTTTTCCTTTTTTTTCTATTTGTACCATTTAACGATCGTATCCAAAGCTCAGTCACCTATAATTTCGTAGAGTGACTTTTTATATCCATGTCCCTTTATACCTAAAACATTGCTTTATATATCCAATTATTTTAAACGCAACGTTGAAAAGTCATTTCACCTCACCTCAGCCAATGTTGCTGGACCATGTTATGAGTGAGTGAGTGAGTAAGGTTTTGCCCCCTTTGTATACTGTATATTTAATATCGGAACATGGACACCAGAAACGGGTTCCACACAATGTACCCATTAGAGGAATTGAGCCCGGGTCTTGGGCGTGACGAGCGAACGCTTGAGCCACTCGGCTCCCCCACAGCCTCGATGTTGTTGGTGTCGTGTTGACAACGTAGTTGTTATGTTGTTCTGTTGTTGCTGCCGTCGTGTTAACCAGGTACTGTGTGTTGGGATGAATATCGGGCAGTAGTCACATATTGTGATGTTGATTCATTAGGTAATTCATTGATTGTTGATTTCAAGATAAACTTTATGACGGACACGACCAGTCGATAATATCAATGTTCTCATGTGCAACAGCCAAGGGTAACATTGTAATGAACACTAGTCTGTTCCATGTGTATCTATATAGATAAACATCTCACAATTGTTTAACAAACGACGGCCATGTTTCCCGTTTCCAATGATTGACAGCTGATGTGTTGCACATACACACGGTGTTCCTTTCATTATAAAGTAAGAGTGAATATTGCTTAACGCCGCATCAACTATTTAGCAGCTGTTCCCGGCGATTCAGTATAAAGAGAAAAGTGATTAATTGCATATAGCTAAGATGTATGTAGTGATTAAAGCCTTTAGAAAGTATGTTTTTGGTGTCTGGAGGTGCAATGTCTGCACCCAGTAGCTGTTTGTTTAGTTATGTTAACCATAAATTCAGATGCTACCATATAATTCAACCATCAAACACTAATCAAATTCGGAAGTAGAAAAGATTAACGATTGAGAATATCCGGTCTTGAATATCCGCCAAAACAGATTCCGCTTGCACGAAGGACAAGTTATAGGTGTTAAACGATATGAATTGATCACTGTGATCATTGATCATTGCGTTGATCGATGTTCATGATGTTGATCACTGGATTGTCTGGTCTATTGCTGAGTAGGGCGTTAAACTAAACTCATTCGTTCACTCATTATTCGTTAAATCAGAGATCGCAATAAGCAGATTCAATTGATCTTAAGTCCAAATTCAATTGCAAGATTTTCAATCAATTTTCCTTAAAAGAAAAGTTATCCCACTGTTACGGCTCTCCTTAATCTTATCAACGTTTCACCGCTAGGTGGCGGTGAAGTTCATGGTGACCTCAGCTGAAGGTCGTCTAGTCACAAATCTCCAGTGGCCCGCCTCAACAGATTGGGCATATTCCTTGCCAATTTCCCCAGTTCATTGCAGTCGGGTAGACATGTTGTTGCTTTGAGTGTCTCTTTTTTCGCCAAGGGGAATAACGATTATATACCTTGATTAAGTTTATTGGAATGCGGTGACTCTACAGTCGACAGTTTGGTAGCTTATTCAAGTTTCTTATCTCTGAAGCGGTGAATGCCGTGAGAAAGTATTATTTACGTGATTGAAGAGAAGAGAATGATAAGACGTAGCTACCGATGTGTGAGTGAGGGAGTGAGTTTGGTTTAACGCCGCTTTGTACAGTATATAAGTAAAAGTTGGTTGGTTTGTGGTTTAACGCGCACTCAGCAATATTCCAGCTATATCCTCGGTCTGTGAACAATCGAGTCTGGACCAGACAATCCAGTGATCAGCATCATGAGCATCGATCTACGCAATTGGTATACATGTCAACATGTGTCAACCAAGTCAGCAAACCTGACCACCCAATCAGGTTAGTCGCCTCTTACGACAAGCATGGTTTGCTGAAGACCAGAACTTCACGGGTTTTCAGTAAAAATTAGGCTCCTTGTTTGGTGTTTGTGGAAAGCCAGAATGATGGGTGTTTCAGACCTTTACCAGTTCAGTGATGAAACCAATGGTTATGGTGCTTACAAAGAAACGTGGTCAGGGCGAAGCGGGATTAAAATTCACAATCATAGGATTGTGTCACAACAAAGGGAGACAACTCTCCCCCTAACATAACCTAAACATAATGAATTTACAGTTATACAGTTGAAAGAGCGTTTACATTCATTCCAAATAGTAGTGTGATATTATTCATCTGTATGGCACATTGTATTAGGTGAGTCAGTAGATTGCCACACACCTTAATGATTAAAGTACACTGTGTATATCGCGACAAAGACAGGAATTGTGTCCTTAACAATCAGTATAGCAGGAAAGATGTGGTTTAATCGTTCTTGGGGGTTAAGCTCACCCCAGAGGAACCTCGTTCATCAAGAAACCTCGTCAACAATCATGAACGCGGCATTAAACCCAATTTTATTTTGCCTACTTCAAAATTTCAACAAGTTTGTTTTTTTTGTGGTTTACATTAGGAAGAAATTCAAACTTGTGCGTGTGTTATGACTAGTGCAGGATGCCCTCACCTTTTTGTGAACACATGGTATCATCACTATCTGATAGTAATTTATAAACGTACTATCGACTCGACATTTGACTGAGGTTTCAAATGATGTGAAAGTGTTTGTCGCTTTTCTAAGTTGTATGTAGGGGATTAACTTGTCTCCACGTTTTCCATCAACTCTCGAGGGCGTTTTGCTATTTTTAATTTATTTTTAACAGTTAAGCTCAATAAATAGCAACTCCAGTTGTAACAATTCGCCAATGATGGAAATTTAAGAAATCTCGTATCAGTTCAAAAACACTCTTCGCCATGTTGTTTTTTCTCCAAATTCTGTTGATAAACATCTTTCATTTTCTGCGTTCTTCTTCTTGAAAATCTGTTAAGAATGTAATTATTTTCAAATTTAGTTTTAGGAGGATTTTAGGAATTAGATTTTTGGTTTTAGATGACATCCCCAACAAAAGGTGCTGGGGAGATGAGTGAAGACACAGGGTAATGTCTTTCTTATCGTCTCATCTGTTTTTTCCTCCCCGTAATTGGACTGAGAGTGTTATTACAGGATCGATATTGATGCGGAAAATAATTACCTTTTCATCACGTAAGCGTGTGCAACGCATCAGCGACTGGTGAAATTGATACAGGCTGATGCAAAATCAATCGCCATCGAGAGAAGACGTCACTTCCAGAAATAAACCAGCATATCATTGCTGGTGAAACTACATGACGAAATACGTTCATCACAGAGCTTGAAATGTATTCCACGGTACGCTCTCCACTTGCAAGTGTCCCGACTCGCCGAATGGTCGTGAGATTGAAACATGCACAGAGTGTGTGATTCCCCTCTCTCCGACGTCAGTAACAACTTGTGGTAACTGACGCGTACAGCTCATCGTAGAATCCTTTTAAAGAGTATCGATCACGGTTCCCGCCAAATGGGATTGACAGGGCAATAGATCGGAATGGGTTAGATCATGGTTGGAGAGTGGAGACATGTTCATGAACATCTGTATATGGACAAGGCTGCTGGTACAAGACGGATGGGGGATTGGAGGATAGGTGGTTGATTGGTGTGGGGGTGGCGATCTCAAGCAGATCGATCTATAAGGACCTTTTAGCGAAATTCATGCGTATTCGTTGTCCAAAGGGTGCCAATCTGACCGGTGGAATTAATAAGTGAGAATATAAAAATAGTTGTCGACGTATCAGCACTGAACTGTGCAATCGACGGATCAGCACTGAACTGTGCAATCGACTGATCAAAAAAATGTTAGTTATCAGGTATTCACGATGGTGATCCTTCGCAAGGTCTTTACACACACCCCACCCCCTCCTCCTAGCACATAGACTAGGTTACACAATAACAGTCATTGTGAACATTCGATGGTCGCTGCTCCACACACACGCACGTGGGGAATCGAACCGGGTCTTCCAGTGATTGTTTTACCACTAGGCTACCCCACCGCCGACTGGAGAATCGAACATCGAACATTGCTTTGAGGAGTCCAGTGTAAGGAGCCTTTGTTATCTGGACGCCTGCAGTCATTACGTTGATACCATGGCCATATAATATCAAATAATACGTCATATCAAAAACACTACACACAAAACTCCCCAAATTACAACATAACATACTCACACTCGATGACTTACTGACATTTAAAGTAACTGCGCATACAAGAGAACAATGACCTGATAATGATGAATTGTAAAATCCTGTTTTAAATACGTCATGAACTCCACAATCAAGCCACGTCTGGATCTGATCTGGATCGCGGTAAGGAACAGCTGTTATACATGGATTTCTCGTTAAAACGTCGTATGAAAAAGGTTTGCTGTATATAGATTATACACATGTGGGTCGTAGGCGGGTTTTGAATTTTAGCAGATTTCAGCCAGCTGGTAAATGTTGGACTACTGAGAGTTACTTTCGAGATAAAACAGTAATTGCGTGACTGCTCGCATGGCCATGAAACGGGAACCGATCGCATTTTTAACCATGAAAACTTAGAAATATGTATATATGCATTTAACGTTCTTTTTATATATGCATTTCACGCTGAATCACTTTACAAATACATGTCTTATCTAAATAACTAAAATCAATGTGTTTATGAAGTTTAATGATTTAGAAAATGAACATCTGGCACAGAAAAAACATCGTATTTAATTGCTTAACTATGGAATAAAGGCAAAACTGGCATATATAGAGAAGTAAAAGGATTATATTATGAGTGTTTGATATGTTTTTGTCACAAAATATTTAAACACGTAATCTTTGGACGTGGTAATAAAGATTAAAACAACAACGTGTATATAGACTGCCTATTTAAATGTAATGTAAAAACCATCAAATAAGATGGAAAACTAAACGATGGCGTTTCTTCTCAAAATGTTTTCCTTCTCGTGTTAAGCTTCACTTTAAGCGTGTTTATTGTAATTGCCTCAAAACCCTCGGATGAATCTGAGGTTGCTATCGAAATAACATTTACCCATTACAGATTTTACAAACATTGATTGGATGAGAAATAACGTGCTACTTTCATGCAACTACTCTTCTTTAATCAGATCAAGAAAGCGTCAGCTGAAATAACAGATAAAGCATGGCGGGCCGGCAATTGTGTGAAGAGTTTTATGCGTTTTGACCTTTCACGTTTGCGGATACGATTTCCACGTCTAAAGCAATTGACATTATTCGGCATGAAATATATTTGAGAGATTTACAGTGCTATTGCCGGGATAAGGAAGCTGGTTTCTTACACTGAGCTCATGTGATTTTCTTTAAACAGTCACGACGGATCACATTCTCCTTACAACTAACCATGATTACACTTGGAGCAGTCCCGAATCGACGAGTTTGCAAACATATCGATTTTGTTCTTTCGGAGCTGTTTGTTGCTGAACAACATTTGATCAGAAAAAAGCAGAACAAATTGATGCTGAGGTAAATTGATACTTAACGTTTTATTGATTGGACGTGATTAGGTATTAAAGTAAAGATTTATCATGTGTTATCATTATAATCTTTGCAGTTGTGTCAACAGATTAACCGATAGTTAAACTTTGAGGTAAAAAGAATAAACTCTGATAGATTTCTAGATGAGTACAGTTTATAATGATATTAAGAATGAATAGATACAGCGATACCTCGTTATTCCGGACAGTAGCTATTTCCCCTCTAGCTCCGGGTGTCTGGATTAACGAATCGTGGTACAGCGGATTGTTTGCACACGAAGTGGGGCTGAAATGTTCAGAGCCTGAAAATGAATGAAGGGGTTGGCGATGGTCGCTAATTACTTTTTGAACAACATTATTTTCTCTGAGGCCTACGGACATCTACCACCCATGCCTGTGCCCCGTTCCACAAAGCGATCGTAGCGCTAAGATGATCGTAACTTCCATACTTTAACATAGACTTACGACAGTCGTAGCGCTAAGATGATCGTAACTCCCATACTTTAACATAGACTTACGACAGTCGTAGCGCTAAGATGATCGTAACTCCCATACTTTAACATAGACTTACGACAGTCGTAGCGCTAAGATGATCGTAACTCCCATACTTTAACATAGACTTACGACAGTCGTAGCGCTAAGATGATCGTAACTCCCATACTTTTAACATAGACTTACGACAGTCGTAGCGCTAAGATGATCGTAACTCCCATACTTTAACATAGACTTACGACAGTCGTAGCGCTAAGATGATCGTAACTCCCATACTTTAACATAGACTTACGACTGTCGTAGCGCTAAGATGATCGTAACTCCCATACTTTAACATAGACTTACGACAGTCGTAGCGCTAAGATGATCGTTACTCCCATACTTTAACATAGACTTACGACAGTCGTAGCGCTAAGATGATCGTAACTCCCATACTTTAACATAAACTTACAACTGTCGTAGCGCTACGGTCGCTTTGAGGAACGGGGCTATGGATCCCAATGGTAGAGAAGGCTTCCAACTGGTGACGAATTTCCTGATCGTTTGCATAATGGCTGCCAGACAGCTCTTCATTAAGTTTGAGCACACCTTGTCATTTCCATGCCTGCATATTAAGCTGCCTGGTGTAGTATCTAGTTCAAATGCAGCCTGTAAGGACTGACAGTATTGTATCATGGGACCCTCTATTTTCGCGGTAGTTAATGTTGTCGCCAATCCCGATTGCCTCGTTGGACCCGGAAATTGAAGTAACTCTCTATTATCTCGTTATTGCTATGTTCTTACTGTAGCACGTGTGTGGTGCCATTAAACCTACAATGGTCGCCACATAAGCTCCGCCCACTCATGCATATTTATGATTACTGTGCACTGGAAACCATTGTAGGTTTAAGGGCACAACACACGTGGTACAAGCAAATGACCCTGTGAAACGTTTACTAAGACAAGTAACGAATCTAAATAGTTTTATTATTAACAAATATTTTAGGAATTTCATTCACATTAGTAATATCATCATGTTTTTAACCCAAACATCTGAAACTTCTATTCATTTGGATACAAGGTAACAATAACAAAATAATATTTGCCGCCTTAAAACGTACCATAAAATTTGCTAGCGTGTGTAGAGTGAAGTTGCATAACACGTCACTTCCTGTTATATTTCTAGGACGGAAAATATGCAAATGACCTTTTAGTTGTCGCAGGATTACTCTTGACGAATAATGTTTATTCATGCAAGATGTAATGGCAGTAGGGGCATACTAGGGGCATACTAGGGACATAATGTTCCAGAACTTACTAAAAAGATTAATACTTTAATATTTCTACGATTAGACATGACATTCCAATGAAATAAATGACTTTTTCAAGAGCGATGAATTTATTTACGTACTTTGCATATGTAAACAGCCGATGCGGGTTGTGGTGTTTCTGCTTTCCCGATGTTTTCACGTGCCGCGATAATAGAGAGTTCCAGTGCTACTACTACTACTACCACCACCCCATTTGAGGTAGTAGTAGTAGTAGCAGTGGTAGAAGTAGGAGTAGTAGTGGTAGTAGTAGAAGGAGTAGTAGTAGTGGTGGTAGTAGTAGAAGGAGAAGTAGTAGTGTGGGAAGTAGTAGTGGTAGTAGTAGTAGTAGTAGTAGTAGTAGTAGTAGAAGGAGAAGTAGTAGTGGTAGTGGGAGTAGAAGGAGGCGTAGAAGTAGTAGTGGTTGTAGTAGTAGTAGTAGTAGTAGTAGTAGTAGTAGTAGTAGTAGTAGTAGTAGTAGTAGTAGTAGTAGTAGTGGTTGTAGTAGTAGTAGTAGTAGTAGTAGTAGTAGTAGTAGTAGTGGTAGTAGTAGTAGTAGTAGTAGTGGTAGTAGTAGTAGTAGTAGTAGTAGTAGTAGTAGTGGTTGTAGTAGTAGTAGTAGTAGTAGTTGTCGTAGTTCAAAATACATAGATCTCAGAAATGCTTCGAACAACCAAACGTCAAGAAAAATAGGCATATTTCTTTTTATCAGAAACAGTTGTCTCCATTTGAATTAAAACAATACCAATAAACAGTTTGATGTCTCCACAATAAATACACTTGATCTCACTTATTACCGATCGACCAGTCATGCAAGATGATCCTCTGCGTTTGAAAAGGACCAAACCATCAAACCTTTTCAAGATCTGTGAGGAAACGGGAGGCCTCGAAGTGCAGAGCTTCGGCTCAGGATCCGCTGGTTGTCACGCCAAAGGTCCGGGTTCGATTCCCCTTTTGGTATATTGTGCGACGTAAATAGCGTGATATGCGCTTACATGATTCTTTCATCACGTCAGCGGTTCGGGTTTGATTCCATTTTCGGTAAACTGCGTGACGGCAGCACCGTTATAAGCGCTTAACTGATTCATTCGTCACGCCAAATGCACGGGTTTGATTCCAAAATCGATACACCAGTTGAATAATATTCAAACGGCGCAAACCAATATTCACTCTATCAGTCCTATCAATGAAAATGTATTGCAGGTCGATCACCACCGAACAAGTCAGGTCCCTCCGGCGATCAATGGCGAGGATCAGTTCAACATGTGTCCCTAGGGTGTGCTTGTCTCTGACACCCCGCAATCCATAGTCTACAACGGCACGATCGGCAGACAGTTGTGTAAAGCAACTATAACTGTTAGTGTAATACTAGTGAGTGAGTGAGTTTAGTTTTACGCCGCACTCAGCAATATCCCAGCTATATGGCGGCGGTCTGTATATAATCGAGTCTGGGCCAGACAAACCAGTGATCAACAGCATGATAGTGTAATACTAACCTATATATAGCGTTTAGAGCCATCTTATCGGGACGACTTCTCTCAAGGGGGAAACTGATCAGACCTTGTATATAGCCCTATCGTGTACGACAATTCCTTTAAGTCATGAGGGTACCACGGCATCATGCAGTAGACAAGGTTAAAATAATGTATGTAGTAATTGTGCAGAATGTTGATGAAGGAGACGTTTCTGGAAACGATGCTGACTTCTAAAGAATAATCATGTTATATTGTACCAAAATACGCAGCTCAGAGGAACATAATGGCACAGGATTTCAATGCTTACCACTTTAGAGAAACCCCGAGCACCAAGGACTGCAATCAGTGAGAATCTGGGATTCGATATGAACAGATAATCGCTGACAAGTTGTCCAGATGATTTAGTAGCCAACCGCCGCCATATATGTGGAATATTGCTGAGTGCGGCGTTAAACTTAATTCACTCACTCACTAGAAGCCAACCCCAGAAAGCCCTGGGGTCTGATATGTATTTAAAGTGAGAACGTAAGAATTTAAACTACTTTTAGCAATATCACGACGGAAGGACACCAGAAATTGGCTTCACTTTGTACCCATGTGGGGAATCGAACCAGCTTTAACCACTAGGCTACCCCACCGACCCTCTTAATTTGATGGAAGCAATTTCACAGACGGCGTTGGTACACGCACTGGAAGTTAAACACAGGGCGCAAATCGATATTAACTCCATTGTTTCAACACATACGAGGAGTCAAAGCACGGGCGGTCAATGTTCTTCAAATTGCCATACAGAGTTATGCCGCTTTGGCGTGCGAGGAACCAGTAATCATGGGCTCGAAGCCCAGTAATGCACTGATGATAATGCCTATTTTGCAAATAGATGCAAACATATTATTGTAACAGAAGTGAGTGAGTGAGCGTAATGCCGCTTTTAGGAACACTCCAGCAATATCATGGACACCAGAGAAAGGTCCACACACAGTACCCATGTGGGGAATAGAACCCAGGTCAACCACTCAACCACTGGGCTACACTGCCGCCTCCGTAACAAAAGCAGTATACAAGTAAAATACGTTGACATATACCAGCTTCTATGGGTTGGTTGACCATTGTGAATGATTGAGATATGGGGTGAAAGGAAACCATTTAATTCAAAATTTTCCACGTCATTGTTTCTTTTGGAAATATTTTTCTGCAAGAAAAGATGAATTCTATGGTTTTCAGATAGTTAATTAATTGGGAATTGTTTTTTTTTATATATTACATGAATAAATATGTCTCTTTGCAGAGAAAATTATTTGGATTAATATTTTGTTGGCTTGTGAAGTACCAAACCAAACCAGATATTCTGTTATTTTGATTTCTTTGTTGAGGTATTTATTGATCCAGATCTCAAGCTCATTCCAAAATGTCTTGGTTTCCTTACAATTCCAGTATACATGACAGATTGTTTCCTGTAGGTCATAACAAAAACTTCATATTTCAGAATCTATTAGTTTCATTTTCAAAAACTCCCTTTTGGAATATATTATTCCATGTAAGAAATTAAACTGCCTATTTTGTCACCATGGTTCCTGTACTCATGGATTTCTCCAAACAGATAATGAAATGTTAAAAGCATGTATTACCCCGGGCTTTCCTCCCATGTTAAACAGACCATGGTATAACTGAATTACCGTTCCAAGTGGCTTTAACCCTCATTCATGAGTATTTAGATAAGCACACCCGTGAAGGTCCGGGTTAGACTTGATCTTCAGTAACCCATGCTTGTCGTAAGGAGCGACTATCGGGATCAGGTGGCCAGGCTTGCTGACTTGGTTGACACGTCATCGTATCCCAATTGCGTAGATAGATGCTCGTGCTGTCAATCACTGGATTGTCTAGTCCAGACTCGATTATTTACTGACCGCCGCCATATAGCTGGAATATTGTTGAGTGCGGCATAAAACACCAACAAAATATTATATTATCAGGCTGTTTTTGTAGCAGTAAATTCCTGCTGGTTTGAAGCGAAACTCTAACGCGTGCTACCTGAAAATCGTGATTAGACATATTGGCCCAGAATCATGCTCGTTTATTACGACTCTTTAAATGTTTGCCTGCCTTCAACTCAGAACGCTAATGTGGCGGCGACATGACCTCATGTTATATACGTCCTAACATGACATAAAATGATAGTTTAATAAAGCATGAGCTATTTCTCCGCCATTACCCCAGTACCGATTTATCATAATAAGTTATTAATCAACCAGATACGAGATGAAATATACCCTTGATTGACGAGGCACTTATCGCTCAATGACAGTATTACTCCACAAGGCCGGATCATATCGTTATCGCGCTGCACCAGATGGTGACGACATGCCGCAATGTACACGTTTTCTGGTGAAATGAACAAGCCAGACGAATGACGTATTTCCGTGACTCAGTCTCGCCGTGTTGCGGGAGAAGTTTATGCGATGCTGATACCCATCCCTGGTCCAGTGCATCTATGTCAATTTATTTTCAAATACACCATAATCTGGATTTCCATGAATATATAAATCAAATTTCATGAATGACAATTATTTTTAAAGTGTTCGCTTCTAGCTGGGGACCGAATCAGTGGTTTAGTGTTTGTATGTTGTTCCAATGATCAACAGCATGAGCATCGATCTACGTATCTAGGGATACGATGACATTTGTCAACCAAGTCAGCGATCCTGACCACCCGATCCCGTTAGTCGCCTCGTACTTCAAGCATTGGGTTGCTGAAGACCAATTCTAACCCTGATCTTCACGGGTTCAATGTTCTAGTAATAGGGCGTCGGCCCAGTGAGTGATTGGGTGGTTCGGATCCCGGCCTCGTCAAACCAAACTGTAGTATTTGGGGTTTTAATATGTTGAAGTAGAACAATATAGTGGAGGGGGCCTTTTAGTTTTCATTGAAACGTATAAATTGGTAGTACTTTTGATTTGTTTGTCAAAAGACATGCTTCAGACCCACCCCATACACCCACTCACACCAAAATGGGTGACCTCCCGTAAAATCATCATCACACACACCACCATAAATTATGAACGGTTCCTTAGACGCCAAAGACCGTATTGGGGTAGCCAAGTAGTTTAAGCGTTCTCCATCACGCCAAATATCCGAGTTCGAATCTCATATTGGTTTGATGAACTGTCATATGTTAAGCTCATTCGTGGTCACAAACGGTATACGACGGCATATTAAACATAGCACCAATGATATATGACCCACATAACCCTCTGGTATATATTTAATACAGGTATTTACAGACCGAAGAAAGAAACCCAGAATTCTGTGTACCCTCCGAGACCCTTGTGTCTGGTGAAACTATCTCCAGGCAGAACAGAACAGAACAGAACATTTTATTCTCTAAAAACCCACCCACGGTGGTACATGAGAATATAATGATATACAATTTAACATAAATATACAATCAAGAAGGCGGATAATCGAATACTTAGATAGAGTATTATCATCACAATTCGTTTACAATTTCAGGGCATTTGACAAGGCATTTAAAAAGTTAGCTAGGTTTTTCAAATGCTTTGTTTTCTTTTTTGAAAATAGCCGTTTAAGTTTGAACAGATTAGGCCATTCGTAGTAATAATTTGGAATATACATTATCCGCTGTTGGAGAAGCGCTTCGCATTTAAAAAGGTAATGGAATTCGTCCCCAACAGACGAAGAATCGCAAAGTTTACAGAGTCTATTTTCTCTAAGAATGTTGTACCAGCGTCCTGTTTCTATCGGTAAATTGTGATTTGATAACTTAAATCTAAGAATTGGATTAAATATAGGTAATAACAGACCGAAGAAAGAAATCCAGAATTCTGTGTACCCTCCGAGACCCTTGTGTCTGGTGAAACTATCTCCAGGCCGTCCGCAGACACAACACCAGCAATGTACATACTGCACGTGCTTATACCTGCATACCGTGGTTCCTGTCTACCTTCCGGGAACATGTGTTTTTGTGCGCAGTGAAATGTACATAATTGATTCCCAGAAGCTACAAATGTTTGCTTGTATAAGCATTGATAGAGATCTGCTGCGAACTGCTTGCAGAAGAATTACCGATTGCAGAAAACACATTGGTTGATGTAATGCATGGCGAAACTTGCCCAGTGAGCTATTTCTATAACCAGACAAGATCGGGTAGTGTAAGTTTCGTCTCTGGTAGTAGCAATCGCAGCTTGATATAGTAAATTCGGAATACTTGAAAAACAGGGCCGAGTATCCAAAGGTTTTGTCAACGACATGAGAGTCTTTCTTCCAATACTTCCATATGAAGTGAAAATGATGTTCGTGCTAAGATCGCTTGGCGAAACGATTCTGTAGATCGCAGGTAGGTTTGGGTTGGTTTGGTGTGTTTGTTTGTTTGTTTGTTTGTTTGTTTGTTTCCTTGTTTGTTTAACGCCGCACTTATCAGTATTCCAGTTATAGAAAAGCGGTCTTAAGAGTCTGGACCAGACCGGACTGGATTATCGAGTCTCAGCCATGAGCATCTATCTATTGTATCGATCAAATCTGAGATTGCCCACCAAATTTCCATTGCAGTTTTGATTTTGTTTTGTCTACAGTCAGTATTGTGATACGTGGAATTTGGTTTTCAAGGCAATTGCATCATCATGAAATGTTTTCATATAAAAAGAGGGTGGTGTTTGATTAATGTTCACGTGTATATTCTTGTCTCAACCCGATATCTTCTGAACAATAATGGTTAGAGCGTCCGCCCGGAGAGCGGAAGGTCGCGGGTTCGATCCCCGACCGCGTCATACCAAAAGACGGTAAAATATGGTACTTGTTGGTCCCTGTCTGGCGCTCGGCGTTAATGGGCACAACAAGGACTGGTGGGCTCGGAGTCAGTATAATGTGTCTGAGTGGGATATTCATGCTTCACTGCGGCATGGTATCTAGTGGGCTAGCACTATAAAACCAGGGTAAGAGTTCCTCCCGTTCCCCCATCCCAAATAATATGTATAACTATTCTAGAATTATAAACAAAATTTAACACAACAATTACTAGACAACTCACAAAATGGTTAAAAGTCCCAAATTTAAGTTAGGGCTAGGTTTAGGGTTAGGTTTAGGGTTAGGTTTAGAGTTTGGTTTAGAGTTGGGGGAACGGAAGGAACTCTTTCCAAAACCAGCTTAAGTCTGGGCTAGTACAAGCAGCCGCACATACACATACACACGCATGCACGTCGTCATAGGAGCGAAATATTCTCAAGCACGACGTTAAACCCAATTTCACCTCACCTCTGAACAATAATAACACAGGGTGGAAGCGCTGTCCACGCGAAATGTGGAGTTGCCCCAAAAGCAACTCCATTTCCTCGCTGGACAGTGAAGGACGAACATGTGGCGCATGAGTAATAGAAAGTTTTCCCTCGCATTTTCATTATTTTGCAAGTATATCAGGTTTAACCATTTGGTAGACGGATCTAGAAATTTACAGATCTTTCTATAATAGCTTGACACCCTCTCCATTCATTGCAGTTGCGTGTTAAGCGAGGGCACCCTCTTGAGTGTCGATAGCGGAAAATGATCGTTTCGACACGTAATATGACAACCTCATCACCTTTTTTTGCTGTCAATTCTTAGATATAGTACGGGCGGTGGGGTAGCCTAGTGGTTAAGGCGTTCGCTCGTCACGCCGAAGACTCGGGTTCGATTCCCCAGATGGGTACAATGTGTGAAGCCCATTCCTGGTGTCCCCCGCCGTGATATTGCTGGAATATTGCTAAAAGCGGCGTAAAACCAAACTCACTCACTCACTCTTAGATATAGGTATTTTAGGTCTTCATTCACAGTTTAGGCTTTAATGCGTCTGTATTTTTTCACTTATCGTTGAAAATCGAACTGTACATTTTATATGGAGTTGTGTTGAAACTGTCCATTGCGTTGAATGTTTACGTTGAGGTAACTGTCCATGTAGTTGCATGGATGTTAGAGCATGAACTGACGGAATTCCACAGACTTGGCAATCCCAATAACGTACGAGAGTCAACGCAGGTGTATGGTTATTTTGTGAAATGAGGCTTTCATTGACGTTAAAAAGCGTTGGAACTTGACGTTGAAGTTGACGTTGACCAACAGAAGAGTACAACAGTTTCATACCAGTTTTTGAAGACCATGTATTTCAATACTCAGTATTGTCACGTTGATTCATTTGAGCCTGTCAAGTTGTCACGTGTTCGTGGCACGTTCTGCACGTGCGAAACATGCCAAGAGGTGCACGTGCGCGGTATGTTTCAGTGGCGTGGCAATTTAAAACGCATCAGTCGGGGCAGATACAAACAGCCACACATATGCATGCATGTCTATACAAGAAGCAATCTTAACGGCGATATTAAAACCTTCATCGAGGCGGTGGGATATAGTTTAGTGGTTAAAGCAGAAACCTCTCAAGTTCGAGTCTCCATATACCCATTGTGTGAAGCGGGAATATTGCTAAAACGGCGTAAAACCATACTCACTTGACAAGCATCAAAGTGTGAGGGAGTGAGTTTTAGTTTTACACCACTTTTAGCAATATTCCAGAATAAAACGGCGGGGGACACCAGAAATGGGCTTCACACATTGTACCCATGTGGGGAATCGAACCCGGGTCTTCGACGTGACGAGCCAACTCTTTAATCACTAGGCTACCCCACCGCCCCAGGTGTGCAAATAGGCGCATGTGTGCATGCATGTGTTTGTGATTCCAACTGTTTGGAGTGAGAGAAACTGACTCATAGTTGAACTCAAAATGACCCTCCACCGAGCGTGTTCATATTGTGCGGTATTTTGCTTTAAATAACCACAAATCAAATAAACATCAAGCTTATTAAGCATTGCAATGTATTATTAATAAACCAGCTGCCGGAAAGGCGGAACACTAGGGTGAAGCATGACAAATCAGACACTGAAGGTCATCCTGAAATAATTCAATTCAAAATACGTGCTGACCGCCTCCGTGGTGTAGTGGTTAGAGCGTCCGCCCGGAGAGCGGAAGGTCACGGGTTCGATCCCCGACCGCGTCATACCAAAAAGACGTTAAAATATGGTACTTGTTGGTCCCTGCCTGGCGCTCGGCATTAATGGGTACAACAAGGACTGGTCGGCTTGGAGTCAGTATAATGTGTCTGAGTGGGGTATTCATGCTTCACTGTGGCATGGTATCTCAGTGAACTGGCACTATAAAACCAGCTTAAGTCTGGGCTAGTACAAGCAGCCGCATATACACACACACGCGCATGCACGTCGTCATATGAGCAAAATATTCTCAAGCACGACGTAAAACCCAATTTCACCTCACCTTACCTCACTTCACCTCAAAATACGTGCTGGTGAGTATTGGGTAGATTGGTTGTTTATATACTGAAAGGCAAAAGAAACATCGTAATAATAGAAAATACATTAAGTATTAATGGAGTATTTGAACCTATTTTTTTAAATATACACCGGAAGTCAAGTTTGAGGAAAACATGAATCGTGGTCATATAGCCTGTATTGCCCAATAAAGGATTGTTTGAGATTGAGGTGAGAAATGTTCTTGTTTGTGGAAAGGGAAGAGTTTGCACAAACACAACATTGAAAATCGTGATGCACGTGCATCATGCATGCATTCAGGCATAAATTGTCGGCTTGAATGGCAATCGTTTACTTCTTTTCTGAATACAGCAGCTTTGGCTGAGTGAGTGAGTGGGTGGGTGAGTGAGTGGGTGGGTGGTGGTGGGGGTGGGTGTGAGTGGGTGGGTGAGTGAGTGGGTGAGTGAGTGAGTGAGTGAGTGAGTGAGTGAGTGAGTGACGTACAAAAGAACGTGGATACACCACAAGAGGAAATATTTTGAAAAGTATCCCAAGTACATCACTATAAAGAATAGATGTGTGGTTTGGGCAACAGGTACACACGTTTCAAAATATTTACGTCGGTTGGGGGGAAAGTTCTGTACTATGTTTTGTATAAGAATTCATGGTTCTCTTTCATTTCATGACAGATCGAAAACAAATAATACACACTTGTATTTACAAAATAACATGTTTGGGGTTGTAGGTACGCACTCGTCGCCAAACAACTTTGACTTGTTGTGACAGAAAACATACTTCATAAATATAACAAAACAACGTTTCAAACACATATGTTTTTAATTCACGTGTTCAAATATAACTATTGTAACTATAATATATCTACATGCACTGATGCGTGTCTCACCAACAACCGTCAGACCGTAGACAACACGAACAATGACGTCTTAAGCGTACCTGATAAATAAATTACATACGGTACGTTATTTATGTAACGGCTTGGTACGTCAATGTAGGGACTTGTAAATCCTCTCTATACGATAAACACACATGGATGCGTTGTATTACTCGTTATAAGGCGTCAACGGACCGTGAAGAGTAAAGTAAGTAAAGAAAGCATGAATGCAAACAAGCCCCCCCCCCCCCAATAAATGGCACCGGACGAACTGAGTCCTAACCCACGAAAGTT
Source organism: Haliotis rubra (assembly GCF_003918875.1). NCBI lineage: Eukaryota > Metazoa > Mollusca > Gastropoda > Lepetellida > Haliotidae > Haliotis > Haliotis rubra. Next base: position 606,028 of record NW_025767306.1, on the reverse strand, counting down.
CAATGTATGTTAGTCAAGCCTCAGTTGTGTCAAAATCGTTGTGTCTCGACACGATGCAATAGATTTAATACCATAGGGTGGGACGGTGGATCATGTCAACCGTAAACAGACCTTTCTGTTGGCACGGTTCGCTGCCACATTACACATTACAAAGAGATGCATGTTTACGTATGTTTTCAAGTGTGAGATAAAGTAACTGATATGACGATCATCCATTTTTTCATGAAATCTAAATCTGTGGCTTACATCAAGTATACAAAGTAAGCAATGTTTAACATGACTAAGGATTTAATATACATGGTTTGGCTGACATGTGTTTCGAGAATGCGGATGCACTTAAATTTCAGATGTGTTGAAATTGCCTCAGGTGATGAAACGTATTGAACGTATTCATCTAGACTCGCCTGTCTAGACTCACGTGTTGATGAAACGTACTGAACGTATTCATCAAACTAAAAGTGCTATGTCAGTTGGAAGCATCGATTGATTGATCGATTGATTGATCGGTTGATTGATCGGTTGATTGATCGGTTGATTGATTGATCGATTGATTGATTAGTATATCACTGCACCTACTCAGCGATACTACATAGGCGGATCCAGAGGGGGGTGCAGGGGTGCCCTCTCTTTTGTGCTGAAAGTTTGTTAAATGACCATTGAAACTCGGGTGAAAATGAAGTGTGCACCCCTCCTTTAATCAATAGTGTGCATCACCAACCCCAGCACACGCCCCCACATCGACGACTTTCGTGTCTGGGAAACTGCTTATATAACGTTGTCCTTCTCTAAAATTAAATTACATTTGTGACGTCATTCCATTGTTTGCGCGCTCCATTACTTTTCGGGAATGGAGCGATGTGTACCAGTTTCAAATTAAAGCCTTCACTTTGTCATTTTGACATTTAATTTTGATAACAGAAATATTCCCAATACTTCGAATGCAATTTAAGTAGGGTAATATCCTAGTAACTCTCCATTCCTTAAAGGTCACATAAACCCTAGGGGGTAAAAATACATAAATCACTGACTGGCATCGTTATAAATGAAACCCCGTCATTAAAACTACTCATTTCGACCTTTAATTGACTTAAATCGACCTTTTTGACAACAGTGCACAATTCTCACCCGCGAACGAAATTTCAACCAATCAGAGCGGCGCGACTCTGTGACGTCATATGAGGAATAGCTTTGAGGGCCGATGCAGAATTCATCTACATTTTAGGGGGTAAATTATCTTGTTTACAGGCTTGTATAAACCTGAAATCGTGACAATTGTTGTGGAAAATGAAAGCTATATGTTCTCACAATCTACTGGCATTTAATTTTGTCTCCTGCTTTGCCTAGTTTCCGAGTTACAACTTGTTTTCATAGACGCTTCTGTCACAATTGATTGGTGTCGTTAGGCCCTATTTGTATAATGACTGATCCAAATTGATCCCATTTCTGTGTTTTTTTACCTCGATATTTAATCATGTCATGTAAAAATCTGTTTGTATTCTCAAAACAGTGTCGGCCCATAAGTTTTCACATGCAATACAGCAATTAATACTCCCTTGTTGTAACCCGTGTTAGGTGGTATAAACCTACACATGTTATTTGTCATCATTCACTTGATGGTCAGATAATGAATTTATAACAGGTATAATTAGTGGTAACACACTTAGATTACCCGACAAAGGTTCCCATTTGGCATTTCTTGTGTCTGGAGTAAATATTCAACATTATAAACATCGATCAAAGGATTAACCGATAACACGCTGATTGATTAATTACTTTTATCTTACACAGCGGATTTGTCAAAAGGTAGTGTTTATGTATGTAGATTTACTAATCTATACTGAATACACTCTGCCGTGTCGGTGTCTGCGTAAAAATAACGTCCTTCTTTCAAAGGATTAACCGGCAATACATTGATTGATTGCCCATTATTGGCTAACTAAATTACTGTTTTTAATGAAAGGCGGACATTATGCAATTAGTTGCCAGGTGTGCTATCTTGGGTGACCAATGAGACTATACACCAATACCTGAAAAGATTTATCACTTTGTCGTATGTTAAACTGTTAAAAGACACATCATTTGGAACAGTTTTGTGGATATTGATGGATACATTCCTCAAACAAGGTAATGGCCTGATATTGTTCCTATAACTTTAATCTGTTTTAATTTTAATTATTTGCATTTTGTTTTTTTATTCATTTGTCGTAGCATTCAACAGAATCATTGTTTTCGCCGTGAAGTGTAATGAGACAGACAACATACACTAGGGTGTGTGTGCGAATTATGATTCACATTGGCAAACTATAAAATGTCTAGATATTACAGTTCTGTTATAAATTCACTATAAGTATCAGCAGATCGTCAGCTTTTTATTTAGTTTCAAAATGCATAAAAGTATGATAATAAACTAATTAGGATTATAAGACCAAATATAAAGACGCACATTGACTAGTATCTACATACTGGTGAGTGGACATTAACCATGTGAATGTAGCAAGAAATTTATCGCGCAGTATTGTGACTTCGACCCCACCTCGCTTCCGAGGAAGAAATCGTTATGTTATAAGTTGTGTCATGCAAAATCCTTTTGGTTATGATTCCAATACATATTTAACTACGAGTAGAAAGTAGTTTTGATTTTCTAACTTGATGAAAACAAACTATAATCTCATTAATTCGAACAGACTTTACGATTTTCAAAAATGGCGGCGCCCTATCGGGAACATCCGCCAGTCTGTGGATAAATGCTATTTAGGTTTGTTTTCACCGAGTTACAAAATCAAAACTACTTTCTACTGGTAGTAAAATATGTATTTTATTGATGGCCAATAGGATTTTGCATGACATAGCGTATAACATAACAATTTCTCTCCGGCGGAGAGGTGGGTGTCAATATAATACTACTTTACAATATTATTGTTACTTCGACCACAACCTCACTTCCGAGGAAGAAATCGTTATGTTACAAGTTGTGTTATGGAAAATCTTTATGGTCATCAATCATATACATATTTTACTATAACTAGTAAGTAGTTTTGATTCTTTAACTTCCGTGAAGCGATCTGAACACAAGTAAGATATCGTTTCAGGCTTCCACAACGCTCGCTTCGCACTCACAAACATAACCCATTTAGCACGAACTGCGGGGTCCTGTGGAAATCTGTGCATGGTGACACCATCGCCCGACCCCTAGGAGCAATTGACGACAAAGCAACGATTCGGCATGTCGTCGTTCATGTCGAGAAATCATCAAAATGATGAGCGTGCTACACACTTTCTATACAACTAACTGAAAATCGTTCCTCATATGACGTCACTGCAGTGCTCTGGCGACAGAGTTACGTAACCTATCTGTGGTTTCGTTGGCGGGCGAGAGGGAAGCAGGCGACTTTTTGGGCACTTTTAATCGCTCTGTATTAATTAACCACAAGTTTTTAAAGAATAAATTTGGTGTTCCACATAAGACTAACCACAAATCTTTCATATGTAATGGTTAAAAGAGTAACAAAAAACAAAGTTTAGTGGTTCTTTAAAAATAATGTGCCTCGGCCCCTCCGGGCCCATTTCCTCCCAGGGGCCGAGGCTCCATTATTTTTAAGGAATGGAGAGTTACTCGGACATTACCCTCTACGTAATGATGGACGTGATTCTGGTGACATATACTGTAGTATCGATCAAAATGCCAGAAAACAATTCTAACAACATGTTCTTAGCTTTTTATACAGTGAATATAGTATGACCAGAAATTATTGAGAATTTTAGGAATATGTTTAATTGGATTTCTAGTATAAACAACCTTGACCAGCTATCAAGTACTTGGTTTCATTCAAGAGAGACAACTCCGTTAATCCTTTTTCATTAGTTTGTGAAGAGTTATCCCCCTTTGTTTACTTTCTAGCAGACGACATTTTCAGTGATCCTCAGTATGGATGATTTAGAGAAGAGGAAGTTGATTTTAGAGTATTATAACAAGGACATCAGATCAGCTAAAGCGATTTCAAGTAGAACAAGCATCCCTTTGTCCACTGTTTATCGTGTTTTGAAAAATATTGCAAATGGATATGGCATTGAGCACCAGGGAGGCGCAGGGAGACCCAGAAAATGAACTGTCGGTGACAGGAGGCAGCTTGGTATTCTTGTTTCTAAGAACAAACGAAGGAGTTTAGAAAACTTAAGGCTGGTTATGATTGATAGAGGAACTGTGGCTGTCTGTAAGGTGACAATTAGAACAGAGCTGCATGCAATATGTTGGCAGAAAAGTCGAGGAATTCCATCACCGATCATGAAACCTGAACAAAAGGAGCGAAGGTTGAACAGGTGCTTACAGCATAGAAATTTTAACTGGGACAATGTGATTTTCTCAGATGAAAGTTATGTGTGGCTGTTTCCTAATACCCTGAAATTCTGGACCAAACAAACTGAAAAACCTTTGTATCAGCGCCCAAAGTACAGTCCGAAATTTAACGGGTGGGGTGGCATATCTGTGTTAGGGGCAACGCCCCTCTGTGTATTTGAAGGGATCCGGAATATCAACAGTGAGCGGTACACAGATATTCTCGAGGGACATTTACTACCATCTGCTCAAGTGTTCAATGGAATTTTTTGATTTTCCAGCAGGACAACGACCCAAAACATCGTTCAAAGCATTCACAGGCCTTGTTTCCGACCCAAAATATGACATTATTAGATTGGCCAAGCTATAACCCTGACCTAAACCCAATAGAAAATGTTTGGGGATTTATGAAGGAAAGTGTCAAGAAGAAAAATCTGACAAATATTGCTGAAATGAAAGAAGAAGTGGTGCACGACTTTCTAACTTCTTTGATCAGTAGTATGCCCCGCCGCATTGAAGCCTGCATTGCTGCCTATGGGGACTTGACAAAATACTAACTGTTCACCTGTCTTTGAACCTGGAGTTATGTTCTGCTAATATTCACATTTGATGCGTGAGTAATGAGTGAATTTTTTTTTTAAATTTACAATCTTAAATTCCCAGAAATTTCTGGCTGTACTATATATGGCGCGTCGCCCGGTAGTGGAGGCCGCCATTGGCCTATCCTTGCCGGGGTCAGTGAGGCGCCAGCGCAGCATACCCGGGGAACCTTGCAGCGAGCACAAGTTTGTACAGACAAACCAAGAAACATAACTAGGGCAACCGGGATTCGAACCATCCCGGTGAGTTTGGAACAATGGTTCAGTTTCTAAGTGTGAGTCCTTTGAAAGTTGGGGAAAACAACCCAGGTATTTGGCGTTTATAAATTTGGTAAGTGAATAAAATATATATTTTTTCAGACTAAGAATCACAATCAGAAAACATTCGGGATTCGAACACACGTTCAGCGGATCACGAGTAAGGGACGCAACTCCGCACAGTATTCGACTGTACGTAATAAACCTGGTTAACTCTGCACCAAAATATTCACAAAGGAGTACCATTAATGCTTTGATATCTCCCCTAACATGTTACTACATGTATTAAAATCGGAAGTAAATACTTAAACATTCCCATCAGAGAAAACAACATCTACTCAGTTTTGGTGTATTCGATTGGAAGGACACAGCTTCTAAACTATTAACGGACTCGGTGATAAAAGACATAACACGTGACCATAAACCCTCCAATCGAAACTCTCCAAGTAGAAGAAAGATTGAGCCGTACTTATATGACCTTTAACGTATTGGTTACCATGGAGATGTAAGTAAATGTAGATAAATGCTGAAATTCCTGAAGCCGTTATTGCCGGACCCCAAACTCTCAATCATCTTCATGCAACATTATCAACCGGTATTACCGGTTACACTTTCAATGCTACGTTTTCCGTCTTTCTATGACACGGTAAATTAAGTACACAAAATGGCGGTTCCAAGGTAACCAACGGGGAATAATGATGTTTAGTTACCAAATATGTCATTACTCATTACTGATAATAATCCAGACAAAGCACAAAAGTGATAAAGAGTAGCTGTGTTCAAAGATGTGTGATGATTTACTCGGGCGTAAAGAGATTTCATCGATATATTGATCCGCTTAATTCTGCTTCGTCAGCAAATCTATTTACGCACTGACCTTGACGAGTATTTCTAAGCCGACGCTTTCTGACGACGTGGGAATTGAGTCAATGAACGCTGCAGTGTTAGGATGTGACATGTATTTGTATAACAACCAACTTGGGAGATTTCGCACTTTTTAAAAAAAAATATAACTTGACAGCATCATTTGTTATTTACACTTCAACAGTTATTTCATTATCGGATGCTTTCGCTAAAGAGAAGGTTTTTTTGACATAACCACTGAAATGGATTTTTTTCTCTGCCTCTGTAGCACCTTCTTATCAACTGATCGTATAGCCATTGTTAGATACAAAAAGATTTTATGCGTTAAAGGGTTTTGGCCTCCTTTTATTATATTGTTCAAAACATTAAGAGGCCATAAATATGTTTTGTCGTTCAGTCTGTCCATACACAGAACATCTCTAATTATACGGAGTGAATGTTCTGTAGCTCACCTGACTTTTTTTCTGGAATATCTTAATTATATGATTATGGCGGTCAAAACAAAGTGTCAGGTAGATAACATGTTACAAACATGGCTTACGCACGTTTCTACACAACGGGACAACTATCAGGTTACAAATAACAGATCATATGGTCAACTCCAAATTCAAAATACAGGTGAGCTACAGAACGTTTCGCTCTACATAAGTAGAAATATTCTGTATATGGGCATAGACTGAACAACAAAACAATTATGTTTTGTACCACTGAATATTAGGAAGCAGCAAAAACTCTTAAGCGTACAAAACATAACAATATTTACTGCATATCCTGCATATCAAGTTTATCAAAACACGAAGAAACTGCTGAGAAATTGAGAAAATATATTTTCTAATTCTGCCATTGCGGTCTTGATGAATGAAAGTACTGAGAGATAATTGTCATTCATACCCATGTGCTGTTTGATATTTCAGAGCAGCGGTGGGGTAGCCTAGTGGTTAAAGTGTTCGTTCGTCACCCCGAAGACCCGGGTTCGATTCCCCACATGGGTGCAATGCGTGAAACCCATTTCTGGTGTTCCCCGCTCTGATGTTGCTGGAATATTGCTAAAAGCGGCATAAAACCATGCTCACTCACTCACTCATATTTCAGAGGGGTTACGATGGACAACGTGCCGCTTCAACGTTCATTTCAGGTGAACTACAATTAGGACAATCATGTAACCCTTCTGTTGTAGGCTAACATCTTTCTTGTTCATCACCCAGAGAACAGGAGGCGGTGTTTACGTCATACAAACAATCCTTCTGTTGTAGCCTAGCATCTTTCTTGTTCATCACCCAGAGAAAAAGAGGCGGTGTTTACGTCAAACAAACAATCCTTCTGTTGTAGCCTAACATCTTTCTTGTTAATCACCCAGAGAACAGGAGGCGGTGTTTACGTCAAACAAACAATCTTTCAGTTGTAGCCTAACATCTTTCTTGTTCATCACCCAGAGAACAGGAGGCGGTGTTTACGTCAAACAAACAATCCTTCTGTTGTAGCCTAACATCTTTCTTGTTCATCACCCAGATAACAGGAGGCGGTGTTTACGTCAAACAAACAATCTTTCAGTTGTAGCCTAACATCTTTCTTGTTCATCACCCAGAGAACAGGAGGCGGTGTTTACGTCAAACAAACAATCCTTCTGTTGTAGCCTAACATCTTTCTTGTTCATCACCCAGAGAACAGGAGGCGGTGTTTACGACAAACAAACAATCCTTCTGTTGTAGCCTAACATCTTTCTTGTTCATCACCCAGAGAACAGGAGTCGGTGTTTACGTCAAACAAACAATCCTTCTGTTGTAGCCTAACATCTTTCTTGTTCATCACCCAGAGAACAGGAGTCGGTGTTTACGTCAAACAAACAATCCTTCTGTTGTAGCCTAACATCCTTGTTTGTTCGTCACTGAAGAGAAGGAATGCTTAGTGTCAGGATGCACAACTTTATCTCATCCTGTACATCCAAGATGTTTTCAGTCCTACTGACGTTTGTATCCGTCGATACGTAAATGATCCCCAGATTGCTATCGTTGTCTCTGAAATCTCAAAAAGCATCTGGCGTTCTTCTGAAGGGATGTAGAGAAGGGTTGGTGATGATGCTTCATCGCATCCTGTACAGCGAACATGTTTACATCTTCATTGTAAGTAGATAAGTTAAAGCGATCCTATTATCTTCGAATATCAAATAACAGACTCTGTCTATTGTCGAGCATCGTGGTAGCCTAGTGGTTAAAGCTCTCGCTCGTAATGCACAAGACCCGGGTTCGATTGCCCATATGGGTACAAAGCCCATTTCTCGTGTCCCGCGCCGTGATATTGCTGGAATATTGCTAAAAGCGTCGTAAAACTAAAATCACTCACCCTCTCCTCCATCACATCATTTCTTAAAGCAATTCGTACTCTCTCCACTCGGAAAACCGTGGTCAGTGGGACAGAGCGTCTGACCGGACAGCGACAGATCGTTGGGTTAATGATATATCCTCTCTTGCTCGGGCATTAAGTTTGAGAACGCTTAAAGGTCAAGACTATTACGGGATAAAAAATACATTCGGGCTATGAAACTATCACCCTAAAATAGATCCAGGTTTATGAGGACCATAGGGCTTAAAGTATAACAGCTTCCTACTCCATCTGGACTTAAGCCATGTAAACCGCTGGCGATTGTTCACCGATTAAATATAGGTTCTACACAGTAAAGATATATTCCAAGCGAAAATATTACAGCAGGGATAAAGATAATTTTATTGATGAGCCAACTCCTGTCCGCATCACTTGTAACCAAGGCAACCATGAAATACAGAACTCTAAGGAAACTTCAAGTGTATATTAATATAGTTGAGATGTAATGAAGACGATGTAATTGATACGAAGCAGCAATGTGGCTCAATGACCAAACTCTGGTTATCACATTATAGACGGAAGTGTTCTCAAACATACAGTGAATGTCTTTTCGTGCAAATATATAAGGATGTTGATGGATGAAAGACGCCGACGTGTCAGATACGATGGTGCTATCGACCCCGACACACCCGATGCCTCCCTGGGATAGAGGTCACTTCCCATTTATCTATTATTGTCAATTGATCATCACCAGAACGCGGATCGATGAATTAGTGCGCTTAAGCGGACGTGTGCCAATCAGGCTGTGAAACACGGTAGACTATATCTGACTGCACGATCCTGGACCTTGAAGAATGGTTCAAAGACTATCAGGAACGATGGTACTGAGGTTAGGTCCTGATTGGTTAAGGGGTCCGTCTTGGTATACATTATACATACTGTTAATCAACTTTTGATGCATCAATGTCGTCTTGAAAGAAAGTTGATATTGTCTAATCAATTCTGTAGGGTAGCCTAGTGGTTAAAGCGTTCGCTCGCCACACGAAAACCCCGGGTTCGATTCCCCAAATGGGTACAGTGTGTGAAGCCCATTTCTGGTGTCCCCCACCGTGATTTTGCTGGAATATTGCTTAAAACGGCTAAACATATGGTGTAACTTTAATCATTATTCAGAAACTTTCTAATTTAAGAGTCGCAGTTTCAGCTTTTCCTTTTGTGTCCAGTGAATTGCTAACTAAATCTTTACCTCCAGGCTATTGTGGTAAAACGGTCCGTCGGCCGGACATATTGTTCACATACAACAGAGGAAGTTTTATCAACAGGGCAGTGTTGTGGGCGTGAATTGTACCAGGACTTAATCGAGTGTGGCCTTTGAACCGCTGGGGGTAAACAGTACAACAACAAACAACCATTAGGGCTGTGTTCGCGAAGCTGTAATAGGTTGAAGCTTCCGTCATCACGACTACCAGACGCGCCACCATCGGCGGTCAGCTCGGAGCAGCGCTGGCCGAATTACTGTAGGTTGCCATGGTTGGTGGTGAATGATGGGATGTTTCAATGGACGGATGGGCGGTATTGGTGGAAAGTGTTGAGGGCAAGACAAGGGGCAACGTGGACTCATTGCCACTTAAAGTGTTAACAACAACACCATCATCATCATCATCATCATCATCACATTAATGATAATACTTTATAATCATCTTTCTATAAATATAATTATTCATATCACTGAATTTTAATTTTCCGTCCTCCCTTGGGACTCATATGATTTACAAGATTCAGGAAAAACTGCTAATATGCGGACCTCGTTTACGAAATAGCACGCTTGCATTCTCAGTACCAAGTTAGGGTATTAAATAGCCCGTTTATTGCCGTCTTAGGTACAATGTCTGAAGCCCATTTGTGGTGTCCCCCGCCGTGATATTGCTGGAATATTGCTAAAAGCGGCGTAAAACCAACTCAGTCAGTCAGTATTGCCGTCTTCGCGATGTTTGTGGTTTTGACTCTGAGGTCCACCCATGGTATGACTCTGAATGGGAAGAGGGCGTCATGGAAGATCACAACCGTAAAACTCTTATGAATAGGCCTATATACATGTACTTCCTCAGACGTATCCAAGCCAACAAACAAGACCTTGTCGTGTTTTATAAAACTTGTGAAATTATTCATATAATTGAATATTCAGCCCCTTTTGACACAGATGTGATTGGCAAGTTTCAGGAAAAACAAAGCAAATATGTAGATATCGCTTACAAAATAGCACGTTTGCCTCCCAAGTACCATGTTTTCCGACTCCCCAGTGTTTTTGGTGCCTTAGGTTTGGGACCCCAATCTCTGACTGACGAGAGGAGAGTACCCATGTTTGCTGCCAAGAACACAATCCTTCTGACAATCTGGTTAATGCAGAAAGGGGTCTTAACATACTGGGAAATGTTCCTGCAACTGGTAGGTTCGACAAGGCTGCGCTTCCTGAGAGAAGGACGCCTGTTGTGCCCTAAAACCTACAATGGTCTTAAGTGCACAGTAATAATAAATATTCATGAGTGGGCGGAGCTTATGTCACCACGCCTCTACACGAAGTCAGCGATCTAACCCACTCCGCCACCGCAGCTTACACAATAATGGAAGTCCGACAACAGGCCGTCTAGATCACGTTCTTTGTGCACCCCTCTGACAAGTGGAAATTAGCACGGCTGCCATTGCCGAAGTTATGAATTCACCATGCGTTAAATAAAGAAACTTAAATTTATAATGTTGAAATGCAGCTTATGTTATACGTAGGATTTCACTTTCTCTTTAAAATACAGATCCTAGTACTTTTGGGGGTTGAGTTCCATCCGGAATTCGAACCCACACACAGTAACGCAAGTAATCGTGATCACAAAAAGTCAAGCTACTTTTTTACCCCTTTCTAAAAAGCACCGCCTCCGTGGTGTAGTGGTTAGAGAGTCCGCCCGGAGAGCGGAAGTTCGCGGGTTCGATCCCCGGCCGCGTCATGCCAATTGGCATAATAATATGGTACGTGTTGGTCCCTGCCTGGCGCTCTGCATTAATGGGTAAAAGGACTGGTTGGCTCGGAGTCAGTATAATGTGTCTGAGTGGAGAATTCATTCTCAGCTGCGGCATGGTTTCTCAGTGGGCTAGCACTATAAAACCAGCTTAAATCTGGACTAGTACAAGCAGCCACACATACACACGATTGCACGTCGTCATAAGAGCGTAACATTAAACCTCATTTCACCTCCCCTTCTTAAAGGCATTGTGAAACCATGCAGACATGTTTCCCGACTGACCACTCCCCGGATGGGCGGAGTCAGCCATCAGCTGACCAGTGGCCTGTGTTTGCGCGGGGATTTCCGACAGGACGTATATCTTCCCCTTCCGGCTCGGGGACTGACTTATGACAGTGGGAGCTCGCCCCGACACGTTGTCTGCTACACACAATGGTCTGCACTCACTTCCTTATGTACTGTAATGTGAATGATGAACCTGGCGTTTCACGTTCATTTACATTAATTCTCATACATTATTTGTTTCAGGGAAATAGTGGAGGCAAGTTCGTAGGCCTGGGGCTATGGCTGACTATGAGACGGCCTGGGTTTGTCTCGTAACAAGAGGCAATTTCGATAATGCGATCTTAGAATCGACTATCGTTAAAGTACGTGAAGTACGCCATTGTGATAAATATTTAGGTACAATTCCCAAGGCAGCTACGAAAGCACCGTTATTTATTCTTAAATAGCGTTAATTGTTTGTACGAATTGTAAGCATAGTTGACCATAATAAAATAATTAATCATTTTGCCAAATAAGTAGTAATGTATGGCTGTAAAACATTGCTGATAAATCACCACTCGCCGACTGGAATGAAAAAGATCAATTTTCGCAAACCTTAACCTCAGTTCAAATAATTTAACTGTAGACAACTCGGTCTAGAGCCGCTGAAAAACATAAATTTGAAATTGCACCCTACTTTCGGGAAGTATAAACTTGACATCAGTTGAGCAGTTTAGAGATATTTCGAATAAAAAATACATGCATCAATGAGAAATGAAATATGTATTTTTTCGTTTCGTTTCATTTCATTTTATGAAGGTAGCATCTAGATTTCGCATTTCTATTTGGATCATGTTGAAATATATTGAATGCTATAAAGTCGGGGTAAGTGCTGCTTCAGTATCTAACCTCTCACCTCCAAGTACTGATGCTGTTGATGAGGTTGGTATGTCAGGATGGGATTGCTTAGACGGGTCGATGAGAACCGGAAACAGTTACAGAAAGTCAGAAACACATGTTGGTATTTCGGAAATATTCCAGTATATCAGTTAGATTTGAGAAACGGTTTTGCGATATATACCGAGTCAATTTACTTATGAAGAGATATTAATTAACAGGTGGTTTTAGAATAAATGTTTCCGTTTCGTTTAAAAAAAATTGCTATTTTTAAAAAAGACGTTTAAGAGACTATTCGGCGTGATTATAATATTCATGAATATTTTCGTGTGTTTTAATGGGGCAGTGGGATAGCCTAGTGGTTAAAGCTCTCGCTCATCACGCCGAAGACCCGGGTTCGATTCCCAACATGGGTACAATGTGTGAAGCCCATTTCTGATGTCCCCCCGCCGTGATATTGCTGGAATATTCCTAAAAGCATAAAACTAAACTCACTCACTCATTCATTTAAGAATGAGATGTGGTTTTCTTTCACAACAGGCATAATACACACATACAAAGTGAAACCATGATTATCAGAGGTCCCGCCTTTTGAAGCATAAGTATTTTGACCGAAACTGTCGACAACATGGTAAGAAAGGACGTTAACCAATGTCAGACTTGGGTTAAGGTAAAACAAAGAAAAAATGTTTATTCGACAGTGACATAAGTGATATAGGTGTCACAGTTGTGGTTTGGTCCTTGCAATTTTCAGATGTTGCGTTTTGAAAACGTTTGTAATCTCTTGCACCACGCTAAAGGCGCCGGTTCGATTCCCCACATGTGTGGAGCCCATTTCTGGTGTCCCCCCGCCGTAATATTGCTGGAATATTGCTTAAAGCGGCGTAAACCCATACTCACTCACTCACTCTTGCACAAATCCAGTTTCTAAGTGTATACTGTGTTTACCAGGTACAACTATGCTTGTCGTAAGAGGCGACTAACGGGATCGGGTGGTCAGGCTCGCTGACTTGGTTGACACATGTCATCGGTTCCCAATTGCGCAGATCGATGTTCATGATGTTGATCCCTGGATTGTCTGGTCCAGACTCGATTATTTACAGACCGCCGCCATATAGCTGGAATATTACTGGGTGCGGCGTAAAACTAAACTCACTCACTCTTTGCCAGGTAGTGTATAAAGTGGGACATGCGCCAACGTTCCCTTGATTTGGTAAATTCCTAAAGAAATATACCTGTAAACGACACGGTTTCCATGTTCAGAATATCGTAACTGGTAAGAAGCAAGTAATCTGGTCCAACTGTAAACAGAAGGAAGGCTTAATATACTGTTGGAAACCGATAAGGGATTTATATGAAGGAAAAATAGATTTGGTACTTTTCACTATACTGAAGGGAAAAGGGAAGATATTCAAAGGAAGCGATCGCGGACAGTACTGAGGGAAATAATCGAATCCATTTAATGGAAACAATGCCTTGTTTGTTTATTTGTTTGTTGTTTGGCGATACGACCGCAAAATGAGAAATCAGGGACCAAGCTTTTCTCTCAAGTTCGACACATCACAGTTCGACACATCACAGTTCGACACATCTATGTTTAACTGTAGCTGAAATATTGCGAAGTGCAGCGCTAAACAACAAACAAACATATTATAATGTAACCAACAGAAGTATTTGGGGTCCCACAGACAAAGCGGCGGAAAAAGAAGCAAATGTATTTATCCACTGTTTACAGTAGCCTTGTAAACTGTATTGCGTAATGACTACAACAAAGAGTTAACTCCCTTCCCCACTAACATTGTCTCTGACGGAGCCTAACTCACGTATTTCACTCACCACAAATATTCATTGACAGTTACCGAACGTGTTATTTCATCATTTGCTGCAGACAAAGGTTGGGTGACGACAACATTGTGTTCAACGTTAGACTACACCATCTAATGCAAGGAACAATCTTGCCAAATCCCCGTCACTTGAAATGTACAGGATTCTTCTTCTTCGAATCAGTCAAACAAAGACAATGTCTACACCGTCGTCGACTCCTTGACACACACGACAGCGGTGTGGGTTGTTTATTTGATGTGAGACAACCAGCCTGGCTCGTGCATTCTGTGAAAAGTCATCGGATTCTTCACTTCCGGATTGAGCAAACACCGCGAGGTGTCCGACAGGGCGCACGCTTTGGGCGTATTGTCTCTGTTGTTATTGTCGCAGCAGCCCTGGAAGACAGTGCAAGAGTCCTTCGAAGTCCATGTCTCTTGTAGCCCTTTCTTGGTGTCTTTTGAACACCTTCTTAAAGGTTCTTTCATGATGAAAATGAGTAAATTAAAGTCGTCTCACTCCCATGCCCTCACATATTTGGGGTCGGGGGTCGCCTAGTGGTTAAAGCGTAACAGGAGAATAAATCATCCTAGAAAGATGAATAGAAAAATGCCACAGTGTCACATAATCCTTTAGGTTTCCTCTTCAAATAAACTCCATATTTATACCGTTCTGAACAGCTGTTCGAAATAAACGCCATTCGCTTGAATTAATTTCACTTCAGAATCCACTCCTTGGCGATCTTTGCTCAAATGATTCTACCCACGTCAACTAAGAGAGACATGGGGTTGACAGTTAATCTTGTTAATCTAGCGTTAAATATTATCAATTCATCCCACAACCCATCACAGAGCTGCATGAAAACAGACCCACTACGTCTCTAAACATTATTCCTGCTGCATCACGCCATTTCTTCAACAGAATTCCATCGATGCTATTTTTTCAGATGCTAATTTAAATGTTACGACATTCCCAACACGGTTTTGATTTCACCCCATCTTTTGAAATGTGATTCATTTAAACACGTGAGGTCTATAATCACCACCAGATGGCGTAGCACACGAGCTTCCTCAGCAAGCCAATGACAATCCAGCACGGCACGAGCTTGTTATTACGTTACGTAATCGGTGGCACCGATGCAATGGCTTGTTTGTCTGTTCTGTGTATGCCATGCCATTGACACGTAATATGCAATGGCATGTTTTAGAAGGAAATGGTTTTAAAATCTGCTCTGGGATATTTATATTTCTGGCAAACAAATCTTTAAGTAATTTAGCTGTTATCCCCAATTTTGTTTTGTCTGTGTCTTAATCAGTTTATTTCCCTTGTTTGAGCGGGCATGTTTTGTGTGTATTTGTATCCAGTTTTTTTTCATTTTGCTAAGGACCGCCTCCGTGGTGTAGTGGTTAGAGCGTCCGCACGGAGAACGGAAGGTCGCGGGTTCGATCCCCGACCGCGTCATATCAAAAAACGTTAAAATATGGTACTTGTTGGTCCCTGCCTGGCGCTCGGCATTAATGGGTACAACAAGGACTGGTCGACTCGGAGTCAGTATATTAATGTGTCTGAGTGGGGTATTCATGCTTCACTGCGGCATGGTATCTCAGTGGGCTGGCACTATAAAACCAGCTTAAGTCTGGGCTAGTACAAGCAGCCTCACATACACATACACACACGCATTACGACACACGCACACATTTGCCCCAGTTGTCCAGAATGTATATTGACACTATATGAGCGAAAAGGATAATAATATCAAACACATGTATATTACCGCTTTGTATCATATGGCCCATGGCTTTGGCAGAGTTGCGCACCTTAGGTATGCCAGGATTCTGTGCTCGTGGATTCGAATCAAGATTCATTTGGTTTGCCTGTACCGTGATTGTGTATTTTACTAAGACTGGCAACGTGGGGATCTGCAGCACTTCGGGCTTTCTTCCCACGTGAAGCTGAAACGACTACTACTCGACCCGTAAAGATCCGAGCGTTGGCTCGTCACGCCGAAGACCCGGGTTCGAATCCCCACATGGATACAATGAGTGAAGCCAATTTCTGGCGTCCCCCCGCCGTGATATTGCTGGAATATTGCTAAAAGCGGCGTAAAACCGAACTCAGTCAGTCAGTCAGTGAAGATCTGGGTTGGACTTGGTCTCCAGCAATCCCTGCTTGTCGTAAGAGGCGACTAACGGGATCGGGTGGTCAGAACTGGGTGACACATGTCATCGCATCCAGATTGATTGGATTGATGCTCATGCTGTTGATCACTGGATTGTCTGGTCCATACTCGATTATTTACAGACCGCGGTCATACAGCTGGAATATTGCTGAGTGAGGTGTAAAACTAAACTCACTCACTCACTATTCGTTATATCCAACAAGCGACGTTAAACAACAAACCAACCATCCAATCAAATACTGCTCAAAGCAGCGTTAAATAAAACTCATTCATCTACCCAAATCACTATCACAGTGAGTGAGTGAGTTATACTGTAACATCGGTATTGCTTCAGCGAGCGAGTTTGGTTTTACGCCGCTTTTAGCCATATTCCAGCAAGATCACGGCGGGGGACACCAGAAATGGGCTTCACACATTGTACCCATGTTGGGAATCGAACCCGGGTCTTCGGCGTGACGAGCCAACGCTTTACCCGCTAGGCTACCCCACCGCCCCAGGTATTGCTTCAGAGGTATGACCATCAGTAAGTCATCGCAAGTACGCGTGATTAAGCTTCACTCGTATGTAGTGAGTAATGTTCAGTGTGATTACACAGACAGACTCATATCAGCTTTACGACTGTTTTGTGGAACAAACCCAAATTCATTTTTTGTTAGTTGTAGCAACTGCCACGAGTGAAAGTGAAACACCCATACTCTTAGTACTATTGAGTTGTCATTCGCTTTTAGAGTGACTTACGTCATAAAGTGTAGGTTAGGTGACAAACGGTTGTATGAGTAGCCCATGGATAGCAATTCGTTATGCGACCTTTGCAACACAGGGTCGGTGGGGTAACCTAGTGGATAAATCGTTCGCCCGTCACGCCGAACACCCGGGTTCGATTTCCCACATGGGTACAATGTGTGAAGCCCATTTCTGGTGTCCCCCGCCGTGATGTTGCTGGAATATTGCTAAAAGCGGCGTAAAACAATACTCACTTCAGAATGGAAATGTGGTAGCGTATAGGACCAAGTTATATAAAATGGATATATATTATCCGCGATATTCCTGTTATATCAGGAGGCGGTGGGGTAGCCTATAGTGGATAAATCGTTCGTCGTCACGCCGAACACCCGGGTTCGATTTCCCACATGGGTACAATGTGTGAAGCCCATTTCTGGTGTCCCCGTCCGTGATATTGGTGGAATATTGTTAAAAGCGGCTTAAAATCCAACTCACTCACTTTGGCACACAGGAAACCTGTGTTCGGATCCCGGCTTCTGTGTCTAGGGTTGTCAGCACCAAACCGTGCTGGTTGGTTTCAGCAAAGTGGTAAACATGTGAGACCTTCATTACTACGGGATTTCCTCCCACATTAAGCTGACCCGCCATGATATACAGCAATACAAGTCAAAAGGGTGCTAAACCAATCTCAGTCACTGCAATCTGCTGGGACTACCAACCTAGCCCTTACCACACAATTTTGAATTTGGCTGTTTTCATAATTATAAGATGATGAATAGGTTACAATGAGACACACATGTACAATTCAGCACATATGCTTATTCATTCCCCCAACGTAAAACAATCTGTTAAAAATCCCCTTCGGTGACTAGATTGTTCATGAGGTTTTGAGGCACGATTACGTCATGGCATATTCACTGCGGAGTAAACTTGTAAAGTATTTGGTTGTTTAAGAATGACGCATGGCTGATGTCATTGGATGTCATGACTTGCTGTCCGTCTTCTAAAGAACTGGAACGTAGGGTAAATATATATATAAATACATATGTACTTGCAGGATAATGGGGAATAATGGGTGTCATATTTCATGGACTAAGGACATCGTTGTGTACGCTGGGTGAAGAGCACGGGACGGAACTTAAGGTAATGAGACATTTAACGGTAACATGACACGGTGATATAATGTGGAGACCCGAATGCTAAGTGCTGTTATAAGCTGCCCACGTGGTGAGTGACAGGACTTGGAGAAGATACGTGTGAGATATAAATGAGATTATATTTCATGTACAAGTTAGATCACCTTCGTGGTGACAGATACTGACCTCAGTATTACAATGTATCGTTGTATACTTTTCACACAGTTCGATGTGTTTTACGATATCTTTTCTCACAGTACGATGCATTACGATACACTTTTCTTACAGTAGGAGGTGTGTTACGATACACTTTTCTCACAGTGCGAGGTGTATTACGATACACTTTTCTCACAAAACGATGCGTATTACGATACACTTTTCTCACAAAACGATGCGTATTACGATACACTTTTCTCACAAAACGATGCGTATTACGATACACTTTTCTCACAAAACGATGCGTATTACGATACACTTTTCTCACAAAACGATGCGTATTACGATACACTTTTCTCACAAAACGATGCGTATTACGATACACTTTTCTCACAAAACGATGCGTATTACGATACACTTTTCTCACAAAACGATGCGTATTACGATACACTTTCTCACAAAACGATGCGTATTACGATACACTTGTCTCACAAAACGATGCGTATTAAGATACACTTTTCGCACAAAACGATGCGTAATACGATACACTTTTCTCACAGTACGATGCGTATAAGGCCTGTAAGTCTCGCAAGGCATTACATACGGTACTAAGCTGGTTCCAGGCACCCTTTGCGCGCACCAACTTGCGATATGCGAGACAGGGCCAAGTTTTAGCTTACTTCCGGTACCAGATTTACTGTGACAGCGTATATTCAAGAATCAGTTCTTAGCCAATGTGTTTGGATTGGGTTAAGAAGTTCGTAGGGCTACGAACGTTTCGAGAATAGCTAGCCTGGTTCCAAACTGCACGACCGCCAAATATGACTTCACTGGACCGGACCAAGTGTACAATCATACTTGGCTGTCACAGCTGTTGACAGTCGTAAGAGTCGAAATTTGTTATTCCTACAAGAATTATTGGTTCCTTACTGTCAACTGACAACCATGAGACCATTCGAAAAGGTATGAAATGTTGTTTGTCAGCGGAAGTTTGTCTCCGTGACCTACTTACGTCCCGATTATGATACACGTTTCTATCACAATACGATGACGAGAGACGATTCACCTTTCTCGCAGTTCGATGCGTATTACGATTCACCTTTTTCGCGTAGTTCCATGCGTATGACGATTCACCTTTCTCGCAGTTCGATGCGTAAAACGATTCACCTTTCTCGCAGTTCCATGCGTATTACGATTCACCTTTCTCGCAGTTCCATGCGTATGACGATTCACCTTTCTCGCAGTTCGATGCGTAAAACGATTCACCTTTCTCGCAGTTCGATGCGTATTACGATTCACCTTTCTCTCAGTTCGATGCGTATTACGATTCACCTTTCTCGCAGTTCCATGCGTATTACGATTCACCTTTCTCGCAGTTCGATGCGTATAACGATTCACCTTTCTCTCAGTTCGATGCGCGGAGCGGTGGGGTAGCCTAGTGGTTAAAGCGTTGGCTCGTCACGCCGAAGACCCGGGTTCGAATCCCCACATGGGTACAATGTGTGAAGCCCATTTCTGGTGTCCCCCGCCGTGATGTTGCTGGAATATTGCTAAAAGCGGTGTAAAACCAAACTCAGTCAGTCAGTCAGTCAGTCAGTCAGTCAGTCAGTTCGATGTGTATAAAGAAAGAACATTTTTCTCACAGTACGATGAGACACGTTATGAAACACGATTTTGAAGTATGAAACATGACAGCATACATTCCACATGATCCACAACTTCAAACCAAGCTGTCGTGGAAAGAAAATCCCCGGCCATTAACACAAAACGGCATACAGTTTCAAAACCACAGTTGCTTCCTATAAATAACCCTTTGTCTGGCCGTGTTTCAAAGTGCACTGTTGTGAATGTAAAACGGTAAGCTGAAAATACAGGAAATATTGCACCAGGTTCCAGACAGAAGGAAGAATGTCTTGGCCTGACCGCCCGACATGCACGTGCTGTCTGTGTCACACGTGCGGTCTTTACCCAAACCCCTAATAGAGCATCATTGACATGCCCCGAACATATTGTCTTGGTCTGTTCGAAGGAAAGCTGACATATATGTGTTCCTTTGCAGGTTCTACGATGGAGGTGAAACGTGACTTAAACGTCGTGCTAAAGGTCATTGCTGCCATGGACGTGTGCATGCGTGCTTGCGTGCTTGGGTGCGAACGTGCGCGCGCGCGCGCGTGTGTGTATGTGTTTGGTTGCAGCTCTGTAAATGTCCGGACTAATGTCGGCTTTATCTTGCCAGCCCACTGAAATACCGAACCTCAATCTAAGATAGGCACCCCAGTCACACAGTATACTGACTCACACCTGATCAGGGGCGGTGGGGTAGCCTAGTGGTTAAAGCGTTCGCTTGTCACGCCGAAGACCCGGGTTCGATTCCCCACATGTGTACAATGTGTGAAGCGCATTTCTGGTGTCTCCCGCCGTGATATTGCTGAAATGTTGCTAAAAGCGGCGAAATTTCATACTCACTCACTCACAGTTGACCAGTCCTTACATGCCGAGCATAGCACCAGTTAGAGTAACAAAATATTTTTGCATAATTTGTATATTTTGGCTGTCGGATAACGAATTGCCATGCATGCACGCACGCACGTATGGATGTGTGTAGGTAGGTAGGTAGGTAGGTAGGTAGGTAGGTAGGTCGGGAGGTAGGTAGGTAGGTAGGTAGGTAGGTAGGGAGATAGGTAGGTAGGTAGGTAGGTAGGTAGGTAGGTATTTCAAGGCACCTTCATCACATACAGAAGACCACAACTACATCACCACATGAAATTAAATGTATTCGTCTCTATATCATATCTTTACGACAGTATCATATATTCGAAAATATGAATATCAGTCCCCTGCTACTTTGATATCAGTATCGCCATCACGAATTGGACATAAATTTATCTTCATCGACACATGAAGCCATTACCATGATCAGTATACAATACACATCTGCAAGACGGTTCACCGAGGACAATACAATCCTGCTATAAACCCCAGGACGTCTGTATATCAAATAACAGATTGACCCAGATTCAGGGTAATCGTCCTATTAACGCGTTATTAGCACCACAATGGGCCATTATCCTCATCACACCGCCAGAGACACATTTGTAACGGAAATGGCCACACAGAGTACTGGTCAGTGTTTGGGCCACGGACCAGGGGTTACTTATGGCTGTTAATGACCGCTGCAGGAATGCAGGACGTGTATTACAGATGACCCGAGCTGACCTGATGAATCATAGAGCCGGGGATACAATTTCAAGACGCAGACGCACTCGCCAGGTGTAGGAGGTTTGGTGTACCGTAAATTGCCGCTATGTGCTACGTTTTTTTTCTTCATTTCTTCTTTTTTTTTATGATGAACGCCACCCCCGGCAATAACATTAACCAAGCTGTATGACGGCGGTCTGGAAATAGTCGAGTCTGACCAGACAATCTAGTGATCAACAGCATGAGCATCGATCATTTGGGATTCGATGATATTTTTCAAGCAAGTCAGCGAGTCTGACCACCCGATCCCGTTAGTCGCCTCTTATGGTTTGCTGAAGACCAATTCTTATCCGGATCTGCACGGGTTTTTCTTCTTTCCTTTTTTTCTTTTTTGAGGACCCGTGAAGATCCGGGGTAGAATAGGTCTTCAGCAACCCATGCTTGCCACAAAAAGGCGACTATGCTTGTCGTAAGAGGCGACGAACGGGATCGGGTGGTCAGGCTCGCTGACTTGGTTGACACATGTCATCGGTTCCCAATTGCGTAGATCGATGCTCATGCTGTTGATCACTGGATTGTCTGGTCCAGACTCGATTACTTACAGACCGCCGCCATATAGCTGGAATATTGCTGAGTGCGGCGTAAAACTAAACTCACTCACTCACTCTTTTTTGAGTGCTTTATATTTGCAATAATCTAGTTGAATGACATCAGTCTGTGAACAAGGGATGTGTGGCAGGGAGAGGGGAGGCGAGTGACTCTTTCTCGAAATAGAAATATGAGAGAGTGGTTGTGTGAGTGAATATGGTTAACGCCGACTATGAGAGAGGAGACGAGGAGAGAGAAAGAGAGACCGACGATAAACATTCAATTCCGTCATTCCTAAACCACAATTTGTGATATATTCGTTTCCATTAACATTTTGTTTTTTTATATTTCGATCAAACAATTGATTAAATTATAGATCAATATAGATTTCTAAGATAATGTTTTTGAAGTAGTAATGAGATACCTTCATTCGTAGAAATGCCAGTGCAGACTTGTACATACGCCAAAGTACATTTACATTACATTACGTAAGTACATACATCTGTTACACGCATCCAAATACTTTCCCCTCGTTAACATCCAGCTGTGAAATATTCCTTCCTACAAACAATACTAATTAATCAAAATACCAGTCATATTCCAACGCCCTCTTACGTCATCCACCCTCATGTACTTCCCACAATAGCCAAGGAAGAGATTAGGTAGGCGGCCATTTTGCTTTAAATACGGCAGTTCATATTAATAACGATCCCCCCCACACACCTATTAAACCAAGCGAACTCATTCACCCAGTGTGGGTGCCAAATATCGCGCCCTGATTATAAACATTAACGTTTTTAAGAAACAAAGGCAGGATGTGGTCTTATTTCATAATCAGAAACATCCTGGAGAATTTCTTTGAATATTTTGCTTGAACTTTACTCAGTCTATCAAGTGGTTTCTTGCGTTGAGTAAATATACTAAAAAAACAGGCGTGTTTAAGGTCAGTTAAATAAAGCCGCATTTGTAAATAATTTATTATGTAAAAAGGTGTGTTTCAATTAATTATGATTTATTTCAGAGAATATTGACCTTGCAAGAGTTTTTTTATGGGCTCTCGGTCTTTTTTGAGCGTCTTGTTAAATAAATCGTCATAATTCATAACTTGAACGGTAGGCGTGGGGTTGATTATTGCGATAAAAAGCCAAAGATGTCGGAACTGAAGTTGAACAGACACTGACCCACACAAACACGTTCTCTCTATCACACACACGCGCGCTCTCATTTACCCCGCGCATATACACTCACTCACTCTAAAGCTCGCACACTCAAATTCACAAGGATATACGGTTATCTTTTGACAGTATTAATGCCATTAATTCCACGTATTAGAATGTTTAATGTCTTTATTTGCGTAAGTGAAAATTGTATAACGCCGCAAGTTTTCCATAAGCCTGCGTTAAAATGTGGGCCATAGCCAAAGCCCTACACCACACATTTCCAAAGAGCAGTCACCCTTCCAACAACTATCCGCCGCCAGCTTTGCCTGTCAGCGCATCAATTGCGACCTGTGTGTTAATTCAAAAATAGACCCACGTACAAAAGAAGGTACCCACATGGTGCTGTGGGGTGAGTGAGTTTAGTTTTACGCCGCACTCAGCAATATTCCAGCTATATGACGGCGGTCTATAAATAATCGAGTCTGGACCAGACAGCATGAGCATCGATCTGCGCAATTGGGAACCGATGAAATGTGTCAACCAAGTCAGCGAGCCTGACCACCCGATCCCCTTAGTCGCCTCTTACGACAAGCATGGGTTACTGAAGATCAACATCTTAATCCGGACCTTAACGGGTATATCCTCACGAAAAAAACCCGGCATAAAACCAAAACAGCGTAAATATTTTGATAGAGGTCACAGTGAAAGCACTTTTCTAGATATTTTTGTTTATTTGTGTGTTTTTTTAAAATAATCTCATAAGATTTGTGTACTTTCTTTGGAACGTCAGTATTTATTTTCAAAAAATTATGAATGTTACACTTGACATCTTTGATACCTTTTTTTAAAAACCCAGACAATTTGTGGGGGAGACTATTAATCTTGAATATGTCACGGTGGTGTTTTATATGTTAATTCAGGCTCCAGAATGTAAGCGTAATGCTCCATAAAATACGTCCAGACACATTTCCGTTGTCGTGAATAATGCTATGACTCCAGAGATTAGGGTTGTGCCACTAACCTATATCTGATGGTTTTAGTGCTATTATGATGTACATTCTTCTCATACACCACGTGGAGATTCTGTGGCAGTCTGGGTGGCAAAATATTTTTAATATATTCATCGAATTGATATATACTGAAAGAAGATTGGTTCTGGCGATAACGAATATTCCCGTTTTGCAATTTTTGCTGTTACTGTAAGTAATATCCCTTACTTCAGGAACAGCTTGTTTCCTGTTTGTAAATGTAAGTAGACATGCAACTATCTTCCTCAATTTATACTACTCACACTTTGCTAAGGATCACAAAAAGTCACAACTTTACTTATACGTAGATTTATAATTTGAAATTTATTTATTTTATTTTATTTTATTTTTTATTTTTTCTTGAATCCATTAAAAACTGGATCAATGATAATATGGTAGCCCCTCCTTAGGCAAACACTCATTTTAATCTAACCTTATGCACTTGATACATGACTAACCATAAAAATTGTTTTCATGGCACCAGTCAACCATTTTGCAAAATATGGAACAAGTCATTTACAAGTACACAACACCTGTCAATAGCAGGTATGGGATCCACAAACTGAAACCTAGGATCCATGCTTACAATGAGCTTAGATAATTAAACCAAAGTTGACACCACATCATAGTTTTCTGTTGAATCCATGATTTGATCCTTAGCAAAATGTGAGTAGTATATATACTGACGATATGACGTGATTCTGTATCATGTGGAGAGGACTATAATGTCATTTAATGTCATGAACGAAATATATAATTTCCCACTCGTACCCAGCTCTATGTTTACAAGCAATGGTGTATCAAGGTCCTGGCCTCGTGTTTTGACATGAAAGAAAGAAAAGCCTCTTGTTTAAAATAGTGCAGTATTAATAGAAGGAAAGTCCAGTGCACATTACAAGATATGTCTTCTCAGTGCCAGGAGAGGTCGTCAAGTTCACAAGAATCAATTATATTTCATTATTTTGTAACATTCTAAATATCTATCAAAACCAATAAACCCTATTCATAAGAAACACGAACTGCCCACATGAGAATAATATATCGATATCTGAACCACGCTTCCAATCCTATTGTTGGTACGCCCGTTTCGGGGTTCGTTTCTTAAGATATTCGGGGTTCAGCGATTTTTCGTGATAATTTTTTTATTTTCGGGATATATTTAACCAGTGTTTAAAAACAGAGACCATATAATAGAATCTATTATATGGTCTCTGATGAAATAAGCCAAAACCCCAGCCAGACACCAGGGCTGGTGACTTCAAAATGTTACCAGTCCAAAATGGATTTAACCAGACCAGACACCAAGATATGACTCAGGTGTATATAACATCTCAATTTTTTACCAGACCATCAGGCTGGCTAGCTGTAATTCTAGACCGTCCATCTGAAATCTAACCCGTCTCGGGCGGTCGGACGGGCCTTATGTCATACACTGATTTAACTATCTAAACTTTAAAAAGTCACCCTGTACCCATTATCCAATGCTTTTTGTATTAAGCATTATATGAGATTCTGGAATGAGCAGTGAGTGAGTGAGTGAGAAAGCGAATCTTTCAGCAACTGGGTCCAACTGAGAATATCTGAGTGAGAGAATGAAATATGGTTTTACGCAGCGTTTAGCAATATTCAAACAATATTGCGGCGGGTGACACCAGAAATGGGCTTCACACATTGTACCCATGTGGGGAATCGAACCTGGGTCTTTAACCACTACCGTCCATGGGTGAGCATTTGGATTCAATGAGATTGAATAATTATATGTTTGGGGTTCTATTTAAGGGCTGGAAAGGGCACCCTGATGAACCCGAGGCCTACCAATCAAAGCTGTGCTGAAATGCCACAATCCATGACCATGCATACCTTTGTTGGAAGTCGAACGAGGGGTCTGTTTGTACGTTATGTGTCAAGCTTATGACCGGCAAAAGTGACAGCGCGGCGTAAAACTCAATTCATTCAGTCATAAATAAATAAACGATATCCGACATTCTTTGCACCCGCTATCAATCACCAGACTTGGCGCCCTTGTATGATGGGGCCACAGCGATCCCTTGAATAATTAGGCTGAACACCACCCTGTCTGCCTATAGACGGAGTGCCCACAACCGACCCAGTGTTGAATAATGCAACAATTGTCGACCAGACATTTGGGTGTGTGGGGTGTACAAGGTCGCATCAGACTCACGTATAGCGGGAGACGTTGTTATCTGACGTCATGGTTGTTGACGCAGAGAGTGCTCAATTAGACATAGTCGTGATCAAATCGGAAAGAACTGAAGGTCAGAGCTTCATCTTTTACAACCCACCCACTGTTGAATACAGTAATGCAACAATTGTCGACCAGACATTCGGGTGTGTTGGGCGTACGAGGTCGCATCAGACTCACGTATAGCTGGAGACGTTGTAATCAGACGTCGTGGTTGTTGACGCAGAGAGTGCTCAATTAGACATAGTCGTGATCAAATCGGAAAGAACTAAAGGTCAGAGCTTCATCTTTTACAACATCAAATACTGCCTGATGATCGTTGGTTCTTTATTGCTGATAATTCTGTGTAATGTCTATCAATGTTAACAAAATCTGACTTTCGGGGAACACAATTTCAATATTAGCTAAGTGTTTCGGTCATTAGAGAGTATTCGTGGAACATGTGTTCTTGATAATGACTGACAAAAATATTAGGCAATAAAGTCGAGATTTTTCGAAACGACTTTTCAGTATCACTGTGTATATATACCTAATTGCCACATGAATTGTAGCTTGGTGGACTGTCACTTTAAAATATACGTACAATATTGGGAAAGAAAGGTCCCGAGACCATAGACCACCAGAGATCATAGACCACATATATAGTCCGTGAACCAGAGACCACAGATCACATATATAGTCCATGAAAGCTCACGTGAATAACAGCTTGGTGCCTTTGTTACTGTAAGATATAGTTTGATTGTTTGTTGTTTTACGCCGCACTCAGCATATTCCAGTTATATGGCGGCGGTCTGTAAATAGTGAGTCTTGACCAGACAATCCAGTGATCAACAGCATGAGCATCGTTCTACGCAACTGGGAACCGATGACATGTGTCAACCTAGTCAGTCAGCCTGACCACCCGATCCCGTTAGTCGCCTCTTACGACAAGCATGGGTTACTGAAGACCAATTCTAACCCGGATCTTCATGGGTTGTAAAGATAGACATATACAATATTAGGCAACAAAGGTCAGAGCAATTAAAGCTTGTTGTCTTTGTCACTGTAAAATATAGATGTATACAATATCAGGGAACAATTTAAACTTTGTGTTATTGTGAATGTAAAAATGTATATATAATATTATATAATATTCGGAAACAAATGTCACATCAACTGGCGTTTGACATCAAGGTATACGTGAAAAATAGACCACTATCACAACAAATGTAGCCAACATCTCCAAACAGGGCTGCTGGCGTAGACAACGACGCTCCATCGACCACAACAGCCAAATGTTTTCGATCAATCCCTGGAAAATATATATCAATATAAGTCAACCATCCGCATCCCGGAGGAAGCAAAGAGCTCATGAAGAGAAAAATAAATACACATCTAATCGACAAGAAGTATTTCCCTGTCCAGCAATCATGTATTTCCCTCCTTAACCCGCTTCCCCATCGTAGCAATGGCCGCCCAGAGCAACACACACAGACACATAATTCAGGCACTAAGTGGCGCTCTTCAGCTCCCTGTGAAAGACACATTAAACAAGAGTCAGCAATCAGTGTTCCTGTGAGGCGGGACATTACTTGAGTCTGGCTTCATTGCTTGTATGTCCTTGGATTGTCTTATTGACAAAGAAACTCAACAGGGTACAGCACAATCTCTTATTTCTCCCTTGTCTGGCGTTAATGAGGTTGTGGGTTTTTCAGTCGCTTCTGTTCTGACCACTGGTTTGGGAGGTTCTCTAGAATGGTCATCGAGGTTCAAGGTCAGATCCTTCAAGTCGGAGGGCCTGCATCCATATCAGTTGTTGATACAAGCTCATCCGTGTAGATCCGGGTCAGAACTGGTCTTCAGCAACACATGCATAACTATGTCGAAAGAGGCGACTAACGGGATCGGGTGATCAGGCTTGCTGAATTTGGTTGACACATGTCATCGGTTCCCAATTGCGCAGATGGATGCTCATGCTGTTGATCACTGGATTGTCTGGTCCAGACTCGATTATTTACAGACCGCCACCATATAGCTGGAATATTGCTGAGTGCGGCGTAAAACTAAACTCACTCACTCACTCAGTCTTTTTTTGAGTGCTTTATATTTGCAATAATCTAGTTGAATGACATCAGTCTGTGAACTAGGGGTGTGTGGCAGGGAGAGCAGGGCGGGTGATTATTTACAGACCGCCGCCATATAGCTGGAATATTGCTGTGTGCGGCGTAAAACTAAAGTCAGTCACTCATTTATCCGTGTAGATCCGGATCAGAACTGGTCTTCAGCAACTCATGCCACGAACGGGATCGGGTGATCAGGCTCGCTGAATGTCACAGTATAACGTTGATAGATGCTCATGCTGTTGATCATTGGATTCCCTGGTCAATGCGGCGGTCTGTAAATAATTGAGTGTGGAACAGACAATCCAGTGGTCGACATCATGAGCATCAATTAAGTAGTTTGGTCAACCAAGTCAGCGAGCCTGTCCACCCGATCCTGTTAGTCACCTCCTACGACGAGTGGGTTGCTGAAGATCAATTCTAACCCGGATCTTCACGTGACTTGTTTCTCGCGTCATATTCCATAGCATCCATGAAGACAAGGACAGATGCACTCAAGTGACGTAAATAAAGTGAGATTATTACAACGAGAAGATTTTCATGTTATTGAAACTGTAAGAAATGCTGTTAAATTCTATTATGTCTGTCTTACCATTCCCATTCCTGAAGCAATTTGTAAAACTTGATTATTGGGTGTAGAAATTGGTTTACCTTGCATAATTTTCAAAATTACACAAAAAAGGAATTTGCAGCCACATGCTATCTTCATGTTTGACATGCTTTGTCATTTTTAAAGATAAGATGTCTGAGAGCTACCAACATTTGAGTATAATGCGAATTATACTTTTACTTTTTAAAGTTTAAAATCAAATTACATCTGAAGAAATAATGCATCTACATAATTTGGTATTGATTAAGCGCCATTTCGGTCATTATGATATTATGAATTGAAAATCAACTGAGGTTTATAGTATCTTCTGTCCCTCGGTTATTACAGGTATCTTTATATTTCTGACCAGTAACCCCTAGTTTGCAAATTGTAATCCAGTTTGTATGTTACACAGCACTAGGTTAGAGTGAGTGAGTGAGTGAGTTTAGTTTTACGCCGCACTCAGCAATATTCCAGCTATATTGCGGCGGTCTGTAAATAATGGGGTCTGGACCAGACAATCCAGTGGTCAACAGCATGAGCATCGATCTACACAATTGGGATACAATGACACGTGTCAACCAAGTCAGCGAGCCTGACCACCCGATCGCCTCTCACCACAAGCAAGGGTTACTGAAGATCAATTCTACCCCGGATCTTCACGGGTACTACTTCAGAGACATGATACGCTTGATTTTGTATGGGTATGCAAAGGTTATTGTTACGTATCTATTGGAATAGTGTTCGACAGAAGTAGTCAGTATACCAGCCATGATTCAAGAATGTTTTTAGATAATACAATATAATAATACAATTGATGAATCGAACCCTGGTCTCCATAATAACGAACTAACGCTTAGTCACACCCCGCAAAATGTTAGTGAAGACATGAGTGAGTTCAGTTTTATGCCACTTTTGACATTTTTTCAGCAAAGGACGGCGGGGTTCACAAGAAATAGCCTTTACACTTTGTACCAATGTGGGGAATCGAACCGGGGTCTTCGGCTTGACGAGCGAACGTTTTAATCACTAGGCTATGCCACTGAAGAAATGAAAGTTGCAGGAAAATATATTTGGTTAAAATAAACCGGCGGGCAGAAAGGTGTATATGCTTGAAAATGAAATTTGATAAAACTTTGACAGAAAACACTCGGAAACTCTGCAAACCTAGGGTCCAAGACACATGGTTCCCCTATCAAATACCTCCCCATAGAGTAACCATTTTTCCTGTTTGTTTACATTATTGGTGTATACTGGCTTTTACTTTGGCAGTTTGTATTGTACCTTTGTCGAGATTCAAACCTGGATCTCTAGCGGAACGAACCAACACTTTACCACCATGCCATCCTCGATAATCTCTAGTGGAGAGTGATCGTATCGTATACCCTGGAGATTATCGAGGATGCCACCATGTGAGAAATATTAAAGGCAGAGAAACGTTTGGGGTTTTTTCTAAACTATGTTGAGACCTGTAAACAATTACTGTTGCCGCTTGTTTCATAATGCGTGTCAAATAATAACATTGAAGAAATTGCTCTTTATTACACGGGTGTGAGGAAGTGTATATATTGCCCAGCTATAAATAAAACTCTAAACACAATGGCGCACCACGTCAGTATATATGTAGGCCATCAAAGGCATTGTTGGCTAACATTAACACCACAATGCAGCCGAATGTGGAAAAGATTAACGAACCTAATTATAACCCATTAGACATTATTTTAGTCTTAAGAGCCCTTCCTTTCAGGATGTAAAACTTTAAGTTGACCTCAGACCATTTGAGACACTCGAGATAACAACTTTGTTGCATAGAGGTTCTAAGGAGGTATTCGCTGTTCTGTGCAGCATATTACTGTTCTCCAACAGAGTTCTTGGTGTGTCTGAAGACACTTCGCTCATTTACTTCTAAAACAGATGTTATAAAATTGTAAAGAGATTGGGAAGAAAATCAAAGGGTTATAGAAAATATATTTGTGTCGTTAATTAAATAGAGAGTTCTGTGGATGAGACTCGAGGGTAACAAATGACAGACAGAGAAGGGTGAAACATACAGAGAGTCTGGTAGTTTGGTTTGGGTTGGTTTCTTGTTTTACGCCGCACTCAGCAATATTCCAGCTATATGGCAGCGGTCTGGAAATAATCAAGTCTGGACCAGACAGTCCAGTGATCAACAGCATGAGCATCGATCAACGCAATTGGGACACACCTGGGCTGTACAAACAATAGAACGGTCCAAAAGAGACACATATAGGAGGAGACGTCCTCGGAGTGACATGTTCATATTTATAACACATTTCTTCTATACAAGTGTACCATTGAACTGATATGCATTTCAGTCATGTGAAACCATTGATTTCAGATTGTATGTTGTACATTTCTGAAGTCCAGATGATATGAATGATAATGAGAGGCGCACGCACTCACAAATTCACAGACATGCAAAGGGTAAACCATGTCTGTGGCTGATTAGGGCCATCGCTTTCTCTGTTGCAAGTGATAAGCACCTTAAAACACCTTCGTGATCGGAGATAGTTGCACCGAACATGGAAGCCGGCTTTGCCTTCTGAGCAACAGATGCTCAGTTTGTTTGTTTGTGTGTTTGTTTGTTTGTTTGTTTGTTTGTTTGTTTGTTTGTTTGTTTGTTTGTTTGTTTGTTTGTTTGTTTGTGTGTTTGTTTGTGTGTTTGTTTGTGTGTTTGTTTGTTTGTTTGTGTGTTTTGTTTGTGTGTTTGCTTGTTTGTTTGTGTGTTTGTGTGTTTGTTTGTTTGTTTGTTTGTTTGTGTGTTTGTTTGTTTGTTTGTTTGTTTGTTTGTTTGTTTGTTTGTGTGCTTGTGTGTTTGTTGTTAAGCGCTGCACTCAGCAATATTCCAGCTATATGGCGGTGATCTACAGAA
Organism: Haliotis rubra; assembly: GCF_003918875.1. Taxonomy (NCBI): domain Eukaryota; kingdom Metazoa; phylum Mollusca; class Gastropoda; order Lepetellida; family Haliotidae; genus Haliotis; species Haliotis rubra. The sequence goes on along the minus strand of NW_025767306.1, from coordinate 573,710 downwards.
GATCAGTGACTTCGTGACCTGAGAACCGAGGGTATAACATCACCACCATCAGCAATCAGTTGGCAATATATGAAATACCTCCCATTGTGTGATTAGTTTCAAGATTGTGTTATATACACTGGTGTACATAACGATATTCAGTACTCCAGCCCTGAACAAGCATACAACAGTCGGTAACTGATATATAGTCTTGTCGTGTTGCCAGCGGCCATTGCAGTCAATGTCTATATTCAGAAACTGGGTTATTTGTCTTTAGGCACTGAAATGTTTCAGAAGATATATCGGTCACTTGTCAAGGAAAGACACACCAATTTGCACCAGAAATACTCCCAAGCGTGTCTTTTGTGTAAATCGCGGTCTGGGATTATAAGATGACTGATATTGTGCAATAGTTAATGCGTTTTAGCGGAAGTCGTTTGAACTGGTTCTGGGCATGCGTTGCCATTATGATTAAGGTATAGACGAGATCCCATTGCGAACATTTATGCCATCAATGTCATTAGATTGAAGTTCTCTTGGCGATTGTTTTATATATTCTGCTACTTGACGGTAGCATTGAACGTATGTGGCATGTATTAAATTCATGTGAAAAGCATACAGTTTGTGGAATGGTTATCCAAGGCGTGGAGAGATAGTATATAGATAGGGGATAATAAAGCTATACAGAGATTGATACATGGATGGATTGTTGGGTGATGAATTGGACAGATGAATTAATGGATTGTTGGTTGGTGGCTGAATCGATGGTGGGATGGAGGGGTGTTGTATTGAAGTGTGGATGGATGAATTAATGTATTGTTGATGTGTGGCTGAATCGATGGATGGAGAGAGGGGTGTCGTATTAGGCCATGGATGGATGAATTAATGGATTGTAGATGTGTGGCTAAATCGATGGATGGAGAGAGGGGTGTCGTATTAGGCCATGGATGGATGAATTAATGGATTGTAGATGTGTGGCTAAATCGATGGATGGAGAGAGGGGTGTCGTATTAGGCCATGGATGGATGAATTAATGTATTGTTGATGTGTGGCTGAATCGATGGATGGAGAGAGGGGTGTCGTATTAGGCCATGGATGGATGAATTAATGGATTGTTGATGGGTGGCTAAATCGATGGATAGAGAGAGGGGTGTAGTATTAGGCCACTGATGGATGAATTAATGGATTGTTGATTGGTGACTAAATCGATGGATGGAGAGAGGGGTGTCGTATTAGGCCATGGATGGATGAATTAATGGATTGTTGATTGGTGGCTAAATCGATGGATAGAGAGAGGGGTGTAGTATTAGGCCACTGATGGATGAATTAATGGATTGTTGATTGGTGACTAAATCGATGGATGGAGAGAGGGGTGTCATATTAGGCCACGTATGGATGAATTAATGGATTGTTGATGTGTGGCTAAATCGATGGATGGAGAGAGGGGTGTCATATTAGGCCATGGATGGATGAATTAATGGATTGTTGATGTGTGGCTAAATCGATGGATGGAGAGAGGGGTGTCGTATTAAGCCATGGATGGATGAATTAATGGATTGTAGATGTGTGGCTGAATCGATGTAGGGAGGGAGGAACTCATTGTTGAGTGTTGGACAGATGGCTATGGATTGATGGATTGTGAATTAATGGAGTGTTGAGGGGTGTAGTGTTCCATTAGGGACATATGATTTATTGTGAATTAATACATTTTTACATTAATGCAAGCATTAGTGGGTGTCTAGGGAGAAAAATAGTGTGAAGTCATGGATATATTCTGAAAGAATGGGGGGGGGGCATTGTTGAAATGGACACATAACTGATGATGGACGCACTATTGGACTGTTGGTGGATAGATGATGGATGATGAATAACAGACCGGATGTGTGTTTGATGGATGGTTGTATAATGGATCAATGATGGCCTGTTGGTGGGTGATGGGTAAATGAATGGTCGCATGACCGATGGCTGATAAATGGATAGTTTGATGACATATGAATAGTTTGATGACATATGGATAGTTTGATGACATATGGATAGTTTGATGACATATGGATAGTTTGATGACATATATATAGTTTGATGACATATATATAGTTTGATGACATATATATAGTTTGATGACATATGGATAGTTTGATGACATATGGATAGTTTGATGACATATATATAGTTTGATGACATATATATAGTTTGATGACATATGGATAGTTTGATGACATATATATAGTTTGATGACATATGGGTAGTTTGATGACATATGGATAGTTTGATGACATATATATAGTTTGATGACATATATATAGTTTGATGACATATGGATAGTTTGATGACATATGGATAGTTTGATGACATATGAATAGTTTGATGACATATGGATAGTTTGATGACATATATATAGTTTGATGACATATATATAGTTTGATGACATATATATAGTTTGATGACATATGGATAGTTTGATGACATATATATAGTTTGATGACATATGTATAGTTTGATGACATATGGATAGTTTGATGACATATATATAGTTTCATGACATATATATAGTTTGATGACATATGGATAGTTTGATGACATATGGATAGTTTGATGACATATATATAGTTTGATGACATATGGATAGTTTGATGACATATGGATAGTTTGATGACATATATATAGTTTCATGACATATATATAGTTTGATGACATATGGATAGTTTGATGACATATGGATAGTTTGATGACATATGGATAGTTTGATGACATATATATAGTTTGATGACATATGGATAGTTTGATGACATATATATAGTTTGATGACATATGGATAGTTTGATGACATATGAATAGTTTGATGACATATATATAGTTTGATGACATATATATAGTTTGATGACATATATATAGTTTGATGACATATGGATAGTTTGATGACATATATATAGTTTGATGACATATATATAGTTTGATGACATATGGATAGTTTGATGACATATGGATAGTTTGATGACATATATATAGTTTGATGACATATGGATAGTTTGATGACATATATAGTTTGATGACATATATATAGTTTGATGACATATGAATAGTTTGATGACATATATATAGTTTGATGACATATATATAGTTTGATGACATATATATAGTTTGATGACATATGGATAGTTTGATGACATAGGAATAGTGGTCGATGGATAGACATAGATACGTTAACAACTACTTAAAATATTTTTTCATAAAACATTACAATTCTACACACATAGGCCCGGGAAGCCTGGGTCAATACAGCACATCGACCACTGATCTACCATCAAAGAACGTTCATATTTACAGTTTCAACTACAGAGAAAATCGGTCGAAAAGTGCCACACCCATACAATATTATTTCAACCCATTTACACTGTCACCTAATTAGCCCTTGCACTCGAAATGTGTGAAAAGAGATACTACCCGATAAACGAACGTGTTTCGCTGACAATTGGACTTTCCAAATTGTCGCGTCGTAATTGTCCTCACCTCGCTTGTGTGAAAGGATATTCTAACCGATAAGGAGGCGTGCTGTAGGTGAGAAGTAGAATCTTTTGATCAATGGAGAACAGGATGTCGCCAGATAATCTGACAATGTGCTGACAATATTCTGACAATGGTATATGTTGTAGGAAGTGTCCCTGTGTCACTGCTTCTCGTACAATATTTGTAAATGTTTCGCGAATAGATACAATCTACTCACGCCACACATAACATAGTCGATAAAACGTGTAACCCTAGCGTTAATCTGCGTCTGTGTACTAGAGAGAGAGAGAGAGGAGTGTGTGTGTGTGTGTGTGTGTGTGTGCGTGCGTGTGTGTGCGTGTGTCTGTGTATGTTTGACCCTATTGTCCCGTTTTATCAATGCCAAGACTCTAATGGTGTTTCACACACTGCCAGTGTGGCAATCAAAACAGGGTTTGTAGCGAGTAGCAAACATTTTAACCATTCACCACCAACGTTAATATACTCATGCCAATAATGGTTGTCAACCCCCCTCTCTCTCTCTCTCCCCACCCCAACCCACACACACCTCACACTAACCCACACCTCTCTCAATTAAAAATTGAAGGGGTGACAACCATTATTGGCATGAGTATATAATGTGGTATTACGGTAGCCCGTCTAATATAACATCAACTTGTCCTTCTGGGTACCCATTATACAGCTGGGCAGATGGTGTTTAATCAACTACCTTGTCCGTGAGACCAGATTTGATTTCTCACATCTTTAACTCCACGTCAAACGCTCTACCTCAGAACACGGCTGAAGAACGGAGCGGAAAACACAGGACAATGACGCATGATTGTTACAGAGGACAGAAATAATTTTCAAATGATAAATCATCTTTGGTTAACTAAGAATAAAAATATTGAGGAATGAACATTCAATATGGCCGTTGTTTTAACAAGATGGCCGACAATGTTCCTTTCATGTTTTGTTCTTTAACCTAATTCTTCTGTAGTCAGATGTTTTGTGTCTCATTTTTACGATCAATACTCGTGTCACCCACAAAAAGGTGACTTGGCTAGAGTAATGCTTATTGCGGCATAAACTTTCATTCACTCACTCACTGACTCATTGTTTGGGTATGCATTGCACAATATGTTGTCGCACCTCGAAATAATCGAATGGGAACCAGGCAATCGACACAGCACCCGATCTTCATTCCATCCTTACACCAAAACTGGGGATATATTCTACTCCGCTATACCATAACCATCACTCACGAGACAAGGAAGATCCATCATGTAGATTTGACAAGGGAAAGATACCAGAGATATTAAAGACACGTGCTATTTGTCTAGGTTTGTTCACATGACGCAAGCCCGTCGGAGAATAGTCACCGTCTATTTGGGCCTATTTGTGGGCCAACACTCAACAGACGGTTGACAATCCTGCATTGATCAAACATATATCTGTGGTCCACATCAAAGACATCGCTGAGAGATGGTGGTCAACGATAACAACGTTGAGGTCAGTATCCCGCTGTGATGACCGCTAGGACGGTTCGTGAGGTGAGATATCCGCCTTGTGGGTCGTAGCCTGGCTGTCCAGGTCTGACGTTGATGGCGTCGGTCAATCCGGGAACGTTGTGGTCGCGTGTGAAGATACACGCGTGAACGATGTTTGTCTAGGTTAAGGTCCGAAGATAACAGTCGCTCGAGAAGACTGGCGTGCGACGTTTGACAGTTCTGTCATCAAGATCAAGCCCCCATACTAATCTCGACATGAATCCGGACATTTATTAGTTTGTAAATCTTTAGGCGATCATCAATGCTGGATTTATTAGAAAAAAGCAGAATCAGAATCTGTCTGTGTTGTTGTTTTGGGTTTGTTGTATTCCTGGAATGTTTTGTTTCATCAAACTATTATTATTATTAGTTTGTAAATCTTAAGGGCGCTTTAGGGGGGTCATTTTGACTTGAATCTGGAATCGGGGTGAAACCACGTTGGGAATCGAACCGGCGTCTGTTTTTTTGCTTTGGGGTTTTGTTGGCTTTTGTTTTGTTGTTGTTGTGTTTTGTTGTTGTTGTTTTAAATTGTGTGTGTGCGTGCGTGCGTACGTGTGTGTGTTGTTTAAAGCCCAAATCAGCAGTATTCCAGCTATATGGCGTCGGTCTGGCGATATCCACAATTGGGATACGATGACATGTGACAACCAAGTCAGCAAGCCTGACCACCCGAACCTGTTAAATGCCTCTTACGATAAATATGGGTTGTATAAGACCAATTCTAACCCGGATCTTAACGGGTAACATTCTAAGTGCTTGTCATTGCCCAGATATAAAGCATTAATGATCTTCACGGGTCTGTATTCTGTTATATGACAAGCGAACGTTTCACCGACTGAGCTTCCTCGCCTTCACCCTTACAAGAGCGCATTAAGTGCAGCGTAGATACAAGAATGTCTCACAACATTCATCAACTTTCACATTATTCGTATACAGTCAATACTATCGTCTACAACGTGAATCCTGCCGTATTTATCACTGAACTGTTTTACGGAGCAGACACGAACTCATGGACCACAAAGAAAAATCAATACTGTCCTAACTACGTTCTGCTGTATAACAGTACGATATTGTCGTCATACAATTCTTCAGCCCAATTCTCTAAGGGAAATCTGGGACAAAATAGGTCCATTTGTTACACGCCGCCTCAAATCAAATTGTTACAACCGATTCATTCGTTACCACTCGCCTCTTTCCGTAACCAATACGCCATTCGGATTGTCTCGGAATGAAACGAGTGGTTACGAAATTGACGTACATCTTCTTGTATGCATTGCCAGTACACGATTGCTGTTCCTGACTACGGCGAAAATTAACATTCCCCTATTCTCGGTTTTCTTATTTTTACACACTGAAAAGCCACTGCCTGAATCCATTTTGATTACGAATTAAAAAACGACGAGGCACTCTGACAGCATTAATTTTAATCAAGACACAAATGAACAAATGAATTGGACTTTAAAATCCCGACGTAACCCCTTGTGGCCCTACCACAACAATACACATACTCAGTTTCATGGAATCCCGTGAAGATCCGGGTTAGAATTGATCTTTAGCAAACCATGCCTGTCGTAAGAGGCGACTATCGGGATCAGGTGGTCAGGCTCACTGACTTGGTTGACACATGTCATCGGTTCCCAATTGCGTAGATCGATGTTCATGCTGTTGATCATGGGGTTGTCTGGCCCACATTCGATTATTTACAGACCTATGCCATATAGTGCAGTGGTAAACAAACCAAACAACAAAGGTTTGGTGGAACTACACAAGGAGGTGGGGTTCAGCTGGCATTTACATCGGAAACAAGCGTAGGGATACAAAACGATCAAACCGGCTCTCCCTTTCATTGTGTAGTGTAGTACAACTCGTTTTGAACCGACACAGCGAAATCAGCCCAGGCCTCTTCAAGTTACTCTCCAGATGAGTTTCATTGTAAGCCGATTGGCGTTACGATTGTCGTAAAAGGAAAACCCTCCAAAAGCAGAGTCCATTCTGACTTTACGAATCCCTATCAAATTGCGATGACATCAGGAGTTGGTAACAAGGTACGTACAGCTTTTCCTTACGGTGGCACCCATATTAAAAAACGTATTGGAAGTAATTTCTTAGCCGGAAAGGACACTAGTGGAATAGTCTGTCGCCTGTACATTATACTGACTGACTGAGTTTAGTTTTACGCCGCTTTTAGCAATATTCCAGCAATATCACGGCGGGGGACACCAGAAATGGGCTTCACACATTGTGCCCATGTGGGGAATCGAACCCGGGTCTTCGGCGTGACGAGCGAACGCTTTAACCACTATGCTACCCCACCGCACCCCTATACATTATACTGACTGACTGACTGAGTTTGGTTTTACGCCGCTTTTAGCAATATTCCAGCAACATCACGGCGGGGGACTATACATTATAACATAATCAATTACAAAATGATATCTCAAGTGTCAAGTCCAGATTGCTTCAGCTCTCTTAAATTAAGCATTTTGGGGGCTCCATTTTGTATTTGGATACACATTTTAAGTAAGATATGTCTATTTCAAAGACAACATGGTTTTCTAGTTGTCGAGCTAGGATTTTCAAATGACCACGAGTCCCGTTGCACAAAGTACAAGCTAACTTGGCTAGTCCCATACTTTAAGCATAGACTTACGAGAGTCGTAGAGCTGAGATAAAAAATACTACGTCAGAGGAAGTGAAAGTACACAGCATTGCAAGTATGTTTGAATAACACTTTACTGTTTTGAAGTTGTGAAAAATGACCCCGACACTCAACTTTTGAGGTTTCTAGGTCCCTGCTTCTTGTTTACAAACGCAAGGTGAAGGTCACAGGTTCAGAAGGATCGTGTTCAGTGAAACCGGATAATGAAATAGACAAACACCGTATGGGAATTAAATTAAACCCTGATCTTAAGATCGGGAAATGTACAATGGTTTCTGAATGTTGATTGTATAAGTTACGATCGAAATAGACTGGGTAGGAAAGCGTATACAATGTCATGGTAAGTCTGTTTGCATATCATGGCGTCAGACAGGTGTTGGAGCTGTGGACAACGCTAATTACCTCCCTGTATGACTCAACACGACTCTCTAGCGTCGGAGTACAGAAAGCTTGAGGCACAAGCTGTCTGGCCCGCAGTCAAAAGTCAACAATATTGTTTCGAATCAAGACGAGGGAATCAATATCTCAATGGTCATTCTTTACCGGAGTTGTAAACATTTTGATTTGATGTTTGTTGTTTAACGCCGCAAAATTCCAGCTATATGGCAGCGGTCTGGAAATAATCGATTCTGGACCAGGCAATTCAGTGATTGACAGCATGTTGGTTGGTTTGTTGGTTTGTTGTTTAACGCCGCACTCATCAATATTCCAGCTATATAGCGGCAGTCCGTAAATAATCGAGTCTGGACCAGACAATCCAGTGATCAACAGCATGAGCATCAACCTACACATTTAGGATACGATTATTTTATGAATATGAGCAAGGAAAGGCATCTGAATATTTTTTTATTGAAATAATATATCAGCGTTTCATGTTCTATTAATACTTAGGTAGTTCGATTTGGCGCAGAGAAACCACGACTTCGTATTCATTGCTTACAGGACCGCCTCCCTGGTGTAGTGGTTAGAGCGTCCGCCAGGAGAGCGGAAGGTCGCGGCTTCGATCCCCGACCGCGTCATACCAAAAGACGATAAAATATGGTAGTTGTTGGTCCCTGACTGGCGCTCGGCATAAATGGGTACAACAAGGACTGGTCGACTCGGAGTCAGTATAATGTGTCTGAGTGGGGTATTCATGCTTCACTGCGGCATGGTATCTCAGTGGGCTAGCACTATAAAACCAGCTTAAGTCTGGGCTAGTACAAGCAGCTGCACATACACATACACACGCATGCACGTCCTCATGTGAGCGAAATATTCTCAAGCACGACGTTAAACCCAATTTCACCTCACCTCACCTCACCTTACCTCACCTTATTGCTTACAGGTTCTTATCGGATTGGTCGGTTGGTTGATTGTTGTTTAACGCCGCACTCAGCAGTATTCCAGCCATATGGCGGCGGTCTGTAAATAATCGAGGCGAACAGGGACTCAAACATGCTATCACAGGTTTCTGTCGAACCCAGGGGACGCAACTCTGCACATCAAATTGTAGCGCTTTGAACGATGGGACCCCATAATCAAAGATTGGTTTAAACCCGCACTCGGCAATATTCCAGCTATATGGCGGTGGTCTGTAAAGAATCTGAATCAGACAATCCAGTGATCAATTGCATAATCAAAGGGAAACAAACACGAAGCAGCATCTATCTGTAGCCAGCATCCATCCATCTGTAGCCAGCATCCAAGCCTGCACTGCGTCCGTCACGTTGCTAGGGTGTTTTTAACAGCGTCGTTTGTTTCACTGACGTTAACGCGTGTTTCCCTATTGTTGTTGGGTGTTGACAGTGGTCAGCTGTCATGTCGGCCACTAATCCCTGTGTGGACACGGGGTGGCAGGCTAATCCAGGTGCAAATATCACAGGTAAACTCTAATTGTAAGACTCTGCTGCTAGGATACAGTCGAGTACTGCATCGCATGGGCGTTATACAATGGCGTGCATGTATGGAGAGCTTGAAGTAGCGGTGAATGAGATTTTTACAATAAATTAATCTGTGTGATTGCATCTCAAATTATTGGAACCTACATGTTATAAAACCCATATGTTGTAAATCTGAAGTCTGGATTTGACTAAAGTTTAAAATGTAATTGAAATTCTGTCAAACTTTAGATTTAACAATTCATACTTTACTTCAAAAGATGATGGGAATGCCTCTTCATTGTTTCAGTTCAGTTAAAACTGAATCAAATACATTTTGAGTGAGTATTGTTTAAAGCCGCTGTCAGCCATATTCCAGATATACAGCGAGAGACTCCACAAAATAGTCTTCCCAAACTGTGGAGAATCGAACATGTTTTCGGTGCGACAAGATATCGCTTTAACCACTAGACTACCCAAATGCCCCAAACTCTGAAATAACAGATGGTTTGGGTCGATTTGAACCCACTGAGATACCATGCCGCAGTGAAGCATGAATACCCCACTCAGACACATTATACTGACTCCGAGCCGACCAGTCCTTGTTGTACTCATTAATGCCGAGCGCCAGGCAGGGACCAACAAGTACCATATGTTAACGTCTTTTGGTATGACGCGGTCGGTGATCGAACCCGCGACCTTCCGCTCTCCGGGCGGACGCTCTAACCACTACACCACGGAGGCGGTCTCCCTAATCAGAGAGTATTTGCACTTAATAGTTATTGTCAAGAGACTTCGTTCCTTTGAAAAACAACAGCTACCTTGAACAGTCAGACAAGTCGAAGTATGTGATCAATCACGACAGAGGGGCTCGTCTATTCTGTCTTGTCTCTTTGTTGTCCATTGGCGGATCCGGGGTGGGGTGGGGTGGTCGAACCCCCCACCTTTCAAAATTCCTGGATCCGCCCATGTTGTCTATTATGCTGAAGCACGCTACCCAATATCAGACGTACGCAAGTCTCGTAATATTATCCGAATCGTATTTGGTGCCGTTAGACTCAAAGTTTGTCAACTGCATGTAGACGAAGCTGGTTCTCGTACTGCGGTCCTCGCCACAGTAATGTAACGAGTTCGTATTATGGGTGCGTGTGTTAGGGCTTGTTTGTATGTACATCTCAAATGTGCCAGCTCCATGCAGGGCTGAACAGGACTCGGTGTTTGCGTCATACGACTTATGGGATTTCGGCATGCTTAATCTCGAGTTTGTTGACACTGTGGATTGACTTTCATTCACTTGCCCGGATGTGTTTCTTGAAACGCCGAGAACAGGGCTGGCGTTAAGTCTGCTTGGTCTTCATATTGAATGAAGACACTTTGGAAAGTATTTCAGATTATATCATGGTGGTAAACCAAAAACGACACGGAGGGAGACATTTATATTTTTTTAGCACTTATGTGAAACAAGAAAGGACATGGCCCTGGCAAAAGGTCACACGCGAAACGAGGGCCGTAGCATTCGGGACCTCTCGTGTCATTCCGGGACAAACTGGCCACGGAAAGTGTTGAATTATGGTGAATCAGATGTTGTATCATGTTGGTAAATACCTTGAGCAGGGAGAAAGGAAAGTAATTTGAAACACCGAGCAGTGCATCCTGACTAGGTCAAGGGTCGCAACTTTGCACAAATTATTTATTTCTGCTCAATTGATTGGTCATTCTGTAACATTTCATATTTTTTCATCGTAGCCTATCCCAGTTGCGTAGATTTATGCTCATGCTTCTGATCACTGGATTGTCTGGTCCAGACTCGATTATTTACAGACCGCAGCCAAATGACTGGAATATCGCTGAGCGCGGCCTTAAACAAGAAACTAGAATACGTAATTGTGAGTAAGTCATTTTGGTTTTCCCTAGTTTTTATTTGAAATTCGAGGCGCCGGCGTCACCGGTCGTGATATTGCTGGAGTGTTGCTAAAAGCGGCATAAAACCAAACTCACTCACTCACTCACTCATTCACTCATTCACCCACTCACCCACCCACTCACTCACTCAAGGCGCCGGACGCAGAGTAAGGTTTTGTATCATTGGGAATCGAATCTGATCCTCATCTTGACGAGTGAACGCTTTACCCACTACTGTACTGCGCCTGGTACCCGTGAAGATCTGGGTTCGAATTTGTCTAGAGTAACCCATGCTTGTCATAAGAGGCGACTAACGGGATCGGGTGGTCAGACTTGCTGACTTGGTTGACACATGTCATTGATTCCCAATAGCTCATGCTCGATGCTCATGCTGTTGATCACTTGAATGTCTGGTCCAGATTCGATTATTGACAGACCGCCGCTATATAGCTGTAATATTGCTGAGCGGGACGTTAAACAACGAACCAACCAACCACGCATTTAGACGAGTGAACGCACTTGGCCCACCATGCATAGGAAGCACAGAAACATGTATCCTATACCATAATTATCACATATCACTGTGTAAACTGACACAGTGCTGACAAGTCACACTTTATGATTTGTGACCTTGTGACACAGGTTGTCACGTGCATCAAAAAACATCTGACGGTTTGGGGAAGTTCGTTATGGTAATGTATTCAACCTTTGAAAATATTCTTATGTTGTCTGTGTCAAGTTGAGATATATTTATGAATATTCGTGAAATGATTTCTTCCTTCATGGAAGGAAATAGTTCCCAATATGTGTCATTTATGCCAATTTATTATTTCATATTCATAATGTTATGTACATAATATGTAAAAAATACGACATTGAATCGGGATGTAATGTAGCCCAACCTACCTAAAATGTGATTGACATGCCCAATGACTTTGAGACTGAGTTATGTGGAGACAGACACTACCGGACAAAAGAAAGTACACACAAATGTTCGATGCTGGCTGAAAACGATACAATATAGAAATGTTTATTCGACATGGTTGTGTTTTCGATGATTTGCAGTCTATCGCCAACTGCTTGCTGTCTAATAGCGTGTAATAACATTTGTAAATCTAAATTCAAATTTTTCAAGTGTATACTTACTTTTGTTTCTTAGTATATTCTCGCTCTATTTCCCATACATACCTGCATTTGCTGTAGTCTCGTCACCTTCTATCCCCATAGTGTGATGGATGACATTTAGATATCAGATCTGTCAAGTGTTTAATGTTTATGACAGCTAAAAATATACGAGTTCTCTCCGTCATATTGCAAACGCCCGTTCCAAATGTCGTCTGGGCGGTGGGGTAGCCAAATTGTTAAAGCGTCCGCTCGTCAAGCTGAAGACCTGGGTTCGATTCCCGACATGGGTACAATGTGTGAAGCCCATTTCTGGTGTCCCCCGCCGTGATATTGCTGGAATATTGCTAAAAGCGGCGTAAAACCATACTCACTCACACCAAATGGCGTCTACGTTGCATGTCTGCGTGTATTAGGCGTTTGCTGTCTACTTAATCCATACCGAATTTGATTCTCATATTCGTGTAACTATGTATATGAGAGACATAAACGATCATTACAACCATTATAAATATTTTCAATAATCCACCTTATATGCAACGAATATACACTGACCTATATCGCATTGCACATACGGTCTAATAAATCTGGGTTTTCCTCATACATGTATTTTAAATTGCAGACGGTTTGACACTAGACGCTGTCTGGCATATTGTCTGACACATGTGTTAAATATTCATCTTCATCATCCCGTGTTGAGTGATGCGGGAATGAAAACGTGCCTTTTGTGTTCCATCCCGGGGCGGTAAGGTAGCCAAGCGGATAAAGTGTTCGCTCTCCGCACCTAAAGCCCGGGTTCGATTCCTAATTTGGGTATACAATGTGAACTCTTTCCTGGTATCCCAACGTTTGCTGCAATTTTCACGTGGCGTTAAACCCAATATTCAAGCTATATGGCGACATATTAAATGTGAATAGTGAGTATGGTTAAACACCGCTCTGTGCAGTATAAGAGTTACATCAGCTTGCTGTGGGGTAAAATACACATTTTAGAAACTTGCGAGCAAACAAATGGTGCTGACAAACCTCAAAATGAAATCGGGGCGAGTCCACGGTTATTTCTTCCTGGCGTGCCAAAGGGACGCAACTCTGCTCAATGAACTGCGGCTTCTCGGGCCACTTGGCCACCACCCATGCACCCGAAAAGAGAAGTAAATCACACTCGGATATGTTTCACATGTTGGAATATTCATACGGTGGTTCGAACCTGTGACAAAACTACCGGATACCCATAAACATATCTCAAAATGAAGAAACTCGATGACTGCAAATGTTTCACCATCAATCATTTACGTCATATTTTACATCAGACAAATGCGTTTCTTTCAGCCTACCTGAGAATATCTGAGTGAGAGAATGAGTATGGTTTTACGCCGCGTTAAGCAATATTCTTGCAAAATTACTTCGGGGGCACCAAAAATAGGCTTTACACACTGCATCCATGTGGAGAATCGAACCCGGGTCTTCAGCGTGACGATCAAACGCTGTAACCACCAGGTTATCCACCGCCTCTTGAATATCTGAAAGGACATGCAGAGGCATAACTGTTAATGTTATTGCTCAAGCACTGACAACGTTTCGACCTACATGTTTATGTATCTGCAATAATACACCGTTATTCTGCACAGCGTTCGGGAAATCCGCCTTGGGTAAGGGTAACTGTTTTGATGGACTATTTTTCATGCAAGATACATTTTGTGAGACTTGAAAAATCGTGTATAAAACTCTGACAACAGGGCATTTTCTCTCAGTCAGGAGTGAGAATCAACCAAGATGTTCTCACTCCAATTCCATTAACTCGAAAACTAAAGGGCGATATCGATCGATATTAAAAGGCTGGAAGACCTAAAGAAACACGTGACATAAATAAGTTACATCGGGATTCATCACAGAAGAAGAAGAAGAAATATAGTTTATTAATGTGTCACATGCTGCAGAACATTAAAAAAGACGGTACATTATTGCAAGAATTTAAAAGCAGCATCCGGCCATAAGGCCTATGAGACACAAATGTCACAGTTGTATAAAACATTAGTAATAAAATCACACCCACACATACACACACGCAGGCCGAACCGTATGCATAAACACAAAACGCATACACCTTCACACACCCACACGCACGCACACATACACACACACACACACACACACACACACACACACACACACACACACACAAGCGCGCACGAGCCTACAGACAGACACCTACGACAGACAGACACACACGCATACACACACACACACACTTACACTTTCTTACCTAAAATGCATAAATTACATAAATAGCAAACATGTTGACCTTATTATCAAAATACATTGTAGAGTTAACTATTCTACAGAAATATTCCGGCGCCTAAACATAGTATGGATGAGTGCGGCAAGGGGCTTTACGAACTGGTTATTTGTAAGTAAGAATACCATTTTATCTACTGCTGACATAGATGGGAATGTAGGATGGACACTGGTTATTTCCTTCCAAAGATTATATCTGAGATCTGAATAATAATCACAGTTAACCAGAAAATGTAATTCATCTTCAACGGCATTGCTACTACAGCGAGTACACACCCTTTCATGAAAGGGGGAGACTTCGGACGAGAATATCTACCCAATTCTACCTCTAATGGCAAAGTGCCACAACGGAATTTACTCAAGATACTACGATGTGACCTATGTAGAATTGTTTCAACATAATGTTCAACCTGTAAAAAATCTTTAAAAAGACCATAAGTACGTAATTTATTTCCATTGTCCTGCCCTTTATCATTCCAAAGCCCAGAAAACCAATCAAAACTGTCTAGCGCCTTAAGGTGTTCTTTAGGAACAACAAACTCCTCATGTGAAATACTAAACAGATCATTTATAGGTAAATGAAAACTAACTAATAATTTATGAGCTCCAATATACCAAGATCTCCTCCAATTAAATGACCATCTGCTAATAACGCTGGTTATTCTGCTAAATTCAAGTAACTGAAGTTTACGCAAAAAAACGAAGAACCTCAATTTTTTGTTTGGTATACTGAGAAACCCAGCCCATTTCGCCACGAACTGCTAAATTTGGAGTTTTTCTAGCGACGGCTAAGAAGAATCTGGCTGCCCGATGTTGAACTGCATTGATACAACTATACTGCCGTGTTCCCCAGACAGCGGCTCCATATGAAAGAATGGGCTGAACAAGATTATCATATAACTTATTATAAACTTTATAATCCATACCACCAACTGCCTTAAACCAGGGATACTCTACAACCCTTATAGAGTCTCCCTGCTTAAACTTACAAAAAAATCACACCCAAAGCTCTATTAGCAGATTTAGCTATTTCCTTAGCAGTAACATTTAAATCAAGATTCTCATGCAGCCACAGACCCAAGTATTTGTAAGCACAACAGTAGGTAATGACCTCACCACCCAATGAAAATACAAACTCTGAGCGTTTAACAGAACAAGGACGGTAACAATTAGGACCAATGTGTAGAAAAGCTCAAGACGCTAAAATTACACGAAAATGTAAGCACTGTTCAGGTATTAAGCAGAGCTTGGAATGAAGACTCGAAGACTCTGAATGGTCCTAGCAGAATTCTTATTATTTTCACTACTGTCTAATATTGACACTCAGCTTGTCACGCACTACGGGTATCTGTTCAATAACCTCGAACAGACTTTTCAAATAAATTCTAGCTTTTTAAAACTCTGTTTAGCCACATATATTCTGAAAGTGTGTTTGTGTATACATTCTCAATCTATCTCTTAAGATGTTAATTTTATGGTACTGATTTTTTTGTTCTCATGTAAATATATATACACTGAGTCAAAAAAGAAACTTCACATTCTTTCTTCAGGGCACTATAGAAGAACAAGAGATGGTAAGATGGTTAAATTGTTATTATTTCATTGCTGAGATCTGTGTGATGTACTCGATACACTTACAGTGCCATAATCAGTTCCATTAGGCTACACCGCCGTTCCAAAACATGGGTATACAGAATGTCAAGTCACAAGAATAAAAATGCGAAATTTCTCAGTTCAATATCGTGTATGGCCGCCCCGCGCATTCACCACTGCCAAACACCGTCTCCTCATCGACTGCCTGATGCTTGTGAACACGTGGTTGGGGATTCTGCGCCATTGCTCTTGCAAGGCAGCGCCAAGTTCCTGCAAATTCTGAGGTTGGTTCCTAAGACCACGAAGCCTTCTCCTAAGTGCATCCCAAACGTGCTCTATTGGATTAAGGTCAGGGGACCTCGATGGCCAGTCCATGACGTTGATTCCAGCGTTTTGAAGGAAATTTCGTGTCAACATCGCGGTATGCGGCCGAGCATTATCCTGCTGGAACTGTAGACCTGGGCCATGAGCCGCCATGAAAGGAACGAGTTCAGGGGTGAGCACCTGGTCGCGGCAAGCAGCAGCTGTGAGGTTTCCACGGATGACCAGAAGTCGGGAACGGTTGTTCCCACAGAAAGCACCCCACACCATGCAACTTCCGCCCCCGAATCTGTCGACTTCCTGTACACAACATTGGGCATACCGTTCACGACGTCGTCTCCAGACTCAATGCCTGCCGTCCGCGAATCTGAGGGTAAACCTGGATTCATCGCTAAAGACGACTCGATTCCAGTCTCTCTGGGTCCATCGGAGGTGACATTGGGCCCACAGCAGACGTTGACGTTGATGAAACGGCGTCAATATTGGCCCACGATATGGACGTGGAGAATGGAGATTGGCAGCCCGCAACCGATTTCGAATGGTCTGTGAGGACAGTCGACCTCTAAACATCTCAGCCCTGGTTCGTGTAGCCGGCAGAAAACTGTCACGTAGGTGACGTAGGACGATTTGACGGTCTTCTGCTCGTGACGTCACACGTGGACGACCCGACCTTGGGCGATCAGAAGTGGTGCCAGGTTGTTGTAGACGACCTCGCAAGTCATACACAGTACGACGGCTGCATCCCATTGCTCTTGCGACGTCAATAACTGATCTTCCCGCTTGCAACATGCCAACGGCACGTTCACGTTGCACATTTGACAATCGTGGCATTTCAAGTACCGTTAGAACTGTGGTTTAACACTGTTTTTTCAATTCTTGAGGCCAATGCAAACACGTACATATGAAGAAAACTTCGATGCGAAGATCACGTGATCGACTGCACGTGCACAACCTGATTTGGCACTAACGTCATTTGCACGACGAATGGATGGGTTTGAGTGGGTTTTGCTAACGTTTTTCTAGAGTCGAAAGATAGGGATCCCATTTCGGATACATAGATGTATCATCAGAGAAAAATTATTCATTATTTTTCAAATTACATTTTGTGAAGTTTCTTTTTTGACTCAGTATATATATATTTTAAATCATTAATGCAGCGTTGTCAAAATCTTTGCAAATCTCGTTAGTTTCCGTAGTTTCATAAAGTGTTGCATTAGAAAGTAATATCATTTCCCTAACCATTTGAAACTATTCTCATGTATGCATGAGAGGCCATTTTAGTATTGGCTAAATCCCTTAGAAAACCAGCTTCATGTAGCTGAAATTTTGTAAAAGTCGGCGCTAAACAACACTCACTCACTCACTCACTCACTCACTCAGATACTGATGTACAAGGTGAAAATAACCGGGAAACTTGTGTTATTTCCTGCACTATTGCATGGAACGTACCTGATCCTTTACTTCCGTATTTTGCTTAAGCTGTTTCATTGTGAATCGATGTTCAGCACAGCAGCTGTCTAAACCCATAACAGACCCCTATAGCTTAACGAAGACCCCTATAGGGTTTAAGTGTATATGTCCCTTTTATCCCACTGTTTAGTGGCTGTGGTCAACAGGGGTCTGCGGTCACGGCGGTGGACTTGGACGTGTAACGTCTCCACAGCGCTGATGGACAGTGAAGGTCAAGACGTGCCATGTGACACCGGTAACTACAGTGCACGGGTTGTAAACCAGAATAAGAAAGCTTGATGGTTTTACTGGACAAAGGTTTACATACAGAATGAATATATTTGTTTATTCGGTTTCTAGGTTTAATGTTGCACTATGAGGTCTTTCTCATGCATTGGTTTACTTGTGCCATTTTCTGTATTTAGACATTCCGTCAAGGTTGATGTAACAGACGAGGAATATAAGAAGTAAATTATATTAAAAAGCCCATGGAGTTCGTTATAGACACGTTTTACTCAAGTCACTATACATTTTAGACACGTTTTTCCCTAGCTACTATTCGTTGTAGGCACGTTTTACTCTATCGACTATACTACATGGACACGTTTTACTCCAGACACTTTTCTTTATTAGACACGGTTTACTCTGTCCACTATACTATATGGACACGTTTTACTCCAGACACTTTTCTTTATGGACACGTTTGACTCTATATACTATATGGACACGTTTTACTCTAGACACTTGTCTTTATTAGACACGTTTTACTCTATACTATATGGACACGTTTTACTCTAGACACTTTTCTTTGTTAGACACGGTTTACTCTAGACACATTTCTTTATAGACGTTTTACTTTAGCCACAATACTATATGGACACGTTTTACTCCAGATACTTTCTTTATTTGATAAGTTTTACACTAGACACCTTCCTTCATCGACGTTTTACTCTAGCCACTATCCTATATGGACACGTTTTACTCCAGACACTTTTCTTTATTAGACACGTTTTACTCTATCCACTATACTATATGGACACGTTTTACTCCAGACACTTTTCTTTACAGACACGTTTTACTCTATACTATGTGGACACGTTTTATTCTGGACACTTTTCTTTATTAGACACGTTTTACTCTAGACAATTTTCTTCATAGACGTTTTACTCTAGCCACTATACTATATGGACACGTTTTACTCTAGACACTTGTCTTTATTAGACACGGTTTACTCTATACTTTATGGACACGTTTTACTCTAGACACTTTTCTTTATTAGACACGTTTTACTCTAGACAATTTTCTTCATAGACGTTTTACTCTAGCCACTATACTATATGGACACGTTTTACTCCAGACACTTGTCTTTATTAGACACGTTTTACTATATACACTATACTATATGGACACGTTTTACTCCAGACACCTTTCTTTACAGACACGTTTTATTCCATCCACTATTCGTTATAGGCACGTTTTGCTCAAATCACTCTTCAATGTAGACACTTGTAGTCCAGTTACTATTCTGCATGCACGCCCATAAATAAGTAAATTTATTATCTTGCATGCGATGCTAAAACATATTTCTCCTCCCATTCCCTCATTGCTCTTGGACCTTCCAGAGTAGAGTGGTCTATCGGTATTTTATGATATACATGTGCTGGATGACCTGTGGGTGGGTGAGTGTCAGGGGCAGCCCGGGATGTTGTGTGACGTAGGGTGGAACCTAGGTTATCTCAGGGAGTGTCAGCCATAAGTGGTCGTAGGTGTATCAAACTGCCATGAATGGTAATAACATACTGATGACAAACCAAGTCACATAAACTGGACTTCGAACCTACTGTCACCGGACCCTGGTGCAACTAAGGGAAGTAACTCTGCACGGCGCATCGTGAAGCTACCCGACATTCGTTCGTTTGTTTATTGTTTTAAGGCGCAATATCTCAACTATATAAAAAGTTGCTTGGACATAATCGCCAAGGCAACAAGCGATACAATGATACATAATCTAGATCACATCCTGACAGGGCAGTGGTTTAGCCTAGTGGTTAAAGTGCTCGCTCGTCACGCCGAAGACCCGGGTTCGATGCCCCACATGGGTACAAAGTGTGAAGCCCACTTCTGGTGTCCCTCGACGTGATATTGATGGAATACGGCTAAAAGCGGCGTAAAACGTAACTCACTCACTCACAGAGCCTGACCACCATAGTGATCATGTTGCCCCGGACGACCGGACGACCGGATCTTGGGAACCATTTAATATGATCAATCCGCACGGGTTTACCTGATCAAAATATGCCGCGTAAGTAAATTGAACAGTATTCCAGACAGATCCCGTCAGCTTTATCTGGGAGGAAATTCCTTAGTGAAGCAGTCTCATCAGTTTGAACAAGGTGCAGACAAACCAAGAACCGGGAATCAAACCCACGATCATGGCTTTCTTGCCTGCCATCAGCGCTCGACAAAATACTCCAAGAAAGTTGAGAAAGCAGATTGGACGCTGTTGAGGAATGTATGGAAATGACCGCAAGTACGTAACTGGGTCGCGAAAACCAGGGGTTGATAGTAAGAGCAACGATGTCGACGTTGGGGGACACACAATCAGCCACGAAATCACATTTGATTACCCGATCTTCTTAATAGTAAGTATATATTGTAGATACTCGTGAAGATCCGGGTTAGAATTGATCTTCAGCAACCCATGCTTGTCGCAAGAGGTGACTAACGGATTCGGGTGGTCAGGTGACTTTGTTGCCTGCCATCAACAGCAAGAACATCGATCTACGCAACTGGGATACGATGACGTCATTTGTGACAACAAAATGCGGATCCTATACAATTCCCTGGACCAACGAGAATGGTGTGAAATTCATATTGGCCAACCGAAACTCCATGTTGTGATTAATGACCCTCTGTGCAATCCTTTCACGTTTCGGCTGATAATCCCCCGATTCTCTCCAAACGACGCCCATCTTTAATAAGACGCCATACCCAAAAGATAACGAACAGGCATAACCGCGCGTAACAGTATTCCGTGACCTTGATGGCCACGTGCCAAAGGGAGATAACTGCTTCTCCCGACGAACAATTCACCGGAATCGAGTAACTGGGGTTAAAAATTCAGAGCGACATTGTTAAGTGGCGGTTGGCTGTCGCTCAGACTCGACCCTGCAAATAATGGTAATAGTTATGTATGGTAGATCCTTGACACTGGCAATAGGTCAAAGAATCGCTGCCGACACATGGTGGAGTTTCCGTCAAATACCGACAAATGTGGCCCTCCCAGCAATCTCCTAATGCCATGTGTTAGAGCTGCGGTGACAACAGGCACACACACGTTTGAAATATGCTGCAACCCCTGGCGATAACATAGCCCATTAGAAGAGATATTTGTGTGGTTTTGTCATTGTTTTTTTTTTTCATATGGTAATTTTCATTAATGAAGGTATGTAGTGGTTTTAATTTACTTAAATTTTTTTGTATATTGAAATATAACCTCTTTAATGACGTCAAGATTGTGGTTGCATTTCATTTTAAACAATTGAACCTGACGCCACTATACAACAGGTTCTCGTGATTAATCTGTGGAGAGGTCTTTCTGGTAGTTCATGTTGTTGCTGTTGTTGTTGTCGTTGTCCACATTGTACTTAAAGCGTTGGCTCATCACTCGGGTTCGATAGGCAAAGACGTGTAGTTAAAGCCTTGGCTCATCACACTGGTTCGATAGGCAAAGACATGTGGTTAAAGCATCATGCTGGTTCGATTCCTCTCTTGGTTATTGCTGGAATATTGCTCCAGACTGTGTAAAAAATCCCTCACTGACCTTCCTTAATATCATATAATGTTAGAGCGAATTAATGAATATGTATTTCGTCAATTTCAACAATATTCCAGCAATGTCACGGCGAAGGACATAAGAAATTGGCTCTACACATTGATACCTTGTCGGAAATCGAACCCAGATCTCCTGCGTGTTGACGAACGCTTTTACCACTAAGCTACCCCATTACATCGTTATTTAAGCACGGTTAGTCCTGTTAGACACTGCACTTACGGCATATGCATCATAAAATTCGATCAGGTGAATCCAATAACTTTACAACAGATGAAACGGAAAGAGAATGAATATTGTTTTGCTGCGCAATCAGCAATATTTATCGCCGTCTGGATACACACACCCGGGGTCCGACATTGTTCGACCCGTATCATGAGCAGTGGGAGATTCTCTGCCCTCTGACATTCAAGGGGCGGTGGGGTAGCCTAGTGGTTAAAGCGTTCGCTCGTCACGCCGAGGACCCAGGTTCGATTCCCAACATGGGTACAATGTGTAAAGCCCATTTCTGGTGTCCCCTGTCGTGATATTGCTGGAATATTGTTGAATGCGGCGTAAAATTAAACTCACTCAGATATTCAGGGGATATGCACTGGGTTCGCCTTTGTCTATCAGACTCCGAGTTGAGGTTGCTGTATTTCTTCTTCTTCCTTTTCTTCTGGGGCGGTGGAGTGAAGTCCATTTCTGGTGTCCCCCGCCGTGATATTGCTGGAATGTTGCTAAAAGCGGCGTAAAACCATACTCACTCACTCATTCTTCTTCATTATTGCACACAACCCGATAAAGTTTCTCACGATTTCAAAGCTACTCCGCTATTATTGCTCACCCTTTGAAATTTGAAACATCGCGTGTATAATGCGCACAGTACAAACTGCGTTTCCAAATTTTAATGTAGACAATTTGAATTCACATTATCTTTTCAATAATAATGTTTAAAAACTCCCGCGTAACGCCGCCGACAGTTGTTGAATAAACACTATCCTTTATGGGAGGCTGTTGAACCAGTACTTCAAAAGCCCCATCGCCGATCACTAACCTTTTCACATTATTCAACAATCAATTCTCACGTATAGTTATTTGATAATCTTTGCCAAGCCGTAGACATTTCACCCGTCGCTACTGCTTACGTCACGCCAAGGCTTGCAACCCTCTTTGAGAGCTTTCAATACGCTAAGCTGTGAAAATATCCCCCGGCCGGTTAAGTCAAGACACTGCCACAAAGAGAACTGTATCGTGTGTTTAATTTCACTGAGGCGTTGTTCGGTTGTGTGTAGAATATTCATTAAATACTTACTGGGCAGGTCGATAAAGAGGTAATATAGCTTAGTACTGTATTCACAAGTAATATACATGTACGTTTAGCAGTTAATCGTCATATGAGGCGGCAGACACTGGGCTGTACTTACGTAGGTATAGATGCTGCAATGCGTTGTATAACAGCCTGTATAAACGCCCGTTATTGAAAGTAACTCCGGACTATTGGAGGACTAAGCCCCATATACAAATGAATTCTATTCCTGTACGTGTGAATGTGTTTAAGGGGGTGTGAGATGTCTGGGTTTACTACATGTTGTCTACACATACAAGACACACGGGAGCTATCTGTCTGTCTGTGTAAATCTGTCTTGCTGTCTGGCCGTCGTCTGTTTGTCAATTGTGTGTATGTTGTGTAACGCCGCACTCAACAACATTCCAGCGATATGGCATCGGTCTGATAATTATCGAGTTTGGACCAGACAATCCAGTGATCAACAGCATGAGCATCATTCTACGCAAATGGGATACCATGACATGTGTCAACCAAATAAGCGAGCATGACCACCCGATCCCATTAGTCGCCTCCTACGAAAAGCATGGGCGACCCATTCTAACCCGAACCCTCACGGTTCCATACATTATCATTAAAACTACAGTTATTATCAGTGACGTCACATGTATGTTACCAATGAAACCAGCCAATTCAATTCAATTCTGTATTGTATATAGCGCCAACAGCCATATACAAAGGACTCATAAAGACCCGGGTTAGCCTCTTACCACAAGCATGGGTTGCTAGGTTCCCAACCACAAAGCGTTCGTAACATTACGACCTGCCGTAACAGTATAGTTTACCATAGGCTTGCGAATGTTGTAAAGCTACGTACATTTGGGACCCAAAAGACCAATTCTAACCCTGATCTTTACGTTTGTTTATGCGTGGCAATAATCATATCTGTGTCTGTCTATCTGTGTACCTGTCTGTTTCTGATTGGTCATCTGTCTATTTATCTAAGGGCGTTGAACATAAATGTATAAGGACATTGTATCTATTTGTTTGATTGCATGTCTGCCTGTCTGTCTTACGGTGTCTGTATCAACGTACTTGGTGGCTCTGCACGTACTCGTATACGACTATCTCTCCAGTACTACACAGCATGTACTGCTGGGCTTGGTCCATATCTGTTCATTATGTCTTGGCCCATATATGTTCATTACATCTTGGCTCATATCTGTTCATTACATCTTGGCTCATATCTGTTCATTACATCTTGGCTCATATCTGTTCATTAGGGGCGGTGGGGTAGCCCAGTGGTTAAAGCGTTCGCTCGTTACACCGAAGACCCGGATTCGATTTCCCATGGGTACGATATGTGAAGCCATTATCTGGTGTTCCCCTGTCGTGATATTGCTTGAACATTGCTGAAAGCGGCGTAAAACCCAACTCACTCACAATCTGATAGCCTGCACTCATCTGTCTACTTTCTTCACTAGTCTGTCCATTTGTACTAACCAACTATCCACCAGCTATCAATAACCCAGTCTTTGTTGTCATAGTAACAAGGGTACGATGGAGCAATACGCTCACGCACTTCAATTTTCTTGTGTCATTGTGCCTTTTTTCTGCGGCGTAAAACCGTACTCACTCTCCCAGTGCATAACCCTCTGTCTGCCGTTTTAGGAAGTTCAATAAAACGAAAGCACAGGGATTTAATCCGGTGCTGAGCTAGTGTTGTTTGTTTTGGGGATGGATGGCAAAGTTCATCCGTTTGGGATTTCAATGTATGACAATAGATTCAATCAGTCATACTCATGTAATGTTTTAGAACTTGACACATCCATAGTTACACACTCAAACTGTTATTGGATTGTTTGTCAACGTTAATATCCCAGATTTATCGAGTCACGGTGACATGTGACGAACCACGTGACCACGACTGACCACCTGGTCACCTCGACAAACATGGGCGTTTCTGGCCCAAAATCCCGTTATTAAAGCGAGGATCCATTTACATAATTCTCTACGCCATTTTTACTCTTACCACGTAACCAAGCCTGACAGTTAGAAATTGGAAGAAAATGAGTGAGGGAGTTAAGTTCCAGCAATATCACGGCGGGGGACACCAGAAATGGTCTATAAAACATTGTGCCCATGTAGGGAATCAAACCCGGGTCTTCGGCGTGACGAGCGAACGCTTTAACCATTAAGCTACCCCACCGTCCCCGGAAGAACATAAATTTCCTCATTGTGTATAACGACGTTTCTGGGTATCGATGTTTCAAACACTAAAGAAATCGATAAAAACCTGACTTCAGATTCGTTACAGTATTCTGAACAAGAAAATAGATATCGTAAATATTTTGGGAGATATGTTTTGTAGTTCAGCACATAATACATAATTTTATAATTCACACTACACTCTCACTCATTCACGATATATAGACTGACAGACAGATAGAAAGAAGTAAAGATTGATAGACAGATAGAAAAGGTACCCTAACGTTTTGGGTTCAGTATATACATATATATATGTCGTTAAAGGTAAGACTTGTTCAAGACTTCGTCTGATACGGCGATACAGATGTTCTATTCAGCATAACACACGCCTCCGTGTTTCCCAACACTGGAATGCTTGCCATATTTTGCAGTAATTCCCCATTGTACTGCCAAACCCATATATCCGAAAATAAACACGTGCATCACACACGACCTCTAATGAGCAATGCAACAAAATGCGTAATTTGTTCTATTCCGAACACGTCAAAGGCAGAATATTCAATGCCGGGCAGTTATCCGCCACCGCAAATACCCCCACATGCCTCCCCATACAAGGGCAATACACGTTTGCTTTCTTTAGTTCAGAACAAACTCACTTTTAGGCAATTGAAATTGCTACTATTCAAACAAAGCTTATCGCTCAGACCAGTTTGAATTCAAACCGTGTCACTTTGACACTGGCACAAGCAATAGCCAAAGGCAGTTGTTATTATTGTGTGCGTGTTTAGGAAATGCAGACTTGGGCGGAACGGTTTTATCCGGAGATTGTTAAGGAGGTATTCTCTTAGATTATTAATTTGACACTTCACATATGTTAATTATGATATAATTTGATTCAACCTTTCTAATCAGAATAATTGTGGTTGCTGCATGAAGATAAATGCTATATCATTATCGCATGATATTATTCGACTTAACGTTAACAATAATACTGTATATATTAAACCAGAGACCATATAATAGATTATATTATATCTATTATATGGTCTCTGATTAAACAGCAACCAATGCAATGCAATATATTGCGAATTTGTGGTTACTATCCACAGGAAACGTTTTGTGAAAGCAAAATGCTCCAAATTATAAAATTTGAATTTAGAAAAGTCAATGTTGTTTATATTTATGTATGCAGATATGTCAGGTAAACTCCAAATTCACATTATAACAAGAATATTATGGGAATAATATCAAAACGTCTAGGCATTATAAAATAAGGAAAATTAACCTAAAATGAAAAGGACAAAGACAATACCCTGGCTAAGCCCATTCAACAAAGCGACATCATGCCCCACGGAATGACGTTCATTTCTAGTCAAACACACACTCGTGCACTCTTCGAAAGGAACTTGTTTTTCCTGAGAAAGAAGTATTTACCTCAAGCAAAGTCGAATTCCCCTAATCATTTGTTTGAGTTCATTCTGTTCGACCAACCAGGTCGACCGGCCCTGCGTTTGTTTTGAATTTAAACTTTGCTTGCAACCTCGGCGGGACTCGTAGGACCAGCATCTTTTTACAGGTTCAGATACAAAGCATCACCGCCGGGAGTACAACATGTCTGCCTGTAAACGGCGTCTGTAGAAAGTGGAGTCTGGACCACACGATCATGTGATTGACATCATGAGTATTGATTGATTCACCGAACTGGGATACAAAAACTTACAACATAGCAAGTCTCTGAGACCCCTGTTAGTCACCCCTTTCGACAAGGATAGGCTTTTTATACGGGTCTCCGTTGCTTCTCTATAGGGATCTATATTCCTCCCTAGACTCCACGGGCGTTTGGTTATGTATACATGTACTTTGATGCAAACGAAAGATTATTACAGTCACCTGGCCTTTCGCTGTAACGTGTGTATAGTGTAGTACATTTGACAAAATTTGAATTTTAAAAAGTCAGTGTTGTTTATATTTATATATGCAAATATGTCAGGTAAACTCCAGCGTCCCGATCCACAAAAGTAATGTTACGACCTGTCGTAACCCTATAGTTTAACATAGGCTAACGAATGTCGTAGCGCTACTAACGATTTGTGGATCGGGACACATTACAATAACTCTTTAAAGAAACAGCGAGGAGATATGGATGAAGTGCCTCTAATACTGACATGACATATACCATCATAATAGTCATCAAACCCAACTCACTCACTCATTAGAAGCATAAAGAGATTCACTCCATTGCAAACGTTCTGAGGCATCTTGTGATAATTATCTATAATTTATTATACCGGCAAAGAATAAAGAGATCAATGTATGGTTCTTTCTTATCAGCAGATCTAATTTACGGATGTCGCGCCATATAAATCTCTGGACTTCATCCGCTCGCCAGACGGAATGGTCCCAGGGTTCTAAGGGTCAACAGGTCAACCGGAAGTCCATCCTGGCACCTGCGTGCTAAACTGACCGAACTAATAATTATTTAGATTCGACATTTCCGCTTTTCTTACATAACTAGTCATGTGGTACTGATATTTTATTCCACATTGATATAAAAATGAGTTTCTTTCTTCTTTCTGCAATACCAGTTTTAATGAATATAAACGGCTGGATGCTTTCTTGAACTTTGGTTCAGAAACTTGACCAGTTGCCTTGTATCTGTAAGGATAATACTGCTGAAGAGGTCGTTGTCGGCACAGGTACTACAGATACGTACCCCAGGTACGTTTATGTATACAGATATTTACCCTAAACAAAGTCAAAATACAGAAACGTACCCGGTACCCTTAAAGGTGGACGAGTCCATATTCCGCAATCCAAAACCGAAACCGTATGTACTTGTTCCCGTTCAACTGATTCCGAATGGTATTCATGTGCATCGCGAAATATCCGTTACTGTGTATTCACATTACTTACATAACGCAATCAAATTATCTAATACAACAGTATGACAGTTCCGGTCAAGAATACGACACGATGGGAATGGAATCGTCCTAGGGTACGTGTCTGTATTCTTATTATGGCCAAGGTACATATCTGTAGTACCCGTGCCGACAACGACCCCTTCAGCGATAATACCTAGGTGGACTGACACTAAATGAACACGCCGAACGAAACAATGTTCATTTAAGACAACGGTGAAACTGTGATGCTAAAAGACCCAAGTAATTTGTTGTAAAAGCTACACCTGTATTGCCAATGAAGACGCACAGGTATTATCACGTGTTGTTTGTTTATTGTTTAACGCCACAATCAACAATATTCCGGCGGTCTGTAACTACTCGAGTCTGGACCAGACAATCCAGTGATCAACAGCATGAGCATCGATCTACACAAATGGGATACGAAGACATATGTCAACCAAGTCAGTGAACCTGACCACCCGATCCCGTTAGTCGCCTCCTACGACAAGCATGGGTTACTGAAAACCAATTCTAATTATATTCTTAAGGGTTAAGAGTTCTGAGGGCTTTGGTTTATACGTGGTGTATAATTAAGCAAGAGACTTTGTTTCAAATATGCCTCTGCTCTGTGAATGGGCACCCGGTGGGATGAGACGGTAGTGTGACTGATATAGCTGTATATGATAGTCCTTCACAGCATCTTCACGGGTGCATACATTACCAATGAAACTACAGTTATTATGTGTGACATCACACAAACATTACCAATGACACCAGCCAATTCAATTCAATCCCTTTTTTTTTATGAAGGCATCAGGCCCATTACAAGGGACCTGTGAAGATCCGGGTTAGAATCTGCCTTGAGCAATCCATATATGTCGTAAGAGGCAGCTAACGGGATTGGGTGGTCAGGTTCACTGACTTGATTGAACCATCGTATCCCAATTGCGTATCATGATGCACAAGCTGTTGATCACTGGATTATCTAGCCCTGACTCGATTATTTACTAATCGTCCTCATATAGTTGGAACATTGCTGAGTTTGGTGTTAAACAACAAAGTTACCTTTGAGGCTGACTAACATGCATTCGAGATAAACAAGGTGTATAAACCCTCGAATAGCAATCCAATGATGATCTTGCAAAATGATTATAGAGCCATGGATAACTACTGACATTGACTGACTGACTCACTGAGTTTGGTTTAACGCCGCTTTTAGCAATATTCCAGCAACATCACGGCGGGGGACACCAGAAATGGGCTTCACACATTGTACCCATGTGGGGAATCGAACCCGGGTCTTCGGCGTGACGAGACAACGCTTTAACCATTAGGCTACCCCACCGCCCCTACTGACATTGACACACTAATATCAACGTATAAACGTTTTAGTTCAGATTTTGAAGAAAGTCGGGCATTATTCGCCGCCCACATGTATGTCAACATACCTACCCAACTAAATTAACATCACTCCCCTAGGAGTGTATATTCTGCATAACTTCTCCGTGCAGAAAGTGTACCGCCGTTTTATATATATATATATATCACTTGTACTGCGGGATGGGTTCGTCGACATATTCATATCACGCATTGTACTGATAAGTAAGAATATACAATGTATACGTTATACCTACACAGAAACCTGTTGAACAAGGTGTGGGGGCTTTACTGTGACGTAAACTTTCACGATGTGGAATATGCATGCTTTTATTGTCGGGCGCCAAGCAATAGCACCGGGCTGTGAAACTCGAGTCACGAATGTTCAGAATTACCTCCCGTTGTTTTATACCCTAGCTATTGATGTAGAAGGGCAGGTTGGGTGTGACCGCGCTTTATGAGGGTGTGTTGGTTAAAGACTCGCATTCGTAAAGCTGAAACTCGTTAGTGGAATAATTTTATAGCAGATTTAGAGCTATAACTTCTCCACTGGCTCAGCTATGTACAAAGGTCGATAAGATTGTTTACTCCGAGCTGTGGTTGAATGCTCGATTTGAAGGTCGTGTTACAAACGTTTTGTATTCGGTTCATTCAAATGATCCATATATTAGTAGCTTTGGAAACACATTGCAGTCTACCATGTGTCTTGGAACATGTTAGAGGAACATTACGCTATACGATTTATTTTTGCATTTTGTCACGACCATGTCATTACGTAGGGGCGGTGGGGTAGCCTAGTGGTTAAAGCGTTCGCTCGTCACGCTGAAGTCCCGGGTTCTATTCCCCGGGATACAATGTGTAATTTCTGCATGGTGTCCCCTGCCGTGCTGTTGCTGGAATATTGCTAATAGCGGCGTAAAACCATACTCACTCACTATTACGTATAATATATACCAATTTAGGCTAAAGGGAGAAACAGTTTACTCTTCATTTTGGGGGCCACGAATTGTATGTATCGGGTGGTGAGGCTTGCTGACTTGGTTGACACGTGTCATCGTATCCCAGTTGCTTAGATTGATGCTCATGCTGTTGATCACTGGATTGTCTGGTCCAGACTCGATTCTTTGCAGACCGCCTTCACACACACTTATATTTCCAGCACCACTTTCACATACAGCGAACTACGTTTACAACGAACACGCTTGTGACGAATTGGTGGATATAACGAACTGGTTTTCCCCCCAATCACTTGCTGTATAAATAAATCGAATCGCTTATAATGAACTACGGCCATTAGGTACTATAATCTTGTTGTAATCTTTGAGTTCGTTATAACCGTAGTTGACTACTCCAAACTAATCTATGGCGGTGGGGAAGCCTAGTGGTTAAGGCGTTCACTCAAGCGGAAGACCCTGGTTCGATTCTCAACATGAGTACAATGTGTGAAGCCCATTTCTGGTGTCCTCTGCCGTGATATTGCTGGAATATTTCTAAAAGCGGCGTAAAACTAAACTCACTCACTCAGTCCAATCTAATCTAGTTCATCACAGTCGACAATGTTCCAGCGAGATGGATTGGGTTGTGTGTGTACGTGTGTTGTACGTGTGCGTATGCGTGCGTGTGTTACGACAAGTCTGAACCAGACAATCCGGTGACTGACATAATGAGCATTGATCTACGCAATTAGGATACGTAGACTTACATCAACCAAGTCAACGAGTGAGAACAGCCAACCCCGTTAGTTGACTCACGCAAGCATGGGTTGCTGAAGACCAATTTTAACCTGGATTTCCACGAGGTTCCAAAGTGGTGCCGGGTGAATATGAAAATAGTCTACAACGGGCGTATAATGGTATTTAAACTACACGGCTCGGGGATCAAGTCACTGGACGTTTGTAAGGGAGCTGTTAATGAGACCTCCTATCTATCAAATTTGGTGCGGCACAATGTGTTATTTCCAAACACACACTGGTTCATTGTGTACTAGATTTGACAGCAGTTATATATGGGGCACGTGCCAAAATGGAGGATATGTTTGTGACTGGTGCCAGTGATTAGTATTCTGCTCAGTTCAGCGCGTGATAAAGTCAATGTTAAATACACGGACACATTGACTCGGACTATATCTATCCATGACATTGTATTCTTATCACGAATCTGAAATAGGTTTGTCGTTAAACAAGTTGTTTTTCTTTGAAGAAAATATTGGTATAAAGAAAACCCACGAATGCCATAAACAAAACACATAAGTATAAATATTTGTTTGTTTCGACTGAAATCGTTAAGACGAATATTTGACAACGGAGAAGAAATGAGAAATATAAATTTTAATGTCGATTAAACTTTATCATGATGCTAAAGTAATAATTAAGAAAATCTACCACAAAACACTGTATACATATGTCAATAAAATCATATGGACAGAGTCGAAAAGTAAAGTTCATTCTGTGTCACGATATTATTCAGTATTTATTAATGTTATTCATAATCTGCTGATTATCCCTCCATTGTTTATAGATATTATATCATAAACATTTATCAGTTTAATTCGTCGATTGAGAGGAAGTAGATAAAATGGCTTGATGTATATTCGATGATAGCGATCCAGTATCGTCCAATTCACCTATATTATTGGCAAACTTTAAAGAGAATACGATTCACCGGTATCACTGAAATCAATTACTTTATGGTTTTATATATGCTAATGGTAATAAAGCGATATTCTGCACCACAGCATAACCGATACGAATTCGCCAACCCTACACAAACCGAAACCCAATCAGCAAGCGCGCTCAAGTCACGTGACTCCAAAGGAAGCAGCTCTCGCCATGTTCACAAACCCGCATGATGGCGAAAGGAGTGTACTGACGGTAGTTGGGATTTTGCTGAGTTTTGACAGAACGTCATAATGTGCAGTTATGCGATCGACGATGGATATTTCAGGAGAACTTGTGTACATTGTGTCTAGTGCTGGATAATATTTCTAGTGGATTATACGAAGAGGGGCGGCCTATTTGTTAGTCTGATAGAGCACTCGTGCAACCTTCCATTCATTGTCAGGGTAGAAGATATCCTGTACTGAATCTTCAAATTTCAGACGAAAAGTCAGTGGAATAATTATCATCGCCCGGAAATTCTGTCACTACACAGAAGCTCACCATGGATGGAAATATAAGTGTTGAGAAAGACTGCAGTGCCCTTGGCGGTCTTTTCCAAGCGGTTATCAACGATATGAGGGTGAGTTAACTCAGACCTCGACAGCTGGGTCTTCTAACGCTACTGTCTCGCTCTACTGACTTGCGGTGTACTATTCAATAATACGTTATTGCATGTTGATTGCGGCAGGTTATTCGTATTGTTTATTTACTACCACAGTTTCAATCAACGATCTTAATTGCATGTTTTTCCAGTTATAAAAGTGTTAATATTACAAACAAAGCGACCGTACCGGCTTCGAGCATTTCCTGTGATCACTTGCCAATTAACCCTTTGACCTCTGTTTATTGTACTAAAGGGTTAAATGGGAACGAAGCATGTTACAAGCATAGTATATAACCATAGGTGTTAAATACCGGGAGTGATTTCACACCGTCTAGATTGTTCAACGTTCAACGTGTAACACAATGTTGCATTTGTGACCAACAGAATTTGCTTTCGTTGGTACCCATGTGTGTGGTACGGATAATGAATTTATTTCATGCACAAGCTAGACATAGAAGACGCTGTGCAGTAATGACACCCTTCTCATCGAGAATGTGCACTACTATAACATTCCATGATGATTCTAAAACTACGAAATGAGAATTATACGTTTTTTGATCGAAGCCAGCAGAAGATGGCTGTCAAGAAAATGACAGCAACACACTTCCTCAGGGAAAGTCAGTTATTGACTTAAACATTTAACCAAGTCAGCTCCCTCTTATAGACACAGCTGTCTCGAACTATTTCCAAGCTAGACTAATGATATGTAGATGTGTATATAAATATATATATATATAATTTTGATAGAAACAAATAATTGCATTTATTCTGAAAAGTAGTCCCAGAGAGATTGGAGATTCAGAACCTGAGAAAATCTAGACTTGCTTCATGAAGATCCATAGTTGCAGAAAGGGCTGGGTGGAAGAGAAACTAATGTGGTTCAGTAACTGTGAGACAGACTCTCTCGAAGCCAACGATAAGCTTTCAGATTTAATCGGACGTAACACAGATAAAATTAATGTTAGAATTCATATACAAAAATGACACCTTGCACCTTTTGCAAAAAATGAATGAGTTTTTTTGTGCATATTTTAATGTGAAACGTAAAGCATCACAAGAAGTTCTTCGTACACTCTCCATTCATCTGTTAAGCTATGTACTAACTTATATTTGCATTATGGATACAACTTGAACAGCTTAGCTATATTTAGCGCCATTGATCATCTTCATTCACTATTAATGATAATGTGAAAGGATTTTTCTAAATTATTTAGTCAGAGGCCCGGGTTACAAGTGCTTATATAAACAGTTGCTAATTCCTTATCAATGTATTATCACAAACCTGGTACAGTAATAATAGAAATCTTATCCTTTGTAAGTAGAGTTACATAATGTCAGCACAACCTGGAAACAAGATGGGTTACTCATTGTGACATCATGGTCTATGTCTGACACATGTTCAGTACTCGTATCTTGAACATCCACAGCACTATCATGGCTGAAGATGATTTGATGTCATTTTGTTTTGAAAAGAGCTTTAGATAGCTTAAACATGATTTATCAAATTCATTACAGGATCAAGATGCCTGAATTGTATTAAAAGCAAACATTTACCCTAATAGCTGATTTGGTGTGTGATTTTATTTATAACCACGGTTGTATTTCAATTAGATGTGTGTGATTACGTCATCTGATATGAAGAGTCTGGTTTTGATGTCACAGGTTTTCTTTTCCAATAATCTTGATTTGTTGGTGTTTTTGAATGTACCAGATATCATTGACATTATGTCAGATTAAGATATGCAAGCTCAGATGGATGCATTTGGAATATGCTTGTTAATGTTACTATTAATTGTATTGATTTAAAATTAATTTGCTATGGCAATAGACTTGATATGCATCATTATAAATTTAGTATAATGGGTTTTGTTTAGGTCCTTTAGAGCTGTTCTACATGACTAGTTACACTGAGTGATTGGGTTTGAAGAAATAATGGCTATGTGAATTCTTTCATAATTGATTGTCAGTAAGCGTATACCCCAGTACAATACAATTGTTTCTTAAAGGATCAGTGCTTGTTTTGTGAATTCTCATTTAAAATGTTATTGATTGTTATATCAGTTTGATATTGTTGCCATATTGATTCAATGATTCCATTTAACATGCTTAAACAAATCTAATGCTGGGTTATTTAAATTACAGCAATTCAAGAGGGAATTTGGATAAAGCCTTGCATACTAGTGAATGATTGCATTTTGGCTTTTTTAAGAGCTCCCCAATATCCTTGATATCTAGTATTTGTTTCAGAACTCGAGTAAGAAAAGTTTTGATGTAGAGTTCACGTTTCTGTGGATGCTTGACTTCATCATGGTTTTGTCCAGCACAATCCCATTTTGAGTCCAGGGACTTTCCGTTATAGGTCTCTTAAGATCCGGGGTAGAATAGGTCTTCAGCAACCCACGCTTGCTACAAAAGGCGACTATGCTTGTCGTAAGAGGCGACTAACGGGATCGGGTGGTCAGGCTTGCTGACTTGGTTGACACAAGTCATCGGTTCCCAATTGCGCAGATCGATGCTCATGCAGTTGATCACTGTATTGTCTGGTTCAGACTCGATTATTTATAGACCCCCGCCATATAGCTGGAATATTGCTGAGTGCGGCGTAAAACTAAACTCACTCACTCACTCACTTTCCGTTATAAGCATGAAATTTTGTCTGGTAAAATGTGCTTGCTTGACTTAAAACAGTTTAAATGTATGTGCTTATTATAAGTGGTGATTTTAGCCTTACATTGTAGATGATCTATCACTGATACTTTGAGTATTGAGTGTATTTATTTCCAGAATAGGAATGCCAAATATGTGTGAAAATAAACCTGCAATGCATATTCTTTTCATAATTCAAAGAACCAAGCTGTTTTGAGTTTGCCAGGATCAAATATGTAAATCATGTTCATTTTATATTCTCTGTATCTTTGGGGTGGTGGGGTAGCCTAGTGGTTAAAGCGTTGGCTCACCATGCGGAAGACCCGGGTTCGAATCCCCGCATGGGTACAATGTGTGAAGCCCATTTCTGGTGTTCCCCGCCGTGATGTTGCTGGAATATTGCTAAAAGCGGCGTAAAACCAAACTCAGTCAGTCAGTCTTTGTATCTTTAATATGGTATAGGACACAGCACTTAGTGTCCAGCCAAACCCTGGTCAGGGGACTTGCACCACTACCAGTGACAATAATGAGTAATGTCAGGGATATAAGGCAAGGGGAACCAAATTACTAACAAATGGTGGTCATTTGTACCCCGAGGAGCGTCTGACACAACCCCCAGGCAGTCTGTTGTGACTGTGTGTCAGTCATTCACACTGGTATTTATGACATTGGGGTGAGTGCAGGGCTCCAGATAAGGGCCCTATGGGCGTATGTACGGATAAAAAATATGCACGATACGGTAGGAAATAATTTAGAAACAGTAGCAGACACGCAGCACAGCAATGGTGTACGGTCTTAGAATCATTTACAGACGTATTTATCTGAAAAAAGTATTGTTATATTGTTTCTTTACCTGTTTACACAAGAGTAGCAATGTTGTGGTGCATATATAAAAAGAAACACAAGATTATATTCTCCATTAAATTCCATTCAGTACTCCCAATGTACTCTTAAGTTTTTCCAGTACTCCTATATATATAAAATAAGGAGTACGTACTCCTCATGTTGAAAAATTATCTGGAGCCTTGTGAGTGAGTGAATGTGGTATTTCTGTGCAGTCAGCAGTAATCCAGCCATTTTGCAGCTGCCTATAGATAAACAGATAAGACAAGAGGCCTACCTTCAGCACCCTATGCTTGTTGTAAGAGGTCACTAATGGGATTGAGTGGTCAGGCTCCCTGACTTGCTGATGCATTTCGACATATCCCAAATGGGTGGATGTTGATGTATGCTCATGATGTCAATCATTGGTTTGTGTGCTCCAGATTCAGATATTTACAGACTGTTGTATACAGCTGAAATGTTATTGAGTGTGGTGGGGTAGTCTTGTGGTTAATGCTTTTGCTCGCTACCTAGTCTGTCTCACAGCCCCTGAAAGCGTCTGCCCTGAGAGCGGAAGGTCGCGGGTTCGATCCCCAATAACGTCATACCAAAAAGACGTTAAAATATGGTACTTGTTGGTCCCTGCCTGGCGCCCGGCATTAATGGGTACAACAAGGACTGGTCGGCTCGGGGTCAGTATAATGTGTCTGAGTGGGGTATTCATGCTTCACTGCGGCATGGTATCTCAGTGGGCTAGCACTATAAAACCAGCTTAAGTCTGGGCTAGTATAAGCAGCCGCACATACACATGCATGCACGTCGTCATATGAGCAAAATATTCTCAAGCAGGACGTTAAACCCAATTTCACCTCACCTCACCTCACAGTCCCTGAACCACATTATTTCCCCTACTGCCTTGCCCTCTCTACAGTGCTAAAGCCCTAAATAAAGCAAGTCAAGAGTTCCTCAGGTTCAGGAATCTCTAGTCTCCTTTTCAATTTAAATGGGCTTGTTTGTTACTATCAAACTTATATATATTCAGAGAATAAGCATTAGTCTACTCGCTACCCTGAAGACCTGGATTCAATTCCCCACATGGATTCAAAGTGTGAAGCCCATTTCTGGTGTCCCATGCCATCTTATTGCTGGAATATTGTGAGAAGTGGCATAGAACTAAACTCACTCACTCAGTATGTGTGGCATTTATGAATAAAATTACAATAATCCATATCACGGCCAAAGAAATGTATTTCTTTAAGACAAATGCAGGGGGAATGGTGGAAAACGTATGTGAGTCGTGACTGATCCTCATAGTATGTAGCTAGTCAGACTGGTGTGGCTTGTAACATCATCACAGCCTCGGGAACTGGAAAAGTGTTTAAGTTCTCAACTGTTACTGGCCATTAGGACCTTCTTTACAAGATATTTAATTGTCTTTAGCGCAATTTAGTAATTTTACTTTTAAAACACAATCTGCCAGGTCACTCAGACACTAGACTTGCACAAATCTCTAAGGTAATAATTATTAGTTTAAATGATAATTTTAAAAAATATAAATATTCCTCTAACACACTGGAGTCCTTACTGTGCCCTTATCTAGACTTGCCTTTTTAAAGGATGGAATTACTATACATCAATGGGCTCAGCATTCAGTACAGCCTTAGTGCAAGGCTAATCAGACACCTGATTACCTGATCAATTTGAATGTTTTTCAGACAGTTGTTTTGACAAGTAAAAGCTACTGGGGACCAGTCTTATTGACTATCTTGGGAACCTATCTTAGCTGCTATCACTATCAGGGTATTTCTTTGACTGGGGGGTTTCAGCTAAAACCCTGTACTTATGATAAAAATACACCGAGAATTCTGAAACCATTGATTTTCTCCAGCACAAGCTATATTAACAATATGTTTCCAGACCATATGCAGAAAGTGAGATTTATGACTGTGGAATTTTATTAAATGCAGAAGTAATCCTTTCACATTATTAACTCATGGTAAACTGATGGCCCTTTCAGAAACACCTTGAGACTTTAATCCTATAATGGGGGTCTTGACAGAGTCGGACATTGTACACAAAACAGGATATTAGCTTGGAGACAGAAAGTTTTATAGTGTACAACTTATCAGATGTTAAAATTCAAGAAATGCTTTTACTTATAGAAGAAAACAAAAATTCCACAGAAGATAATGGCTGTGTTCAAGATTTTAATACATCCTGGTTTAATGTGGGTGACAATTTAAATCAATTTCTGGAAAATGTTCTTTCGAAAGTTTTTAAAACATGAAAATGTCTTTCTTTTGTCACAAGGAATGTCAGTTCAGACACTTCAAGGACATTAATGTGTAACACTGTCCTATCTTACAAAGCAATAAACTAACTTCCTTCAACCATTCACAGAGCTCCAGATAAGATTTAGCTCATGTGGGTACTGTACCCACTGTATTTTTTGGAGTGGGTATTATGAATGTTGAGTGGGTATTTCAATTTCCGTTACCTACTGCTCTCAAATATGTGCGTATTTCAGTCATTTTACTCACCTTAGTATATGTCATTGAGTAAGTTTATTAAGCAGGTATGTTCTGCCTTATGTCATACCTAATCAAAACCAACTTTAATATAATGGAAATGATTTCATAAAAAATCACTCATCCTATACTGACAGTACAACACTTGTCCTATACTAACAGTACAACTATATAGCAATCGATGTCTTTTTCATTACGCAAGCTATTTTTATAAATATATTCCGTACGCATTTGTTTTAAACTTTTTGCGTATCTAAAATTTTAAATGCGTAATTGGTACGCAACAATTAGTTTTTCCATGCGTAATTGGAAATTTTCTATGCGTATTTTACCCGGATACGCAGCTTATCTGGGCCTCTCAACTACCTTCACAGGATCAGATCAGTAGTCAGAAATTCACATTAACGGATATCCTACCACCATCCCAAATCCCCACACCTCCAACCCCCAAAATTTAACAAATATGACCCTTCAATTTTACAAACTTTTAAAACTTCCAACAGCAACTTGACAAGCGATAACACAATGTTACACAATCAACCATGACCTCTAACCCAACCACGTGTACTGTTCCCCTAACAGCTGGCACACGCTCCAGAGCTACCTGGGTGACACCTACATGTTATAGAGGATGATGCATTCAATACATTGTTGAAATATACGCCGTTGTGTTGCATGATTACACTGTGACACAATGGGGACAGGTGCAACCAACACTCCCACCAGCAACGACAGGTGACAAGTGGGTAGGGTTGTTGGAAGGAGTGTATCTGGGAAAAAAATGCAGCGTAATCCTCCATGATATACTGACTGCCTCTTCTGCCGTGAAATTAATGAGGACACAAGCTTTTGTTGTTACGTTCTCACTCAGACCTTAGATTACCATACAGTTTTTTTCTTGACCCAAATAACTTTGCTGAACATTGACCATGTAAAACATTAAATTTTCATTTCAAAGAATGAATGCAGAGGCCCAGATAAGCTGCGTATCCGGGTAAAATACACATAGAAAATTCCCATTTACGCATTGAAAAATAATTGTTGCATACCAATTACGCATTTAAAATGTTAGATACGCAAAAAGTTTAAAACAAATGCGTACAGAATATATTTATAAAAAACGCTTGCGTAATGAAAATGATATTGATTGCTATCAAGTTGTACTGTTAGTATAGGACAAGTGTTGTACTGTCAGTATAGGATGAGTGATTTTTTATGAAATCATTTCCATTATTGTATGACATAAGGCAGAACATACCTGCTTAGTAAACTTACTCAATGACATAATACTTAGGTGAGTAAAGTGACTGAAATACGCTCATAATTGAAAGCAGTGGGTAATGGAAAATGAAATACCCACTCAACATTCATAATACCCACTCCAAAAAAATACAGTGGGTACAGGTACGTAATGAATATCTACCAAAGGAAGTTAAAAATGTTCTACCTATGTGTATGTTCTGTTGCGGCAAAAATTTGCTTAGGCGTATGTATTGTGATAGTGTAAAAGACAGCATCAATTGTCCACGGGGTGTAACAATATCTTGAGAGTCTTTGTGTTAGGTCATTTTCCTTTGCCGATTTTTTATGACACACATGTGACATGTATTAACTCATGCAATGACATGATCATGTAATGTTTGCTCAAGGAAAGTGAATCTGAATGTGTTTTTGAAAAGCGACCCTGCACCTTACAATTCTGCTATTATACAAACTTGTATGCAGTAATAAAGGTTTGGGAAACCCGTTTCAACACTGAAATTCTTTAGATGTTTGAACTTGCAGTGAAAGTGCATTGGTAGGATTTTGAGAGCTGGCGGCTTGAATCGAAGAAATAGACGAAACTAGGTCAAACCATATTGATTTGTTTCATAATGAATATAATCTATTTCACCCAGGTACGTAGGTGTTATGACATTATTGCCTGACAAGGAAATATTGCCTGTATTATTTATTGATATATGTCGTCAAGCTTGACCTTGTTTGGTATTCATCAATATTGCTTGTTTTGTTCAGTTTCCATGAAGATTATAAATACTCCTTGATCGATGCTTTTTGCATCACATTATGGGAGAAACATGCCAAGAATTGTGTTGGCCTAACAAGGAGAGTGTTTATGTGATTATTTTTCGACAGGTTTGCTGTTGTTTTTAGTTTCAGTTTTAAATGAGGCGGTGGGATAGCCTAATGGTTAAAGTGTTCGCTTGTCACCGAAGCCCGGGTTCGATTCCCCAATTGGGTATAGTGTGATGTCCATTTCTGGTGTCCCCGCCGTGATATTGCTGGAATATTGCTAAAAGCGGCGTAAAACCCAACTCACTCACTTAATTCGGTTTTAAGTAAGGGGACAATATGCAATCATTTTCCTCGAGGTTAAGGATGCTGGGCTGTGATGAAGCAGATGGCGTTGTTACAGGATATTTGGGAAAGTGAGAGGAAGTTGTTTTATTTTCAGCCCTTGATTGAAATTCCATCTGGATGAAGATGAAAAGCACATGCATGAGCATGAAGCCTTTATCATATCCGGATATTTGCAATCACATTTACTACCTGGTAGACTAATCACAGGTTCAGATAAACAGTCTGATGTACGCAGAAATACATTAGTGAGGTTGAAAGCATGTATGTTTTAGGGATATCAGTGGACGGACTTGAGGAGGTGGAATCTCAACTTCCTGTCTGCATTGTTCACATAGATTCCTGAGAGAGACCCAGTTATGTTTTTCCAGCTGTGTCAGATTCCAACCCCCTCAGCCCCTTCTGGTGCTCCAGCTCCCCTAGTTCCCCCTAGTATCACCCCCTCCCCTTAGAATTGTTCACTCATCTCTGGACCACATTCCCAACCCCTGGCTGGGCTTACTAGATTAGTCTCTGAATGCATATAATTTTGATTGTAACAAATAAACCCATTTAAATTGAAAATTAGCCCCAGTGAGAGGGGAAAATCTGACGAAATCTAGACTTGCTTTATTTAGGGCTTCAGCATTGCAGGTAGACTAAGGCTTAGTCTCTGAATATATATAATTTTGATAGTAACAAACAAGCCCATTTATATTGAAAAGGAGCCCTAGGGAGACCAGAGAACCTGAGGAAATCTAGACTTGCTTTATTTAGGGCTTTAGCACTGCAGAGAGGGCTTGGCAGTAGGGAAATTAATGTGGTTCAGGGACTGTGACTTGTGTGAGACAGAGTATAGGCTTACCTTCTTCACAGTATCATTAAGCTTCAGAGTCCTTTGATGCAGCTCCCAGAGTAGTTGAAAATTGAGTTATTATAAAAGTAGATGAATATTTAATTTTTGAAATTAGACATGAAAGGGACTTTGTCCATGTTGTTAAAACCCTTGTGTTAAGAGGCCCAGATATCAGGGTCCATATTGAAGATATCGCTGACCTCTCTCCTTAGTGTTGGTCATGAAGATCCCAGGATTGTTTGGTCCAGACTCGATTATTTACAGACCACCATCATAGAGCTGAAATGTTGCTCAGTGCAGCATTATGCAACAAACCAAACAACCATCCTTTGTTCTGAACATTGCATATGCATCTGTCATTGAGAGAAAACGTTTTTCGTGCTGTGGCAGAATGTGTTCAGCATTGTCTGTAGGCATAAAGGGATGAAATTTGATGTTTCATGGCACACTGGGATGGTCTTCATCATTGTTTCCAGTCATTTTGTGAGGAGTTTCAATACTGTTTTGAGGCATGTAGGAATATTTAAAACTTCATGGATCATGTTTTATGGTGTGTAAATATTACTTAAATTCAACTTTCTCGAGGCGTATTTGAGTTCATGTAAGTATATATAACATTCCAAGCTGCCATGGTTCATAGAAGAATCACAGAGCCTGTTTGTTTCGGTGCAGGAAGACATGAGCTGTAGGTCTTGCTCCAGCTGTTCCGGGATGCTGCACTAGAGTGTTTTAGTAATATGCCTGTGGATGAGAGGGTGTGTTTTAATTGCTTGAATGTTGTTGAAGATGAAATACATGTACTTTTATTTTGTCCTTTATATCAGTCTATTACAAAATGTTTGCTGGATAAGTGCCAATTTCTAGACAGTAACTTTATAAATTGTACAAATGTGGAAAAGTTTTTGTTTATAATGTCTAGTCCTTTTTAAAGTAAATTAACAGCCAAGACCTGCTTTGATGTTTTAAAGGAACGACGACGCCTACTTTACCATTAGTCTGTTAACATATGTAAATTTTATTATATCATATATCATTATATTTATATTCTGTATAATTTTATGTTTAAATAGTCTCATAATCCTTTTAAGGATGGCTCATCTTATGTTTTTATTTTATATTGTTTTAATTTCTGTAAATGAGGTGAGACTTATAATAAACAATCTGTCTGTCTGTCCGTCTTTATTGGGAGAGTAGGGCTTATGAATGTGGGTGGGTCGTTATGTACGAATACAATG
This sequence comes from Haliotis rubra, assembly GCF_003918875.1. Taxonomy (NCBI): domain Eukaryota; kingdom Metazoa; phylum Mollusca; class Gastropoda; order Lepetellida; family Haliotidae; genus Haliotis; species Haliotis rubra. Next base: position 530,229 of record NW_025767306.1, on the reverse strand, counting down.
TACGAGTGTTGTTATCCTGTCCTTCTGTACTGGTCCACAGATAAGGAAAGTGTGCGACACATCAACATAACTGTTCATGAATAATATAGGACACAGATGGCCAAATCGTCAAGGACATCGCACTTCACTGCACAGAGTCGTCTCCCTTGAGCATGCCAGTAGCCTGTGATTGTTTGTTTGAATGCTGATTCTGCTTGATTCTTACTGTGCTTGGTGTCTCAGTGCCGGACCTGTTTTGCCGAATTAGCAAATGTTTGAGACCAGCATCACTTCGGGATTGGCTCCCACAATAAGCTAACATGATAGGATATAATTGGTATAATGTGCAAAACATCAACAATCAATAATAATGATAAAAGCGCTTGCCTCACTCACTCACTCACTCACTCACTCACTCCTAAGCAATAGTGTTGGGAATTGGTTGAAATCTCATAATTGATGATTGCTTCATTACCAACGAACAATCATCGATAAAAATTGGTTAGCGTCAGTTTTCAGATTTTCCTATCCAGGTTGTTATTGCAGATATGTATAACATGATGCAACTTGCTACTTTAAAGTGATGTTGATATATCATGAACATAAACCTTCTGGGGTCTTCAAGAAATATTCAGTCATGGCTTTTCAGTTAGTGAAGTGAGTTTTCTAAGAATTAAACAAGTTTTCAGGCCCTGACAACTTCAAAGTTATGTTCCATCGTCAAGTGTTTCAAAGACTAAAACAGCAGTTCCAAAATCGTTTGTGTTCGATTATGAGAAATGATTATGATCGATTGCTTGGTCGTTTGGTCACTTCGACCAATCTTCGATTATTTCAATTAATCGGACCACCACTCCTAAGCAACCTGGTCTTAAGAGGTGGTGAGACTTGCCGATTTCATCATGTGTCACTCATGTTTTCATTCACAGAATTGTAGGGTCCAGACTCAATTATTTACAGGCCGGCTGAAAAGTCTGGCGTTAAACAACAAACAAACAAATCCAATAAACAGAAAACAGATATCACGTCACATGGAGAGAGTGCTGTTGTCAGTCTGCACCATTCAAGCTGAATCATCACCAGTTGTAAAAAATCCAGTCCGTGCCAACCAGTGGTTGCTATTAGCAACGCTGCCGTCGTTGAGGTATGATGACGTGCAGTGAACCAAGCCAATTGCCTGACCACTAATCCCATTTAGTCTGTCCTCTCCACAAGCATGGGATCATAGGGATCTGTATCCCGGGATTCTCCATGGTGTTAATGTCACATGAACATTATGTGCAATTAATATACAGCAGTGATGAATTAATGATGGTCGTTTTATGACTGATCGTCACCATCTCTCTCTGACCTGCCCTGTCACTGAATTGACCACCTGTGTGGTCAGAAAGGGGATGTTTGATGGTTCCAACCCAAGCTTCATAATATGGAAAGAAGTTTTTGTTTGTGTTTGTCCCTTCATGTATATGCAATGTTCAAAACTATGGTTTGTTGTTTGGTTTGTTGCTTAATGCCACACTCAGAAATTTTCCAGCTACATAACTCTGTAAATAATCAAGTCTGGACCAGACAATCCAGTGATTGACATCACAAGCATCGATCTATGCAATAGGGAGATGATGACATGTGTCAACCAAGTCAGCATGCGATCCCGTTGGTCAACTCTTACCACAAGCATGGGTTGCTGCTAACTGATTCTGATCCAGATCTACACTGGTACCAAAAGAAGTTTAAAGATGTTCATTGATACCCTATAAGGTGCTTAGCAGTAGGGGAGCACAGTGGTGTAGTGGTCAAAGGTCTGGGTTCAAATCCCGGTGGAGACACCAAAATTTGTGACTTGGGTCTCAAACTGTGTTGTGTCCCTGGGCAAGCCACTTCGTCCACATTGCACTCAGTCCACCCAGCTGTTGAAAATGGGTACCTGAGAATTGGATGTATGGACATATATGGACAAAGCGCTTAGTAGCGGCTTTGAAAGTACAGTTCCGTCAGGGTAATAATGTAATGCCAGAGAGCAGCATCGTGTTGGATTCTAGGCGCAAAAATTAGCATTCTTCTTATTAATATTATAACAAGAACGACTTCGATTGGAGTCAATAAGTGTCCGAGGAGGGTATCCTTACTGAACTGTGGTGTTTCAGTGACTAGACACAAAATAACCAACATTAGCCCTATAATGGTACAATGTCTTAGTAGCGTATCACACACAAGCTTTGATGAAAGCTATTCCTTAAGAAGACGACGAAAACATTTTTGGAAAATGAGAATGCTCTATTTCTGAATATCAGTGCTTTGTTTGGCTCAGAAAAGTTGGCAAGATAATAGCAAACTGCTTGTATAAACAACAACTTCCTTGTTTACTCATTGCAACTTGTCTTCCATAAAAACTGCTCTTAAATAGTTGATTTGTTTATCTGAATGTATAGTTGCTTGCAAGATAATAAAGTTAAGATTCACTACACTCTACCCTTTGTGTCCTGTGCACTGTAATGTAAACACTAACATGTCCTTGTCTGGCACAAAGCTGAATCGGATTACTTCAGTTCGGGGGATGACATGAAAATATTTGTACAAGGACCAGGAAGAAAAGGGTCAGTCTCTTGATGCGAGTAGATTTCAATCTAAGAGGAAGTCTCAATGCATGTCACAGTAGATTCTCCTGTGGTAAATCCCGTTAACTCTGTTTGAAAGATGCTATCAAGCAAGGTTGGTTCATTGTCTGGGGTATCTGCCTAATGGAACTGAGGTATGATCCTCGTTGAAGGCGACAGAGATGTTATCAAACCAACGACAAATCGATTATTGCAGGTAGTCTCTGGTAGTGTCATTGTGGTAATGGATCTACCCCATGGAGTTGACACAAAGGTGATGGGACCTGTGCTGCTTGGCATGTCATGGATCTCAAGTGATCTCGGGATCGTGGAGTTCTTAAGACCTGTCAGCATAACAACAGATTGGTTGGAGTTTGGAGGACTGAAGTTGTTAATAGAGTGAAGTAGAGAAATTGAAGTGAAAGTCGAAGAAACATTTTATTTCTTACGCAGTAACATGTTAGTGGAGTTTTCATGGATGTCAAGAGACTTAGCTATAATTCAATACAGTCTAAGCTATAATCCTAATATTTTAACTGAAAAAGGTGCCCAGGGTTGGAGATGGCGTGAACATTTGAGCTTAAGTACAATATTACCCCAAAAAGAATTTTGTAATTTGTAAGATATGTTTATTTTTGTGATTATGCTTGTGTGAAAATTATTAATTAAGGTATGATTTATTGATATATGTATAGTTCTGTCATTTAAACATTTACATTAATGTCACATGTTTTGTGATGTATAATTGAGGTTCAAGTAAGTTTATGATTTTCGTGTTAAAAGGCTATGTGTTATGTGTAATTAGTTCATTTGGAAGGGTTTATGACAGTCCCAATGACTAAATTATATAGAATATTCTGTGTACTTCAGCTGCAAATTTGTCATCAAATAGATGGAAAATGGCAACTGAGATCAGGTCATATTTTTCTGACAGGGGAGATAATTGGGTTAATTTATGAGATTTGCTAACGAGATAATCGTGTTGATGTTATAATGTGGTGTAGTCTGTCAGCCACATGGCTAATTACCTGTCACTACACTACAGGGATGTTGGTATAGTGTCAGTCGATAATGACTTAATGCTTCCGTTAGCTGCTGTTTATAAATGAAGGCAGCACATTTTATTGTTGATGCTGAGAAATATTAGGGAGTCACTATAAACAGCTGTAATTGGTTTGATGATGTCAGTTCCACTACACCGAAGACCCAGGTTTGATTCCCCACATGGTCACAATATTTGAAGCCATTTCTGGTGTCCCCCACTGTGATATTGCTGGAATATTGCTAAAAGTGGTGTAAAACTAAACTCACTCACTCACTCATTGCTCACCCCACAATCCCATATAATACTTAATTCAAATCTTAAAAGTATTGAGTAATGGGTAAATGGTAAAAATTCGCTGAACACCGAATATCTTCAGAAACGTGTGTACCCACAGTAGGGTTGGCAGCGTGGTTTATATATCGATATATTATTCTCCTGTCGGTTGCATGTGGGCAGTTAGTCGGCCAAATGTTATGTTTAAATTGTTGAAGATAATCATTTTATGATGTTTGGATTCATCTTAGTTTGGAAAAATGTGTGGAATTTTTATGATTTTGTTTTTACGTCGCTCAGCGACACCTCATCTATATGATAGTGGCAGTTCCGGACAAGACAGACTCGTGATTGAGATTATGAGCAACATCTCGCCCAGTAACTGCATGTTGACATCTCCACAAGGTGGATGTCCTCCTTGTCTACCCAACAACAGATATAATTTGCCATGGGTCATTGAGTAAGGCCAGTACTTGGTCCCCCACATATTGTTGGAATGTTGCTACAACCAGCTCCTGGTAAACATCTAGGCTAACGAATGGTCTCTGAATATGTAGAGTTTTGATAAAAATGAAAGTTAATTGAAATGGAGCCTCATTAAGATGGGAAATTAAAACAAAACCTGAAGAAACATGTGGTCTCACTTTAGGCAAGTGTGTTTGTTCAAAATTGCCTCTGTTCACCAAGCAGAAAATGGGTACCAGGTGGGATAAGTCACGTGTCTATTAACCTTATAGCGCCTCACAGGCAGCTTGGGCTATCCGGGGTAGAAATGTGCTGTGCTTTGATTGTTAGTGCTTTGATTGTTTGTGCTTTGATTGTTAGTGCTTTGATTGTTAGTTCTTTGATTGTTAGTTCTTTGATTGTTAGTGCTTTGATTGTTAGTGCTTTGATTGTTAGTGCTTTGATTGTTAGTTCTTTGATTGTTAGTTCTTTGATTGTTAGTGCTTTGATTGTTAGTGCTTTGATTGTTAGTGCTTTGATTGTTAGTTCTTTGATTGTTAGTGCTTTGATTGTTAGTGCTTTGATTGTTAGTGCTTTGATTGTTAGTGCTTTGATTGTTAGTTCTTTGATTGTTAGTGCTTTGATTGTTAGTGCTTTGATTGTTAGTGCTTTGATTGTTAGTGCTTTGATTGTTAGTGCTTTGATTGTTAGTTCTTTGATTGTTAGTTCTTTGATTGTTAGTGCTTTGATTGTTAGTGCTTTGATTGTTAGTGCTTTGATTGTTAGTGCTTTGATTGTTAGTGCTTTGATTGTTAGTTCTTTGATTGTTAGTGCTTTGATTGTTAGTGCTTTGATTGTTAGTGCTTTGATTGTTAGTGCTTTGATTGTTTGTGCTTTGAGTATTCACATTGTGAATGGAGTTTAGCACATTATAAATGCACTTATAAAAAAGAAAATCTTGACTTGTATCATTTAGGCTTTTGCATTGTAGAAAAGGCTGAGCAGAGTGGGAATTAATGTGGTTCAGGGATAGGGAGGCAGACTAGTAAATTTCCATCGTTCCTTTGTATGTATATACTCATATCAGTACGTGTGTATCATGACAATTTCAAGTTCAGACCATGCAAACTAATTGGATTGACTGCTATTGATTTTTGACACCTCAATTCCTTTGAGCTTTACTCATGCATAAGCTTACCTGATGAGATACGTGAAATGTAGTACTGTACAACAGGGGTGTAAACAATACCTGCCTTTTCTTCTCTGGCTCGATGTATTGCGTGCGACTTGACACTGGGGGTAGCTCGTGTCCTGAAATGGCCAGTGTCGCTAACGAGGCAAGTCTTTGTACAAGTCGGTCATAAATCCTGTCAGAGGGTTGTAAGGATTGGGTCGTTAACGGTTTGAGTCTATCTCAAGTGCAGAGTGACCGAGGTCCAGATTGGTGGACAGTACATGTATTCAGATGTTTGTCATACCCATTGTTGTGGGCTCAGAATATTTCTTTTGAGGATACTTCTGTAGAGTTACAAGTAGATTAGATTTTAGACAAGATTTATCAACCATTGGATGCACACAATTGGGATAATTTGTGTTACCACTGTTCTAAGTAGCAAAGCAATTTGTCCTGGTTACCATCCTAATTCTTAAGATTTAAGGGGCTTTGACTTTGAATGCTGTCTTGAAAACCTTAATGACGTTTGTTCATTATTAAGCTGATTTGAACCTGGTTACAGTGTATGTAGAGCAAGCACACTTACTGCTTGGCTATAACATCACTACCTAATAAGGAAACCGGACAGTCTGGATTGACTTGCAACAAGTAAGGAAAACAAAGTGTGGCCCAGTAGTCATGGTGTTTGCTCAGCATCTTGAAGGTCCTGGTGTGATTCCTGATGGGAAGAATATGTGAATTATTTTATAGTTCTTGACATCATCAGTAATGTTGATGACATTGCTTTGAAGGAAAAGGTACTTTACAAATAGATGGAATAGGTGAAAAGAGTAAGTATGTCTTGCCCTACCGATACACATCTGCCATTCAGAAAATTTCCCTCAAAATATCAGTAACAGTGTGGACAAGACATAAAATTTCCCTCAAAATATCAGTAACAGTGCGGACAAGACAGAAAATTTCCCTCAAAATATCAGTAACAGTGCGGACAAGACAGAAAATTTCCCTCAAAATATCAGTAACAGTGTGGTTTGTTGTTTGTACTCGGCAATATTCCAGCTATATGGAGGCTGTCTGTAAATAATCAGGCCTGGACCAGACAATCCAGTAATCAACAGCATGAGCAGCATTCTATGCAACTGGGATGCGATGACATGTGTCAACCTAGTCAGCGAACCTGACTACCCGATCCCGTTAGTCACCTCTTATGACATGCATGGGTTACTGAAGGCTAATTCCAACCCGGATCATCAGGGGTCTGGACAAGTAGAACTGCTAATAGTTCGATCATCAGCCATAATCATAGAGATGACGCACCGTCAGGCACAATGTCTAACCACCTGATGCAACTAGCCCCCTCTTGCTGCCAGCATCAGTCGCTAGGGACCAATTCTAACCAAGGAATCCCCACCTGGATTCTACTAATTGGCGTATATAGCACCAGATAGATGTATTCCTCATGGCAGTTATATTGATATTTTGTACACGTTCCCCATCAGCTGGACAATAACTGACAACCCAGTAGTTACTCAGAACATATCTTTGGGACCTATATTCACCTGGAATCTGTAGGGGTGATTTCTGAAAGGAACAAGAGCAGTGATATGGTTCCCCGTTACAAGTATATCATTACATTGAATATTTGGTTTATACTGGCTTCATGGTCCATGTGCCAGATCTTGTAGAGTTGTATGGGTTTGGAACAAGCATAATGTGAGTGTAATGATATATCATTATGGGTTTATTGGTAATTGTTAATATTGTGACGTCGACTCTAATTTAGTTAAATAGGTCCCAGGGAAACAATATGGGAAGTACGAGGCGGGGTCATGTGAGTTGGTTGATAGTCTGTCATGGTACCATGGTGAGGTGGACGGTTGCTCATTATATCAATTATCAGATTGTCTTCTCCAAACTTGGTGTGGTAGGGTAGCATTGTGGTTAAAGAGTTCGCTTATTATGCCAAAGATCCAGTTTGATTTCCCACGTGTGCAATGTGCGAAGCCCATTTCTTGTAATGTTGCTGGAATATTGATAAAAGAGACTGCTCGCTCGCTCACTCGCTCTCACTCGCTCTCACTCACTCACTCACTCACTCACTCACTCACTCACTCACTCGCCCACTCACTCGCTCACTCACTCACTCACCAGTGTTCACGAATAGCGTCTGACCCTCTGACAAATCCAGCAGATTCGCCAACGGTCAGACAGAAGTCTACAACCCGCCGGGCCCCAGTGTCTGACTGTATATTTCACAATAACTTTAACTGAAGTTGTTTTATGTGACATGTGACACTTGTTTGCTGTTTATAAAGCTTATGTTTGTTAATAATTTCAATGACAATAATAGGAAATATTAAATCTGAAATGTGTGTATAATTTTATTCCATGGGTCCTGTGCATTTTCAATGGGTCAGACATCTGAAACTTACAGGACCCAATGTCCTGTGACTTTGAAACACCATTCGTGAACACTGGCTCACTCCAGCTTTGACAAGCAACATTCATACTGCTGCCTGCAGCATTGAACATTGCATAGACAAAACACTTCTCACTTCTCCTCTTTTTTAAACCGTCGATCAAAGTTTGATTATTTTGAAAGGGCACACATAGCTTCACAGATACAGTTCTTTTATTTCCTGAGTGCGGAGGGCACAATTACCTGCGGCCATGTGACTGACATTTGTTGGTAGTTCCCTAGTATTGGTTCATGTGGCAGTGCTGTGCCCCGGAGATTACAGGCAGTAGACACGCTAAGATTACATTCAGCCCGGGGAAATGTTTGATTCATCGTTTAAATGCCAAAGGGAATTTCTTTGTCTACATGAAACCTATGGCAGGTTAGATATTACATGAACCAGGGTGTTGCCGTAACCTGTACGATGTTTAATGTTTGTTATTGCAGTTTAACAGATGGTACAAGCAAGCAGCTCAGAATGGAGCCAGGATTAGGTCTCGTCTGTTAGTGTTACTTGCTGATGTTTGACAGTTCGGTTTGATGTTCCAGTGTGACTAGGGGCGGTGGGGTAGCCTAATGGTTAAAGTCTTGGCTCGTCACGCCGAAGACCCGGGTTCAAATCCCCACATGGGTACAATATGTGAAGCCCATTTCTGGTGTCCCCTTCCGTGATGTTGCTGTAATATTGCTAAAAGCGGCGTAAAACCAAAACTCAGTCAGTCAGTCAGTCCAGTGTGGAACCCTGAGGACAATGGTTGATTTGAGGATGATGTATGTGGAGGGTTTGCGAGGGGCCCCATTGAACAAAATGATCCCAGTGCTATGATCGTTTCCTGGAATGGGCCCAGGTTGTTCCACGTGTTCAGTCACAGTGCCTGGTTCAGTAGCCCACATAGGCATGTCCCACATGATACTGCGGGAATATTTGTTTGTTTCTAGAATTTAAGTAATATCTTTTTTTCACTTGCTCACTCACAAATTTCAGGTTAAATTTCCTGAAACATGTGAAAAACTACATTGAAATACAATTTTCATGAAAGGAATAAATTATAAGTATTTATTTTTTTTTATGTTGCATATATTTTATTTTTTAAAATAATTTTTTTATTTTTACAGTTGCACATGGGCTATATATATTTTTTGTTTTATATTTTGATCAAGGGGTTTCTCATCTGTAAAATAAGAAAGTAGTTTAGTCTTTCCTCATGAACGTTTCATTTCATACAAGTTGGACTTAAATAAAGGAGGTATCTTCAACGCTATCTTGACTTCTACATTTGAATGTGACCGTGAAGATCCAGGTTAGAATATTGATCTTCAGTAACCCAAGCTTGTTGTAAGAGGCGACTAACGGGATCGGGTGGTCAGATTCGCTGGCTTGGTTGACACGTCATTGGTTCCCAATTGCGCAGATCGATGCTCATGCTGTTGATCGCTGGCTTGTCTGGTCCAGACTCGATTATTAACAGACTGCAGCCATATAGCTGAAATATTGCAGAGCGCGGTGTAAAACTAAACTCACTCATTCACATTTGAATGTAATAACATTTGATTGATCCTGGTTAGATTGGGATTGTCATTGTAAACCCATCTTCTACAATGAGAACCTTCCCTCCAGGCACACGAGATACTCCCCTACCTGTTCAGCTGGGCCCGATGTAAGGGTTAATCACACCCTGAAGGACCATCCAGGACAAATGATCCTGATCAATGTCCTACCTGCTGCAGGCACTTTAATCCACCTGTTCCCTTGATGCATGTCATGGTGATGGATGTGCTTCAATCAAATTACCAGTCATTGTGATCCCAAACAATTCCACTGAACTGAATAATGAAATGCCATATGTATCTTTAGGCTGCCAGGGTATTAAAAAACAGGCCTGGATTTTTAACAGATTTAGAAATACCAGATCAAAACTGAAGTTATAAGTTACAATTGATGTATGTGTTTGAAGTGGTTTTAATGCAATTTTCACAGGATTTATGTAATTTTATGTTCAGTTGTCATGATGCGTAATTAAGCATAAAACTCAGGGAATCCTATTCTTCACCCAGATGTTGAAAGTGTACAATGGATGTCCTTTGACTCAGCTACTACAGAAATAACCTAGCCTCCAGGACAATTCATTGATTAAACATGATAGATATATTCCAACCCGTGATCTTCATCAACCCATGCTTTGTCGTAAGAGACGACTAACAGGATCGGTGGTCAGACTCGCTGACATGGTTGACATGTCAGTGTCCCAATTGCATAGATTACTGTTGATCACTGGATTTTCTGGACTAGTCCATTATTTACAGACTGCTGCCCTATTGCCAGAATATGCTAAGTGTGCATTTAGCAAAAAACATATATTCCAACCTGGTCTTTGTTCCTCAAAGTGACCTTGCATTGTGCGTAATCCCAGCGTTTCAGTACTGAAACGGTGTTGAGTATTGCACTGTAATGTTTAATAATTACTTTTTATATTTATATTTCTTGTCAAGAATTTGGTACAGTGAATATTGTTGTGCATTCTAGGGATGCAATACATACTTTTGTCTGCATCCGTTCCATACATTTCTACATGCTGGATGGACGTGTTGCTTTTAACCTTATTATTTTTGTCATACTTTCTAAGCTTATTAAATCCAGTTCAACACTCATTACCTGTTTATTGAAACTCGGCTCTCTGTCATAGTATTGATGTCATCCATCAATATTATATTTATGTTGGTTGGTAGCCATTAGGCCATGGACAAGTGCAGTGAATCGATATAGTCGGATCTGTAGTTACCAGTGGCCCGTTCCTCAAAGCGGTTGTAGTTCCTTGTAACTCCCACACTTTTCCATAGATTTATGACTGTCGCCTTGAGTTTGATTAACGGGGCACCGTACTCAAAGGGCAGTGGGGTAGCCTAGTGGTTTAAGCGTTTGCTTGTCACACGGAAGACCTGGGTTCGATTCCCTACATGGGTACAATGTGTGAAGCTCATTTCTGGTGTCTTTTGCTGTGATCTTGAAAATTGTAAGCGACGTAAAACCAAACTCACTGACTCTCTCACCAGTACTCCCACCTAAGACGATGTCGAGTTGTAGAGCCCTTCCTTGACACATCCGTAAACCTGGACACGGCCTTATTTATTGGTGTGACCAGCAAAGGTGTGACCAAACACCAGCATGATCAAGGAACAATTTGGGCTATTTTGATCTCTGCGTCAATATTGGCTGATCTCGTCCAGGTGTTGTGTTATCTGACCTTTCACCTCACAGTCATAAGTTAAACACCCCTGTTTGCAAACTGTTTTCCTATGCCGACTTTACGACTTATGGGTAGTGAAAAAATATTTCGACTATTGGAGGTAAATGATAGTGGATTATGGAAGCGACATTGCTGTTTAGGGAGTGAAGGATTTTTTGTCCCATGTGGCTTATCTGTTTGTTTAAAAAGTTGTTGTGTTGCTGATTATTTAGAAATATTAGCGGCCTTCCACAAAAGTAGGTTAGAGCTAAGACTGTCATAAGTCTATGTTAGTATGGTAGTTAGGATCACCTTAGCGGTAATATCACTTTGTGGAACGTGTCCGCGGATTCTAGATTGTTTTCTCTCACTGATTTGAAGGAAATGTTTTCTTGTGACCTTCAAAGGGGTGTTCTTGATGTGAACTGTTCAGTTTTGATGCTAGGTCTTTCAGTATCATACCCATTTTCGGTGATGTCACCAAAGATATTTATCTGAGAAATGCAACAATATAGGTTTTCCTCCACATTATGCTGACCCACTGTGATATTGTTTGAATATTGATCAAGTGGTGTTTGGCTCGCTGACTCACTCACTGTCGTAAGAGGCCACTAACAGGATCGGGGTGGTCACTCTCGCTGGCTTGGTTGACACATGTCATCGGTTTCCAATTGCGCAGATCGATGGTCATGCTGTTGATCATTGGATTGTCTGGTCCAGACTCGATTATTTACAGACCGCCACCATATAGCTGGAATATTGCTGAGTGTGGCGTAAAACTAAACTAAACTAAAATCAACTCAACTCAACTCAACTAGTGATGATACCAGGTTTCCAGAAAGTAGTGTAGCCTGACTTCGTGGCAACGGTCACAAAGACTTCAGACCATGAACAGGATTAGACAACACTGTTAGCAGAGCTCCAGATAAGATTTAGCTCATGTGGGTACTGTGCCCATTGTATTTTTTTAAGTGGGTATTATGAATGTTGAGTGGGTATTTCATTTTCCATTACCCACTGCTTTCAAATATGTGTGTATTTCAGTCACTTTACTCACTTAAGTATTACGTATTGAGTAAGTTACTAAGCAGGTATGTTCTGCCTTATGTCATACCTAATCAAAACCAACTTTAATATAATGGAATTTTTTTCATAAAAAATCACTCATCCTATACTGACATTACAACACTTGTCCTATACTAACAGTACAACTTGATAGCAATCGATGTCTTTTTCATTACGCAAGCGATTTTTATAAATATATTCCATACGCATTTGTTTTAAACTTTTTGCGTATCTAAAATTTTAAATGTGTAATTGGTACGCAACAATTATTTTTCAATGCGTAATTCTATGCGTATTTTACCCGGATACGCAGCTTATCTGGGCCTCTGCTGTTAGAATGTCAACTGACTTAATATCAGACATTAAGCCAGTACAGCTGAACACATCAGTGGATTAAAATGTATTTATTGACTGGAAAGGGACAAAGATTCCTTATAACCCAAGTATTGTGGCCGGGCTGCAGCTAATGAGGAGAAGGTGTACATTTGCCGCCTGACCAACTTCGTATACTGCAGGAAGAAGGACACCATTGAACCCGTTTACAGCCCTTTCATTTGAATTGTATATCAAACAGTAACCGGCATTTTAAGAATTTCCTGAACCTTTGACCCATGCAATGTTGGGTATGTTATTCTAGAAGTGAGTGCCCTCGTTGAACTGGTAGCAGATGATTTGATTTTTGAGTTCTATATAGCCACCTGATGATTGAAATGTTATGCTGTAGATGGTTTGTTTAGTGCAGGCGGTGACACGATGGCCAAATATGTTATGATAACTGTATGACAACCAACACCTGTTTGTCTGGATAAGATAATGGCTACGACCTGGTTACCTAACATAAGTGTGTGGTGGATCTATGTAACTGAAGATATTTTAGTGGCCTGGTAATCCGATTCTGCTTACCAGGTTTTACCAGTTTATGCAGAGTCATCTGAAAATTGGGCATGGCTGATACATGAATATGTGTGGTTTCACAGCTGTTTTCCCTTTCAGAGTAATGTGAGGAGTTTCTTCAACTTGTTATTGCTGTTAACTAGTTTAATGATCTATGAATCATTTAATAATATTTTCATATTTTATTTATAACTTTTATTGTCCCCCGCCGCAACGCGGTACGGGGGACTATGTATTCAGTGGCGTCCGTACGTCCGTCCTTTATACAGACACCAGTCATATCAGGCATCTTGTATGTGACCCAAAAATATAAAGTAGTAAATATAGATATTCCATTTTGGATTTTAAGGGTTACGACCATCTGACCATCCATATAATATATTGCAGAATTTTGTAGTTTGATACTTTTCAGAATGTAAATCATATGATAAATAACAATTTATGCATAATCAGTTATATTCAATATGTGATTCATTTGGTATATACAGAAATGTATATGCCTTATGGCGTATATATATGAGCGTCACTGTTAACATGAGATTATCACATGATCACAAGTAGGACCTTTGAGTACTTGCAGTGTCGACATGCTTGACGTGCCATCGAGGTCGTGTGTTCACCAATGTATTTATATAAACACCTCCTTACATTAAAGGGCTGGTCATGCTTATCTCGCTCAAACATTCGTACATGTTGTCAGCATTCCCATGATGCAACACTCATAAACACTTGTGACAGGATAATAAAGGTTGGCGTTGAGTGGACAGAGGTTGCTTGTCATTGTTTTGTTTTTTGAGTGGACAGCGGATGCTTGTCAGTTCTTGGTATATTAAGTTCACAAAGGTTGTATGTTAGGGCAACTGAGTCAGTCCATATATATCCCTACATTGTGATATGTATCATATTGCATGTATTGACCCTTGTATTATGATGCAAACCTTTTGTGTTGCTGTCGTAGTACATGATTAACACAACAATTCTATTGTGACAAGAATTCTTTTGTGATAACAATCTTATTTTTTATTTCCAAGATAAAAAACGTTGTCAAACCAGTTAAAGGGATGATTGAACCAGGTTTGACCTAAGTCACGGGTCCTGTTCTAAAATTGATTTTATTACTAAGATGTTTTAACTCCCACTCTTCAGCATGGACTTGGTGACAGTTTGAGCACTAAGAATTCTGTAGAAAATGTGCCATATCGTCTGATGAATATTACATGTCCCTTGAGAATATGATGCATTCAATTGAATATTCATAGCCAGACATCACATTTCATAGCCTGTTGCTGTTGTTTTATAGCTTGAATTTTGCTGACTACAGCATAAAACGTCATGTATTGCTTTCTTATTTTTAAATATTAAGCTACATGCATGCACATTTTATTTACAATTAATGCTATGGGGATTTCAAGATTTGATAAGATGGAGTCAAATGGAGTGTGGTCTTGGTCGATGATCCATGTTGATGTCATGGTGTCCTAACTGCATTAGTATATATGCTCATAACATCAGTCACTAGATTTCCTGGTCCGGATTTGATTGTCTACAAATAAAGCTGGAATGTTACTAAGTGTTACTAACAGACAATGACCACTGGACTTTATCATGTTTTTTTATTTCAGTGTTTAAAAATTAAAACATTTTGTCCCTGTAACTGTCAACATGTTAAATGCTTTCTTCTGTTGTTTCAGGGGAAGTTCGCCAATATGGGAGGATTTTACTTACAAGGCAACGAAAATGCATTCTTCTCTGAAGTAAGTTCAGCATTTGTCAACATAGCAAATATCCATTAATATTCATTTTCAAACTGAGCTCACTGAACTGGAAAGAAATGGTTAAGATTGCTGTGAAATGTTTCTTGAAGAACATCAGTTACCTTACAAACATATTTCATGTGAACACACCTAGTGTGCTGATGTCCTTTATGACGTCTGGTGGAAAGCAGACGCAGATCGAGTTTTAGCATATTTATCTGATGTACATCAGCACACAGCCATCAATTACCACAAGTATTGTAGCGGTAAATATTACAAAAATATCTTATGAAGCAAACAAATCTACTCCTTGATGTGGGGTACCATTAACCTACAAAACACTTTTTGTAAAGAAAATAGCAACTGGGTTTTAAATGGCGGCCATTGATGTGGAAGTTTTGACACTTGTCCCGAGTTACAGTCAGTGAACTCATCCAACTGTACCAGGCTTGATGTTGCTTTGATGGTCCCAGACAGTGTTTATATCCATCCTGTCCCCCTGAATGGTCCAGGGGCCTCAATGTTGTGCTGTGGTGTGACTCATCTCTATATTGTACTCACTGCTGTAGGCCTGCACAGTATACAGGGATCTACACTGTCTGTATTTGGGAGTAAACAGTCTGTAGGGATGTATAGTCTCGTATTGACCTAGATACAGTTATTGCTGAGGGCCTCAGAATTTAATTACTTGTTTATTGTTAGTTCTGAAAGGGTAATTGTTGCCTTGGAGAAATAGATCTAAAAATAAAGTTATGTGATATTTGGTTTATATTGATCAAAGAATAATGTACAAAATATAATCAGATGAATTATAGAATTCGTACATGCATGCAGATAGATAGATAGGAGTTTTACTTTCAGAGTCTGTATGAGAGACAGAGGATAATATCAGAGACGGTATAGAGCATTGATGTTTGATCGATTGGTGTCAGTGATATCTAGTCGATGGGTGTCAGTGATGTTTAGTAGATGGGTGTCATAGATGTTAGTAGATGGGTGTCTGTGATGTTTAGTAGATGGGTGTCTGTGATGTTTAGTAGATGGGTGTCTGTGATGTTTAGTAGATGGGTGGCAGTGATGTTTAGTAGATGGGTGTCTGTGATGTTTAGTAGATTGGTGTCTGTGATGTTTAGTAGATTGGTGTCATAGATATCAGTAGATGGGTGTCAGTGATGTTTAGTAGATGGGTGTCAGTGATGTTTAGTAGATTGGGGTCATAGATGTTAGTGGATGGGTGTCATAGATGTTAGTAGATGGGTGTCTGTGATGTTTAGTAGATTGGTGTCTGTGATGTTTAGTAGATTGGGGTCATAGATGGGTGTCAGTGATGTTTAGTAGATGGGTGTCAGTGATGTTTAGTAGATTGGGGTCATAGATGTTAGTGGATGGGTGTCATAGATGTTAGTAGATGGGTGTCTGTGATGTTTAGTAGATGGGTGTCAGTGATGTTTAGTAGATGGGTGTCTGTGATGTTTAGTAGATTGGTGTCTGTGATGTTTAGTAGATTGGTGTCATAGATATCAGTAGATGGGTGTCAGTGATGTTTAGTAGATGGGTGTCAGTGATGTTTAGTAGATTGGGGTCATAGATGTTAGTGGATGGGTGTCATAGATGTTAGTAGATGGGTGTCTGTGATGTTTAGTAGATTGGTGTCTGTGATGTTTAGTAGATTGGGGTCATAGATGGGTGTCAGTGATGTTTAGTAGATGGGTGTCAGTGATGTTTAGTAGATTGGGGTCATAGATGTTAGTGGATGGGTGTCATAGATGTTAGTAGATGGGTGTTAGTGATGTTTAGTAGATTGGTGTCTGTGATGTTTAGTAGATTGGGGTCATAGATGTTAGTAGATGGGTGTTAGTGATGTTTAGTAGATTGGGGTCATAGATGTTAGTAGATGGGTTTCATAGATTTTAGTAGATGGGTGTCTGTGATGTTTAGTAGATGGTGTCAGTGATGTTTAGTAGATTAGTTGCCTTGAAGTTTAGTAAATGAAAGTCAAGTAAATGAAAGTCTGTGATGTTTAGTAGATGGTGTGAGTGATATTAGTAGATTGGTTGCTTTGAAGTTAGAATATGAATGTCAGTGATGTTTAGTAGATAGTTTTGAGTTAGTGATATCTATTGGAAGATAGATGTGATCCTGACATGAAATGCTACAGTGTCAAGTTCGCTTAGTGGTGTGTAGAAGGTCGCTGTCGGTGATGTTTAAGAAATATCAGACAGCCATGTTCAGTTGTAGTGCTGTTCAGTAAGTTAGGACATAGCTCGATAGGACTCGCTGTGTACACTTTGAATCATGAACAGAGAATTTGTGTACACCCTGAATCGGGAAGAAAGAAGATGCTGTGGAATTCTGGGTCCACAACCTTCTTGTTACGGATGCCACGATGCATCGATACTTTTTCTAAGACAATACAATTATCGATACATTCAAAACTGTATCGATATTTAGTTTTGAAAGTATCGGTTTAAATATGTTTAGGTATCATTTACATTTTGCAATTGTATGATGTTTTTTTTATGTTATGAGTGTTATAAATGATTATTTTTCATGCACAAAGATGGGAAATTAGAACTTTTTAATCTCTGAGAATCAAAAACGGTGATCTTTTCATGGACAATTATAAAATATGAAATATTAATGTTCAAAATGTAACCAAATTTACACAATAATGCCACGAAAATAGGTATAGTGATACGTATCGAATCGTGACATGGGTATTGTGATACGTATCGATTCGTGAAACTTACGTATCGTGACATACCTACTACTTATGTAATATGCAGGAATATGAATTATTATTATTCATTATAGGATATTTATATAGCGCACATATCCACGCACTAGTGCATGTTCAAGGCGCTGGTATTGTTTCCCTCGATCATTGGATGTCAATCTCAACGGCACATCGCATTATCAATCTCAACTCCCTGGGGAATTGGACGGAGTGTGATTGTCTCATTGCAGCCCAAGGACATGGAACATTGCTCTAAATATCAATCATAGATTGGGCTGGTCAAGATTTGGTTATTGTTGCGGTCATGTAGCTGGAAAATTGCTGAGTGTCGCATAAAACAACAAACAAAACAATCGGTGGACTTGGAGGTCTTCAGGTTGAAGGAAACAACAAATATTGTGCTGGTATCTCAGATAGAAGAACTAGAATCAACATGTGACGATGAAGTTCGGAAGGAGTGTTTTCTTTGAAATATGAAGCGTTTTAAGTTATCAGGCATTGAGATATTAAGAGTCAGATGTACTGTGAAAGTGTGATTATTGAACACGTCTTGCTTAAGTTATGTTTTAACAGCTCAACCAAAATATACTTTGAGTGACTGCTTTTCAACGAATTGAACAGATGATTCACATCTTCTTGTTATTCATTGTAACAGAGCTCGATATGACCAAAAGATTTGTACAAAAAATACAAAAACATGGCGATGAGACCAGAGCCTCATGTAAAGATAGCGTTTTGTGAATGTTGAGAGATGTGTTGGCCCACGTAACAGATTGTCGTAACAGATTGTCGTGTGCATGTGCGATGGAGTGAGTCATCCCCAGATATGCGAAAGGGGGAGAAAATGGGGGAATTTCCCAGGAATATACATGTCTTGTGCAATTCTACACCTCAACAAAATGATCTTTGCAGGGCAATGTGTGTGTCTCTTCTTTTTGTTTGGTTGGTGTTGAGGATAGAATGATGGGCAGATGTGTTGCCACACTTTAAAACATGGCTGTTTTCCGCAGTGGAGTGTGTGCAGTGTTTGAGAGTCTAATTTATGGTTTTTTTTGAGACACCAGATTAATTTTTCGTGTTTTAAAATTTTATGGGTTTTTTGTTTTGTTGTTTTTTTAGTTTGTTCATTTAGTCTTTTTTTTAGTCTTTCATTTCTGATTTGGTTTTAACTAGTTTGTTCATTCATGTTTACTTGTTTCAGTGTGTGTTTTTGATATGCACAATCTACAAGTTTAAAAAGTGTCATTGATTCAGACATTCCTACTTTTTTTACATCCCTTAGGACTAGCAGAATATGTTACTTGCATCCACTCCCAATTTGTCTCTGTATGGGACTGTGATGGGAAATGTTCACTCACTCACTCACTCACTCAACTCGCTCCACTCACTCACTCACCGCCACCACCCACCCACCCACCCACCTCAAGTTGACAGGGTTAATGTCCCAACATGGTTTTCAGTGTGCACGTTTTCACTGCTGCCATCATTCTTGAAACTTGTTGAAGAACTCATGTTTACGCCAGTTTTACTTTGAAAAAGGAAATCCAGAGTCCATCATAAACAGGACACTCATCATGTCTGTGGAGCAACGTACAATTGTTTTGAATGTGATCCCCCTTAGAACTCGATCCATGACCTTGTGGGAAATATGATAGATTAGATCATGTTAGATAGTGGTCTTCCTTGTTGAACAGGTCATTGAGTATTCAGACAGTCCATTGTTTGCTGTTTAATGCCGCACTAAGCAATACATGGCCTGGTCTGTAAATAAGGAGTCTGGACCAGACACTCCAGTGATCAGCAGCATCAGCAGTGATCATCACCAATCTATACAATTGGGATATGATGACATGATTACCAAGTTGGCGAGATTGACTACCCGATCCCGTTAGTCAACTCTTGCAACAAGCGTGGGTTGCTGTAGATGAATTCTAACTCGGATCTTCACTGGTAGTATTCAGACAGAAGAACATATTGTCTGTAGAGATGAAGGTATCTGTAGAGATGTAGCAGACAGTTGGTGCCTTTTTGGGTTATCCCAAAAGACGTTGAAATATGGTACTTGTTGGTCCCTGCCTGGCTCTCGGCATTAATGGGTACAACAAGGACTGGTCGGATCGGAGTCAGTATAATGTGTCTGAGTGGGGTATTCATGCTTCATGGTATCTCAGTGGGCTAGCACTATAAAACCAGCTTAAGTCTGGGCTAGTACAAGCAGCCACACATACACAAGCATGCACGTCATTATATGAGCGAAATATTCTCAAGCACTACGTTAATCGCAATTTCACCTCACCTCACCTTTTTGCGTTATCATCTGTCAGAAGTATGATGTCTTCATCTTCTAGTAGGTGTGCTAATCTAGCGGTCAAAGTGTTTGCTCGTCATGCCGTAGACTTTGAATCGATTCCTGGTCTACACTGTATAAAATACACTGTATAAAGCCCATTTCTGGTGTCCCCTGCATTGATATTGCTGACATATTGCTAAAAGCAGCGAGAAAATGTTCTTAATCCTTAGTTTTTGCAAGACAAATCTCAATATTAACTGTTGAGTCCATTATCACCATAAGAATGAATAATGATCCGTCATTCATGGTTATTCATGATGATTTGTGTCTGCAAACACGTCATAGCATCGCATGATCACAAAGCTCAGTCACTGTGAGTAATTATATGTGTAACTGCTGGTATTACACAATAATGGTACACGACCATTGTCAATCATTCTTCCCCCATGATATTCAATCTGTAAACCCCGACAGACAGTGTGACAGTTCACTTACATTATGTAACAACACTCATACTACTCCCCCATTCGAAAAAAATCAATAAAAAAAATTCCCATTTATATTTCCATGCATACTCAGACTCAGCCGTACATAAACATTTAAACACTTGATTCCCAGCCTCAAGTAGTATTTGATTTGTGTAAGCTTTTAACCACCTGTTTATTTATGTCTGATTTACAGCTGTGTTCCACAAGATAACCACAGATTGTTTCTCCTTCAGATCCACCCTCATAGCGATCAGCGCCTTCCTGGATGCCTTTCAGAAAGTGGCAGATATGGCCACCAGCTCTCGAGGTGAGTGAGTTCAAGGTCATTGCTTGGAATGCTTACGCAAGTGAGTGTGATCACCTGCAGTGGAATGAGTTCTGGTGCTGAATAAAGACATTTTGTCCAGACAGTGACTTCAGTGATGGAATGCACTATTCAGGGTTCCAGGGACGGACTGGTAATCTGTGAATGCATCTGTTACCAGGACAACCACGACATGTTCTTTTTTGTTCTATGAGAGAGGGACCGCCTCCGTGGTGTAGTGGTTAGAGCGTCCGCCCGGAGAGCGGAAGGTCGCGGGTTCGATCCCCGACCGCGTCATACCAAAAGACGTTAAAATATGGCACTTGTTGGTCCCTGCCTGGCGCTCGGCATTAATGGGTACAACAAGGACTGGTTGGCTCGGAGTCAGTATAATGTGTCTGAGTGGGGTATTCATGCTTCAATTCGGCATGGTATCTCAGTGGGCTAGCACTATAAAACCAGCCTTAGTCTGGGCTAGTACAAGCAGCCACACATACACATACACACACATGCACGTCGTCATATGAGGAAATATTCTCAAGCACGACGTTAAACCCAATTTTACCTCACCTCATCTATGAGAGAGGTTTTGGTAGTCGTGTAGCATAGCTGTTGACAACTCTGTTGGAGTTACACAGTAAATATTAGGCCAAGGGCTCATGTCCACGCACTGGACAACCACAACATGTTTTGGGTTTTATGAGAGAGGTTTTGGTAGTCATGGAGCATAGTGTTGACAACTTCCTCGAGTCAATCAGTCTGTCAGTATTAGGACATGGGCTCATGTCCATGACTGAACTCAACAAATTATTCCAAATTAATGTTTCCATAATGTAGTTACTATAAGCAACAAATAATCTCGAGTTACCAGATGTCACAAGAGCCATCAAATAGTCCGTATGTCATGATGGGGTGTATACTTCACATGTTTGTAGCCTTGACTCAGCAGGTGCAGGTCAGGCATATAGGAAGTGAAATTCATCTTCTGCATCCTGGTTACAAAGATTACAAAGTTTTAGATGACATGGCACAATTTCCCTTCAAAGTATTTCTTAGTATTCATTGCTGCATTCTAAAAAAGTATCCTGTTTCTTTTAATTTTACATTTTCAAGATAGTGTGTAATGTGACATGGTTCTTTGAGCGTGTACTACATGTCAACTTATTGTCAAGTGATGTCCATATTTGGATGGTGATCTCATTCTGCATTTGGGCAATCAGTGATCCTGTTCTTGACGTCCTCCATGGTAGTTCCTGCAATATAACCAAGGTTCACAACTTCATGATACAAACTCAAGAAAATCTCTTGGAATGTTGTTTTTCCCGTGTTTATATGACATTATAAAGTTTCAATTTATGCACACATTTTCCAGGTCTCTGCAGATGTGAGTTGAAAGTTTAAAATAGTTTTGAAATCATTTCATGAATGAGACTTGGTATGTGAACTGAAGTGACCCAAATAGCACTGTGCCTTTTTCATGGCTAAAGTGCAACACACTGTTCAAGTTCAAGCTTACAGGTTGACCAAAAACAATTTTGTATTTCGGAATGTTTTTGGCACAAACTTTGATATTTGCACCATCAATATGCTTGACATTCCGTGACATTGTGAGAACTATTTTTGTCAAGTCTGATCGCATGAATGACACTTTCCCAACAAACCCCTAATGCTATACTGAAAACAGATCCCATTGCTCAAATTAGCCCCAAATGTGTATTTACCCTGTGCACTTTGTTTGAGCTGCTGGGAAGGAATGCCAGGAGTATGTTTTTATTTCTCGGGTATTGAAGATATTTGTGCAGACAAAGAAACAAGGCATGCATCAAACATGTGTGTCAGACAGTTGTAGGATTAGCTGTTAGCAGCTTGGAACTCCCGGTAAACCATGATCGGGCTGATATTGGAACGTGTTGGAACCATTAGCCTTACACTTGCGAATTTGATTGTATGGCATCAATTTTATTTGTTCTGATTGTTTTGAGTGGTTTGTTTTGTATTGTTTCAAGGGAATTTCTGGATCTACTTGAGGAAGACATATTATTATTTGAATTTCTTTCCTGGAGGAATTTGTTTTAAACTGTTGAAATTTGGCCAATATTTGAAACTATGGTTATTTTGGGAAGAATTTGTGGCTTTGTTAATCTTCTGTCAGAGAGGCTGTGGTTTTGGTGAAATGTAAAATTTTCAAAATATAGCAGATCACGTTCAAGCAATTACTCAACTGCCAGCTTCACACCGACTCACATCAAACAGAAATTAAGAGCTCAAATGCATAATGTGTTTCTTTCATCCTGGCCATTGAAGGACGATGAGTGTTGGGTTGATGATGAATCATGTTTTCATGGTCGGCAATTTTAATGGCTGTCTGTGTTTGTTTCTGTGCATGTGCATGCTCCACATCTGTGGAAAAGAGAGTCCAAGATGGCCGCCCAAGCTGTCACTGACAGCAGATGTGATGACCAAATCTCATCTGAATCTCACGTGGCACCTGACCTATCCTATCTAGATCCTGAATCTTTGACTCAAGAGTTCTACTGTACAGATCATTCTCATACAAACAAATACACAGCTAGTCCTTATTAGGCCCATGCCTGAGCTGTGATTTTTGAAGGTCAACAGAAGCAGTGTCGTGAGTCAGATCATTCCGAAATTTGTGAAATTTGATAGGACTGTTTTCTGTCACTGGTCTTTGTCATAGTGAAAGGCCTGGGTTGAGCTATGACTCAGGGTGTGTGGAAGAAGGTGTTTATGGGCATCAGATGTGGTATTATGAATGCATGATTCTGCAGACGTAACCATTGCATGGACTGAGCCTCTTCAAATGGAATATTGACCCATGAGGTTGGGTCTCTTAAAGAAAACTACAGATTCCTATTTCCCTGTTTACAAGAAACTCAATCTTTTATCTGATTCAGTGAGGAAGTCGGCACATGTTCCTTCTGCAGATATGCTACTCAGATGCTAAAAAGTATACAAGAATAACAAACACAACCTATGTTGTTGCATCTGCGGAAATTACATCTTTAGATGCCCCAGAATAATTGTCTTTTTAAAAAAATGGAGAAATCTTTGAAAGACGTCAGTGTTCCATTTGAAGAAATGTTGACTTTATCAAACGGACCTCTGAACCATTAGCTTTCATATTTCCTTTCCTTGAAGTTGAAGTTCCAGGTGTCGTCGTCCTGTGTTTGGAAAATCCAGGAAACGAACATTCCTTTGTAACATTTCTCTTTGTCAAAAATTGTTGATAAATTTGATAATCCAATATTTGCTTCCTCCTCTGTTATAAGTGACAAAATTGGAAATAAGGTATTACTATAAATTCCATGTCAAAAGTAATGCCAGTGCACATCGTGTAAATAACCTGATTCTCTTTCCTCGTCCAACTGAGTGGCGAACGGCAACAGTTTAGAGATTAATCAATACACGCGAGGTGCAAAAACAGCATGTTGTCTTAGGAGGAGATCTCATCGACAAATCTTCAGTTGTCTGTTCAATGATTCCACAGCAGCTCTATTTGAAGCGCTGGGCCAAATCTTTACTCTTGGCGATTTCTATTGAAGCATTTCCCAAGATTTGTTTTTATGACTCGGAGGGAAGAATGAATCAGGTCTTGAGATCTTGGTCCTTCGGTTGGTTTGCTTGAGCCTCCAAGCATCAGCTTGTGTTTGAGATGTGAGCGCTGAAGTATATTGTTCTCTGTTAATGGGGCTGCAACAGCCAGAGTGAATTGGTGAAGATATGCGCAGAGTGTTTTACTAAAGGTTCATGACGTTGTGGTGCTCACTACCAATATAAAGCAGCACAAGTACATACTAGACTCAAATAAACCGGGGGCGGTGGGGTAGCCTAGTGGTTAAAGCATTCGCTCGTCATGCCTAAGATCCAGGTTCGATTCCGACATGGGTAAAATGTGTGAACCCCGCCATGATATTGCTGGAATATTGCTAAAACCATACTTGTTCTAAAACAGAACAAGTGAAGACAATGGAATTTGGGGTTTGTTTAAGGCTGTTGCATTAATTTAATGCATTTGTGAGTGATGGTAACATGTCCCTTAAATTCAGAACAAAGTAAGTTTTTTTCTGACAACTTTACTTGCCAAGGACACTTAGTTTTAAGTCCCAGATAAAGCTTGGATATGCATCATGACTTGAGTCATGGTTTGGTTATGATTTATGAATCGATGTATCAAAAGCATTTTCTTCTTTCAAAATGCCTGAAGCCTGTTACATGAAGAACAGTTCTCATTCAGTAACTTGGGTAAGCTTCTTGAGTCCTGAAACCGTGCCTAGTTTGATGGTTGTGTGATTGATGTTGTGACAAGATTATGTATGACTTCACCACACCGACATTCAATCATCTGAATTAGAAATAGATTTTCTGACATGTCGTCTGGATCAGCTTCCATGAACCAGACACCTCATGGAAGCCATTTTGAAATGTTTAAAGCCACACTCAATAAACTTTTAGCCGTAAAATGTCAGCCTGTAAAATATCAAGTCTACATCAGACTAATCAGTGATTGATATTGTGAGCAACAACCTAAGCTGTTTGGTCACGATGACACACAGCCAAGTACACACCTTTATGCCAGTTATGACAAGCATAGGTTGCAGGGACCCTTCTTAACCCAGAACAACAAGTTTACATCACAACCACTGATCAATGTTGTGAGCTATGATGTTGTGGGTTATGATGACACCCATTCAAATGAACACCTTTTGGTAGCAAGTTACCACAAGCATAGGTTGCAGGGATCCTTCCTTACCCAGAAAGGGGCGGTGGGGTATCCTAATGGTTAAAGCGTTGGCTCGTCACGTCGAAGACCCTGGTTCGAATCCCCACATGGGTACAATGCGTGAAGCCCATTTCTGGTGTCCCCCGCCGTGATGTTGCTGTAATATTGCTAAAAGCGGCGTAAAACCAAACTCAGTCAGTACTTACTGAGAACATCAAGTCTACATCAGACAACCAGTGAACGATGTAGTGAGCAACACTCTACACTTTTGGGTCATGATGACCCACGATCAACCCTTTGGCAATCCTTGGCAATTATGACTAGTATAGTTGGAAGGGACCCTTCTTTACCTATCTCCCCCATTCAAATATATACTTTAGTCATTGAGAAATATAGAATGTGAAAAAAGGTTTTCGGGCTGTGGGGTAGCCAAGTGGTTAAAGTGGTCACTTCCCTGGGTTCAATTCCCAACTGTGATGCAGTATGTGAAGCCCATTTTTAGTGTCCCCTGTTGTGATTTTGCTGAAATATTTTAAAAGTGGCAAAAAAACATATTCCCTTGCTGTTAAGTCTGTGAGTATTTGCTGAGGTTTGAATGTTGGATGTCATTACTGTCATTCAACATTTTTTACCCTTTTCTGACCCCGATGAAACTATTTGAGTCCTAATGGCTTCCTGTCCAGAAAAGCTGCAACATTTAACTTTCAAGCTTGATGGGGAAATGCAGCAAAAAAGAGCTTTCATAAAAAAATGAAGAAATATAGGCGATGTTTGCAGATGATGCGAATAATTTGTTTCATTTCCCTCGGCAAGTTTAAACCCCTTACTCCTGACCTTGAATCTCTTCCTCTGAATCAGCCTCAGCGAGATTGATTTCTCCTTTCACGCTAGAATCATCTTTGATAGAAAACTGTAAGAAAAAACAGCTGGTAGTATGAAGTTAAATGAGGGTACACTTAGTGTCCGCCAGGTCCGGTAGGGATGACTGTAATCTCTGTCATTAAGCTAGTGCCAGTCACGCTAATAAATGGCCAACAATTGCCTTGATACAGTTGATGGTGGAGTGAGTTGACTGCACTGACTTTGTGGTAAGCTGGAAGGATCATTAAGCTCAGATTTGTTGTCATATTGGTGAAATTTGTAGACCAAATTTTTGTAAGGGTTACAAATCCTGTCTGAGGCTGTTTTTCTTCTTTTCATGTTTTTTCATTGATTTTATT
Organism: Haliotis rubra; assembly: GCF_003918875.1. Classification (NCBI taxonomy): domain Eukaryota; kingdom Metazoa; phylum Mollusca; class Gastropoda; order Lepetellida; family Haliotidae; genus Haliotis; species Haliotis rubra. The sequence goes on along the minus strand of NW_025767306.1, from coordinate 503,545 downwards.
TGTCCAGGCCAAGTTATTTTCTATTTAATGGTAAAAATAGATTCCAGATTTGCAATTTTTAATCTTAATCCATCTCTTGGTGTATTGAACAAGGATATTCATGTAAGATGAATGAAATTGTTGTGGTTAAGAATTGGCAAACTAGCTTGTTCAGTATAAGAACTTGGAGATTTCGTCTCCTATTTCATTTAACATCCTTAATAATTTTCCATTTCTATCATGCAACAGATTTTTTATAAAAGAATGTGAATATCAAATAAAATGAAAGAGTCTAAAAGTTTTGTCGCCATCTCACTTGTGTTATTGCCGATACCATTACATGGAGGTTGTGATGGCAGTTGTGTCCGAAATTGATATCCATTGCAACAAAAGTTTAGAATGTCAGACTTGCTGAAAGATAATATATTTCTGCTGACACACATGTTCAATTTTCAAACACTGCATTTAAATTTCTTTTCCATTACTGCCAAGATGTCAAAAAATCAAGTTGACAGTGACATGTAAAGTTCCCATCTTTGGCATGTAATATTCTCTTTTGAAGGAACCGTGAATGTAAATGAATTCATGACAGCATCTGTTCCCAGCCTTGATGTGTTTGTTGTCTGTGACTCAGCGCCATGTTCCTGGGTAGAAATGTCAAAGACGGGATTCAGTGACGAGACTGTCAAGCACCTGTAACTTGAACTGTCGTCAAAATCCACAATCCATGAATTTGCTTCAGAAGCTGCAGTATTTGAGGATTATCTCGGTAACAGACTTGACAAAACTGGAAATAAAATCCTCTTGACCTGTTAGTGAAGCGAGATGACCCTGCCCTGTTTTCCTGACCTCTGTATTCAGCCTCCTTGTTCAGGTAATCAGGGGGATAATCGTCCTCTCCCTTTCTCACCTATCGTCTTGGTTACTGCAGATATCCTGATTGAGGAGAAAGATATTGTAGGGCAGTCTGATTCTATTTCTCATGATGACATTGCTGTTTTTCGTCATGAAAGTATTGTTTCTCCTCATGACAGTGTTGTGGTTCATGATAACAGTGTTGTGTCTCATGATAACAGTGTTGTGTCTCATGATAACAGTGTTGTGGTTCATGATAACAGTGTTGTGGTTCATGATAACAGTGTTGTGGTTCATGATAACAGTGTTGTGTCTCATGATAACAGTGTTGTGTCTCATGATAAGTGTTGTGGTTCATGATAACAGTGTTGTGTCTCATGATAAGTGTTGTGGTTCATGATAACAGTGTTGTGTCTCATGATAACAGTGTTGTGGTTCATGACTCATGAGTGTTGTGTCTGATGATGACAGTGTTGTGTCTGATGATGACTGTTGTGTCTGATGATGACAGTGTTGTGTCTCATGACAGTATTGCTTTCAAGATAGTGTTTCTCACTATGACAGTGTTGTGTCTGATGATGATAGTGGTGTGTCTGATGATGACAGCATTGTGTCTGATGATGACAGTGTTGTGTCTGATGACAGTTTTGCTTTCAAGATAGTGTTTCTCACTATGACAGTGTTGTGTCTGATGATGACAGTGTTGTGTCTGATGATGACTGTATTGTGTCTCATGACGACAGTGTTGTGTCTCATGACAGTATTGCTTTCCAGATAGTGTTTCTCACTATGACAGTGTTGTGTCTGATGATGACAGTGTCATGTCTGATGATGACAGTGTCGTGTCCGATGATGACAGTGTTGTGTCTCATGACAGTATTGCTTTCAAGATAGTGTTTCTCACTATGACAGTGTTGTGTCTGATGATGACTGTGTTGTGTCTGATGATGACAGTGTTGTGTCTCATGCCAGTGTTGTGTGTGATGATGACAGTGTTGTGTCTGATGATGACAGTGTTGTTTCTCATGACAGTATTGCTTTCCAGATAGTGTTTCTCACTATGACAGTGTTGTCTGATGATGCCAGTGTTGTGTCTGATGATGACTGTGTTGTGTCTGATGATGACAGTGTTGTGTCTGATGGTGACAGTGTTGTGTCTGATGATGACAGTATTGTGTCTGATGATGACAGTGTTGTGTCTCATGACAGTATTGCTTTCCAGATAGTGTTTCTGACTATGACAGTGTTGTGTCTGATGTCTGTTTACGAGTGTTGTTGCTAGGTGCAACTGTTTTTTCTCATGATAAGATGAACCTGTGAAGTTCGGGTTAGAATTGATCTTCAGCAACCCATTCTTGTCGTAAGAGGCAACTAACGGGATTGGATGGTCAGACTCGCTGACTTGGTTGACACATGTCATCGGTTCCCAATTGCGTAGATCAATGCTCATGTTGATGCTCACTGGATTGTCTGGTCCAGACGTGATTATTTACAGACTGACGCCATATAGCTGGAATATTGCTGAGTGCAGCGTAATACTAAACTCACTCACTCGCGCATAAGATTATGTTTCATGATAAGGTTGTGTTCATGATAAGGTTGTGTTCATGATAAGGTCCCGCCGTGATGTTGCTGGAATATTGCTAAAAGCGGCGTAAAACCAAACTCAGTCAGTCAGGATAAGGTTGTGTTCAGGATAAGGTTGATTTTCATGATATGGATATGCTAACATGGTTGTTTCTCATTCCAACGAGGTTGAATATTTTCAAAACTGTTTTTCCTCATGTCATGGTAGTTTCTAACCATGACAGTGTTTCACATAATTATAGTGTTTTCTCAAATCACTCGCTGGATTTAAGGGACCAGTTAATTTAGTTCCACATTGCGATGATCTAGGTCAGGGAAGATTTATGAACAAGAACAATGTGTTCCTTGTTTTATGATTTGGTTTACCACATTCTTTTAGAGGACAGTGACCTTTGATGGTTTTGTTCCTTTTGTTATCATCCGTACATAGCCACATAGTAAATCTGTAATTGTTCTCAGAAATGCTCTTGATGTCAAGGGAATGGTTTTGTTTCATTATTTTTGTAATTGCTTGCCACTGTTGTTTACTCTCGTACCTTGTGTGACCGTAGATAGGCCGATCTCATTGATAAGTCTCTATCTTGACCTTTCAAGTCGGTATCAAAATGGTATGTTTGGTACATAAGTTGGACCACCAATCTATGTACATCTTCTCGATGTGGTCAGTTAATCCTGTTGTTGCACGATCTCGTAATAAAACAATCTTTGCATATCTGGACTTGTATTTGTAATCTAGTTTATTGATTGTACTCAAAATGTCATTCATTAATGTTTATATAAATTGCAGCAAAATTATGTGACCCTCCCATATTTACAGCCTCTTTTTACATCATTTACAGCCTCTGTGTACATCATTTACAGCCTCTGTGTACATCATTTACAGCCTCTGTGTACATCATTTACAGCATCCACTATCATACTGCCCCTACTCATACCTGCACTGTTTTTATGATCGCTGCGTCAAATTCATATCCGTTAAATTATTGGGTATGTGTGAACTGAATCACCTGTGGATGGGTGAAACGTGTGCTCAGCTGATTGCTATTTCCGGCTCAGTTTACAAGACAAATACACTCAGAAATTTAATCCCAGCGTATAATACAATGTCCAGCAAAAACTAATTAGAACTGAAAAGGTAAATCATCACGTCTAGTGATGTTTGCTTGCAAATTTTACATCTTTTTTCTCTTGTTCGCCTACACGAGGCAATGCGATGTCAGGCTTTAAAACCAGAAAAAATGTTTGGTTAAAGTGTAACCTTTAGATAAGCCGACCCCTTTCTACAGAATACTTCTTTTGGTCCTAAAAATTTGGCTTATCTGTGCTAATTTACGGTATATTTGTTGGTAACCATGTGGCAGTGTCTGTGTTGACTGTAGTCCCTAGATCCCATACTTCAGTACTTGGGTAGAGACCTTTGTTTGACTTGTACAAGCTGACGAACATGCACACACATGTGCGTTGAAACATGTATGCATTCACACACATGCACACACACATGCACGCACATACTGCCTGCCCAGCATGAGCTGATAGATGCTCAGACTCACGTTTAGTACATACCAGTAGTACTATAGCAGTCTAGTTCAAGTCAGCGCACACTTACGCACACATGCACGCACATACTGCCTGCCCAGCATGAGCTGATAGATGCTCAGACTCACGTTTAGTACATACAAGTCGTACTATAGCAGTCTAGTTCAAGTCAGCGCACACTTACGCACACATGCACGCACATACTGCCTGCCCAGCATGAGCTGATAGATGCTCAGACTCACGTTTAGTACATACAAGTAGTACTATAGCAGTCTAGTACAAGTCAGCGCACACATGAATGCACACAGTGCCTGCCCAGCATGAGCTGATAGATGCTCAGACTCACGTGTCACAATGTAAGTGCAGTAATCGCGAATGCAACTTTTTGACCTTACTCACACCTAGTTTGGCCTGTGGCTTGGCTAATGTCACTCGGTGAACAGCATCCCAGGTAGACACCACTTGCAAAGGTTGGTGGAGTTAATCAGTCTAATGGTAGCAGGCTAGCTCCATGCTGGGGAATAGTAATCAACTCCGAACTTACTGTCTCGTCTTGGAGTCACTTCATGGGCTAGGATTCCACATTCGGAGTTACTTTTGTGTGGAAATAATTGAAACAGTTTGCTGGGGGTTGATTTGTGTGTAAGAAGTGCTTCTAGGTTTGGGTTTGCTTTCAGGAACTGTCATTGTCTGACAGCTTCAGGAATAGTTCTCATCTTCAATGATGGTTTAAGAGCTTTTGAGGAGAGGGAAGATGGTATGTGAGAGTTGAGTGTTCGGAAGTGTGAATTTGGTCTGATGATATTCGACATGTTCAGTTCCTACCCTGTGGAGATATGTTAAACTTGTTTGTTGTGAAACGTTGCACTTAGCAATATTCAAGCCATGTGATGACAGTAAATAATCAAATGGATGTTATTGTTACCAAACATTCAGGTGTTTTTCTTTATTTGTTTAACACACTGAACTACATTCTATCTATATGGCGATCTGTAAATAACTGGTCCAGGCCAAACAACCCAGTGACTGACGTCATGAGCATTGACATTCGCAGTTGGGACAGGACAACATGCACCATCCAAGTCAGCAAGCCTGATCACATGATTCTGTTTGTAGCCTTTTACAACAAACGTGTTGCTCAAGACCAATTCTATACATGTCTCATGCTGAACTAAGTTTACAAAGATGCTATTAAGATAATTGATTTTGAATGAACTTGATCATTGATTTTGATTTTGATTGAACTAGCTGCCAAATTACTCTATCCAATAAAACCTGAATGTGTCAGGACTGGTGGAGCCCAGGGTTAAGACTGAGTAGCTGAACTGCTGAAGGCAGATCAGCAAAAGTAATGTAAAAACATCCTTCGACCTGTGAAGATCCGGGTAAGAATTGGTCTTCAGTAACCCATGCTTGTCGTAAGAGTTGATTTACGGGATCGGGTGGTCAGGCTTGCTGACTTGGTTGACACATGCCATCGTATGCTAATTGTGTAGATCAATCGTCATGAATTTGATCACATGATTGTCTGGTCCAGACTCGATTTATTTACAGACCGCCACCATTTTGCTGTAATATTATATCACAGAGTGCGGCGTTGAACAACAAGCCAACGAATCCTTCACATTTTTTTAGCAGCATGCATGTTCGTGGTATTTCTCAATCTGTTATGTCAGGGTTTATTGTCCACATGAGTAACTGCAGAAGATGAAAGCCATCATTCACTTTCTCCTATTTGTAAACCTGATGAGTCAACAAGCATGACCATCACCTTTGAAAGGTTGCCCCCGAAAAATGTGAGCTTTGTACAAGCAGGAACCTGTTCCAGTGTGATGGCCTACCTGTCTTTACACCTGTAAATTACCTGTGCGACACTCGTAATGTTACATCTGCAGGTAATAAATCACCTGACTGCTGCTGTAGGTGACCACACATCATCTTAGGCTTGATGTATTGAGTGTCACCTCGCCTCCAGACGAGGACCGCTTTGTGTCGGGGCTTGTCCTTAAGGAAGGTCATCAGTTATTGGGCTATTTGTTTAAAGTTTACAGTGGGACATAAATTTATGTATATAGGTTTTTCTTTTTGTATTTTTGCAGTGGAGATTTGTAGGTGATATTCTGATTCAGATAGTTCAACAGCTGTATGTTGATGGTGTGTGTACATAGGAGGGAGGGAGAGAAAGTAAGATTGAAAGAGATGTAGTGGAGAGAGAGGGGGAGAGAGAGAAGAAAGAAAGATGTAGAGAGGGAGGGAGAGAGAAAGAAAGATGTAGTGGAGAGGGAGAGAGAAAGAAAGAGAAGAGAGAGGGAGAGAGACAGATGTAGTGGAGAGAGTAAGGAAGAGAGAGAATGGGAGAGAGAAAGAAAGAGATGTAGTGGGGAGAGGGGGGGAGGCAAGTGACTTTTCGAAATGTGAGCGAGAGAGTAAGTGAGTTACGATTTTAGGTCACTTAGGCTGTATTTCATCCATACCGTGACTAATACATGTTATGCAATCATGATACATAAAGTTCATTTTAAAGAGAGAGAATAGACATCTAACCAATTACTATCTACATCTATTTGGTAGTTGGAAAAAAGCTTCTTTCTTTTTTTTCTCTTTGGAAAGACATTATTGATCATACTTGGACCCATAAGAGATGACAATGACAAATCAGGGAGAAAGGATGTGCCTAACGGATGATTGCATTTCTGAACTGTGACTGCAATATTTTGTTGTTCATCCTGCCAATCACTGCTTTAGATGGCCCTGAGTTTATTAAACACAAGCTGCTACTTTATGGCTGGAATAAGCATAAAACAACATTCGCTCACTTAGTATTCTGTAAGGTTTATTACCATATATATTCACTTTATGGAAATTTGATATTTCATCCGGAGAGTGACACAAATGTCTGTAACAAAAGGTCAGTGATGAAGTAGAATCACCGGTGTGCTGAATCATCATTTTGTATTGTTAGCTGAATACATTGTCCTCATTTTCAAGAAAGTGTGTTTCGGTAATTCAGAGTTCTTACAGTTCAAGAACTTTTATTGAAAAATCTTATACTAGTGACAAATCTCTTATGTATTTATTGAGCCTGAAATGTTTGAAATATGTTCTGTTTAATTTGCTGTAAACTAGACAGCATTAGAAGTCAGGGGAGCTGAGGTGACTCAATGTTTATGGCTGGGGGAATCCTAAATATATGGTCCTCCGAAATTAACATTAGGGTCACGAAGAGGACCTCTTGACTTACATGGTTAAATCTGAGCACTGCCATTCATCTGGATAATAAGCCACACACACAAAGATTTATGGCTGTTGAAGGTAAACACTAGTTGGTCTGAAAGGCTTTCAGTGTCCTCTGTGAAGTCCAAAGCATCCTTAGGACCATGTTGGCAGTCATTGTCTAGAGGCCATATGTGGTACTGTCAAGCTTGGAGCTGTGTAAGCCAAATATCAGAAAACAGTTTTATGGCTAGGATACCTTGTGAGGACAGGTCACCGTAGGGTTAACTGAATAAAGACTAGAATGACCACTAATGAAGGTCGTAGGGCAGTTGTTATCACTGAAGACAAACATTTGGCATGGGTTTATGGTCATTTTGTCACAGGGTTATGAGATGGGGAATTAAGGATCTTTAACATTGCTGCCACTGTTTGACTTGGTCTTTAGGGATGAAGAGGACTTTATTGGTGATGAAGTGGCCCCTCCTGACATTTTGAAATGTGATGAAGTGGATGTATGTATACTTACTCCTTGAAAGAAGTTAATGGCTGCTTGATTCTTGACCTCTATTGAGTAGTATACAGACTGTATAAAGGTTTTTCAAAAACAATTTATCTTTGGATTTTGGAAAATGTTGGATATTCATTTCTATGTGAGATATATTCTTGAAAGATTTGATTTCGAAAATGAATGAGTGAGTCTAGTTTGACGCCACACTCAGCAATATTCCAGCTATATGTCGTCTGTAATTTAATAATCATGTCTGGACCAGACAATCCAGTAATCAACAGCATGAGCATCGATCTGCGCAATTGGGAACAGATGACATGTGTCAACCAAGTCAGCGAGCCTGCCCACCCGATCCAATTAGTTGCCTCTTACGACAAGCATGGGTTACTGAAGATGAATATTCTAATCCAGACCTTCACTGGTAGATTTCGAAAATGATTTGTCAGATGTCAAGAATATTGCTAACTGGGGAGTAAAACAAGGTTCACTCTGTCGACCACCAGTTTATCTGAGGTTTATCCAGCAGCTGCACTTCAGTGCGCAGAAGGACAGCTTAGGAGACATTCATTATCAACACTCACTTTCAATGCTGTTGATGTATCTATGATACAGAACCCATTCACTCACTCACACCAAGTCATCCTGAGGGTAATGACCTTTACAGAGGGCACCTGTTCTACTGCCCCTGGTGGAAAGCACTGCTGTAATGATGGCTGACAGAGGAGAGAGTATACGCTGGAGTAGACAGCCCCAGGCAGCTGAGGAGATGTTGGAGTGTTGAGACAATAGCTATAAACAGACAGTACACAGTGACAGATTTATCTCAGTGGATTCAGTCGGTCAGATGATATTAAGCACTGATGTTTGTTGAACAGAGTTCCACCCCATTGTTGTGTCAGAATCTTCTTCCAATCCATCTTCTGAAGCTAATCCATGAACCTTAAACACTGATGTTGAATGGATGGCTAGCTTAACTATGATAAACACTTGAAGTTTTCATTAAAGCTTTCAACGTGTTTCTAAAACATCAAGGGGCGATGTGGTAGCCTAATGGTTAAAGCGTTCGCTCGTCACACTGAAGACCCGGGTTTGATTCCCCACATGGGCACAATGTGTGAATCCCGTTTCTTGTGTCCCCCGCCGTGATATTGCTAGAATATTGCTAAAAGTGGCATTTACATAGTGGCATAAAACCACTCACTCACTCTACCACTCACTCAGTTTCTTACTGAAACATATAGATCAGTGGAAAGATTGTGAAAAAAGGATGTCGATAACTGTCTGTCACTTTAGCCATTTATCCAAAGCACAAGACATTTCCATGTAGCAACAAAAAAATATCTACTATAATGATGATAAAAACGATGTCTGAAATGGTAGACTCAGATCTCAATAAATAATGGAGCACCTGGTGTCTTTTTCACAGAGAGCAAAAAAACATGACTTAGGACTCAAGGATCTCATATATTAGTAGAGAGGTTTTCTATTTTCCAAAGAAATCATTTAAATTTTTTTCAGTCAGTAAGTCGATGAGCTCCTCCATGCACTGTTACTATCAATGAAGCTTTTTTTGGACAAAATGTAAAACACGAGCAAATTCTGTAACAGTATAACCCCAGAAGAGGTACACCATATTTGCCTCAAGTAAATAAACCATTCCCAGGAGAGTTCCCAATTGCTACCCATTAGTAATGATCAATGGATTTGCCCTTCCTCCAAGACCTCCAGGAATCCCCTTGGCAACCAATATAGATAAAACTGAAGACTTTGCACCCATTGAGCCTTTCAGATATCTTGTGGAGGTGTGAAGAAACCCACTGTTTGATTTGGCCAATCACTGGATTTTCATGGGTCATTTACAAACATAGGAGTGAGTGAGTGAGTATAGTTTAACGCCGCTTTCAGCAATATTCCAGTAACATCACGGCGGGGGACACCAGAAATGGGCTTCACACATAGTACCCATGTGGGGAATCGAACCCGGGTCTTCGTCGTGACGATCCAACGCTTGCCACTAGGCTACCCCACCGCCCCTACAAACATAGGAAAGCTGTAAGGGAAGTAATGTTCTTGTTGATGATAGATTGCCTGGAAAGCCAGGAGTTGGCACTGTGGTGTATGCTGGTATCTGGTCAGCTCGGGGTGATAACTGTTATATCGGTTGGCGCTGATAATGGCAACATCGGCTAGCGCTGATAACTGTAATGGAGAGAGGCAGTTTCATTGATGTTGTAACTATTTTTATTCAAGATTCCAAGGGTTGAGCAGTATTGATTAAAACGTTCATTTTTTTGTCTTCGAGCCAAAGTTTGTTAAATTTCTCAGGAGAGACAAAGTTCTTTTTGAATTGTGCAGGATTTCTTGTAGAACCTGAACCCAAATATTTTGCCCTTTGTTGTTCTTGTGGACAATCACCCTGGAGATTCTGGGCTAGAATGAATGTTTAGTTATTTGCTCTGGTTGGAAGAAGCTTCTTGGTGACTTGGTTGCTGCCAGCTGATCGTATGTTAACTGGTGGCATGGATGGTTGCTCATGATAGCGACCACTGGTTTGGCTTGTCAACTCTCTAAACTGTTATTTGAGTTGAATTATCATTAAGAAAAAAGTGAACTCTCTTGTGAGTGAAGTTAAACAAATCCTTGAATAATATTGTAGAGTATTTCAGTTATCGTATGGCAGTATGCTTAATGTGAAGCCCAAACTTTTACTTGTTGTCTGGCCTCCGGACTTGCAGTAGTCTCCAAGCCGATTATCATTATTTTAATCTTATTTCCTAGGTTATGTACATAATAAATACAATTGTCTCCATACAAGACTGGCCTCTTTGTCCTGATGGCCTCTGTAGCCTTGCCTGTTATTGGACAGAATTACTATACATTCAAGGACTAATTTATCATTCAGTACAGTGTCGGAGAGCAAGGCTATCAAGCTTCTGGTGAATCAGAAAACCAGGGAATCATGTTGAGCGACCATAATATGATCATCGTATCTTAATCATAATTTGTGTTAATTTAACGTTCTGATGTCGGATTGAAAGTTTTCGAGCTTTAACTGTTGGCATTGTTACATAAATTGTTATTACATTCGCAACCATTCATTTGCATCATCTTTTAACATCCTCACTCACAGTGCAGTAAATCCAATTACCTATGAGAACCTAGGTTACACGAGTTGCTCATTCATATGCTTGTATAACATAAATTTGGTTTGTGGTGACAATGAAACTAGCATTTGACTGCCTAAAAGGATATGCTTATCTCATGATACTATTTCTGTCACAATACGTCAAGAGTCTGTTGCACAGCATTGAAGGAATCGCTTCATTAAGTTTCTTAGGGACAGAGTCTATCTGTGGCTGTTTAGCAAGAGATATGGTGATTGCCTCAGCAAGGTCGTATATTTTGTCGGAGCCCTACATGACAAAGCTGCACTCTGTTGTGAACAGTCTACAGTCATTATTCATCTTGATATGACAAAGCTGTTTTTGATGATATGAATTAACAATTTTTAAACTTTGAGATCATGTGTTGTACAAGATTCATGGTTGTGGTTCCTTTGTTGTAGAATATGTCAGTCCCGAGTTTTGATTGATGTGTTATCAAGTCCATAGTCATTGGGCAAGTCTATAGTGCCTCAACTCTGAATATAGAATTGTTCTAGGCTCCATTTGGGTCTTTTATGAAAAATAGTGTATAGATATATTTTTTTAATAAGGTGACTTTATTTCTTGCAATGAATGCCATTCTAGTGCAACGATGAAAGGGATGGCCACCTGTCCGTATTTGACAACATGTAATGTTTTTCGTGCTGTGCTGATCACCTGTTGGTCATCACAGTTTAGCAGATGATGTTGGTAATGGTAGATGTCTGTGTGTATGTGCGTGTGTGCGTGTGCATGCGTGCATGCGTTCGTGTGTGTAGGTCCCAAAGAGAGATGGCTTTGGACCTCCATGGACATTAGGGGTGGGAGATCTGAGGGACGGAGGGTATTGGTTAGCAGGGAAATAAGGGGTAAAGTTATGAGGTATGAATTGATCTCTGGACGCTTCATATCAAAAGACATTAAATAAATACTTGTTGCTAGCCTGTATGGCACTCGGCTTCAAGATGATAAAATATGGAGTGGCCGGCTCATCAGTTTAATGTGTCTGATTGATGCATCCATGTTAAACTGCAGCCTGGTATCTCGGTACCTCATAAAACCAACATACATCTGGATTACTACAACCTTCCACACATCGCTACATGACTTCAGTAATCCTGAACATGATGCTAAACCCCATTTCACCCCAGCTCACCGAACAATGAAAGTATCTTCCACACAGCTAATTCCATGTTGTTAGATCTCAGATGATGGTTTTTCTGTCCATGATTGATGGCAACCAAAGAGATGTGAACAATGTAGCTTAAAACAAGAAAAAGAAATGGCAGAAACCTCTGGAACTTCATCAACTGAGTCAATATCCCCGCTCCTGTCTGACAGGCAGTTTAGCCATGGATGTTGCTCTGATCCCTGGAGCATTACCTGAGGGGAAGGTTATCTAGGTTGCCCAGTGTTGGTTAGCATTGATGGAGGACATCACGCATGCAGGAAACAAACTTCTGTTGTTTTGTGATTGAGTACGTATTATTTAAAACTTCCAGAGCCTTTGTTGTATGATATTGGGACTTAATATTTCTCGCCTTTCTTACTACACCCATTTTCATGTGTGTTTGCTGGTAAACAATTGCCTTGCCTTTGCATGTGGTTGTGATGTTTGCTTTCACCCAAATTCCTTGTATCATCAATATTTGATAATGATTCATAAACACATGAGCATAGTTTAGTACTATTTTATCAAACGGAATCTACTTTTAGTCCAGACAATTATTGAAATGTCTGAAGTTGCTTCTTATTTCAATAATGAGATTGGAATAAACAGTTATGTAGTTTTGAGGAATTCAAGTGCATCTTGTAAAGACAGGTGCTTTTATGTCTGGCTAATTTAGAAATGATTTGTTTTGTACTGAACTGTTCAAGTTTGCATGCAGTTCAATACAAATGAAAATTAGCTCCTTGTACAAAGTAATAGATCATTTTGGTTGATCGACTGATTGATTTATATATCCTGCGAGACATGTTGGGATTCTTGGTCAGACAAAGTTCAGTTGGATCATTTTCTGAAACTGTTCTTAGTGCTGTGAACAAATGTTAAGTATTGAGTTCTTACCACTGAGGGGCGGTGGGGTAGCCTAGTGGTTAAAGCGTTGGCTCATCACGCCGAAGACCTGGGTTCGAATCCCCACATGGGTACAATATGTGAAGCCCATTTCTGGTGTCCCCCCGCCATGATATTGCTGGAATATTGCTAAAAGCGGCGTAAAACCAAACTCAGTCAGTCAGTCTTACCACTGAGATGGCTTTGTGGGAAATGACCCAATACTGTATCCTGGTCATAAGAGCTGACTGAGAAGAAATTTCGCATTGTTATAAGTAATGGCCTTGTCAACATGGATTGGTGTTCATTCTATCAACCACTGGTTTGACGAGCGTGGATGTTACTACTTGCAAGCTATAAACTTAGTTCACTACTATCATAGATGCTATAAAAAATAGGTCACAATTTGGCTTGCAGATAACTTTAAATGATCCATCTATTTTGATTTAAGCTTGAATAAAGTTTGAATTATGAGACCGAACTTTTAATGGATTACTTCTGATGTTGTCTTTAATGTTACTATTCAGCCTTAACCAGGTACTCAAAGAAGTTCGTCTGATACAGTTCTGAGAAAAATACTGCCATTAACCGGTTCAAGGGCCAGTTAGTCTAGCAGAAAATTGCATCCCAATATTGAAGTGTTAGTTTAGGCTGGATGTCAGTCTGAATAAGGATGGAGTTTGATTTGTGGCTGTAGAGTCAGGTCTGGCCGATCTATTGCGACCTGGAGTCCAGGTGTGCTGTTTTATGGCACCAGGGTGAAGTGGGAGGATGGTTGGGTTGAGGTACCGGTCAGGCATTCGTTGTTGCGGCCTGTCTGGTAGACATTGACACATTAACGTAGTGCTTACCTCCTGCAGGTGCCGCTGACCGATCGATGATCTGGTCTGCACATGTGAGGTGAAATTGGGTTCTTGGTTTTGATTCTTTGCTCAATACATATTCCTCAGTATTTATGGAAATTTGAACAGATTTATGTGTGGATTATCTGTCCATCTATGTTGTATGTATTCTGAGGTGAAAGTTTAGAATTGAGCGTGTTTATGACTATTCTTCACTCAATTTTTACATAGTTCCTGAGGAATTGGGAATATTGTTTAATTCTGGATGGGGCATTTGGTAGGCTTTATGGGTAGAGAATTCAGTTGTCATGGCATAGGTCTGGGTACCATTCCTGACATATGAGGCCTGTTTCTGGCATTCCTTGCTATAATGTTGCTGGAATATTGCTAAAAGTGGCGTAACACTCCACAGTTTCTGGTTTCCTGTGTTCTGCTTGTGAGTGATAAGTATCGGAACAGACTGTTTTCTTTGGCTTGTAAGGATATTCTTAACCTGCAAAGTGGTTGGAGTAACATACATTTTGTTACGATGAAGACCAGATTTGGATTCCCTGCATGATGCACTATGTTAAACCAATTCTTGGTGACCCCTGTGATGATAAAGCTGTTTTATTGCTAGGAGTGACATGAAGCCCTACTTACTCACTCACTCAAACTGCAGCGTACCAAGGAACTGTTGCCAGAATGGTGTCCAGTATTCCGCTAGGCGCAATCAGTTCCCCAACATTCCTCACAGGCCATATGCTGGCCGTGGCTTGTTATGGATAACTCCAGGCATCTGCCCCAAACTCTCCAGCCCCTGTGTTTACAGGTGGCCATTTATGTGGTCAGAGCTGTGGGGAATTTGGCACATGCGTTTCATGTGATCATTATCAGGGTCTAACTGCCCTTCTGTCTGACCAGGGAGCTTGTGAGGTTTTCAACGGCCACAGAGCACTCCTGTGAAAATCCCAGAAAGGTGCTAATGTTTCATCACTCGTTGTCTTCAGCATGTAAGAAGTGACTGAAAGGACCAACTGGTTGGGATTGTTAGTTATTATTGCATGTCATTTTATCTCAGTTGTATAAATAGATATTCATAATGTTAATCACTTGATTGTCTTGTCCAAACTCGACTAGACTTTACTACTGTCATACATGTGGAATTTGCTGAGAGTAGCATAAACAACAAGTAGCTGTTCTTCCACCCACATCTCTGTCCAGTTTACAGCTGGTAATAGTCTTTCTGACAAGGGGCGATGGTTAAGGCAGTCGCTTGTCTCGACGAAGATTCGGGTTCAATTCCCCAGATGGGCACAATGTGTGAAGCCCATTTCTGGTGTTCCCCGCCGTGATATTGCTGGAATATTGCTAAGAGCGACATAAAACTTGACTCACTCACTCACTCACTCACTCACGCATGCACTCACGCATGTACGCACTCACTCAAGTCGATCTTGAACAGATTGTAGGCATTTTAAGGTCGTACAGAATGTTTATGATCAATTCAGTCCGGCAGAAAGGGAGGAGCTCAGGAATGTCTGACAGTGTGATCAGTTTTTTACTAAACAACATCCATCAAGAATGGAACATTTTCTGCAAAGTGCACTGGTGTAAGTTGATCCTGTGGGTGTCCAACTTTTTGTCTTCAAGGACAGAAGAGGCTACAGGCTGTCTGAGCATGACAGGAATACGATGCATAGGATTGCTGATATCGATGTAATGGGTGTGGTGGTGGCGTGGTCTTAAGATGGTGTTGTCGTATCATTGATCATGGAAGGATGTGAAAAGTATTGATCGATAGAAAACAGTATTATATATTCAGTCAGTATTAGTTTTACAGCCTCTGTCGATGTATTATGTTCAGGCTAAGTCACACCCAGTGAGATTATACAAGGGCTGACTGTTTTTCCTCTAAAATGATTTCTTGTGGGTGTAGTTGCTGCTATCTGCCCCTGAAAGTTGTCAGAACAAGCATGCTTTTATGGGCTAATTATTTTAGACATAAATCAAGTATTTCAAAAGCAAATGGTTAAAATCAGTTCTAATGAAAATATTTCATATCCACAGTGTTTAGTTAGGCCATGAC
This sequence comes from Haliotis rubra, assembly GCF_003918875.1. Lineage (NCBI taxonomy): Eukaryota > Metazoa > Mollusca > Gastropoda > Lepetellida > Haliotidae > Haliotis > Haliotis rubra. The sequence goes on along the minus strand of NW_025767306.1, from coordinate 487,755 downwards.
AATTATTGTACATGGCATGTTTCATTTGTGTATTTTTCTGCCTTAAAGATAATTTTTGAAACCATCTCTCCATGGATGAAACAAATCCATTTCCCTGAATTTATTGGTTATTGCCAAGGAAACTAATGTATTTCGCCTGAGTACTGTTCCTTTTTATCTTCTCCTTTGATGTGGGTGGCCATGGTTAGTGTGACAGGAGAAATAATAAGCCCTCATCTTGGGACGGAGCTGAGAGGATAATGATCCCGATACTGACGTTCATACACTCTGCCAAGGGAATTACCTTGCCAATATCTCCTCCTGAATGAATACTATAGCTGGTGATGGTTTAGTCAACCTGGTTTTCCATTCCTCCTCCATTGGCCATGTCAAGCTAAACCTATTTGTCATCCCAGAAGAAAGACTTGGTGGTGTTGATGTACATACCAATATGATGCGACATTATTAGGGATTGCACTGACCACAAGAGACAGGGAATAGCAGAAGTGCAGCATTTTCTTAACGTCTGCCTCAAGAGACAGAGCTGGATAGTCGAGCAGACGGCAATTACTGGTGTTGGAGAGAAACCAGTCTTGATTACATAAGGGGTTTACCTTTGGTCCTGGTGCTGCTGAAGAGCCAGTCCTGACATTTGCAGACTTCACGACTGACCTCTGCAAAGCCTGTTGGGTAACCAGCCTGCACTGGTTCAAAGTCGGTGGTAGAGGCAGGAGTATTGGACAATGATGAGCAAGCAGAGGCCTTACAGTTGTTGACCTTTGAAAGGCCTTTCACAGGAGTGTGTTCAGATGTGGGATACAGAGTAATCACTAACATGTAGAAAGTGTTTACATGCCGGTTACGTAGTTCGACATGAAACGACCTAGAGGATGATATGACACAAGGGCAAGGGACCGTGATCGTGGAACATTATTTGAGCAGGGAATGCAGCTTGTAGGGAGAGTTTTGTGTAAGAAGTCTCAGCCTAAAAAATGGTTTCAAGTTTAATTAGTAGTGAATGCTTTATAATGTCAGAGGGATGACTATCTGATGTTGACTGGGTAATTCTAGCGTATGTTACTTTGAAATCGCAGACGGTACATCAGAATGCTTAGCTCTTGGATCACATAGTTCTAACATAGCTGGCGTAGATTGATGCTGATGATGTCAGTCACTTGATTGTCAGGTCAAGACTTGAATATTTGCAGACTGCTATTGGATTATTGCTGAGTGCAGTGTCTAATGTTTGCATCATTTCGCCAATCCCCAATGAATCTAAGGATATTTCTGTGAGGTGTTTATTAAGTATAAAGTGTACATAATGTACATTTTACTGTCAATAGTATCTTTGAAATTTGGAAGTTTTATGTTGATGAAATATATTCTTAATAAGTGAAAAATAATTAACAAGAAGCCTAAAGAAGGCTGTTACAAATAGGGATGGGTGGATGAAAATCCTGTAATTAATCTGTAGGCACTAAATGAACATTGATAAGGTTAATATAGTATTGTGTAGATACATATATATAATGTCAGATTATTGGAATGAGTCCAAAACCGGCAAGGAGCAGACGTCAAAGATTCTCCCCACACCCACTGATAGGATACATTCAACAGTGATGGGATTATTTACATATGAATAAACACCATCATTGTAGAGCTTTTATCTTTGTTTAGAGATGGTGCTTGATAAACCAACTACTGCTTCTGTTGTCAATTGGGCAATGTCGATGGTCTTTGCTGACTGCTCTCCACAGGGTTCTCATAATTTTCTTCATTCTTTGCCAGATACTAAGCAGGTGGTGTGTGTAATGGAAAGCCGGTGTATGGAGCTTGTAACATGTGATGTTGTACATAACATCCCCGTGAATCATGTTCAGTTTAACAAACATCACACTTGATGAGTGACGACAGCTAAACATCATGAGCTAAAGTTTTCCCCATTGGCGAAAGGACAGACGTACTTTGTATTGAAAACTAATGGCATGAAAATGCTTTGTATTAATTATTTATGTTTGTGGAATGTCAACATTATGAAATTTCAAGGACAATTTGAACTGAAAAAATGTTTATCTTACTGTGAGGAAAGAGCCTGTTTTGAACTGACACATTGTGGAGAAAATAGACGGAGTTTGCAATGCAACCTGAGATGACAAGTCAACATAGAATGGTTACAAACAGCCTCAGTGTGAGCCTGGACTGAGTCATGCCGATGCTCCTGCACTCATTGATAAGACTTGCAGCTTCTTAAGCTCCTGTGCAATGCAAGGTCGCCAAGGTCGTTTACGTTATAGCTGATACAGCTTTTTCTGCTGCAAGTGGTAATTCAAACAGATAAACTTCAACCTCACTCCAGCTCGCGATAAATCCGTATGCCAGACATATGTCAGTGTTGCCTCCTGCTCGGAGTGGAACTCTGCCGTTGCCTTCTGCTCCGAGTGGAACTCTGCCAAGGTTTAATTGATCTGAGAGTTACTCACACACACGACGTACGCATCGCACACTACAGGTACAACAGACTACTGTCTGTGAGGTGTGTAGCGTACTGGTTCCCATGGAAGGAACAGTGCAATGTGAATCACGAGCTCGTAGTCAGGGGGAAGTGATTTCAGTCCAGAACCATCCTTTATTGGACTGGCAGGGAGTTTTTTTGTGGTGTTTCAGGCTTGCTGAGGAGGCATGGGGTAGGCTGGTCGCTGGTCAGGCAGAAGCCTGCACAAATTGTCCTGGTGTTTATATTTCTGAGGGAATTGACCACATTTGTATTGAATGGGAAGCTTGTGGTTAGTAATCCCTTCCATGCTGTGTCTGTTACAAGGGATCTCAACATGTATTTACAATGTTCTATGTATTCTGTCAAAGGAGGGTTGGCTGTTTGGTCGAGATTTCAATCCAGCTTTTATTCCAAACACCTCTCACCTGGAACTGAAGGATTGACCCGTTTCTGGTGTCTCCTGCCGTGATGTTGCAGGAATATTGCTAAAAGCGGCATAAAACCAAACTCACACTGAAGGATTGATGGAATCCAATTGTTGCAATGTCTGACTGACTGAGTTTGTGGGGGCACATGGGCACAACACCAGTTTACTCAAAGACCTCCTTTATATGGCTGATACAGGGTTGGCTTGTGTGGAATATTGTTGCCAGATACATTTTGCAATATTCACTCATTCATTCTTGAAATTACAGAAGAATGCTTAACTTGGAAGGTGAAGGTCATATCTGACACATCACCGACAATCACTCATCTGAGTTTCAATTATCCCAATGTTTGATATGAGCATCAAGAAAAATTACTTATGACAAATTATGTGCGTTCCGTGTCATGGCTGCCCTGTCTATATTGCATCTGGAATATCCATCATGATACATCAGATCTCTTCTTATCAAGTATTGACTTAATATGCAAACGTGTCATGGCAGTCGTGAATTATTCCACATGACTGCTGATACTAACCTCGGTCTCAGGAATGGTATCTTTACTGCATTACCTGAAGGTCGGAAGGTCTTGGGCTAGTTGGGGTTGCCATGGTGATCATGAAACCTCTGGTTGCTTGGTGACCTGAAAAATTGGTTCTTTAGGAATTTGGGTATGATTCATATGAGTGATCACAGGCATGCCCCATGATGGCTCCCTCATGAATAATAAACAGTTGTGTGGAGTAATATATATATAGTGTTACTTTCCTGAAGACTTAAAGTAGTTGAGACCAGTATTAAGTTGGGAATCACAAAAAGATGGAAAATACATTGTTCATTGATTTTCACAAGATCAGGAAATAGAATAGTATTCAGAGTTGGCTCATGTTTCTCAGTATCTACACTCTTTAAGTTTAGGAAATAGTTTAACAGAACATGATAGCATTGCTAAGAATGTGTCTGGACAAAGCAGGAAAAATGCGACTACTACTCTGATAACACTATACTCTACAGAAACCTAAGACAGTCCTACTGCTACGAAGGCTTTGTGAAACAGGGCCTGTGCCATTCGCCTAATTGAATTCTTGAATTTTTCTACTAAGGCAATTTTCCCGTGAAAATAGACCTCCAAAACATTTTTCTAACCCCCTGTGTGAATATTGATTTCCGAGATCAATGATTCCACCATTCATATGCAGTCACTCTACACCGGAGTCTCTAGCAGCAGCCATTGATAAAGTTCCATATCGGAGGAGAATGACATTGATTTTGTCACAAGTGTTTTGATGGCCTGTAATTATCTTAATCCTCTTATAAAATGCAGAAGCTTTAGAAATAGTCCCTCCTTATTCATCGGTGAGGGTGAAGGGAAAACGAACAAATGCGAGTTTGGAACAGATTGGACAATATAGGAGGGTTTGAAACGAGACGGATGAACTTTTGACCAGATGGAATGCAACTTATTAAAACTGGGTGGATCAATAGAAAATCTGAGGAGACATGTGTTTATGGACATAATTGTTGGAGATAGCATGTCCTGCTCATTGCAAGCAGTGATGGAATTGCAGGTTTTAAAATGCGGCCATTTTGTTTAATTTGATGCATTATTTCAGCAATTGTTTCCTCAGCAGGACCTCGAGGAAGTATTGATGTTGTGAGGTTTAAAAGGATTAGACGTCTTTTATTGTCTGTCTTTGTGGGATATTTGAATCAAGTGGTTGAAATGGTTTCAAATTTGATTTGGCAGTATTGAATATTCAACTGGAGTGAATCCTGCTGTTGAGTGTTGGATGCTGATGAAGGAAGCGAATTAGTCGATGCTAGTGGAACATAATTGTTTTGTTTCTGGAGTGAGAGGAATGGCGAGTTATTGGGCTTTGTCATGGATCCTGATGCATTGGGGACAGTGATAATGCATTTGTTGTGTCAGAGATTTTGGTTTGTTTCTGCACCTGGATGTATTGAGTGAATAGTGCACCATCAAGCATGGTCATTCTGATGGTGTAGAGTGGAGCATGAAGCTTTGTTGTTAAGGCAGTTGTAATCCATGGCCAGTCACTTTGAAGGACTTGATGAATCAGAGAACCCTTATCAGGTATCAAGACTGGGTCACACTGAAGCGAGGGGCGGTGGCCTGATGGGTAAAGCGTTCGCTCGTCACGCCGAAGACCCGGGTTCAATTCCCCACATGGGTACAATGTGTGAAGCTCATTTCTGGTGTCCCCTGCCGTGATATTGCTGGAATATTGCTAAAAGTGGGGTAAAACCAAAGTCACTCACTCCACACTGATCCAAGTGATCACCACAATTGTGATAAGTCTGGATTCACACTAACTGTGAGCTACATACTTACTTGATGACTTTAGTCAACTGACTGAACGTACACGCCTCACATCCTTTTGTGGTACAAGATTGAAAAGGAAATTGCATTGTGAAATGAAACTTGACACAGCCCAGTTTAATTCTTAATGACCATATTAAGATGTGTCAATCCAGCAGACAGGATTCTTTGTCAAGTGGTTGTCAAGGAGGGGGATGAAGTTTCAGTGAGGGGGGAACCATGGTAATGGCATCCTGGATGACCTTGAACTGTTGACTGATACTCTTGATGAGCCATGGAGTCATTAGAAATAGCAATTGATAAAATGTCCTTGGGTCTGATATTATTCTGCTTCTATTAATTTGTATTCACTTGGAAAATGGGATGTGAATGAGCTGTAATTGCTTCTGTAATGATCCATTGGACTCTGTTCAGTCTTAGGTACGGTTGATTATTCCAGCAAGTCATAATATGTTCTATGGTTTTCGTTCTTGTCCAATATTCCACTTCGCCATGCTACCACCCCACCAACCCACTTCACCATCTTGTTACCCCTGCTGCTACCACCACACCACCACACTTCACCATATTGTCATCTCCCTCTGCCATCGCCCCAGTTCACCATCCTGTTGAGGCGGTGGGATGGCCTAGTGGTTAATGCATTCGATCATCACACCGAAGACTATGTTCGATTCCCCACATGGGTACAATTTCTGGTGTCACCCACAGTGATATTGCTGGAATGTTGCTAAAAATGGCATAAAACTAAACTTACACATACTCACTCACTCAGCTAACACTCAGCTTTATCATCCCGCTTCACCATCACACTTCACCGTCTCACTGCTCTCCCCACAACATCACCACCTCACACTGCTCAGTGTATCCCTTCCCAGACTTCCAACATAGGTGAATAAGACGAGAGCACATTACCTGGTTGGTAGGGTTTAGTCATGCCCAGACACTTCATCGCTGCTCATGCTCTCAGAGCTCCAGATAAGATTTAGCTCTTGTGGATACTGTACCCACTGTATTTTTGTGGAGTTGGTATTATGAATGTTGAGTGGGTATTTCAATTTCCGTTACCCACTGCTTTCAAATATATGTGCATATTTCAGTCATTTTACTCACCTAAGTACTAGTATTACGTCATTGAGTAAGTTTACTAAGCAGGTATGTTCTGCCTTATGTCATACAATAATGGAAATGATTTCATGAAAAAATCACTCATCCTATACTGACAGTACAACACTTGTCCTATACTAACAGTACAACTTGACCGCAATCGATGTCTTTTTCATTACACAAGCGATTTTTATAAATATATTCCGTACGGATTTGTTTTAAACTTTTTGTGCATCTAACATTTTAAATGCCTAATTGGTACACAACAATTATTTTTCAATGCGTAATTGGAAATTTTCTATGCATATTTTACCCGGATACGCAGCTTATCTGGGCCTCTGCTCTCAATCACTGTGATCAACATTTGAATGTACATATATTTACAGACGAGGTATACTAGGTATAGCATCACGCCCTCATTAGTCAAGAACGCTCACATTCAGTTATAATTATGATGTCCTTGGTCAAAAGAGCGAGATAAGGTTTCATACAAAAGAGCGAGGGTTCGTATCATGTTTATTCTTTTTCATCTGCGTTATTCATAATGTTCCTATTTCCTGCAGTGTTTTGAAGTGACTTCCGTATCATATTTAAGATGCATGTTGCGCACATTGCCTTTTGACAGGTCTTCTTTTGATGAAGTAAAGTGACTGACAGACCTCTACAATAATCTGCCCTTTCACTTTCACTCCTGTCCTGCTGTGTATTCCATCACTTTGAAACTCATGACAAAATCCCATTACACTGAAAAGGAATCATATTGATTTTGAAAGTTATTGCATTCACTTCATAATTCTGAATTTTGATTGTAGTCTGTCTGGGTTAAATATTGATTTCTCAAGCCAGCATCACTCGCATGCTCCCAAGCCACCAGTTAAAACCCTGTCAGTTGAGATGAAAGGGTGAAGTTATGTTTTTGTTTATGAAGGTTTTGCCAGTTCTCACTTTTCTGCATTTAATTCATGATTAGTTTCTTTAACCTGAAACTGTTCTTTTGAAATTGAAAGTCATTGTAAATGTGCAACCAGTGGTATAAAGGATGTTCATAAACAAAAAACCATGTTCCTTCATAATGCCATCCTTGTCTTCTTGGAGAAGCAGGAGCTGGAACCGAGGCGCATTGTGTCGTGACACAAGACCTGACAAGCCTGGCGTAATTACTTGTGTCAGAAGCAGTGGATTCAGTGCAGTGTTTTATCGGAGGAGATCTGCATTGAGAGCAACATAAGAAGGCCTTGTTGTCTTTGACTTTAGATTAATACAGACGTTGCCGGAAGTGGATGAGCTCAAGGGTGTTATTATGCTTGACGGGACATGTTTGAGTTACATGGCCTTGCCAGCGCTGAAGGGTCCTTCCTGTTTATATTTGTATGAAGTTCGGAACTGGACAGAAATTGAGATGCCAGCTTTTGCTGTGAACATACAGTGCCCCGGGCAGTGTTTGAAGTTGTGGGTACCTAATAGCGAGAGCAATGAATGTCAAGCTTTTGCAATATTGTCGTATGTTCTTGATAAAGGTAGGGATTGTTAAGGACAGGAGTCATGCTGGACTCTGTGTGTGTGTGTGTGTGTGTGTGTGTTCAATTTTTGCTTAGCAAAAACTGATGATGCGTGTGCGTGCGTGCGTGCGTGTGCATGCATGTTTAACTGATGATGTTACTAAGATGAGACTTTCAAGGAGCCTTTGTGATTTGCTGGGCACAGTAGACTTAAGTACCCAGAGATGCAAGTGAGAATTCACTAACTGGATGGTTGTGTGGGAGTGATGTTTCACCTGGCTGATTTTGTCAGACGGCCTGAATAATACAAGTCTGGTTGACTCATATATTTACATCTGGCTGTCATTTGTGCTAACTACACCATAAAACAACATTCAGTCACACATCTGTTAGCAGAGGGTAGTGAAAACTTGTTTGAAATGTTGTTTTTCTGTTCATAAGGCAGCTTTTCTACATGTGCTTTATAATAAAAAGACCCGAGCATTAGTCATTGTTATGCATGTTTGGTAAATTCTCCATATTTCCTTGGTACAGAGAAGATGCAGTCACACTCACGCTCAACAATCCATGTTTTTCCTCATTAATCACCTGCAGGCCAATAGCTTTCACATATCCTATGGAATGCCAGTGCATGTTCAAAATAGTTATGGCATAATCTGTCATCAGAACATGAACAGTCCTGCAGGTTTTGTGCATTCAAACATGGAATTTTCTCAAACATTGTTTCTTCTCAAATTACCTTGGTGCTGAGTTTATCAGGTAAACACATGGCCGTTTTTGCTTCTGGAACCGATTAGCTCCCCATATCTGTTCGGTCTGCCTTGGAACCAGATACAGTCCCACCGTGGCCAGGTTCTGGAATGTGAGATCAGATGGATGAAAGGAAGAATGAATTGCATTTATGTGTGGAAATAGGTCCATGATATATCTGTGAGTTTCTTCCCGCCCACTCCATTACTGAACAGCGGACTCACCTAATGGCCTCATGTATCTATGGATGTAGAAAATCATACACATCTTGTCTTGTTGACGTTGTGAAAAACACCATAGGGATGAAATTTACCAAACATTCATTCTTAATGTGAATGCCATCTGAACAGATAATGTACATAGATGCCTTGTTAGAATATTAAAATCACATATCCCTGCATAATATTATTTTCTAAATTTGGATAAAAGGGGATAATTTATTGTAGCCTTAATGTCACTGAGAGAGAAATTTGTTTTATGACAGAAATACTCAATCTATATCATGATTAATGTCCTGAGTGAGCAAGTATAGCAATATTCCAGCAATATCATGGTGAGGAACACCAGAAATGGGCTTCACACATTGTACCCATGTGAGGAATCGAACCCGGGTCTTTGGCATGACGAGTGAACACTTTAACCACTAGGCTACCCCATAGCCCCGATATATGTCCTGCACCACAAAGTGCATGATGGCGCCCAGTCAGCCATGTTGACTATCAGGACATCCTCATCCATTCAACCCTGTGGCTCAGACTCCCCACAGAGATGGAATAAGTGAATCAGACAGATCATAGAGCAGGAGCTTGAGACAGTCCTTGTTTTACTGGATTGGTATGGATATATTAATCTGCCAGTGCTGACCACATGATCAGACGGCTCTGCAAGGACAAATATGGCCTACGACAAACCTGTCCTTTCCACAGTATTTCTTTTAAATCTTCATGATGAGATAGTCAGTACAATATTATGGAGTCTTGCTGAGTGAGGGAGTTAGTTTTGCGCTTGGTTTGTCAAAATTCGAGTAGTTTGACAACCAGGGTTGAGATTGATCGGTTTCCTACAAAGTATATTGTAACAATGCGAGGAAACCTTTCGACAAGATTGGATATTTTCACCATGTTAACCCCAGTTTCAAGTCGTGGAAAACACAGTTTCTGTGTACATTAGTAATAATACTGGAATCATTTGCAGGTTTGAGTTTATCATGCGTAATGCACCTGGCACCTGCTTTTTAATGGATTCTTTTCATTGATACATTGCACTATCTATTCATATACATCAGTGAATGTTCTAAACATGAACGACAACATCTGCCTGAATAGACAACCACTATAGATCAGCAGCAGCTGAGGAATCGCAGTATCTATCTTTCACGAATTTGCTGACTAATCACTTTAGCTTTGGGCTGTCATCAAAGAAGCTAGGAATAGCTTGGTATCTCCTTGTGGGGCTTTATCAGCCTCTTTGCTTGACCATCAGTATCCGCTGCTTATTCAGCCTTCACCTTGAAAGGGTGAAGGTCAGCGAGTCAGGAAGCAAGTGATACTGATTGGAGTTACATTTAGGTTGGTCAACATTCCTAGTGTTCAACAGTGTTGCCAACTAGAGTTGGAAGTATATCGCCTGACCAGCTAACAAGGTTGTATCCTTGTATCGCTTGCCAGGATCACGCTGGAGAAACATGATAACCGTACTTCTGTAATTACAGGGGTGTCCGTATATGAGACCCTCACTGTCATCAGTCATTGTAGTACATGACCGCTGGGGGTGGGGTGGGGGTGGGGGTTTCGGTTGCTGCACTGTGGGGGAGCCAGATGTAAGTATCCAGGTGTTCATAGCCAGGTGTGGAGGTGTGACAGTCCTGGAACCACATGTCATCTTTTTCAATGGTCATTATCGTCTCCTGTCGTGATATTGCTGAAATAATGCTAAAAGCTGCGTAAATCTGTGATCACTCACTCACTCTCTTTCAGTCTAACTTTCTTCGAGTTAAAACCTTCATAGAGCTTGTTGTTATGGTGCTAACACAAATATAAATGTCAAAGAATGATGAGTCAGATCATAGCACAAACATATTCATAGAACAAGGATGTATTCATGGAATCAAATGTATTCATAGAGCAAGTGTCTGGTGTCTGCTCAGAAAGACGGACAGATATTGACTGATATCCACCCAGGCCATCTTACCGCAATGGCTGTTGCAGGAATATGGCAAAATATCAGAGTAACATCATATTAGCGCCAAAATCGCTCTGTGGAACATGGGCGCTGAGTCTGTGTTGAAATCCAAAACATATTGTTCGCTGATTTTCTTCTGCTGTCAGTTTTGGTGTCTTATCAGCCAGTCAGGTTTTATTGGTGTAGATACCATGTGTGAGTGGGTTTTATCTGCATCGGAAGTGCCATTAATTTCCTTAGATGCTCCTGTTTACAAAGGGAAGGAGGCTGATCTTCAGGAAATGTCTAAAATGACACGCTCATCTTTCCAAAGACCATGTGTATGTTTGTGTAATGTATTGTTGGAGTGGATTCTTTGTGTAGAGTTTGAAGTGATGATACTGGCTGGTTGATGAACATATGCTGGGTGATCTCTCAGTGGAGTATCTAAGGAACATAGGAAAAGACTTAAAAACATACAAGTAGGGTTACACTGCTTTTGACAATATTCCAGCGATATAACAACAATGGACACTAGAAAGGGTATAAATACACAATGCCATTTTAGAAAGTGGTCAAATGTAGCATGTTATATTTTGTATTACACTTTCTCAGTAAAGTACAGATTGTAGTACTTTTGTTAGGTTGTGTCCCATTTGGGATTCGAACCCACACTCTCATAGTCAGACTCCTAATCGATAGCACGCAAAGACAGCCGTCTTACCCACACAGCCACCACATTGTTCTCATTTGAGGGACTGAGCCTCAATGGAAGAAGTCAATGCTTTAACCATTCTGCTACCCTGGACCCCTGCTGTGATAAAATCTGCATCAGGAAACCAACGACTGTCATTGTGTGAATATTGCACATAATTCCCTCACTTGGAATCAGAATAGCCCACCTATATTTTTGCTTGTATGAGCTGGGTAATGGGAATGTAGAAGGTAGTGTCACCTTGCTGATTGTGTGCCATTGCTCATACTATCAACCACTGGTTTGCCTTGTCCAATAATGCCATTTGTCGTACAGCTTGAATATTGCTGACTGCTGAATAAAATATAACCCACAGCTCCTGAATGTGGTTTTGATTTTCAAAAACGTCAATAAATATTCAGTTTTAGAAAATATTCTCTATATTTCTATGACAAAGGTCGACCAATTCAAGTGCAGACAATTCTGTATATGTAGACTGTTGTTGAGTAATGGTGAAGATGCTCCATTTGAAAATGCTTATCGTATCCCAGTTGTGTAAATCGATGCTCATGATGTTGATCATTGGACTGTCTGGTCCAGACGCTATCATATACAGCTATATAGCTGGAATACTGCTGAGTGCGGCGTTAAACAACAAATCAACCAACTAACCATTTAGAAACGAGCAAGTCTATAATGTTGACATAAAGCCGGGGGTTTGTACCTGACCCTACAAACAGGGTCGCCTGGTTGGAACAGGTGTTCGCTGTTACCTGGCATATCTGTGACAAGGGGAGACTACACCTGTCTGTGATCACAAGGAGGTAGATAACTTTGTAACACAGTCACACTGAGAGATGCCTTCTGTGGGGTTCTAACTGGGGTCAGCGATCTCCTCACCTCTATGATGCTTGGTTGTGGTTTAAAATAGCTAAGGCCAGGTGAAATAATAGTTGTTTCCGGACCACTTTAGGTTGTTTTCTTAAATGAAATTATAAGTAATTTGGAGTTTCTTCAGTAAATGTCATTGAAACTTTCATAATATAATAGGGAAGAAATAATTTATTGTCAGGGTCTCCAAGTTGGGGTCATTTGACTTTAATGTTTTTATTGTCCTGTAAAAAAAATATATTCAGATGCATGAAAAAGAAACTAGACTGTCTGCACTTTGGTTTAGGTAACAAATATACTATCCACACAACTAGTTTAAACTTTTCTTTTTAGCTGCATACACTTAAGCGAAAGAGATGAATGTAAATGTTTTATGTTGTTAGGGTTGAACTTTGGCAACTGGTTGGTGGAGTAACCTGTAAACAAATATAGAAATTATTCTTGTAGGGGACATTTAGACGTGATTCTGCTGGTGTTTTTTTAAGAATGTCAGTCTATAGGCTTTAAATAGGCCCGAAGACAAGTAATACCCTTTTATTAGTTTTGTTTGTCTAGAAAATCTGTTGCAATCCATCCATCAAACATGTCTTTTGCTTTAGTTATCTCCCCTTTCTTTTGAAACCTCTAGTTAAGCCGAAGAGAATTACCCCCTATGAAGTGTGCCGTTACCTGTTAACGAGCAGTGGCTTGCCTTTATTGACACTAACCAGGTGTGCATTGATCACCTGTGTACAGACATAAACCAGTAGGTAAATAGATAGGTGTGTTTGATAGCACAGGTAAAAGATACGCTATCGTTGGCTGCGTTTGTTAACGAGGAGACCGGGTGAGCTGCCATTGTGTCTGTATTTGATATTGGTCAGGCGGAGGTCGAAGGTCAGCTGCTCAGACATTCATGATGTCTCGGGTGTTTGTACTGTTCTGTAGGGCAGTCACTGTTTGGTGATAGTGTTGCCCTCACATAGGTGGTTGTGGCTTCAAATGTATCATGTGACAAGAATGGTGGTGACAGGCGTGGATTTGTTAGATTTGCAGGATTTAAAATAAATTACAGTTGGTATGCAGATAGCTGGTATATGAAGAATGGAACTCTTGATTCTACAATTAACTTTGAAAGGTTCTATGTGTTTCGAACCAATATACCATGATGGACCTGATTAGTCTGTCAGGTTGATCCCAAGACTTATCCCAAGACTTATTCCGAGACTTACCCCCTAATCTCCCAAGCAGGTCTGCAATACCTTAGCAGGATAGGTTTCTTCAATTTTCTGAAAAGATTCTCTGGGCTTCTTTCAAATAGCTGTATTAAATAACACTTTATTTCATGAAGTCTTTATATGTTTTCATTATGGAGGCTTGACCAGATTTACCCGGTAATCATCCTTGTCCTGGCAACATTATACAAAAGCACCTGGTTCAGCTCACAGTGCAGAGTTACTTCCCTTGGGCCAGAAACTTGTTATCGAGGGTTTGAATCCTAGGTTGGCCTGATGATGATTTTGGGTTTGTTAGCACCATACCCTAGATCATGAGTTTCACTTGAGTGGTAAATATCACTCACTCACTCACTCACTCACTCACTCGACCCATGAAGATCCAGGTTAGAATTGATCTTCAGTAACCCATGATCTCACACTCACTCACACACTCACTTCATTGTGGACCGCCTCCGTGGTGTAGTGGTTAGAGCGTCCGCCCGGAAAGCGGAAGGTCGCGGGGTTCGATCCTCGACCGCGTCATACCAAAAGACGTTAAAGTATGGTACTTGTTGGTCCCTGCCTGGCGCTCGGCATTAATAGGTACAACAAGGACTGGTCGGCTCAGAGTCAGTATAATGTGTCTGAGTGGGGTATTCCTGCTTCACTGTGGCATGGTATCTCAGTGGGCTAGCACTATAAAACCAGCTTCAGTCTGGGCAAGTACCAGCAGCCGCACATACACATACACACACACACACACATGCACGTCGTCATATGAGATACATATTCTCATATGAGATAAATATTCTCACCTCACCTCACTTCATTGTGTGTCATTGTACATTGATTACGTAGGATCTGCATTTATCTGGTTTGTTTGGTCCAAATTCCAAGTTTTAAGAGTACAGCATGAAAAGAAAAGTAAACACAGCTGTTAAACCACAACCCTGTTTTCTTCTTGTCTTCCTTCATAAGCATGTACTGATAATCAAACAAATGATAAAATGATGCAATTACACAGTTTATGTCTTGTGTACAAACTCTCCACAAATACCACGTCCAGTCTGGCAGCACAAATGAACTCAGATTCCCAAGAACATGCAAATCTTTGGTCCAATGAGCAGATTCTATCTACAACTGTTTGTTCATTGTCTGTGATTTGGACTCATTCTACATAAACTGTGTAGAATTGCACACCTACTCCAGGTAATGTTCAGAACACCCATAATAAACCATGTACCTCGAGACAAGTGCTCAAAGCTATCAGCTAGACGATCTAAACGAGAACATGCTCACCACATTCTTTAGCCTGGGTTTACCTACTAAAATACATTTGACAATCAGGAACAAGGGACAAGAAGTAGATGTAATTTAACACCCATTTCACACTTAACTGCTCATTGGGACCAAATGTTTTGCAGCTTATTGTAGTTAGTTGTGAGGGGAATGTAATGTAGATCTCTGCTGTTCACAAACCTTGAAGGTTGGAAAGAGGCCTCATGTCCGGTGCAAGCAGGGCTGTAGAAATATATTCTGTGTAGTTTATAACAGCATGGTAATGTATCTGCTAATGTGACTGGAATATGTGGAAGTTTCACCTGAGTTGTTCCAACACTGTGCAACAGATGGTGAAAGGCCGAAAAAGAAAATTAATAAATTCTTGTTTCCCTGCAGATCCGTTCCGAAAAAAGCCCTTCCATTGCTCTCTTATTTCTTTAGTTGCACCATAGCTTTGATTTTATTTGCCTAGTGAAAAATTTGTCATGGCACACTATAGATAGGCATGTTATGATCTTTAGAACGGCGAAATTTAATTGTCATCTGAAGGTAATAATTGAAGGCTGGTTCCAATTGCGTACTGCCAATGTCTTTTGAATAGAACGTCAGCCCAAAGATCCTGATTTTTTAAAGATACTTTTTGTTACCTTGCCTTAAGGATGTCATGACACATAAGTTTCATGAATCGATACGTATCACAATACCCATGTCACGATTCGATACGTATCATGATACCTATTTTCGCTGCATTATTGCGTAAATTTAGTTACATTTTGAACATTGATATGTCATAATTTATTATTGTCCATTAAAAGATCACCCTTTTTGATTCTCAGAGATTAAAAAGTTCTAATTTCCCGTCTTTGTGCATGAAAAATAATCATTTATAACTCTCATAACATCAAAAAACATGATACAATTGCAAAATGTAAACAATACCTAAACATATTTAAACCGATACTTTCAAAACTAAATATCGATACAGTTTTGAATGAATGAAAAAGTATCGCTGTATTGTGGCATCCCTACCTTGCCTTGCATTCAGCATCACGGCATCAACAATGATTCATTGGTTTATGTCAGTATCGTTTGTATCAATGTTAAACTGCACCATGGTATCTCAGTTGTTAGCACTGTAAAACTGGTAGAAGTTGAGACAATGCAGCGTTTCGTGACATGTTACCTCACCTCATTGCTATTACTGCTTAATCCAAAAGGGGGATAGTGGGTAGCCTAGTGGTAAAAGCATTCGCTCAGCATACCGAAGACCTAGGTTCCTTTCACTACATGGGTACAATACGTGAAGCCCATTTCTAGTGTCCCCCACCTTGAGGTGAGGTGAGGTGAGGTGAAATTGGGTTTTACGTCGTACTTGAGAATATTTCGCTCATATGACGACGTGCATGCGTGTGTATGTGTAGACTTTAGTTGGTTTCATGGTGCTAGCCTACTGAGATACCGTGAAGCATGAATACCCCACTCAGACACATACTGACTCCGAGCCGACCAGTCCTTGTTGTACCCATTAATGCCGAGCGCCAGGCAGGGACCAACAGGTACCATATTTTAACGTCTTTTGGTATGACGCGGTCAGGGATCGAACCCGCAACCTTCCGCTCTCCGGGCGGACGCTCTAACCACTACACCACGGAGGCGGTCCCCCCCCCCCACCTTGATATTGCTGAACTTACTCACTCACTGCAATACATGAATAAGTATACTCATGAGTATAAACTGGTAGTTACAGAGCTGGGTCCGGTGAAACTGGGAAGTCATGGTGGTGTATTCTGGTCAGGTATCCCTTCGATCTTCCAGGCTTGTGTTGTCAGTTGGTGGTTTCCGGAAGGGCATTTGAAGGAAGCATTTCTCAACTAATGTTGATAGTGTATTAATTAGATGGACATACAGATGTATTCATGAGGTCTTTGACTCAACTGAAATTGAATTCTGTTTGTTTCTGGGTTATGTAAGATAGTGGCCCGTTTGTCCAACCATTGATCTGTGGAATACAGACATGATGTGAAGGGTCCCTGCCGATGGTCTATTCTATTGATGAAATGTGTGCAGCAATGGTCTGTTTCCTGACAAAATAAATCAACAATCCGCTGATGAAATAACTGTTGTTTTCAGCCTTTGGTGTGTAATTCCCTTGGATTGTGTAAATGTTGTTATTCAATCAGTTGATACTGTGATAGTAAATAGTGTTTGCTGACAACTGCTGTTATGGACAATTGTGGTGGGGTAGCCTAGTGGTTAAAGTGTTCACTTGTCACGCCGAAGCCCCGGGTTCAATTCCCAGCACGAGTACAATGTGTGAAGCCCATTTCTGGTGTCCCTCTGCTGTGATATTACTGGAGTATTGCTAAAAGCGGCGTAAAACTAAACTCATTTAAAAAACTGCAACTGTTTGTTACAAATGGTTTGACACATAAATTTAAGCACTGATACGTCTTTGAAACAGTATGCCCCTACAAGATCTATGTGCCAGGGGCCTGTGGGCAGGAGTTTGAACCCTGAACTGGAATCTCCATATGCATTCTATTGACAAACCTGTGATTGTTTCTACCAGATTCAGTGATTCCACAATAGGAACTGACAGCCTTTTGAATGGTCAAAGCAGCATGTTTGTATATTCTTGTCACTGAGCAAGTATTTTAATCATTCCTATTTACTAATGATTATTCTTTGTTTTGCAGGAGCAACCAAGGAGATTGGATCAGCTCTGACCCGACTGTGCATGAGACACAGAAGTATAGAAAGCAAACTCAAGTCATTCACAGGGTAAGCGTGCTGCTTCAGCATTGACGGAGACGTTAAAGATTTTAGGGAGTCTTGGGAGGATCCAGTGCAGTAAAGTGCGCTGACACAGTCACTGGTCAGCTTGACCTGAAATAACCCATTGCCCGACGCCTGAGTCCAGTGTTTTTTTTCTGTCGGGCAAGCAAATTTGGATATGACACTGTACCGGTGTCCAGTTGACTTTCCAATATTAATTATGTTGTTTATTTAAAAAATCAACAAGAAAACAGCCGGTATAGTGGAAAATTATCAGGGCAAGTGATTTTACATGTGCCACTGTTCCGGAGTACACTAGCAATTTTAAAGTTATTTCCACCCCTGGATAGTGGTTACAACATACATAGATTTCATGTCTTCTCCCAGATCTCGCCATACTGCATCAGGTCTGAAGTGACCTGTCGACAAATGATTACCTTGTGTTGTCCATTCGTGAGTCGTGTTTAAGGAGGGAGTAGGAGAAAATGAATGAATTAATTTCCAATTGAGGGAAGGGTGGGGTTGGCAAGGAAAGTGAGTTTTGGTGAGCAGGTGGTTTGATTGGTGGATGAGTGAGTAAATGTTCAATGCAGTGATATAACTGGAACACTGTTCAGTTAGTAATAGGGGTGGGTATTGCAGAGAATTTTCATATTGCGATATATTGCCAGAAGTTAATGCTTGATTTATAAAGCAAAAACACAACAAAATCACTATGCTTGATTAAGCTTTAATATAAACTTTTGATTTACTTTACCATTGCATATTTTACATACCGCGTTCCTCTTATCAATAGTTCCATCTACCGTGAACTTTTTCAACCCCAAATGCTGGCATACTGATGCCTTTGCCCTAGTATTGACACCACAATAAATTGTTCGTTGTTGGGGGTCGCCATTTTACAACAAACGCATGACTTCCGATATGAAAAACGGAAATATCCGAAGATTTCCAAGTGTTACAAAGTTTTCAGAATGCATGTTAAAATATCTGTTTTCGATCAACGTTTCGCAATACGTATTGTTTTCATATCTGAACCGGTATATACTGGTAAACTGGTTATATTGCGCAGCCCAAGTTAGTAAGCTTCATTAATGTCAATCACTCACACATTCTTTTACTCACAATGTTATGATTATAGTCAGGATGAGACTGAAGCAAAGGAAAAGGTGTGTGGACAGTTAGAGTTTGTTGTTTGATTAATATCCCAGTCAGCCATATGCCAGCAATACGACAGTGACGCAACATCGTGATAACGTAAATATCACACGTGTTAGTATATGAGAGTTTATTTAGTTTACTCTTACTGGACATTGCATAATCCTGTATGTATGCCCCTACAGATGCATGCTGGATACCTTGGTCGCACCGATTCAGGACAAGCTGGAGGAATGGAAGAAGGTCGTAGCTCAACTGGATAAGGATCATGCTAAGGGTAGGTAACTCTTGTTTGTCATGCCAATGAGTTTTTTTCCTTTACAATACGTGGCTTACCTGGATTCTACCCGTGAAGGTCCGGGTTAGAATATTGGCCTTCAGTAACCCGTGCCTGTCGTAAGAGGCGACTAATGGGATCGGGTGGTCAGACTAGCTGACTTGGTTGACACATGTCATTGGTTCCCAATTGCACAGATCTATGCTCATGTTGTTGATCACTGGATTGTCTGGTTCAGACTCGATTATTTACAGACCGCCGCCATATAGCTGGAATATTGCTGTGTGTGGCGTAAAACACTCACTCACTTACTTGGATTCCTGGTCTTCTAGAAGTGACGTATGATGTTACGTTTGGTTCTCACTGAGCTAAAGCAAGAAGGATGATGTCAATGTTTAGTTGTTGTTACGCTAAAACAAGAAGGATGATGTAAATGTTTCGATGTTGTTAGCTAGAATAAGCTGGATGATTTTAATGTTTAGTTATTATTAAACTGAAGTATGATTGATGATGTCAATGTTTCGATGTTGTTAGCTAGAATAAGCTGGATGATTTTAATGTTTAGTTATTAAACTGAAGTATGAAGGATGATGTCAATGTTTTGATGTTGTTAGCTAGAATAAGCTGGATGGTGCTTGTGTTTCAGAATATAAGAAAGCCAGACAAGAAATAAAGAAAGCAGCTTCAGACACAGTCAGATTACAGAAGAAAGTGAAGAAAGGTAAGTTTAGCTTGGATGGAATAAAACGAACGAAACATTTTTTACCACACTCATAATATATATATGTCCTCAGCCCAATCCAAGGCTGCCATCATACAGCTTGAATATTGCAATGCCATGACACAAACCACCTGACAGAAACTCTGAGGATATGTCCTTAAGCTCACCCGTCTAGATGAGTTGTTTTCCCTCTCTCCCTCTGTGTACCTTTCAGTGTCTTCTGTAACCATTCCTTGTTATTCCTCTTCACAACCAATAAGTAAAACATGCTATTTCTGAATATGTCCACTGGCATGGACCACAAAAGTGATAAGAAGAATTTATTGAATAGAGAGTCCAAATATTGACGCTCTGGAATGGAATTGCTCCCTAACCACAAGATCCATGGAAAGTGTCGGTACAGCTTCAATTAAGGTGGCAGCCATATTGACTTTCCAACACAGGATTACAGGGTTAACAGCTTGGATATCATTTAGAAGAGAAGGCTGGAATAGCAGAGTATTTACTCTCTACTAACAGACAGTATCCCAGTCCAGCTTTAACTGGCTTCATGTGTGTGGTAAGGGCTTGAAATGCTGTGATCTGCTACACTTGGCTGTTAATTCCTTCTCAGGCCCAGACCAGATCAGGGAACAGATTCTGGAGAGTTTTGTTTGGCAGAGTTCGTGACCTTGCAGGGTTCGACTTTAGAACTCTCACGAAATCTATATTTAGTTTTAAGGCATGATGGCTCACTCGGCTGGTGTGCTGTTATCTGCAGTGCAGAGTTATGTCCCTTATTCATGCCAGGATCTGCTGGTTGTGGACTTGAATGTTCAGTTCACCCTGTTACAATCGATGGACTGTCAGGAACAAAGCTGTAAATGTCTTTTAGGAACTTTGGTTCAATTCTTCTCCAATATTTATGGATATTGTTTGCAAACATTGTTATGCAAAGTTATTCAGACATTCAAGAAAGAAAATTGGATGCTCTATATTTCATGAACAGAAATTGTTCATTTTGTTCAGTTAGAACATGTTTGTTGACCTAACTGATCACTTGTCTGTCAATGACAACACACAATGGCACTGAGATAATGCTGAAATCAGCCTTAGAACAAACTCACTCGTGGAACTTAAAAAGGGAATGGTCTAATTCCATCATGATGATGGTATGCAGACACTGAACTGACATAGCCTACTAAATTCTGAAAACTATTTCATTAATTTCTATATTTTTATAGGGCCGGTGGGATAGCCCATGCTTAAAGTTTTTGCTTGTCATGCCAAAGACCAGGGTTCGGTTCCCCACATGAGCCCGTTTCTGACGTCCCCGCCATGATATTGCTGAAATATTGCTAAAAGCGGCATAAAACTAAGCTCACTCACTATATTTTTATAGTAAGATTTAACTGGTGTTAAAACAGAGTTAAGACTAATGTAGTTCCGTGTTAAAGCATGAGAAATATGACTGTCGGTTGTCTTGGTTAAAGCAATCTATATCTATGTTAAAGTATGGCGGATACCATTAGTTCGTTAACCACAGCATGAGCAACAACGTAAATACCGGTTTAAACTTTATCTTACCTTCATATCAGAATGTTGACATCTTATTGGTTTATACAATCTTGATAAAATAGTGCCCGAGAGGGAAATACATTTCTGAGTGGGTGAATAAATTCCTTTATTCCCTCCCACAAAGAAAACACCTTGCACATGGATTCCTAAGGAGAATAAATCTGATATACCCTACAAGGAAGGAAAACCATATGTTTTGAAGTCACTTGACACTTTACAAGTAACATAACCTCAAACAGCTTCTATCAAATTTTAATTTGTTTTAATTCTTTTACAGTGTCAGATTTAAACATGTCGGCAAGATCAATTGTTGTGAGTATCATGAGGATGTATGTATTTTTATGTGTCCTGCGTTTGGTTTTATACAGCTTACCTTGGCTCGTATAAAACCTGACGGGACTCATGAAACTACATAGAGCTCTCATGATGCTGTTAGAACTCGTACAACTTATATTAAGAGCTCACTTCCAGGATTAATGATGCTTGAGATGTATGAGGTGTTTAGTTTCGTGAACACTTTGTGGAGAAATCCAATTTCCCATTGTTTATATGATGTGAGAAGGTCGCTAAAAGGGAACATGCTGAATGAATAAACACCCTGCACCTTGCCTCGAGACTCCGTGATTAGTCTGCGGCCATTCATTCTCAGCCGAATCTGCACAGAGGAGATTGGAATAAAACCATCAGTCCTTGTGATGTTTTATCATGACGTTGTTTTTAAGAATTCTTTATAAATTTCACTTAAATTAAAATTTAAAATGTGAATTTGAATTTATTTTTTTATGAATGAAGTATTTGTAAAGTTGGAATTTATTTTGGGACAGAAGAGGTTTTCTTTATAATTGTCTGTTTATTTCTTTTGTGTGGTCTGATCATGAAGATATGACAGGTTAGAGCAGATTATAATAGATTTGGAACTTATCCTGTGGATGTGTTCTGTGTTCAGCTGATTAAAACCAGTGAAGGAAGCATTATTAGAACACCACAACACGAGAAAAGGACCTTGGACAACAGGATTCCTTCTGTGTTTAGGGTGGTAAGGTAGCCAAGTGGTTAAAGCATTTGCTCGTCACGCCAAAGCCCGGGTTTGAATCTCCACATAGATATAATGTATGGAGACCATTTCTTGGTCCCATGCAGTGATATTGCTGGAATATTGCTAAAAGCAGCGTCAACCCAACTCACTCACCCAATTGCTTTTAGATACATGATACAGGTTGTTATTATCCCCCGCAACGCGTTTTGCGGGGGGTATTAAAATGGACTCCGTCCGCCTGTCCGTCCGTTTGTCCAACCGTCCATCCGTGCACATTTGTCTTTTCTGGAGCAGAACTCTAAAAGCATTCAATATTTCTTCACCAAACTTGGCACATACATTGATCTGGTGGTGTACTGGTGCCTTTTGGCAGTTTTGGAATTCTGAATACAATGTTTTTGGCGTTTCCATGGCAACAAGTTCGACTTAGACTGAAATTGGTGGTAGTGCTCTTTTCCGGAGCAGAACTCTAAAAGCATTCAATATTTCTTCACCAAACTTGGCACATACATTGATCTGGTGGTGTACTGGTGCCTTTTGGCAGTTTTGGAATTCTGAATACAATGTTTTTGGCATTTCCATGGCAACAAGTTCGACTTAGACTGAAATTGGTGGTAGTGCTCTTTTCCGGAGCAGAACTCTAAAAGCATTCAATATTTCTTCACCAAACTTGGCACATACATTGATCTGGTGGTGTACTGGTGCCTTTTGGTAGTTTTGGAATTCTGAATAAAATATTTTTGGCGTTTCCATGGCAACAAGTTCGACTTAGACTGAAATTGATGGTAGTGCTCTTTTCCGGAGCAGAACTCTAAAACCGTTCACTATTTCTTCACCAAACTTGGCACATAGATTGGTCTGGTTGTGTACTGGTGCCTTTTGGTAGTTTTGGAATTCTGAATAAAATATTTTTGGCCTTTCCATGGCGTCAACTGAGACTGAAATTGGTGATAGTGCACCTTTCAATGCTCTCCTTCCACTTTTCTATATACACACCTAAATATTTGACATAATCATAACTCGTAGACATAATCATGAAGAGTATTTTGCCATTGCGGGGGATATTGATGACTTTGTCTTCTTGTTTCATGTTATAACTTGGCATTCCCATCTGTGTAATGTTGTGACAGGCAGCTGAAGACATCAGATAACATGTCTGCAGGGTATGATCAGGAGAAGCGAAAGAGCTCTTAGTGCATGGTTGACAGAAATGCTGTATGGAGGGAGATGTCTCTTGTCGCATACCCAGCTTGTTGATATCTTGTTGCAGAAGTGTACCTGTTGGGAGCTACTATTTCAAGTTCTTTTCAATATGGGTATGGGTGTAGCAGACTGTAATCCTAGTCATAGGTCTGAAACCAGTGGCAAGATTTCTTTCAGTCCAGTGACGTCTGCTGATACTATGATACTAATCCTGTGTCTGATCCGGGGGTTGTGGTTTAGACTAGGTCCTCGGCAACCTAACATGATTGCTACAGGCATAGAGTGGTTAGACTGAGTTGATTACATGTGTTCAGATTGTTGCTTGCTGCATCATACTCGGGGCGGTGGGGTAGCCTAGTGGTTAAAGCGTTGCCTCGTCACGCCGAAAACCCGGGGTCGAATCCCCACATGGGTACAATGTGTGAAGCCCATTTCTGGTGTCCCCCGCCGTGATGTTGCTGGAATATTGATAAAGGCGGCGTAAAACCAAACTCAGTCAGTCAGTACATCATACCCATGAAGCTCCTGTCTTCAGCAACCCATGCTTGTTGTAAAAGGCGACAACAAACCAACCAACCAAGCGTACTACATCGATCATTGGTCGATGATCTGACTTGATGCCTAATGACCACTCGATTAGTGCTGATTGTGGCTTTGAACAAACCAACAAATCTATGTCAGTGTGTATCAAACTGAAATCTCCTGAAAATAATTCGAAGTTCCATAATTGGGCTAGTAGTCTCAAAAGTCCCTGGTAGTAGTCTCAAAAGTCCCTAATCTTCCAAGCTTGCATAACACACTGGTCAATGCTCTAGTGACAGATAGAAGGTCAAGTCAGTGCACATTCCTCAGAAACCAGCACACACTGCCTACAGTTCATGGGCAACACAACTATCTCTCACTAAAATCTTAGCAGTGGAGGACTCCATTGTCCTTTACATAAAGCCTCTGACCTGAGAGTGGAGGAATTGTGGTTTGATGATATCAAAAGACATTAAATATGGCACTTGTTGTTACCCTGACTGATGCAGGGGAAGTGACAAGGACTGGTGGGCTTGGAGTCTGTATACTTGAGTGGGGCATCCATGATCAACTACAGCATGGTATCTCACTGTGCTAGCGTAATAAATCTGGCATCAGTCCAGATTAGTTCAACCAGACACACAGGCATGCAAATGACATTATTGTGAATGTGACGTTGAACCCAATGTCACCTCTACAGTGTGATAACCATGCATAACTCCAGTACCAGGTTACATTTGAGCACTCGTGACAGACTGGTGGTAGATGTGTCGTGATTTCCAGGCTGGTGGCTCCATTGTGGTTTGGTTTCCTCACTGTGTGTCCCATTGTAGCGTGACTGTGGACATCAGTGACAAATGACAGTCAGTAGAAGTACACGAAAGTACTTTGACATCCCCCACATGGGGACTATGTGTGAAACCCATTTCTGGTGTCCCCCTGCCATGATATTGCTGGAATATTGCAAAAAGTGGCGTAAAACTCACTCACTCACTCACTCACTCACTCACTCACTCACTCACTCACTCACTCACTCACTCACTCACTCACTCTCACTCACTCACTCACTCACTCACTCACTCACTCACTCACTCACTCACTCACTCACTCACTCACTCACTCACTCACTCACTCACTTTGACATCCTTCCGTATTTGTCTGTGGAAGTCCCGAATGTACTCGAATGAATATGTACACACCTGATACATAATCTGTTTCAGAGCATCTACGAACAGTTAATTGAAATACAAATTCAAAACTAAATGTGAAAAAGGAAAAGAAAATATAGTTCTCCTTGTTTAGACACTTAAATAAACGAGCAGTTTTTTAAAAGTGGCATTGTGTGACTTCTTGCTGGGGCGACTTGTTTCCGCAACTTCCAATTAGCGGAGATGACTAATTAGTGGTTTGTGCCTGTGAACGGAAAGTGAACACTTCTCTCGTACCGCAGGCATTCCTTAATGTATTTCCCTTAAACTTCCCTTGGCCTTCGCTTAAATATACATACATATAGGTTTCAGATGTTCTCAAAATATTGCAAGGATTCATGTTGAAGTGATAATTAAAGATATAACTTGAAATCAATTTTCATATTCAGAGCTCTGGTAATAACAGTGTTAAATTGCAGAGCTCTTTAAATAACAATGTTGAACAGCAGAACACTGTAAAAAACAATGTGGAACAGCAAAGCCTTGTAGATATCAATGTGGAACAACGGAGCACTGTTATTTTCTATTTTGATCAGCCAAATACTGAATAATAATATGGAATAACAAAGCATGATAAAGAACAATATGGAATGCCAAAGCACTGTAGTTAATGATGTAGAACAGCATGGCACTAACTACCAATCCTGCACAGCATAGCGCTGATCATTAAGCAAGGGCACATGTCATTTATAGATAATAATCAGGCAGGACATCAAATGTTGAAGTATTATGTGTTCCCACTGATGAGTGTTGATAGCCTATGTCTAGAGATGTGTTGTGGTTAATTACACCGACTAATGAATGAAACTGACGCTGTAATTACTAGGGCTGCGCAATATAACCGGTTCAGACATGAAAACGATACGTATTGCGATATGTTGATCAAAAACCGGTATTTTCACATGCATTCGGAAAACTTCGTAACACTCGGAAATCTTCGGATATTTCCGTTTTTCACACAGGAAGTCTTGCGTTTGTTGTAAAATCTCGACCCCAACAACGAACAATATTTATTGTGGTGCCAAATACTAGGGCAAAGCTTCAGTATGGCAGCATTTTGGGTTGAAAAAGTTCACGTTAGATGGAACTATTGATAAGAGGAACGCGGTATGTAAAATATGCAATGGTAAAGTAAATTAACAGTTTTTATTAAAGCTTAATCAAGCGTAGTGATTTTGTTGTGTTTTTGCTTTATAAATCAAGCATTAACTTCTTGCAATATATTGCAATACATATCGCAATATATGCTTTCGCATCGCAATATATCGCAATATGAAAATTCTCTGCAATACCCACCCCTAGTAATTACTGACAGATGCAAGGTGTGACGTCTCAATCATAGTTACCATTGCTATATGGCTGAAATAATGTCCATTTGATGTTCATCATTATTTTAACCCATGGTAACCAGTGCCAGTCTGTTTGTGATTAAAGCTACTGACAGTCATATTCGTTGGAACTGTAACTTATCTTTCCAGACACTGTTCTCACAGACCCAATCACTCCATACCCTGTTGCAATTAAACAAAGCAATCTTGGTGTGTTGAAGATCATGACTACCATACTCTTTACACTGATTTAAGATAGTTGTAGCACTAGTGGGCTTATCTTTTCAAACACTTTCTCTTTATACACCCCTCTCTTCAGATCATGTCTTTCATAAAACCTGTCTCTCAAGATGATGTGTTTCCAGATATTTTTCAAGACCCACAGTCTAGAATCTCAAAATACTGAGAAAAAATATGATGAAGTTTTGGGTTTTTAATGTTGTGTGTTTCCTTTTCTTATGTGATGAATTGATTGATAATATTTACTGCTGATGCATAGGCTCCAAAAGATGAGTCATTGCTATAAGATCCATGGGTTCTGTTACGTCTGCTGCGCCTTGAATAACCCCAGCCTGTGACGTCTGCTTGCCACTCTGCAATATGAAACCTTGTTTTAAACAAGCAGTCTTGCAATGAGGCATCCTGCTGTTGCTTGTTGCTGGAGAAAACTAATTGTGAGGGATTTGTCTGAGGAACTGACCACAATTTCCCCAATGGGTCATGGAAAGGTTGTCTAACAACAGGTGACTGAGAATGATGAGAATGTGTACGTGGGAAATTTTTGAAAATCGAACTCAGTATTGTCCAGTTATAATTCAGCTGTCATTGAGCTCAGGACATGTATTATACTGATCAGGATAGAGATTATCAAATCCTGACCTCAGCTTGAATGAAAGCAATCCTGTAATCAATAATAATCAATCATTATATTGGTGTGATTCTGGTTGACGAAAAGATGAATTGTTATACATGAATTGATTGAGTATACAGATGAAAACAGTATCTTAGACTTTGTAATATTGGTATTACAAGTATTATAAATTACACTCTCATTTTAACATCCTACTGTTTCAAAGTAGTAAGACATACTACACTTTTCACAACTACCCTTCGAATTATACCATTTCTACATGTATTTGCATTCATTAGCAACAGCAGAATTGTACATCTCTGGCAGACCTATCCTCCAATGCTGGTTGATAAACTGGAGGCCATAGGTTGGTTCAACAGTGTTGGGGAAAAAATTGCTGGTCAGCAAAAAATGGTCAGCTTTTCAGTGAACCCCTCCAGATTTTTGTTCCGTTTTGATTATTGATTATCAGTGGATGCTGTGGGGTACGTACAGTTATAAATACATAATATTCCTTTGTATTCCATCAATGGATACGACTGAGTTCATTCTCTTATAAATATTTAATATATCTTGTATTCAAACAATCTCTTTGGACCAGCTCTTCCTGAGGTCTAGAATGAGGGACATATTTATTGATTAGACACCATTATGTAAATGAAGCACCCCGCGATGGCTATTTGCTGACATGCCTCATAAAGGGTTAATTGGTTGTGTCTAGGAGATAGCCTGGTTAACCCTAACTACATTAGCTGATTAGAGCAGCACTCTAGTGGTGCTGATTGATAATGCAGTGGCTATTTCCATGTTGGGCATGATGTGGAGATGCTCGTGTTCTAAGCATATCCTCACCCATGGGGAATGTGAATAAATCCACTTGAGTAGCCGTGGCGTGAAAATAGACAGAGTTTTAGCTATTAATTACTGAATGGCCTGGTGTGTGTTGCTTCGTGATGCAGGGACTGCCTCGGATGCTGCTTCATCAGTTACTTTTCTTTCCCAGAAGTGATAGTGTTGTCATCCTGCAAGGAAAATCCACAGCCCGACATGTGATCTGTATGAAGATGCATGTGTCTTTTCTGTGTCATCTCTGTGTAATGTCTGTCCTTTGGGCCCCGTAGGTGCTAGGATCTGCTGATCATGGGTTCACTCTGTCATTCTTGACCTAATGGTACCAAACCTGTGCCTGTTGGCTTTAACCAAGGATTCTGAAGTGAGTGAGTTAGTATGGTTTTACGCGATTTTAGCAATATTCCAGCAATATCATGGTGGGAGAGTCGCCAGAAATGGGCTTCACACATTGTACCCATGTGGTGAATCGAACCTGGGCCTTTGGAAAGTCTAGTAGTGTCACTTCAAATTTTTCTACCTACAAGTAACTGCTAACCAGTGATAGGAGCAGATTAATTAAAAGTGAAAAGTTTATTTGACCTAGTTTGTCGTACAGACCCTGAAGCAAATATATCCAAGAAAGCCCACGCAAGTCTAGAAAATTGGCAAGTTTAGATTTCCTAAATGAAGAAAGTCTCAGGGCTCCTTTTCATTATATTTTAATATTTTTTTTACTATGAACTTTTTTCAGTAAAATATGTTCATTTCAGAGACTAGTTGTTAGTCTATATTTGACCCTGCTCACCAACTTTCTTTGTCCTTAGATATTAGAATCAAACGGGGTTAAAAACAGCTCAAATTTAGAAAAATGAAGATTATGTTACTAACTTAACTTTTTTGCATAGTCATCAAAAATAGTTGTTAAAAACTGTCGATATTGAGCTTAAAGATTTGGTCCCCTCTTTGGATCAACACAGGAAGATGTAACAATTGCCACTTCTGTTCGATGTCTGCTCTCTCTGTGTGCTATAAAGCAGTGTCTTTGATAAGAGAGTTTATCTTTAAGATAAGATCTGGTGCATCCCATGATGGCAGCACTTCCTGTAACTGCTATTACTGTCACCTACGAGATAGATCTGCTGTCTGCCCTCCATATTGTTTTTTGTCGTCTGCATGTCACTGTGCCCCGAGAGCAGATGGCTGGGAACAGAAGTAAAGCAGACGTCATCTTCAGCACTGTTGCTAGTCAATGAATATTGTTCACTGATTACAGGACTGGTGCCAGAAGCATCAGCTTTGGTAGAAATAAGATTATCATGTTGTCATTGAGCAGACGTCATCTTCAGCACTGTTGCTAGTCAATGAATACTGTTCACTGATTACAGCACTGGTGCCAGAAGCATCAGCTTTGGTAGAAATATGATCATGTCATGAATAAGTTCTTTTTTTATCATGGTGTTCTGGAAAATCAATATCAATTTGCATTTAGTATCCTAACCCGTTTTCTATCATTTCTGTTGTGTTTGTTGCAGCATGGGCGTTTTATATTTAAGAAATATATTAATATTTTGATAGGTATTACCATGGAGTAAGTAAACAGGGTTATGGGTGCTTGCAGGGTCTGTCTATATTTGAGTGGCAAGTTCCTCTCAAGTGTAATTGAATATAGAAACATGGAATACCAGGCTGATGACATGTGGAATGTTTCAGTTGATTCCAGGAATTTTACCAATATCTTATTGCACGTGCTCAGACCTCCATTACAGGGGTTTGTGAAATTCAAATGGAAGTGTCACTTATATGTTGCATGCAGTCTACAATTTTGATTAGTTTTAACGAAATGTCAGTCTCTCTTGCATCAACAGAGATTGCAATGCGAACAGGACACAGGAGGGAAAACTTTTAGGGGTAGAGGATGACATGGTGGTCATGGTGGATGTTCCTTGGTGGTGGAGACTTTGGAGGATGAAGCCATTGAAAACTTGGGGGTGGAGGCCTTGTTTTATCTTGGTGGGGTGGGTTTCGGGGAGGAAGGAGATTCTGGATAATATCAGTAAGAGACACACTGCTGTAGGATTGTTTGGTCTCAAGACATGGTGATTGTTCCGATAACAATATTGAGCAGATAGAATATCATGATGTATTGAAGTTGGATGATTTAGTCCAGATTTTATTATTTTTCCTTATCCTGACTCATGCTCTTTTGCTTGTCCCCTTCCTCTTGCGAACATAGTGGAACACTTGTATCTCCTTAATTGAAGCTCCCTTCAATGTAAAATCACTAATTGGTACTCACCCACGAGTTACCTCCCCTGCCGTAAGCGCGGGAACAGGTGTCGCCACCCTCTGGCCTCATGCTTCACTCTCTCCTTCTTCGCCCAGTGAGCAGGATGTGAGAGCGCCTGTGTCTCCTTACACACTATATCCTTTGGTTTTTCTTAGTTAGTTACCTTTTATAGTTTACTATAAAGGTATAGCTAGTATCCTTCAGTTATTTGCGTTAATAATTAATCGTATTTCTACTGTTTATTCACGTGAGTTCGTGATTGTTCAGCTAGTTTTACATTGATGAAAAACTGTACTATTTGTAGATTACGTTTTTCCGCTGCGGATCCGCATGTGGTATGCCCTAGTTGTACTACGCCTTGTGCGTTTGACTCACGTTGCAGTTACTGCATAAATTTAACCAATTCTGCCTTTGATAAATACCATCTTTGCGTCTTGAGACGTGTTGCAGATAGGTCACGCAAACTAGGTGTAGACATGGCCGATACGTCGGATTGCCCATCCAGTCAACTGCTGTCGAGTGATCCCCTCCCGTCTGGTGTTCTGCTTGAGACCCCATCGGAAGAGGGACGTGGGATGCAGTCCGTCACCTCTAAGAAGCGACCGGCCTCTCCAGACATCCAGTCATCGCAGACAAAGTCCAAGAGGGCCTCAACGTCTTCTCAACGCAGACTTCGTACCCCCAGGGCAGCGTCTTCCTCCAAAGGGAAATCTCACGAAGTCATCGAGAACTTTCTCAGGCGAGATCGTTCCAGCAGCAGAATTGGGCCTCTACGATGACCAGCCGATCATCATACCCGACATCACATACATACAAGAAGCGACCAGTGACAGCGACAGTGACGTCAGCAGAGATCAACAAGCAGCCTGATGCCTCTACACTGATGTCAGACGAGATCGCTGAGGGCCCCACCGCTAACACAGCAGAAAGGGCACCATCTACTACGTCGCAGATCATCCCAAACGATCTTATGAAACAGATCATGATTATGATGGAAGGCCACTATAGACTGGAGAAGCAGCCATCCCAGGGTCCGAGCCTTCGCGAAGGCTCCAACGTAGACAGCACCCCAGGGCACCATCTGTCAACGTAGCAGCCCGCGACAATGCAGCCTTCGCGAAGGAAGTCACAGACCACCTCGACGAAGGACCCAGATGTACAGCCTTCGCGAAGGCCTTCGCGAAAGCGGAAGAATCATCACCTTCTTCAAGGCCATACTCAGATATGGAATCTGATCACCAGACCACACGCATGAAGCCTTCGCGAAGGTCATATCATCGTTCCCCAGGACCGGACGCTGAAAGCTTCGCGGCGCGTTCGCGAAGGACACCTGAACCCAGATCGCGTCTTCATCTAAAAGATCAGCAAGGGACTACACAAGAGCTTCGCGAAGCTATCAGTCCCCTCATAGATCGCCAAGAAGGTCAACCTATCGATATAGATCACCAAGACGATCACCTCGCCGATCACCACGTCGATCACCTCACAGGTCTGCACATAAGCCTACAACTAGATCTCCACAAGCGTCAAACGATATAGAGATAGAGCCACACAGCCCTACATCAGAAGAGCAACAACCTCTTATCTATGATGATGGAATGGAAGATGATGGAGGAATTATTTTCTCAGATGCAGAGATAAGATATTGGATGGTCAATAATCTAGATCTCTCATCACCTTCCAAGAGTGGCAATAAAGCAGACTTATCTGATGAAAGAAGATGACGCAGATGCTATTACACTACCCCCAATCGACCGATTAGCGGTACCTCAGAACCTAGATACAGCATTTAACAAAGCCACAAAGGTTCAGACGCCACATCTGCCAAATTTCAGCGCCAAGAAGTTCTCCACGCATAATATGGAACCCTTCTTCAAAGCGCAAGACATCGATGAGAACTATAAGCTGATCTCGATGCCAAGAACAAGTACTACAAGATTGATGATCGAAATTGGTTCAGATAGAAACCATGACGAGTATGTTCTTCGGTCTAAATAGATCTAGAACAATAAATGAGACACTTATCTCCAGATTTGAACACGACCTCTGAAGATGACAGAATGATTTACTTTCGGCCCTACTGATGCAAAAAAGAAGGACCAGCAGTTTTAACAGATCATCTGGCGTCTGTCTCAGCAGCACTGACCTTAGCTCGTCGTCAAGGCCTCCTAGCTTCCTGCAACTGGGGTGAGAACTTTACAGCTCCACTATATACAGCCCGTGGTCTTCCCCATCCATATTTGACGGAGGAATAGACACAGTCTCCAAAGAAGTCACCAAGGATTCTAGAGAAGTCCTGATGATTAAATCGATGGACCGCTAGCCAGTGTCATTCGACAGACTTCACAAAGATACTCAGGAGATCTAAATTCACGGGCCTACAAAGAGCTAGAGACAGGAAGATTGCCAGTTCCAGGGGAAGAGATTCTTTTAAATTAAGCCCATATGGCAACTATAGAGGAGGGTCAGGACGAGGCAGGACACCCAGAGGTTCCCGCAACTATAAACGCTGAAAGACAGGTTGAACGACTGGAGTCTTCCACCCCAGCCGTTCCAGTACAACCGTCACAAGTGGGTGGGCGTCTTCAACTACACTGGAAAAACTGGGGAATACTTCAAGACACCTATGTCTCCAACATTCTTCAACGGTTTATTATCCCACTACAGGCCAAGCCTCCACTAACAGTCAACCCTCACAAGTTCGAGGTAGAGGCACAACAACTACTAAAGTTAAGAGAGGCGGTTACATTACTCCTAACCAAGCAGGCCATAGAAGTAATAGAGCAAGGAAACATCGAACCAGGTTTCTACTCCCCAGTTTTCCTAGTACCCAAGAAGAACTCCAAGGAGAAATACAGACTCATTTACAACATGAGCTTATTCAACAAGACTTACTTAAACAAACCACCCAGGTTCACTATGATACATCTACCGCAGCTACGGCAGATGATTAAGCCCCATGGACTACATGGGCAGTATAGATCTACAAGATGCTTATCTGCACATCCCAATACATCCCGAATCCAGGAAATACCTTCGGTTTACGCTAGGCGGGTTACATTACCAGTGGAAAGTACTCCCATTCGAATAGCATCAGCCCCATGGTTATTCACGAGGATAACGAAACCGATTGTTATCTATCTACATCGTCAAGGGCTACGCGAGTGCGTTCTTCCTCGACGGACGGGATACAAGTAGATCAAGATCCACAGCATCTCAAACTACAGTTAAACTACATCATAAAGCTACTAACACAGCTGGGATGGTTAGTAAACTTACACAAGTCGGACCTAGTACCATCGCAAGATCTGCAATTCCTAGGAATCCGATTTATCACCAATCTCAACCGTATAGTAGTACCAGAAGACCGTTGGCTCAAGATCCAACAGATCATTCCACCAGCTCTACTGTCACCGCTACCACTTCGACAATGGCAGAGCTTACTAGGTCTTCTAACATCAGCCCAAGACTTGACAGTCATAGGCAGATTACAGTTACGTCCGTTACAGGTCTTCGTCAATACACATCTCGACGACCTACAACCATTCAGTCTACCGATACATCTCAGACCTCATCTATTATGGTGGACAAAGAAATCGAATGTCTGCGAAGGGATTTGTTTAGCAGAGCAGGAATTCAAGACCCATCTATATGTAGACGCGTCGCTCCAAGGTTGGGGAGCTCATCTCTCCAATCGGACGGCATCAGGGTTATGGACTCAGCTAGAAAGCAAACTCCACATAAACGCATTAGAGATGAAAGCTGTAATCAACGCCATAAGACATTGGAGCAACATTCTACAGAATGCGCACCTGATGATACATACCGACAACTTCGACAGTGGCGTTTTATGTGAACAGACAAGGCTCAACGAGATCGCCAACCTTTTGAATTTAACCTTTCAACTGTTGAATTAATCCAAGATCTAAATCTACATGTCAAAGCATGCCACATTCCGGAGCCAGGAATATACTAGCAGACGCACTCTCGACGCCACATCTACCGTCACGACAGAATGGATGCTCAATACAGAGATATTTGCACAGATAATCAAGCAAATAGGGCCCGCTAGTAGATCTATTCGCCACAAGGTTCAACAATCAACTACCGACATTAGGTGTCACCAGTGCCAGACCCACAAGCATGGGCAACAGACGCTCTAAGCATTTCATGGGAAGGCCTCAATGCGTCGCCAGCGTTTCGCTTCAGCAATAATACCTCTAGTATTACAGAAAATCAACCAAGCGCCAGAGCCTACAACTCACTTTGGTCGCTTCTATTGGCCCGGCCAGAACGTGGTTTCCGCCTTAATACAAGATATCGGTCAACCGCACTAGAACTACCCAAGCGCCAAAACCTGTTAATACATCCTCACACCAAACAGGTGCACAGAAACCCAGAAGTATTCAAACTTCACGTATGGACTG
This sequence comes from Haliotis rubra, assembly GCF_003918875.1. NCBI lineage: Eukaryota > Metazoa > Mollusca > Gastropoda > Lepetellida > Haliotidae > Haliotis > Haliotis rubra. The sequence goes on along the minus strand of NW_025767306.1, from coordinate 452,761 downwards.
TATTAAAATGTGTTTAAACAAGAGAGGATATTCTACCAGGGCTGCAAAAGCGATCACGCTTGCCTTACGATACTCAACGTAACTTGTATGCGATGACAAGTGGCAAAGTTTCAAAAATTATGCAACAAACAAGGGTTTTACAGCGAGAGATGCTACATCCTCCTCAAGTGGCAGACTATTTGTGTTACTTACGGCAAAACAAACATTTAAAAGGCTCGACATTGTCAACATATCTTGCGCCGCTTAGTTCTGTGATTTCTATGAGAACGGGTGTTAAATTAACAAGAACACCAGAGTTACTGGCCTTACTACGTGCTTTCGATTGGAGGACCAAAGCGGAAATTCCACGCCCCAGCTTGGGATCTGAATGTAGTTTTACTGACACCTCACAAGTGAGGATTACGAACCATTGGAATCGACAACGTTTGAATTTCTCTCACAGAAAACAGTCTTCCTGTTATCGCTAGCCACGGCAGCCATAATATCTGAAATTCATGCTCTAGATTATGAGAGGATACAGTTTGATGAAAATCAAAGACAGCGCACCTGGGATTAAGATGGGATTTCATCGCTAAAAATCAACTACCAGGTCAACCAGACAGGTTATTTCACATCCCTGCGCTATCCTCAATTCTTGGATCTCAAGATACATTGGACTTATCTCTATGCCCAGTACGAGCTCTCATAATCTATTTACGTCGTTCCAAAACAAGGCGAAGATCGCTCAGAAGATTGTTCATCCCGTTATAACCTACAAATCAGACAGAAGTCTCTCTTACCACCATATCAATATGGATAAGAACTGTCATTTTACGCCTATATAGGGCAGCAGGACTGGACCCTCCAACAGCATCAAATCCCCATGAAATCAGGGCATTGGCATCCACCCTCGCCCTTCATGGTAACTGTTCATTGAATACAATTATGGAAGGATGCTTTTGGAAATCTAACATGGTGTTTGCTAATCACTATCTCAGAGATATCACCACCGAGGACGTCTCTGGCATTCATCATTTCGGTCCTTTGGTCCTCGCTCAGCAATTGACAGTCCCTCGTAGGCGTTAATATTCACCCCCACGAGATTATTAGATATATGATACATATATTCACTAGCTTATAACTCCATGGAGTTCTAGGGCTATGTACATATTTAGCTTAGGTTATTCAACCTTAAGCTCATACTGAGTTATATTCAGTGTACAGCTACGTTAGAGTAGCAGTTTATATATATATATTGATATATCAGTATATTAGTAAGGTAATACCCCACTTATAGTGTATATATCTATGGATTATTATAAGGAAATATCCTAAGTCTCAATGCCTTATGAAGTTCCAAGAGGGGTATTACAATATCACTTACTTAAATCACTAATTAATCCAAAGTATTCTGTTTACCCACCACCTCTCGATTGGATTCTACAAGCAAAGAGCATGAGTCAGGATAAGGAAAATATGTAATTTTCTGAGTAAAATTGATATTTTATACTTATCCTGACTCATGAGGTTAGCCCTCCCATCCTCCCCACATAACACTTTGGATTTCCCTGTAAATTCAAGTGTTGGGCTCGCAAAATCAGGAGAGAGTGAAGCATGAGGCCAGAGGGTGGCGACACCTGTTCCCGCGCTTACGGCAGGGGAGGTAACTCGGGGGTGAGTACCAATTAGTGATTTTACATTGAAGGGAGCTTCAATTAAGGAGATACAAGTGTTCCACTATGTTCGCAAGAGGAAGGGGACAAGCAAAAGAGCATGAGTCAGGATAAGTATAAAATATCAATTTTACTCAGAAAATTACATATTTACATTTATATCTCAACTGAGTGGGATAGTGAACTACAGAAAGGCAAAAACCGAAACACATTTTATTTGGCTCTGATGGCAGTCTTGGAGTTCGCTGGGTCCTGTTCTGACCTGAACGTGATGTGTACATGTTACGTACACCATTCTTAAGAAAAATACAGATAATGGATGAGTTGGGTAAATAGTATTATGGCAGAATATTTCTAGAATTATGACGTGTGGTCAGTTCCTTCTTTGTCTTGTCTTCATTTCATGCAAGGTAGACATGCAGAAGGTGAAATTGTCAGTTGCCTGAATGGCCTCTCTTTTTGTCCAGGCAGTAGAAACATGCAGATGTCAGACAGTCCGTTCCCTAAGTCTCTTCTCTTTGTTTCAGGCAAGGGTGACATTCAGAGCAGACTGGACAACGCCATGCAGGATGTAAACGACAAGTACCTCCTTTTGGAGGAATCTGAAAAGAGCTGTGTGCGGACAGCCCTCATCGAGGAGCGGGCCAGATACTGTGTCTTCGTCAGTGCTCTCAAGCCGTTTGTTGTGAGTAGAGCCAGGACTGAATGCTGAACCCATAACAAGATTTGAACAGGGATTAATAGTTTCTAAAAATTGACTAGACTAACATGTAGTCCCAGAAATACAGTTATCTTTTTTAAAGATCTGTATCTTCAAAGTATACAATAAAACCTAAATGTGTCCAGAGCAATGATTTCCAAGAGCAGACGCAATCTAGACTTGCCAGTCGTTCTTGATGTTGGCTGGATTTATTTCTTAATGTGTTCTTTATGTTCTGGGAGACAGATAACTAACTAAAATCTCAACTTAACTTTTGACTTTTTCTGTTACTGAACAGCTTTATTTCAGACTGCATGGAGCTGCAAGGTTTCTGATACAGCTTTTAGCAATAATCACTCATCAGGCGTACCCAAACATTCTACTGTCCCAGATGATACTTTGGGGAAAATATGTGAATTGATTAAACAGATGTAATCTTATTTCAGTGAAATATCTTAATTTGGGTGATTTCAGTAATACTGTTGAATTGAACATTATTTTTCCTGAGTACAAATGTAGTAATGCCTGACTTTTGACAGTGTTATTCCTCCATGAATGTACACGCGTCTGTGTGTTTCAGGACAATGAGATCAGCCTCCTCACAGAGGTCACGCACCTCCAGGAGATCATCGACAGCTTGTGTAATCAGAGTTCCGACCCCAGTACACTGCCGCCATCTAGTGAGCAGGTGATCATGGACCTGAAGGGGGTCGACCACAGCGTGTGGAACTTTCAGGTAAAGGTAAAGACCGTCTGACAGGGAGTATTGTTTGATGTGGCTGTGGAGTCCCGTCTCAGTCAGGATGTATGGTATCAGTGGGAGGAGGACAAGTATCCAGACATTTCCACGCAAAAAGTCATTTATATATATATTGTTTCCAAATTTAAAAATGTTTTGGTCATTTTGGATGAGTCACTCCAAAAATAAGCCAGTAGACAAGAAAATAGTTCACTCTGACATTAACAGTGCCACATAGTGCAAGATTGATATGTACTCCTTTGCAAGGTAAAGATAGTGTGGAAGTGTAATTAATTCTATCTTCTTGTATCTCTAATTACCTTGTAAATATTTTGAAAAGCAACTATTGGGCCATCTCTTTGAATACCATGTCTATTCATGTCAGCTTGGCATGATATAAATGTGAAAGAATTTTTAAGAAATCTGGTAAGTTTGTCATTGATACTGTTATATAGAGATAAGTAGTATGTATTTGATCATCCTGGATGGGACATGTGTGGAGTTTTGTCTCACTTTGCAAGCTTTCTCTGCACTGTTTGATCTGTACCTGGTATTTTTCTCATTTTGATATGCCTGTCTGACTCACTTTAGTCATTAAATGCCTCTCTTCTCACCCAGCTCACTGGTTTGATACCTCTTGCTGAACCACTTAAGTCATTTGATACCCCTTTCTGACCTTTATATGCCTCTATTCCATTCCTTGTGATACCCCTCCTGACATACTTTAATGGTTTGATACCTTACTTTGGACCCAATGCTGTTATTACAAAGCAACCAACCCACTTCATCCCCACACACCCCAATCTGCCCATCCTTGGGTTTAAGACCTTGTTAGGGACCGAGATTGGTGAAGTACCACTTGATACCCCTTCTGACTGCTTCATTGGTTTGATACCTCTTTTCTGACCCAATTAGTGAATTGATACTCCCTTCTGATCCACTTCAGTTGTTTAATACCCTTTTCCTGTGTACCCACCATCTAGCCCTGTAAAGCAGCTACCACTCTGAGGATAGGGCTCCTGGAAGTGAAACCGTCTGTCATGTGTTCTAAAGGTTGACACAAAACTTTGAATGGCTGTACTGAGAATATTCACAGCCCATAAATTTCCATGTCAGTTTGAAAGAGTATGTATTAGGAGATAGACAAGCCATGTTTACAGTGCAGCACATTACATGGGGATTTGACTGAGCTGAAGAAATCTAGAACCATACATGGTTATATTTTGAGCCATGTTCTTCTCATTTGATACCTCTTACCAAAGACATGATATTATCCAGATTTTCAAGTTTTGTTTTTGTTTCTTCAGTAAATACTATTCATTTATTCTGGTGCGGTGGTGGGGAGTTAATGAGGGGGTGGATGGGTGGGAGAGTGAGAGTGAATGCAAGGGATACTTGAAGATAATATTGACCAATGGTGGGGTTTAATCTGGTTGGTGAGTGAGTGACACTTGAAGATAATATTGACCAATGGTGGGGGTTTAATCTGGTTGATGAGTGAGTGACACTTGAAGATAATATTGACCAATGGTTGGGGTTTGATCTGGTGAGTGAGTGAGTGACACTTGAAGATAATATTGACAAATGGAATTACAGATGTAAACAACAACAACAACAACAACATAACAACTTGAAAAATGAAAAGGGACACCATGCATATCCAACCCCTAGATCTTTTGGACACTTGGTGTAATAGTGATATTTGATACAACTGTTCAGAGTGCAAGTATCACCATGACTCATAGACTAGCAAATCTGACACACTGTGTGTCGGCAGGAAGGAAGTACTTGTCATAGCGCCAAGCTGCTCAGTGAAAACGCTGTCTCTGATCCTTCTATCACTCTGTTCTGCTTCTTGTGTTCTTTGTTAACAGCTATTCCTGGGAAGAATCGACAATGGAGTTGTTAAGTGTATTATATATAGTATTCAAAAAAGGTTAAGAGACATCTGATTCTTTCATGTTACTACAGATAATCTGACCTGGCCACTTGAATAGACCACGATTTATTAATAGTCTCATTATGAAATATGTGTTTCTGAACAACTGCAGCCTTGCTGGGAATTTGGTTTTGAATTAAATAAAAAGACATTCTTTTCTTTTATCTTTAACTCCTGCGAATATGGAAATGATAATCATGATTATGGGGATAAATAATGTATATTATATATCTGCTTTAATATAATTCATTGCAAGAGAATATCAGAATTGTGCAAAGGGAGATAACTCTGTATAAATCTTTCAGTTTTCTTTGAGTTTTGAAAATCATAAACATCTGTTGATTGTTTTGCTGAAGGAGTTTGTGTGTCTTTCTTTTTTATTTTGCTTCTGAATATTTTGTCTGTTGGAAAATGACAACGTTTCTTTGTAGTCATGTAGATTGTTCTATTTTTCCAGCAGACGCCACCAAGTTCACCCAGCTCACTAGGATCGCGCAAGTCTAGCATGTGCAGCATCAGCAGCATTAACAGCTCCTCCAGCGGCTCCACGCAGTCGCACTCGCCCAGCCACCACAACGTGCGCAACCGCACAACTTCACAGGTACACCTCCAACGTTGTATTTGTCAGTGCTCGGTAGAAATTTGTCCTGTGAAATGTTTAACAATGTGATTAACTATACCATATCTTTGTTTGTTATACCATGGCGGGACTACTTTAAATTTGCATTATTCAATTCCCGTACTACACTGAAGTATATCTTGTCAGATGCGTCATTGCCGTACTGATTGCAGCAGCTGGTTTCTGACAATATTGAGAATGATGTTCGTGACATCAATCACTTGTTGGCTCGTTCAGGCTCAATTTTTTACATTCATATAACTCATGAGGTGTTAAGCAACAAACAAGCTCTATTGTACAGTAGAGAGAATAATCTTGGTTAGTCTTGTAATGTTTGATCTGTGCCTAATGGAAACCAGTCTGAATGCTTGGATCCCACCACTCCCCTACACTGTTACATGTAGTCTCTCTTACAGATCCCGAAGCATGGCTTTGATGAAATATTCATCCCAGGCTTTACTCACATCCCTGTTTGAGCTTTTCAGGAAGTTAAGATACTTGAAGGTTCCAATATAATATTGTTTATTTCAGAGACTATATTAATCTGTGTGATATGCTGTGATAACAGAGTACAATGAAACAATAACGTAACAGTCTATATTTCTGTATATATGGTAAATCATTGAGAGTTGTCTCAATTTCTTATAAATATATACTAATATGATATCAGAGCAACCACTCTTGTCTTTTTGCTGTCATCAAACAATACGTTTTTTCAATGTTCAACCAAAATCCTCTTCACTGTCATTTACCCATTATCAGTTGTGCTCCTAATAGTACATTAGAATATAGGGTTGTTTACCCATTATGCCTTTTTGTAATCCCATGATCACTGTGTAGTCGAACGTTCTTATCGTAACAGACGTAAACGCTGTTATCTCCTCTTCCCATGATTCCCTCCATCACTCGATCAGTCTTTCCTGGCACTGCATATAACCTACATGATTGCTGCATGCCTTCATACCATCCAGTCAATGATCGTGTCCGCTGAATCGTGTCGCCAGCTGGGTCGATGTCCATTTATTTGCAGATGTTCATTATTTGAGCTACGACATTGAGCTACTGGTGCATGCTATATTGAATCATGTTTATGGTGTCTGCGGTTTGTGCATGTTGCAGTCAATCAAGACGCTTGCTGTATGCAGCGCTGCTGCTCATTAGGCCGTCACATCAGGAAATTTAACTTTCGTGAAATTATGGTTTCAGTTTTAAATTGAGTTTCTTGTCACTGACAGCTCTTGTAAATCTGAAATGCACAATCTTTATGACCCAATTGAAAAGGTTACATTAGCAATTTTCCACAGAAATTTAAGTCACATCTGATTCCTTGTAAGACGTGTGATTTTTACACAGTTTTTTCTTGAAGTCATTTGTCCGTTTAATATTTGGCATTTTGGGGCGATAATGGTAAGGTCCTGAGCTGTCTTGGCAATATTACCGGTTTGTACCAATTTTGGATATAAGGCGTATACGAGCAGCCGTTCTGAATACCCGACAACCATCATGCATTTGGGCATGTGTATGCTATTATTTTCTCTCTCCACACACACAGCAACCGACCGTGGGAACTCAACGCTTAATGAGCGTGTCATCACAGGACTCCGGCTTCACGTCCCAGGATACGCTGTTCTTGCGGCCCACCACTCCCCTATCCCTTAATCTGCCACAGGTAGGCTTTGTCCCCACACTTCGTCTAGACCGTACACGCCAACAGTCGGCAACTGCCTCTCAGCATCTAGACATTAGTCATAGATCTGCCTGGTTTTACCCTCGTCTTGACAGAAACCTCTCCTCCGTCAAAGTTTCACAAATGTTGAAGTTATGAATATTTGCCCCGAGTGGAGATTACCTCTTTGCAGCATGAAGAATGAAAACTGTATTTTACCTCATAAAATTGGAAATATGTTATACCGTCCATCCCTTTCCTTGAATGCCTTCACAAATGTTGAAGTAATGAATATTTGCCCCGAGGGGAGATTACCTCTTTGCAGCATGAAGAATGAAAACTGTATTTTACCTCATAAAATTGGAAATATGTTATACCGTCCATCCCTTTCCTTGAATGCCTTCACAAATGTTGAAGTAATGAATATTTGCCCCGAGGGGAGATTACCTCTTTGCAGCATGAAGAATGAAAACTGTATTTTACCTCATAAAATTGGAAATATGTTATACCGTCCATCCCTTTCCTTGAATGCATCTGGTGATATATTGATATGAATTACTGTTCGTCTGACCAGTGCCATTCAGGGCCAAACATCGTTTCCTGGTCAGCATGGCATTTCCTACAGTATATCCATGTTATCTCTGTAGAGTCAGTTAATCCCCCCCAATATTGTAAGCATGTACCTGATCATGCATGAGTAAGCACTATGGATGAATGAATGATCCCTTTGGGGTATACCGATCAGTGAAGAAAAGCAAAGAAATACTATTGTACACGCAATATGAGTCCGATGTTTCGTAGAATATATATTAATACTGCTCTTTATTGTTGTCGTACTACAATTTCAAAGCTGTATGTAAGTAGGTCTGACACAAAAACCAATCAGGTATTTCAAAACAGGAGGGGTGGTAGGGTAGCTTTGTGGTTAAAGTGTTTGCCCGTAATGCTGAAGACTTGTTTTCAATTTCCAACACGTGTGCACTGTGTGAAGCCCATTTCTGGTGTCTCCCGGTCATGATACTGCTGGAAAGCAGCGTAAAACCTTACTATCTGCAAAACATGAATTGAAATATTAGTGAAATGGAAGTAGAAACACTTGTCTCCATACAGACAGACAGTCCACATTCATGAAGCAATGTTTAATATTTCAATGTTATAAGAAGCTTCAGAACTATTTCCCTTTTCTTGCTTTCACAACATTTGTTCAACTTGCAACAATAATCATGTCATTCCATAGCATCGTCATGGCAACAGGTGCCCCTCAGATCGATCATGTCATATACTTAGTCAGATGTTAGGTCATTGCTTGCTGTGAAAAGTGCCTCAGTCATCTCAGTCATACCTACACTCATTGGTCATTTGGAAGAGTAGCTGAACTCTGGGAATGCCATGGTCACTGTCACAGACAATCGTTGAGTTGATCTCTTTTATGAGGAAAAAATAAATACTTGTACTGTTTCTAGTGCAGGAGTGGCGGTGGAGTAGTCTAGTGGTTAAAGCGTTGGCTCGTCACGCCGAAGACCCGGGTTCGAATCCCCACATGGGTACAATGAGTGAAACCCATTTCTGCTGTCCCCCGCCGTGATATTGCTGGAATATTGCTAAAAGCGGCGTAAAACCAAACTCAGTCAGTCGGTCTAGTGCAGGATGTTTAGTTGTTTTGCACAATTGCAGACATATGTATTTATGAGGATCACATTAAGAATGACTCCTCAGCAATCCATGCTTGTCTTGAGAGGCGACTAACAGAAAAGGCGTGGTTGATGCTTGTCCTCACATCCTAGTTGAGTAGAAGGATGCTCATGATGTCAGTCACTGGATTGTCTGGTTCAGCCTCAGACATATACAGACAACTGTCATATAGCTGGAATAATGCTGAGTACAACGTTAAACAACAAACAACAGACTTTCCAAAAAGACTTCCTCTTTAGCATTGACCACAGACTAAATATGCATTCGATAAGATGTTGCTCACAAACTATCTTTAGTCACATTTTTTTGTAATCTATCATAAAAGGAGCAATCAAACAAAATATATTGAACCAAGACTTATTCTGTTTTTGTTTATTGTGTCGGGGCGGTGGGGTAGCATAGTAGTTAAAGCGTTGGCTCGTCACGCCGAAGACCCGGGTTCGAATCTCCACACGGGTACATTGTGTGAAGCCCATTTCTGGTGTCCCCTGCCGTGATGTTGCTGGAATATTCCTAAAAGCGGCGTAAAACCAAACTCAGTCAGTCAGTCAGTTTATTGTGGCTTCTGAATGTAACTAAACATAAATAAGTTGCTGATCACCCCGGAGAGTAAAACCAGGTTTCTAGTGCATTTTACTCAGCTTCCAATAGAATGTTTTTAACTACGTAGACACTAGGCATTGGTATGTCAAATATGGCAGGACATGCAGTGTTTGAAATTTTGACAGGTCTTCGGGGGTCCTTGAAGTTTGCTCAGTAAGTGTTTGAATCTAGGGTCTTTTTGAGTTACGGCAAGGACCCTGGAATTTCATGTTTAATTTCGAACACTGTCTTGCATTGTCTAGGTGTATCAACAGTAAGCTTGCACACCATCACCGAACTATCAGATGATTTTGTGGGTGTAAGTGTTGTGTGTCCAGCTTGCATTTTACCATCACCTGCCCACCCTCAGTGTTGTGCCTTTTAACCTCTAATTGCAGCTTGCTGCTTCTTAATGCTTCAAGTACCTTGAATCTGTAACGTGCATCGAGTGCATTGAGACAGACAAACTGAGACAGACCTTGGTATTTGGTTGACGGATTTTGATTTACGGTCGAAAAAATTAGTCAAAAGTTTGATTTGATTTGGTTCCTTTACTTGATAAGAAAATAAAGAAAAATGATTTATGGTTGCAAATTTTTTACTTGCAATCACATAAATATCTCTGATAATTTTGGTAAAAGAAGTTTTTACAGTCATTTGACTGGGTTACATTTGCAGTGTGCATTCATATTCATATTTACAGTCATTTTTGAAAAAAAAAAAGCTTTTCATTCTGATATTTTCTGTCAGTTTTTAAGTTCAGTTAATCCGTAAACCAAGCCAAAAACGAATAATAAAACCTTGTGTTAAGATTAAGTTACAAATGTTGTGAGATGGTAATATATTGTTATTAGCTTACCTGGCTTTAACATCATACTCATATGTAACGTCACCCAGTCAGCTGAAGACAGCATCTCGCCTTAGGAGAATCAAAATATGGATCTGAAGTCTTGAGTCTTTTGTATTAAAACAATTATTACTTTTTCAAGTTTTGATATGTTTGTATATAGTTAATATTGTAATAATTTGTTGACAAGAAAGACAACTATTTTCAGAACTCGGACAAGGACAGTACTAGTACTGGTACCCCTGACGTTGACTCCACCCCAACCACACCCTCAGAACACTACCCCGCTACCCCGTCTGCCAGCTCCACATGGAACAACTGGCCTAATGCCCCCAACAGCGCTCAGAAGGGAGATGACTTCCGCCCACACACGATTTCGTCTGCCTATGAAAAGTCACATCACAATCGCCCAGCTCTGAAAGCGGAACTTTTCCAACCTCCAGCACCGGAGATGTTAGAGAAGCTGAAGGAGGCCGATTCCCGTGGAGCTCAGGGCGGAGCTAAACATGGACGTCCACACAGTACTGTGAGTGCGTCGCCATACTCGCGACCGTCTGCTACAATCAACAAGATGCAGCCAGTCCTCCCACCGCTTGGGCCCAAACCCAAACCCAAGGCTGTGCCACCTCCTATGGTGCCTCATACAGGTGAGTTTTGTAGGATGACTTCATTTGCCATATTGAGTTACGTCCTTTAGCCATGCCTGGGTTTGCTTGTTTGATGAATGCAGTCATAAGATAATTTGCAGTATTATTAGTTTCGTGGAAAACTTTTCAAGGAATAATTTAGATTTCTGTTTATTATAACCAAATTTATAAAGGTGAAATCTGCTTTAAAAAAGCAGGGGCAGTCGGGTAGCCTAGTGGTTAAACCGTTCATTCGTCACGCCGAAGACCTGTGTTCGATTCCTCACATTGGTACAATTTGTGAAGCCCATTTCTAGTGTCCCCTGACGTGATATTGCTTGAATATTTCTAAAAGCGGCGTAAAACTAAACTCACTCACTCATTCACTCACTCACTCAAAAAAAGCAATGTTGATAAATGTATAAATATTTTGTTGTCATCAATAGTGTGGGTTGCTCTGTATACATATATTTTTGTAGGCTCTAAATTAGTGGAGTTTTCAATGTATGAATGTTTTGAATGCTTCACAAAGAGTGTGTGTTCGATGTACATGAGTGGTATGCTTCACGGAGCTGTGGTTCACAGGGTACTAATGTTTTGCTCTCTTCAATAGAGGGAGATGTGTGTGTGTGTCTGCACCAGTACTTGGATAATTGCGTGTGTTACATTATTTTGTGGGTATCCTGGTTTCAGTTTCCCAATCGCCGATCTACGCAAACGCCGCTGAGATAGCTCAGATGGCTGCTGATAAGAAGAAGGACGTGGAGCCAGTGATCGTCCACTCCCCCGACAGCGACACATCGTCCTCGCCCCCAACCCCATCTAATAATGCTGCTGCACAGGTAACGACAGGACTCCGGGGGCTCCAGCTGGCCATGTCATGGTCACATCATCACTCCTGTAGCTGACTCATACAAGACTTAACCACTGGGCTTCTGTGGACATCACCAAGGGGGACAACTCTTACAGTCTAAGGGCGATAACTCTTACAGTCTGAGGGGATAACTCTTACAGTCTGAGGGGATAACTCTTACAATCCAAGGGGGATAACTCTTACAGTCCAAGGGGGATAACTCTTACAATTCTGTTTTACTTGTCATCAAAGTTTCCATTTCATCCTGTGCTGTTATATATTGTTATCTTGGTGCTGTTTGTATCATAGATCCATGTTTGATAAAGGGAGATAAGATTTCTTAGAGATCTAATTGCAGCAGACTAAACCCAGGCCCCTTGTTCAACAAAGCCATCTTATGCCTGAAATAATTGTAATTCATATATTTTATCTCTATAGGTAATGTTATAGTTCTAAGATTGATTTTGGGACAGATCCCTGGATATATGACTGGGGAAAGAAAATTATTTGAGTTGAAATGTGTCAGTTGTTTCTGTCATATATTATGAACTGATATTTCAATTTCCTTTATTCAAAAACTAGAAACGTCTTGGAAGAACCCACAATATATTTTCTTGTTTTAAATTTAGTCAGTGTCAATATATTTGTTCAGTGTACACTTGTAATTGAATCCTAATAGGTAGGTAGATAAGGGTTTCGGCCGACTTTGGGCCTTAAAAGGCCTGTATGCGCCCTGAATCCTGATATGGTGTAACATATTGTTGTCTCCCTTGGTGACATTCACAACTCTATGAAACTGTCTCGCCATTATATGTGACTAATTCTTTAATGATTGACATGCTGATTGCTAACACTGAAACCAGTTGTAGAGCATGCTCTCTCAATCAAGCAAGCTGGAACTTTCCTCTTTGTTTGACATCATTTTCTTTCAAACTTTGCTCTTCTGGAAACAGCATTTGATGCTTGTTTGATCTACTTCTATATTCACATGCTACTAAGACAAAGATAAAAAGTTTGATTTTTTTAAGATTATTTTTTAAAGAGATATGTTTTGAACATTGAGGTGGAGCTATTTACTATTACAAAAGGTGAATATGGAAGTGATCGGAGACATTATTTGGACCCTTTCCTTTATGCTGAAGTAGTACCAGGTCAAGTTCTTAACATTTTCTGATATTTGGCATTCCTGTTACATAAGTCTTCTCACTGATGATTTTCTCACTAATTATCAAAATTGGCAGAAACAAAGTATGAAAATTTAGAATTAAAAAGAGAAGTGTAAACATTGAGAAAGTTTTATCGTAATTGGTCTCCACCGGAAATTCTGTTCAAATGAATGCTTTGCTTATACTTAGTTGCAAGTCTTGTGTTTATGCTGTGTTTTAACAATTTATGTAGAGCCTATGACTGCTTAGAACGCTGGAACCCTGAAGCCAACCCAATCATAAATGGGAACTACTGATTAATTCAGACTTTGGCTGATTCTTTTGATCAGTATTCTCAACCAAAACTTGAGTGATTAGAGTCAGTGGGGGTAGTGCAGCGGTTAAAGTGTTCACTTGCGAACATTGGTTTGAATCCCTCTGTGGTTGTCTTCTTGCTCAAGGGTTTGTCCTCCTTTCTAAGCAGTAATATGTAGTCATACTTTCTTGTCGGACACACATCCCTGATTCACTTGATCCTAGGTCTCTCCTTCAGCCGTCTCTCGACATTTTAGCAATTGTGGTTGATTTCCTGGAAGATTACAGGGAAGCCATTAGTGTGAGAGTACAACTTGTAGTGTCTTCATAGCCTTGTTGTTGGACCCGTTACAACTTAAAGAACTTTAAGTTTCAACTTTGTCAGTATAAGTTAGGTGCCTTGATGAACGGAATAAATTATGTCTGCTGCCCGTGTTTTATCCGAAAATATGTTAAAAGATGGTACATATTTCATTGCATTTGGCTCAAGGGTATAAGTGATTGAGTTTAGTTTTACGCCGCGCACTCAGCAACATTCCAGCTATATGGCTGCAGTGTGTAAATAATTGAGTCTGGACTAGACAATCCATTGATCAATAGCATGAGCATTGATCTACGCAATTGGGATATGATGACTCCAAGGGATAAAACAAGGATTGCTTAGCTTAGAGTCAATATTGAAAGCCGATAGCTGCCATGGCAATATAAGTACACAAAAGCTGTCTTCTCAAACTAATCTTAACATCGTGTGATCTGGGACAATGTTCGCCAAATCAAAATTATTCAGGAGACCAATATATCTACTTCTTGGGATTGAAATACAAACAATTTTTGTTAATTCAATCACAGTGGGTGTCCGACAGCAAAGTTCTCTTTTTAACACACTCTCTATAGGTTGAACATGTCTATGTTGAATTACCAACATGTTTTAGTTTATTTTCGAGCTATCTTCTTGGTTTGACCTCTGACCTTTGACCTCTTGCTCCTCTGAACAGCCGTCCCTGACTCAATCAGATATGTTGGACCTTCAGGAGGCCATCAAGTCACTTGATAGCTGCACCGCAGCCTTAAATGTTGAATATGATAGCGACGAGGATGATGTACATAAGGCAAGATTGATTGACGTCTGTCGCCATCGCGTGTGAAAAGTGTGCGCTCCAGATAGATTTGCTTCTGTGGTGTCAAGGTTTTTGGATATTGCACTTTTTTCTGGCACTTTTGGATTCTTTGATTCGATTCAATTTGTAGTAAAAATTGTTTTAAATTGTTGTCTTTTTGTAACAGTCTGTGATAAAATGGTTTCTGGATTAGAAAAGAATAACCGAAGTATGTTAGTGCAGCATCTGTAGTATGTCTTGTGGAATTTTTGTGAATTGTGAAGTTTTCCGTATGTTAATTTCTTTAGACTACTTCTTCGTTGATCTTTAAAAAAAAAAAAAAAAATTATTGTTTCCTGATACTTGAAATAGAAGTTCTTTGAAAAGGGAGAAATTTTCAGTGTTTGTAGATGCCGAAGTATGGAAAGAAAACTTAAATTATTTCGTTTCTCCTTTAGACTAGAAACGGAAGCCCAGACAGCCTGGTAGGACATTTTTCACAATAAGATCAAGCAAAGATGCTTCTCTTCCATCTGCACCTGTTTTTCAAGAGTCACTATCTCAGAACCATCTGCCAAAAATTTACTAGTTCTATTTATTTACAATATTTATGGGCATCTTAAATTGTCACAGTTCAAGGAGTAAAGTAAATTATTGTCACTTTGGGCAGAGACCATATACCGGTATATGGTCTCTGCTTTGGGTGGTGTATCAATAATGTTCAACTATAAAATTATAAAACCATTTAATTTTTTATATCACAACATTCATATTATTATGAAGTATTTGTGTTTATACCTTTACTTGAAACAATTATCCTGCCTATTCAGTAATAGTGAGGACAAGTTAATGTAAATTGGAATACTTCCCCAATTACCTCCCCTGCTTTTACACCTTAACCCATTTTAAGTAAAGTTTGTTGTTTCCGGGCACAACATGAGAAATATGACACATGTTCACTCACGCTTTGATTGTGTAATGCTTTTTGCTTTTGTTTCTGCACAACACAGGGCCAAGCTTGTCAGTAATAATTGGAAAATAACAGGGAACTAATATAACTAATTAGATCCTCTTAGGAATAACTAAAACTTGTGTCTGTAGTGTTAATGGTCAATATTGTAGTTTCATTTTCATGTGCTAAGTTAGCAAATATTGTGTAGTTAAGAAAGTAACTAATGTTTGTCCAGTGTCAGTGAATTCTAGTTTCCTTGTTCAATCTTGTGCATCATGGTCTCAAAAGAATGTTGACATTTCGACAACTAACAATTTTCTTAAAGAATGTCTGTGTTTGTGCATGAACATGTTTATCAGTTCTTCATTGATACTGAAACAAAAGTCTAGATCAAGTAATTAACGTTTTAGATTTGTAAATGTGTCTTTGTAAAAAAATGTATCAAATGTATTTGTCCAACACTCTGTAAGTGCTTCATTTTATTCTTAAATATAAACTGAATCATATAAATTTCTTAAGTTTAGATAATTTAATGCTTGAAAAATTCGTAACAGATTTATTAAGTATTTTCCTGTTCACTGATAAATTACATGATATATGCATTAATAAATATTAATGGAAATAGTCAGTTTAAGTCATGAAATTAATGCAAATATGAAATTTGTATAATTAATAGGAATTCCCCTTCCGTTAATAAAGCCACAATGTCAGTTTAAAAGCAGTGCTTCTCATAAACTGTGTGCAATGACAAGCCAGTCAGTGGTTTGTGAGTTCACAGGAGCAAAAAACATTATATTTTAGAATGCATAAACACTTTAAGATGTTTATAGAAAAACATGTGCAACTGAAGTACAGAAGTGCTGACAATTTGACAAAAGTTCCTTCGTTTGATAATGATTTCTTTGAGATCAATGAAGCAACTGAAAAATTGAAGGTAGGGCTTTTCACATTCATTTCATGACTTTGCTGCTCTTAGCAGCCTCTCTAGCGTTAACTTGTGGCTCGTGACTGACTGTTTTCAGCTGTTGCTTTATTGTCGACTTGTATCTTCCAGCAACAAATGCAGCAGAATTCCCTGGAGTTAGCCGAGGCGATACGGGAATTGGAGGCGAGTACCGCAGCTCTGGAATGTACGTACGACACCCAGAGCCACACCAGCCACACATCGCTACAGTGCTCCAGTGGCTACGGCACCATGAACAGTACGCCGTCAGGATCAGAGGACACCATAGCCTCAGGAGGTAGGCAGTTGCCGTGGTTACAAAGTGATGTTGTCGGAGTGAAGTGATTAGCAAACTGTTACACTTTTTTGATGAGATAAACATAAAGGTTTCATTTTACGAAATTTACCAAGTCATTCCTTTCAAAGGCATCTTTGGGTTTAGAATTCGAAATGTTTATAAAATGTTTTGATTATGATAATTTAATGTTCAGCAGGTGCTTTGTTTTTTAAATATATCATTTTACCAATTGGTCTGCAGTTCAGTTAAGCTATACAGAAAGTGTAACAACTTAGTACTGAGTTATCCCCCCTTGTTTTGAATATCAGTGTTCGGTCAATAGTTATCCCCATTTGCTTCAATGAGATTCCATTCTCATCCCTCGTGTTGAAGTTGTTGATTGACGTTCACTGTGCCATGTAGACAGAATGCATGTTGTGGGATGATCAAGTTTTTTTTATTGTTCATTTTCACGGATATGTCAAGCATATAGCATGTCTGCAAATATTTTGTTTCAAGGGAATATTATTTTTCTCATGAATGCCAGGTATGTCTGCATGCAGTTCACATTTTCATAAAAAAATATTCTCATTTTGGAAGACGTGGTTGTTATGGATCATAATTTTTGGCGTCCAGACACCGACTTCAAAACGTACTGAATGATTTTTAAAAAATGTGTTTCAAGAGAATGTTTCAACATATTTAAGGAGCTAGCTTATATCATTTTGCCATTGAAACAAATGGATTACTTAAACAAATATACTTGGATTTCAAAACTTCTTGTTTTAATGGTATAAAAGATAGGAAATAATATTTTTTGCATCAACATTGTTGGTTTTAAACATACTGATTGATTTTCAAAAACCTTGGTTTGAACAATGGTGTAATAAACACAAAAATTGCTTTAAAATATTGATAGATTTTCAAAACCTTTGGACCCCAAAAAGGTCTCAGAAACAAGTCAAAACAGTCAGTGTTAGATCAAAGGTCACCTTCCATGACTGGGATGATAAGTATGCAATATGCAAAAGGTTAAGTTCCTGTAAATAAATCTCCAGTTGGATACTCTCAGAAATATACTCCCTGCAGTTTATGAAACCTTGATCAACTGCCCTTGCATGTTTGACTGTTGTTTGATATTACTTGTAGCATGTGATTGTGATATTTATGAATGTATCCACATCAATTTTTTGGTCTTGCAGTGGTAGGCAACTGGAGTTTATTTTCTTGTCTCCGTGATAAGTTTGGTATGTGTTTTGTTTATTATAAATACACGATTATGCTGTGTTACTTGCTGAGAGAAGAATTAGACACTCCCAGGAATCTGGTATTGGGGTGCTTTTAAATTTGAAAGTTAGATATCACATGAAGAATGTGCACCTAGGTTGGTGTCCTATGATATGAGTATGGAGGAGATGGGTTTTGCCTAGTGATTAAAGCCTTTACCAAAGTCCCAGGTTCAATTCCTAACTACATGAAACCCCAGAATTTCTCAAGGATACTTGACTTAGTGTCTCTGGTAGGAATAATTTGTTTAAAATCAATATTTGTTCCAAAATAAAAAATTTCAAGTTCTTTTCTGAAATTTCAACGTTTTTTTAGATGGCATTAATGCGGAAATATACAACTAAGCTTTAATAACTGTTCTGTTGATAGGTCCTGTTATGAGTGAAATCCACAAAGCTGAAAAATTAGTGATAAGTTGTATGTATTAACATGAATTTAGAGTGAGTGAGTATGGTTCTATGCTGCTTTTAGCAATATTCCAGCAATATCACAGCGGGGGACGCTAGAAATGGGCTTCACACATTGTACCCATGTCTAGAATCGAATCCAGGCCCCGATTTCTCGAAA
Organism: Haliotis rubra; assembly: GCF_003918875.1. Taxonomy (NCBI): domain Eukaryota; kingdom Metazoa; phylum Mollusca; class Gastropoda; order Lepetellida; family Haliotidae; genus Haliotis; species Haliotis rubra. The sequence goes on along the minus strand of NW_025767306.1, from coordinate 434,263 downwards.
CAAACTTAAGTTTTTACTCAAATTTCAATCTGTATTTTTAACTCAACTGCACTTATAAAATGAAAAAGCCCAAATAACTTAAGTAATCTATCCACAAAACTCAAATTGTCTACTATGTTTGAGTTTAATGTCGATTTCAGTTCATTCTGGAAAATGGATTTTTCTCAAATTTGAGTAAAAGCTCTAACTTAAGTCAAAACTCAGACTTAAGTTTGTTTCGAGCAATTGCGGCCAGGTCTTCAGTGTGACGAGGGAGCATGTTAATCACTAGGCTACCCCACCGCCCCACATGATTTCAGAAGTACTTTACTTGTGTATCCATGTTAAGATAGTCACCACAAACACTGGTTTCTTGGGATGTGTCGCTCTCTCAGCAAGTACTGCTACATTTCTTCACTGTTGCATCGTGCCTGTCTGTCATGTTTTGTTTTTTGCTATGTTTGCAGATTTTCAAATAGCTCCTACAGGCGTCGTGGAAACTGATCACGAGAAATATTACACGATTCCGCGCAGTCGGGACGTGTATACTGCCTATCGTAGTGTATTGCAACCCAAACGCCCTGCGTCAACAGCAGGTGTGTGTCATTGTAAAGGACCATATGTATACAATTCTAGCATGGAGCGGTCTGTAGTTCTGCTCCAAAATGCCCGTTGAGATTCGTGTAAGAATAGGTCCCAGTACAACATGCTATTGGAGTGACCACTGAGGATTGGGTGGTCACTATCATTTGGCTGAATGTGTGTCTTTGACCCAAAGGCCCTTGTGTCGTTGCTGTAATATTTCTGGATCAGTGAATAAAAATGCAAAGATATTTGTTTATCTGGAAATATTGAAGCAACATACCCTTGCCTGATGAAAGGCATGGATCTGTGATCATTATCTTGAGCATCAGTTTGCCTGCCCAAGATTTAAAAACCTGTGAAGATCCGGGTAAGAATTGGTTTTCAGTAACACAGTTCAATGCAATTGGGATATGATGACATGTGTCAATCAAGTCAGCGAGCCTGACCACCCGATCCTGTTGATTGCCTCTTATGACAAGCATGGGTTACTGAAGACCCATTCTAATCCGGATATTCACGGGTCACAAATGCTGAATATACTCCATGACCCGACTTAACAGTTCGTGTAACTTCGTGTTTCTAGAGGGCCAGTTAACAGAATTCAGATATGGCTGAATTGATGGCTGCTCGTCAGATAAAATTAATGCTTTGATAAGTCCTGTTTTTCATTTTTTGAGTGTCTCTGGTTTAAGCTTATATACTTTTGGAAGACTGAGAAAGTGGGAGGGGAATTCTGATGATAAATTTATTTATTGAGTTACCTCCCTTGGCACTTCCTGAAGCAGTGATCATTGGTTAATCGGCCCTGCTTGTTTCTTGGTTTGGATGCACCAAACTCATGTTCATGAGACTTAAGTGAGGTGGTAATATCAATCATCTGCATTGCTTTGGGCTGTAACGGTATTGACATCCTATGGCATGACTGAAATACTGTTGAAAGTTGCTTTAAACCCAAAATACTGTAAATACATGTACAAACTGAAGCTGATACCTTCCTGCCACTAACACCTCGAACCAGCATGCTTTGTGTCAACTAACATGGCCATTCCGTGCAGCTTGAGTCTAAACCTGACATCCCATCGTTCCTTCTGCTGCTTCCTGTGTAATGAGCATCCATGTTGTAACAGATGGATAATGTACTGATGTTGAATCACTTTTCACTTGTAATAAATAATTAAATTATTTGCGATTCTTTATTGCTTGTTCAGAATACTGTATCATTGAGATTGATAGTCGTAAGGTTTTTAATAATATTGTGATGTGTAACCTTTTTCTTCATCTGATTTTCTCCTTTCCGCTGCAGGCATCCCGACCCCAACAACCAACAACAGTCTTTCACGCCGCACTTCTGCCAACAGCGCCAGGCCCCCTCCCCCTGTGAGGAGGACAGTATCTGTAACAGGCGCATCCCCAGCAGCCCAGAAGGTCCGTGCTTCGCCCCCAAGGGAGATATCTGGGCCTCCTCAGGGCCCAGTTATGCAGCATAAGCGGATTCCCAGCGGGGATAAGCACTCTGATGGCCCGTATGCTGAACTGCAACTAATCCAGCAGAGTATACATGATACTAAATTGAGACAACAACAGCAACGACAAGGTCATCCTCATCCTCAAGGACACTCAAGTGGACACCCACAAGGTCATGGTCATCCTCAAGGTCATGGCCATCCTCAAGGTCATGGCCATCCTCAAGGTCACCCACAAGGCCATGGCCCAGGTCATCCACCAGGATATTCTCAAGGTCATGGCCCAGGGCAACATCAAGGACATGGTCCAGGGCAACATCAAGGACATCCTCAAGGTCATGGCCCAGGGCACCTTCAAGGACATCAAGGTCATGGACAAGGGCACCCGCAAGGACATCCTGCATCACCCCACAACCACCATCAACAGAGACGTATCCCACAACATCACCGGCCACAGCAGCAGGCGCCGCACCAACAGCACAGTGGAGGGTCAGCTTCGCCTAGCAGAGCGGCCCCAGGAAGTAGTCCCCACTATGCAGAGCCTCACATTATACTGGAGCAAACACACGGACATGCCAATGTTATACAAAGCCTGACACGCAAGTTTTCCGAGTCGGTGGCAGGGGCGCCGACCACAAACGATGACCTTCCGCTGCCTCCCACTGAGGAGGAGCTGCAGGAGATGGAGCAGATCTACAGTAAAGCCCCTCCTCCTCCCCGTGCACCTACTCAAGACTCACTTGTGTTAGAACTCAAACGAAGGGTTGCTGATAGTTCTGAAGTTTAATACATTGTGGCTTTTTGAAACTGTTGTTTTGCTGGAACCATTGCAGTTTGTTACTTTGATGAGTAATGTACGTGTGATTTGTCAGATGTTTTCTTGAGATGTACATTTGGGCTCTCGCAACGTTCTCAAGGTTTTGCAGGCGGTAGTTGGGTGCAGTTAAGCATGATGAGCTTTGGCTGTGTGACAATGCTTTGCATCTTGTGAAGCAGGATTTATTCAACACTGTGTCAAGATTGATGAAATGTTGCATGGAATTTTTACTTTTGAAACGAAGAAATATAACTGTTGACAAACAGGAAAAATGTAAGTGTTGGCATCAAAGAAGTGATGTTACCATGGTAACTAATTGCAGTGGAGTTAGCGCTATTTTCCCAAGAACTATTTCCACCAGCTGGTGAGCTCGTCTAGCAGCAGTTGTATGCAGTCTTTCAATGGATCTAGTGTTCCCTGGGTATAGGAGCGATAGCAGTTGTGGAGGTGGCCATTTTCCATGATCCTGCAGGTTTCCGTGGAATTACGCCAGTTTTGTCGATCTGGAGCAATATACTGCTTTCAAGACGAGGTTACCCATGGAGAAGATGTTCCAGGTCCTGTGATCAGTGTCTTTGCTGTACAGATGATTCTTACAAGTGTCAGATGTAGTAACGGAAGCAGTGTAACCTGCTGCTGCCTTGAAAATACTCTTGTGATATTCAAGGGGAACAATGCTGGGATGCTGAAGATGTTTTAGCGCAGTTATTTTAAATTTCAGATGACTTCTTATCGAATTTTACCATACTGCTTTTGTACAATGCTCTTACTCTTATCGCCAAGTCACTTTAGTTGATTTATTTGTTAACTTTTTTATTTAAGCAGATCTTTGTCCAGTTGTTGTAGAGGTTCTGTTATGTTTTAGAAGCATTTTTAATAAAGACCTATATGCACGTAGAGAATTATGCCGTTGTATTCAGGTTAAGATGACTATGTTCAATAGACAATTTATTTACGACTGGACTTGTGTTAATTGCAATAATCATGTGAATTGAGATTTCTCCTCCATCTTCTTCACCTGAATGATTCAGCATCTCCATCTGTATCAGTGGTACAGTAGTTATTTCATGTTATTTTCAAAGGTGCTTTTGAACGCAATATGTAGTCACGTGATCTCAATGTATCTTCGATAGTAGGAATCTTCTCGCATGGACTCAAGAACTGCTGTTTGTCAACTTCGCATGAAAGTGTTTATGCATGAAAAGTTGCAGACTTGTTTCTGAAGGAAATATTTTCGATCTCAATGTACTGGCGAAATCACATTAACTTTCTCAAATTGTGTTTTCTCAAGAGTGGAGAAATTTGACTTCTTTGATAAAAGCCAATTTATGATCATATGTATCAAAATAAGTTTGAAATTGTGATATGTATGTTTCAAAAAGGCAAAATATGTTTTTGCTGCGTTGTTCTGGCTTGTCCTTCCTTCAGTGAAACTGCGATTCTGGTCTCCATGATCCCTTTGTAATATGACAGTACACACAACAGTATCAAGTCTACTATTCCAGTGTCTGCTCAGACGACCTTTATGTACATCGATCATGTGAAGCGGTGAATAATATGCAATAATTACTTGTAATAATACCAGCAATTATGCAAGTTTCAACACTGTGTTGATTTCCGTTTTTTTGCGGAATTTTCCAGAATTTGTTTCTTTTCCCCAAAATGCTTGATACATTAAAAATAGCACAGGCTGCATAAACCAAATGAGATTATTAATGACTGGTTTTCATATATTGTAAAAATATAAAAATAGCAAATCTGTGCTGTCATAACTGTATGAATTTAAGAATATATCATTTCATCCCGACATAATTCGAAGGCAGAGAATTTATGCAGCTTGTACGTGCTATTTTTGCAGTGTCTGTCAGTTTGATTTTGTCAAATGATACGTTCATAATGTTTCCTGTTTTCATTTTGTGGTGTATTTTGTGCAGTTTGTTGTCAGTATATAGTGCTGTGTTTGAATTAAAATGTTTTCACGCAGTCTTATGTTCAGCTACCAGGATTTTCTGTTTAAATTAAAACTGTTTTCTCCACTTCACTTTCTTGTCATTGTAGGGCATTACTTCCCCAGTATAATGGCTGTTAAGGCTCCAATAAAATATGTATTTCCATATTCCAATCCATCCCAATAGTGCGTAGGTAGTTCAGGTTTCATTTTTTTTTCATCTTTATGAAATAATTTGGTGAATGTCCTGCTCCACTAACACTTTCTTAGTGTCCCCAAAGGTTTACTATGAAACTACTCCTATGCCTTAAACAGACTTGTGATAGTCAGAGTGCTACGATCATGTTGTGTATCAGATTTTTTTAATGTCTGTTGCCGTTGTGAAACAAACATATTTTTTATTAAATTTCAGGCAATATAGTCGTGGAAAAACTCAACACAGTTTTATGGTCAGGGGTTCCTTGTCTGGGTTACTTGGAAAATGGAAACATATCAGCAGGAGCCTTAACAATTTACTAAGCAGAGTAATTAAACCAAATGTTTGTGTGAAAGTATTCTCAGAAACCAGACGCATTTTGTATCAGTTGCAGTCTCTGTACTACCAATCATGTGTGTAACTAACTAAATGGGAAAGGACTCTTGATAATCAGTTAAACATTTTAATCAGAAATTACAGGTAAATAATCACACACTTACTGATCTGTATACAACTATTAGAGGTGTTTACGTGATCAATTCATACTCAGATACCACTGGGAAGACAGCACTGCTCTGACACCTTTAATGTTTTAATTTCGTTTAGGAATGGAGAAGATCCGATCTCTGCAGTGACAATAAGGCACTTGATGCACTCCTTAATGTAAGCAAGAAATTTTGTAATTTTTCTGGATTTACATGTTTAAAGGCTGTTACGCTGTATAATTTGGAATTGATCCTTATTTGTCGTTTAGCAATGTCTCATGCAGTGTGGCACCAGAAGTATCAGGTTTATTTATTAATAATCAAAGAATCATGCAGATATACAGGTCAATGGCAGGTTTAGATTACCATTAAATATAATACACGGTGGAAAATGCAGGGATAGAAATTAGCTGAAGTCTGTAAATGTTAAAGGTATCCTTTATCAAGTATCGAGTTTCAAACATTTTGGGAGGTGTTGCTATAAATGTGAACTCTGTTTTGAGCTGTTTCTTTGTTAATTTCTATCCCTGACTAAGGTGTTTTATATCCTGCTAGCTACAACTAATTACAAATGTATATTACTAACTTAAATAGATCAGTCTTACCATATTACAAGTTTGATAGGACAAATCCTGGCTTGGGCAGTGTTTTGTGTTGTCAGGACCAAGGAGATTTAATTCCAATAAGCTTTGAAAATGCCAACGCCATTCTACCTTAAACAGCTATGACATGTATTGTACTATATGACTGAGAATTTTGATTTTATCATATTTATGAACCTCGGGGGAATAGTTTCCCCCAATTCAACACCTACATCCATGATTATGGGTTATTTTGTAAATAATTATGACTCTTTTTCCCCTGTTGTAAATATGTGTATTTACTCCATGTTGTTCATGTGGCCACTTTTGATGATGGCGATGCTTGGATTTCTTAGAAGTAAGAGATGTATCTGCACTGTCACTGAACACGAAAATATTAAGCTGCAATTTTGAATTTGGAAATTAAATGTGAAAACGATGGTGGAATAATAGTTTGGTATTGTACAAAATTTTGCTATTTGTTCAATGGCAGTACAGAGTACATCTTCCAAGTTTTGGGCTAGTTTTCACAACCATACGCTTTGTACAAATTGCAGCCTGCCCTGAAGTTAAATGCATGATGTAGAGCTCAGGCTAGAAGCTGTAGCGAGCTATGTCAGCTCCATACAGGGTGCTCCTCAACAACTCCACACACAGCTGATAAGGATACCAATCGTTTAAGAGCAGGGTGTTACCAGTAATCACATTTGTTCAAATTGACATTTACACAGTTCAGAACTACTGCATTTATAAGTTTTGCATTGACTAGTTTGACACATGGTGTTGACAAACTGGTAAAAGAACTATTTAATAGCATGGTTTCATGAATTTGTATTGAATTCTTTACTTACACCTATTCATTTATCGCAAACTGTTACAGTGCACTGTAACCAAGTAACAGATTACTGTAACAGGCTTCCATAAATAACAGGATTTTTGTTTGCTCTTTAGTTTGACATGGAATAATATCTCCATCTCAACACAGATTGAACTAGATGAAAACTTGGTTCTCACACAATCAGATATACACTTGGAAAATATGTCAGCTGCCTGTTTTCTGAAGTAAAACATGGCACAGTCTTAATATTTTTGTTTTTGTTTGTCAAGTAGCTAAGTATAATTCTTCAGTATAATGTTATTGAAGCATTTTCTCAGAACCAATTTTGTATAATCAAGTTTCAAACTGTTTTGTTTAAGCATCAAGTTTCAAACTAGTTTGTGTAGTACTCCGTAGCCTGTGTGGGGGTGTTAAGCGCTGCCCTAGTGCGTGCATGTACAATGTCGGTACCTGCAACAGTGCTGCACTAACCCTGGGGTTCACGCACTCACATGTTGTACAAGTTTTAAGATCATAATAAAAATCTGATGAGTGCTACTATGCATTAGGAGTTCTGTTGTTTTTATGTGTGATATTGTTGGACAAGATATGGAATACAAGTAATGACACTTAGATTGTGACTTTATGTAAGATACATCAGCTGGAATATCCATACAAGTCTGTCTTTGGTACATCAGTATGACAGTCTGTTACCCATGTGATCAGAAGTCTAATCCATGACATACAATCGAATAGAAAATAAATTCAAAGACTTGCTTTTCCTTTAACACAATGGCATCAAAGACTTCTTTTCCTTTTAATTAATACCATCAAAAACTCTTGTAAAAAAACATGCAGAACATGGGAGTCATCTTAGAAAAAGAAGAAACGATCCATCAGTTGTCAGATGATAGTGTTGTGAACAAGCACACACTGAAACTACCGGAGAGCTGATGGTGAAATATTTCACAAACAGGTCGACTCGCATCAGTTGCTTTAAATTTACACCATGTTTACAAAATCTAAACATTTAAATAAAATAATTTCACATCACAGAATGTTCATGTTCCATACTTCATTATCCAGTAAGTATGTTGAGATAGTTTATCTGTTGTGCAGTCGTTAACTACAGTCTGCTTATTGGAATCTCTCGCACCATAGAACTCTTCCACAAAAGGACAATCCAACAAAACAGCAGTGTTAAGATGTTTAATTCACGTTTTGTTTATGTACATCCTAAACAACAGGCATCTCATCTATGAAGCCTCTCATGGATGAAACCAGTGTGAATGAAACTTTGACCACTAGAACTGGACACACATATTTACATAGAGCAGATTTCCTACTACAGAAAACGTCTCACTTCTCTGGTGCTGGGGCTTCTTTGATGGGAACTTCTTCCTTGTTGGCCTTGTTGAATGGTCCAAAGGTCTCCCAGGGGGTGGCGTATTCAAACTTCCTAAATTCCTGGGCCATCTCAATAGGTTCGATGACCACACGCTTTGCTTCATCATCGTAACGTACCTGTTGTGACAAGAGTGAGTGAGTGAAAAAGGTTTTATGACATTTTTCATATTTCAATGGGGCAACACCAGACATGGGATTCACACACTGTCGAGAATTGAGCCTGTGTTTTGGGAGTGACTCACACCACTAAACTGCCCCACTACCCCTACGTGTTGTGCCAAGAAGAGTGAGTGAGGTTTCATGCTGTGATTCAACTCTCTGCAAGAAAATTACATCTCCTCAGGCGACTCCACCAACGCCCCAAGTAAAGAAGAGTAAAATTTGGGTCAATGGAACAGAATGTTTCATTTTGAAATTTAGACTTCAACATGAATATTGATACAACTCTAATGTTGATGACATTGCATTTTCATGAAAAGGCTGAGAAATGGTGGTTCAGATGCTGAATTTCCCAACCTTGCATAGTCATGGCCCGCAGGAGTTTGGATATCTAGGTATTTCAGCAGAACTACAGATTGGCAATGATCATGTTTCTTCTTCATGTAGATCACTTGCCAGTACTCAAAGCTTTTCCATCCTTCTTTACATAGTTATTGAGTCAACTAAGGGAATGAGGTTTCACACTGTCCAGTGCCGTAGGCTGTGATATTTCATATCCGGGGACACCAGCAATGGGCTTCACACATTGTACCCATGTGGGGATTCCAACCCGGGTTTTCGGCATGACGAGCCAACGCTTTAACCACTAGGCTACCCCACCGCCCCTACACCCTGAAGAGGCCATTGTGAAACATAAGAATATTGTTCACACTCAGGAAATATCTCCCAACTCTTGATGTGATAAGAGTTGTCTTCCTTGGGCATACCAGAATTCAGTGATAGCATGTTCAGATCCTCGTTTCTAGATTTGCCAGCTCTATAAGCATACAGCTAAGACTGACTGAGTTTTGTTTTACGCCGCTTCTAGCAATATTCCAGCAACATCACGGCGGGAGACACCAGAAATGGGCTTCACATGTACGCATGTGGGGATTCGAACCCGGGTCTTCGGCGTGACGAGCGGACACTTTAGCCCTCTTCCTAATAATACGAAACTGTTGCAGATCTGATGGTAACTGATTCCCAACACTTATATTGTTTGAGGGACATATCCCACCTTCTGATTACAATTAATGGCTTACCTCTACATAGCCTGAAAGGGGGGAAGTCCTTTCTGAAAGGATGGCCTTCAAAACCATAGTCGGTGAGGATACGTCTCAGGTCAGGATGGTTGGCGAAAAACACACCAAACATATCCCAGATCTGAAAAAAGCACAAATGTTTACAGGCTTACAATAACCTGAAAGTCAGAAATTGGACCCCAACACCTTAAAATATGTTCTCAAGTTCAAGTCCGAAGGTCAAGAAGGAAGAAATGTATGGTGTGAGATATTATCATTTTAATATGCCCTTTTCTGCTTTACAAACCATAGAGGTACCAACACAAAGCAAAATGTGGGAAATACATGTACTATAAGCTTCATGAAATTGAACTCATTTAACACTACAGTGGGTAGCTGTTTTGACATGTATTGATGAGTTTGAGAATGAGTGAGTATGTTACTACTGACATGACAGCCTGGATCAGTAAAACCATGAAATCATGAGTCACAATCCATGCTATCAGGTGCAGTGGCATTCAATGTCACATAACCCACCCATCAAGATCTGTTCATTTGTCTTCTTGGCTTAGCTGCAGTGAGTGAGTGAATCAGGTGGTTTTATGTCGTTTTAGCAATATTCTAGCAATATGATGATGGAGGACACCTGTGGCCGTATGCATATGTCGGGTGTAAATTCTTGTCCGGGCGTAAGTAAAATGTGCGCACGGGCGTAACGTCAAGCCGGTATGCATATCTTAGATGTAGCTAAAGTTATGCCAGGTGTAGCGCTCTATATTTACGCCACCTACTCAGCAGGCGTATCCCTGTATGGCGTATCCCTGTAATGTTGTATACCGATATCGCAGACAACAGTTCTACAGAAACTGTATATTTAGAGAAATGTCAAAACCTTTAGAAATATACGACGACCTTGATCTGTACAGAAGATTTAGATTCAGGAGAATTGACATTTTCAAGATAGTGGATACAATCAGAGGTGATAATGATTATGGCTCGTACCTCAGTTCCACCCTTATCCTGGAAATGCAGGTACTTGCAGCCTTATGGTTTAATACTACGGGATCATTTGTTTCGCGCCTTTTCCCATTGGTTGAAATTTGTGCGAAAATCTAAAAATAGCACACTTCACCCTGACGTAAATCCTAACCGATGTTGTGCATGACATGTAAGAGCAGGGCGCTGCTAAGCCCGACGTAGTGTGTTACGCCTGACGTTAGCTACGCCCGACATGTGCATACGGCCACAGAATGGATTTCACATATTGTTCGCAAGTTATAACCACTACGCTACCACACTGCCCCAGTCTCGATACAGAAGCAAGTTGATGCCAGATTGCTTCACCAGGCCAATCAACACTAAAAGCAAAAATGAAAGTGCAAATATTGGAAAGTTAATACACCCACTATTCTACCCTTAACATGCTGACTGCATGTTGTTTGGGTAATATTTACAAACCTTACTCTGAAACATTTTGTGGACACCTACCTCTCTCTCATACCAGTCTGAGCCTTTGTACACCTCGTAAGAGGAGTCGAGTGGGGACAGTTCATCTGTGTAGGTCTTCACTCTCACACGGGAATTGTAACGGAGTGACAGCAAGTTATATATAATCTGAAACCAAACCAACTCAGCATTTATCCTAACAACGAATGCTTCAAACATGTCCAGGTTAAATAATATCAACCTCATCTCACTCTGTGAACTGCGAAGCATCATATCGTGTTAGCCTTTCATTCAGTTTTACAGATTTTCACCCAAATATGATTGGCTGGTTCTACCGTAAATCAAGAGTGTGAGTATGGTTTTACATTGCTTTTAGTAATATTCCATTAATATCATGGCTAGTGACACAAGAAATGGGCATCACATATGTACGCACGTATGGAATTGAAACCTGGATTTTGCTGTGATGACTGAACAGTTAAACCACAGGTCTACTGAAGTAACACCCACAAATTAAGGCTTGACGTCAATGTAAACCTTTCTTAGAGTAAACACAAATATGACATTGACAACCAGGGACCAATTTCCCCAAGTGATCGTAGTACTATGGCTGTCGTGAGCCTATGTTACAGTATGTAATTTTTAGAGTAAAATTGATATTTTATACTTATCCTGACTCATGCTCTTTTGCTTGTCTTCTTCTTCTTGCGAACATAGTGGAACACTTGTATCTCCTTATTTGAAGCTCCCTTCAAAATAAAATCACTAATTGGTACTCACCACGAGTTGCTCCCCTTTGTCTCCCCTGGCGGGAAAAGGTGTCGCCACCCTCTGGCCATGTGCTCCACTCTCTCCTGATTTAGCGAGCCCAACACTTGAATTTACAGGGAAATCCAAAGTGTTATGTGGGGAGGATGGGAGGGCTAACCTCATGAGTCAGGATAAGTATAAAATATCAATTTTACTCTAAAAATTACATATTTTTCCTTATCCTGACTCATGCTCTTTTGCTTGTAGCATCCTCACGGAACGGAGGTGGGTAACAGAATACTTTGGATTTATAATTAGTGATTTTGTATAGATATACTGTAATATCCCCTCACGGGAACTTCATGAAGCCTTAGATTTAGGATGTTTCCTGTATAAAAAAACCATAGGTTATATAAAGCCATTAAAGGGGAATTACATTATGAATATATTGAACAATACATATAAATTATATATATATATATATAGGTGACTCTGATAGAGGCACTGAAATTGACTATATCAAGTATATGCTTAAGGTAGAATACTTAAGCTGAACATATATACATAGCCCTAAAACTCCTTAGAGTTATAAGCTAGATGAGTATGTATAAAATACATATTAATCTTGTGAGGCTAATATTTTAAGCATCTCTGAGGGACTGTCAGTTGCTGGCGAGGGACCAGTGGTCGAAATGGTGAATGCCAGAGACATCTTCTGTAGTGATGTCTCTTAGGTAGTGATTAGCAAATACCATGTTAGATTTCCAATAGCATCCTTCCATAATCGTGTTCAAGGAACAGTTACCGTGTAGAGGCGGGGTAGAGGCCAGTGCCCTGATCTCATGTGGATTTGATGCTGTTGGTGGGTCCAAGCCTGCTGCCTTGTAGGCACGGGAGAATGACAGTCCTTATCCAAATAGATATTGTGGTCCGTGACACTTCTGTTTGATTAAGTGGCGATAATGGGATGAATAAGCGTTTGAGAAATCTTCTCCTTGTTTTGGATCGTCGTAAATAAACTTTGGCTCTTACGGACACAGTGATAGGTCTTGTGTATCTTGTGATCCGAGAATAGAGGATAAGCGCCGGGATGTGGAATAATCTGTCTGGTTGACCTGGCAGTTGATTCTTTGCAATGAAATCCCATCTTAATCCGAGGTGCGCTGTGTTATGATTGTCATCAAACTGTATCCTCTCGTAATCCAGAGCGTGAATTTCAGACATTCTTGCTGCTGTGGCTAGCGATAGCAGAAACAATGTTTTCTGTGAGAGAAATTCAAAGTTTGTCGATTCCAAGGGTTCATAGACCTCACTTTCGTGAGGTGTTGTAACACTACATTCAGATCCCAAGCTGGGGCGTGGAACTTCCGCTTTTGGTCCTCAATCGAGAAGCTTCGTAGTAAGGCCAGTAACTCTGGAGATCTTGTCAATTTGACACCCGTTCTCATGGTGATTACAGAGCTAAAGCGGCGGCAAGATATGTTGATATCGTTGAACCTTTTAAATGTTTGTTTTGGCGTAGGTAACACAAATAGTCTGCCACTTGAGGTTGTGAAGCCTCTCTTGCTGTAAACCCTTTCTTTGTTGCATAATTTTGAAACTGTGCCACTTGTCGATGCACAAGTTCTGAGTTGAGTAGCGTAAAACAAAGCGTGACTGCTTTTGCAGCCCTGGCAGAATATCCTCTCTTGTTTAAACACATTTGTATACAGTCCATACGTGTAGTTGGAACATTGCTGGTTTTCCGTGCACTTGTTTGGTGTGAGGATGAATTAACAGGTTTCTTGCGGCAGGTAGCTCCAGTGTTGGTTGACCGATTTCTTGAATTAGTATGGGAAACCACGTTCTGGCCGACCAGTAGAGCGACCAAAGTGAGTTGTAGGCTCTGTGTTTGTCTGATTTTCTGTAATACTTGAGGTATTATTGCTGGCGGCGGCGAGCGTCGCGCATTGAGGCCTTCCATGATAGACTTAAATCCGTTGCTGCCCAAGCTTGGGGATCTGGGACTGGTGACCACGAATGTCGGTAGCTGATTGTTGAATCGCGTGGCGAATAGGTCTATTAGCGGCTCCTAATTGCTTGATTATCTGTGCAAAATTTCCGGTTGATCATCCACTCTGTCGGTGATGGTAGATGAGGCCGAGAGAAGGCGTCTGCTAGTATATTTCTGGCTCGGGAATGTGCACTGCTCTGACATGTAGATTTAGATCTTGTATTAAATCGAACAGTTGAAAGCTTAGGTTCAAAAGGTTCATCGATCTCGTTGAGCCTTGCTTGTTTATGTAGAACGCCACTGTCGAATTGTCTGTATGGATCATTAGGCGCATTTTGTAGAAATGTGCTCCAATGTAGAATGGCGTTGATTACAGCTTTCATTTCTAGACTGTTTATATGGAGTTTGCATTCTTGCTGATTCCATAACCCTGATATCGTGTGGTTGGTGAGATGAGCTCCCCAACCTTGGAGTAACAGCGATCTACATACAGATGGGTTTTGTATTCCTGCTCTGCTAAACAAATCCCTTCCATGAGACATTCGATTTCTTGGTCCACCATAGTAGATGTGGTCTGAGATGTTTTGGTAGACTGAATGGTTGTACATCGTTGAGATGTCGTTGATGAGGACCTGTAGGGGGCGTAACTGTAATCTGCCTGTGACAGTCATGTCTTGGGCTGATGTGAGAAGACCTAGTAGGCTCTGCCATTGTCGCAGTGGTAGCGGAGAGAGTAGAGCTGGTGGAATGGTCTGTTGTATCTTGAGCCAGCGGTCTTCTGGTACCATAATACGGTTCGCGATTTGTGATGAATCGAATACCTAGGAACTGTAGGTCTTGCGATGGTACTAGGTCCGACTTGCGTAAGTTTACTAACCAACCTAGTTGTGTTAGTAGCTTTATGATGTAATTTAACTGTAGTTTGAGGCAGTGGATCTTGATCTACTTGTATCCCGTCGTCGAGGTAAAAGCGCACTCGTGTAGCCCTTGACGATGTAGAAATTTGATAATCGGTTTTCGTTATCCTCGTGAATAGCCAGGGGGCTGATGATATTCGAATGGGAGTACTTTCCACTGGTAATGTAGCCCTTCTAGAGTAAATCGTAGGTATTTCCTGGAATCGGGATGAATGGGGATGTGCAAGTAGGCATCCTGTAGATCTATGCTGCCCATGTAGTCCATAGGGGCCGAATCATCTGGCGTAACTGAGGTAAATGTATCATCTTGAAACTTCGATTGGTTTCGTGTAGATAGTTCTTGTTGAAAAAGCTCATGTTGTAGATGAGTCTGTATTTCTCCGTGGAGTTTTCTTGGGAACTAGGAAAACTGGGGAGTAGAAACCTGGTTCGACATTTGCTTGATCTATTACTTCTATGGCCTGTTTGGATAGGAGTGATGAGACAGCCTCTTTTATCTTTGGTAGTTGTTTAAGCTTGTAAATCGAACTTGGGGGTTTGATTGTCAGCGGAGGCTTGTCCTGTAGAGGGATCTGAAATCCGTGTTGAATAATGTTGGAGGCGTAAGGATCTTGCAGTATTCCCCAGTTTTCCCAGTGTAGTTGGAGGCGTCCACCCACTTGAGCTGGTTGTACTGGAACGGCTGGGGGTGGAAGACTCCAGTCGTTCCGAACCTGTGTTTCAGCGTCTATAATTGCGGGAACCTCTGGGTGTCCTGCCTCTTCCTGATCCCCTCTATAGTTGCCATATGGGCTGAAAAAGAATCTTTACCTCTAGAGCTGGCTATCTTCCTGTCTCTTGCTCTTTGTAGGCCCGTGAACTTAGATCTGCCTGAGTATCTTTGTGAAGTCTGACGAATGGCGGCTGGCTAGTGTGTCCATCGATCTAATCATAAGGACTTCCCTGGAATCCTTAGAGACTTCCTTGGCGACCTTGTCGATTTCTCCGTCAAAGATGGATGTTGTCGACCACGGGGCTGTATAAAGTGGGGCTGTAAAGTTCTCCCCCCAATTACAGGAGGCGAGGAGGCCTTGACGACGAGCTAAGGTCAGTGCTGCTGAAACAGATGTAAGATGATCCGTTAAAAACTGCTGATCTTTCTTTTGCATAAGTAAGGCAGAATAAATCATTCTATCATCTTCCGTCGTGGAATCCCGGAATCTAGTAATAAGAGTCTCATTGATCGTCCTAGATCTATTTAACCCAAAGAACATACGTCTCGTCATGGTTTCTATATGAGCCAACTTGCGATCATCCATCTTGTAAATCTTGTTCTTTACATCGCTGATGATCTTCTAGTTCTCATCGATGTCCTGGGCCTTGTAGAAGGAGTCCATGTTATGCGTGGAGAACTTCTTGGCTTGAAAGTTGGGTAGATGTGGTATCTGAACTTTCGTAGCTTTCTGGAAAGCTGCATCTAGATTCTGTGGCACTGCCGCAATCGGGTCGATCGGGGGTAGAGTGATTGCATCTGGATCATCTTCCTTCATCAAATACGTCTGAGCTGTATTGCCACTTTTAGATGGTGATGTGAGATCTAGGTTATTGACCATCCAATACAGTATCTCTGCATCAGAAAATATGATTCCTCCATCATCCTCAAAACCATCATCATTAATAAATTGTAGATGCTCTTCGGGACTGCGTGTAGCTGTCTGTATATCTGATGAGGTTTGTGGCGATCTAGTTGACTTGTGCGCCGCTCTATGTGGAGATCTGATGGGTGATCGACCTGGTGATGAACGGAGTGGAGATCGTCTATGGGATGATCTTCTCGGAGACTTGTGAGGTGAATGTTGATAGCTTCGCGAAGCTCTTCGGCAGTCCCTCGATGTTCTTCTAGACGATGAAGATCTGGAATCATATGTCCTTCGCGAATGCCTTCGCGAAGCTTCATTTAAGCGTCCGGTCCAGGGATCGATGATATGACCTTCGCGAAGGCTTCCGTGATGTCTGATGGTCTGAGTCCATATCTAGAGATGAAATCGAAGATGGTGATGATCTCTCCCGCCTTCGCGAAGGCCTTCGCGAAGGCTGTACATCTAGGTCCTTCGTCAAGGTGGTGCGGGACTTCCTTCGCGAAGGTGACATCGTCTTGGCTGCTACGTTGACGGGGGGTGCCTCTGGGGTGCTGTCTACGTTGGAGCCTTCGCTGGCTTCGGACCCTGCTTTGCGCGGTTTGTAGTGGTCCTCCATGATGTTCATAATCTGCCGCATCATGTCTTCTGGGATGATCTGTAGCGAAGTCGTCGGCGTCTTTTCTGCGATGGGGTTCACATCAATGGCGTCTGGCGTCGGTGTAGAGGCATCAAGCTGCATGGAGATCTCTGCAGAAGTCACAGTCGCTGACACCGGTCGCTTCTTCTGCCGTAAGTCGGGATGATTATCGGCTGATCATCGTAGAGGCCCAACTCTGCTGCTGGAGCGATCTCGGCTGAAAAGTTCTTGCTGTCTTCGAGATTTCCCTTTGGAAGTCTGCGCTGCCCTGGTGTCCTCAATCTGCGTTGAGGCGGCGATGATGAGCCCTCTTAGACTTAGTCTGCAATGGCGGGATGTCTGGGGAGGCGGTCGTTTCTTCGAGGTAACGGACTCAAGTCCCCACGTTCCTCTGCCGCGGGGTCTCTAGCAGAACACCAGGCGGGAGAGGGTCGATCGCTAGCAGCTGACTGGAAGGAATATCTGGACTCTCTGCCATGTTTTGCCCTTGTTTGCGTGATCTATCTGCAGCACGTCTTAAGACGCAAAGATGATATTTATTAAATGCAGAATGAGATAAATTAATGCAGTAACTGCAACGTGAATTAAACGCGACACGGCAGAGAACAACTAGGGCATATTACATGTGGATCGGAGGCAGAAAAACGTAATCTACAAATCGTACAGATTTTCATGAACGTAAAGCTAGCTGAACAATCACGAATACACGTGAATAAACAGTAGAAATACGATAATTAATCAATACAAATAGTAAAGGATACTAGCTATACCTCTATAGTAACCTATGAGAGGTAAAAACTAAGAGATTATCAAAGGATATGTGTGTAAGGAGACACAAGGCGCTCTCACATCCTGCTCACTGGGCGAAGAAGGAGAGAGTGAAGCACATGGCCAGAGGGTGGCGACACCTTTTCCCGCCAGGGGAGACAAAGGGGAGCAACTCGTGGTGAGTACCAATTAGTGATTTTATTTTGAAGGGAGCTTCAAATAAGGAGATACAAGTGTTCCACTATGTTCGCAAGAAGAAGAAGACAAGCAAAAGAGCATGAGTCAGGATAAGGAAAAATATTGGAGTTACGAGTTTTAGTGCTACAATCACTTTCATGGACAGGGCCCAGTACAGTAAGGTTAACACAAGTCTTAAAATATATAAAAATAAAATTTCTAAGGCAGTAAATGCACATGTCGTGAGCCTATGTTACAGTTTTGGAGTTACGACAGTTTTAGTGCTACAATCACTTTCATGGACAGGGCCCAGTACAGTAAGATTAACACAAGTCTTAAAATATAAAAAATACAATTTCTAAGGCAGTAAATGCAGAGAAGGTTGGTGCATACGAGTGCTGGACCTACCTCGAACCTGTACTCTCTCGTGGGAACGTCCATGCCAGCAACGTCTGCGATGTTTAGGTACTGTGCGTTGGTGTGGTCCCGGAGGAAGGTGAGGACAGGGATAACCCCTTCCGGGTGGATCATGATGTCCAGCTCATCCCCGTTGGTCACTTCCACTCGCTGGACATACTTGGGAATACATTCAGCAACACACTGACCGAAGTCCTTCAAGTGTTGCTGAACCACAGCGTTTGTCGGACGTATCGTAGCTGTGGAAACAACATATATATATATTCTTCAGTCATAAAACATAAGCAGTGGCTGCAGAAATAGATCATATGATGAATGGGATCTTCTCATGGAAAATGCAGATTTGATATTAACATTATTTTGCGAACAGCTATCATGATAATGCATAATTACCTACCACTATTTCTTTTATTTATGCCAATGAAAAACTGGCCTAAAATCTGGATTTTTCCTGTTTTTAGGTCCACAAGCCTAATTTAAGATTTTTTATTAAATTGTTGGGAGTGATGTCCCTTGGTAAATGCACATGGTGAACATCAGTATTTACAATGTTCACAGTGTTCAATGTTCTGTGGTGTAGTTGTTAGAGTGTTCGCCCGGAGAGCCGAAAGTCGTTGGGTCGATTCCCAGCCGTGTCTTACCAAACAATGTTAAAATATTATGGTCCTTGTTGATTCCTGCCTGGCGCTCGGCATTGATGGGTACAACAATGACTAGTTGGCTCGGAGTCAGTATAATGTTTCTGAGTAACTGTGGCCTGGTATCTCAGTGAGTTAGCACAATAAAACCAGCTTAAGTCTGGGCTAGTACAAGCAGCCACACATACACACACATGCACATTGTCATATAAGCGAAATATTCTCAAGTACGACGTTAAAGTTAAACCCCATTTTCCCTCACCTCACCCATGTGTAGAAGACTCACTGGGGTCCAGAGACATGAAACATTTGAAAGTGCTATATAAGGGTGAAGGGATGTCAAAGCCCTGTCCTTCAGATTGTTAGACTGACAGATAACTGACTGTGAGCAACATCCACACTGTTATGTTACGTGTAATTTTTTCTAGTCAAACCTGAGATGAATGAAATGGGTTGAACAGGTCCCCTTATAAGGAGACAATACTCTACCATAAGTGATGGAAGATTGTAAGTTTAAATCAGATATAGAATTCGAACAGGTCCACTTATAAGGAGACAATACTCTACCATAAGTGATGGAAGATTGTAAGTTTAAATCAGATATAGAATTCGAACAGGTCCACTTATAAGGAGACAATACTCTACCATAAGTGATGGAAGATTGTAAGTTTAAATCAGATATAGAATTGAACAGGTCCACTTATAAGGAGACAATTCTCTACCATAAGTGATGGAAGATTGTAAGTTTAAATCAGATATAGAATTCGAACAGGTCCACTTATAAGGAGACAATTCTCTACCATAAGTGAAGGAAGATTATAAGTTTAAATCAGATATAGAATTCGAACAGGTCCACTTATAAGGAGACAATACTCTACCATAAGTGATGGAAGATTGTAAGTTTAAATCAGATATAGAATTCGAACAGGTCCACTTATAAGGAGACAATTCTCTACCATAAGTGAAGGAAGATTATAAGTTTAAATCAGATATAGAATTCGAACAGGTCCACTTATAAGGAGACAATTCTCTACCATAAGTGATGGAAGATTGTAAGTTTAAATCAGATATAGAATTCGAACAGGTCCACTTATAAGGAGACAATTCTCTACCATAAGTGATGGAAGATTGTAGGGTTAAACATGATGATTCAGATATTGATTTTCCAAATTGAAACAAATCTACTGTCACAAGTCCTGGCACAAGAAAATTGAAGCTCAATAAACCCTAAACTTTCTGCTTTAAACATGTTAAATGTTTATACATACAGTGGAAACCTGATAAGTAAAATTTCAAGGGACTTGCCAAAATTGTTTACTTATCAGGTATTTTACATATCCAAACTTATAAAAACCTGCAAATGACAACCATATGCATGTATATGTATGCATATGTAACAATGAACAACATCAGGGCTGGCAGTGTATTGTCAACTGCTTGACGCCAGCGAGCTGTAAGTAGGATGTTTGTTTGACTGGAGACTGACACGACTGCCCCTCATGTCGGATTATGTGGTGATTTAGTTATCCAGTCTCTTTTGTTAAGTAATTTACTTCCATGGACCGTGAGAAGACGTTTAGTTCAGCGGTACTGTTTCTTTATCCGAGTTTAGTTAACCAGACTCTAATAGTGATAATTAATGAAGAAAGTTGCCGGGATCAAAGAAAAGTGTTTACTTATCAGGTCTGTTTAGTTAAGCGGTCTTTACTTAGGCGGTTTCTACTGTACATGATTCAGGACTTAATAATATCTACAGCTCTGGAACATTCACTGTCATCTGTGTGAAAATCTTCAACAATGTTCTGCACATAATCTTATACTTATATGGCAGGTATAAATGGTAAGAGAAATCACAATATTCACTTACGACTTGTTTCTTTGACGTCACTACTCATCCATCGTGAAGATGCTACAACCGCTGGTCGGGAGATGGCTGAAAACATACCAGTATCACTGTTAATGTGGTTGTCAGGTATATCATGTATTCTTCTGCTCAAGTGGAGCATGCAATGCGAACAGCCCTTTTGAAGGCTTAGAAACAAAGGTTTATGAGGTCCAGGTGCAACACTAGATTTCAAGGCATGGCAAGCTCTTAAAGTACTGGGAGTTTGAAGGTATGTTATTCATTGGCATCTTTGCCAGAAAGATTTCCGTCTGTAAACCTCGGTTTTATTGGGTTTTCAGTAGAATGCACTTTACCGGGCGCAGCCCTCGCTGCATGCTGCGGGGCAATTATCACGCTGTCCCAAGCGCTGTCTTGCTATATCGTGGTAATTGCTCCGTCTCCCTTCACTTGCAACTTAGGGTTTAGGGTTAGCAGGGATTGGGAAAGGCAGGGGCCATGGGCCATTTTGCACATTAGAATAAAACATGGCCCATTAAATTTTGAAGTTTACTATTGAAAGAAGGGCCGCCGCCCATTCTAACTTCAGAAAATGGCTCATAATCCTGAAAATGGCCCATTGTCAAAGTTCTCTATCCCAATCCCTGGGGTTAGGCGCCCTTTACGATCCTTAGGGTTAGGTTAGGGGTTAGGGTTTGGGAACCTTTACGATCCTTATGGTTTACTATAGGTTAGCACCCTTTCCGATCCTTAGGGTTAGGGGTTAGGGTATGGCACCCTTTCCGATCCTTAGGGTTATGGTTGGGAGAGGAGTAGGGTTAGGGACCCTTTCCAAATTCTTATTTAGGGTTTGACTTTACCTTAGGGCAGTATAATCCTATTATATCCAATTAAACACTTTTCGATCCATCCGGTACTTGTCAGTCCAGTCCAAGAAACATAGGCGCGAAAAAAAAATGAATGGGAAGGGCGTGGCACAGTGAGGCGGAAGTGCGAGAAATGTAAACAAACACCAAAATGGTTTGTTTCATTTCTCGTGCTTCCGCCTCACTTCTGTGCAAATGACCCGTTAAACGAGCACTCATTAACTGTGATGGTGCTCGTGGTCCCGAGGTAGAGCGTCTGCCAATTACATCACTAATTAACGAAGTCACTAATCCGCTGAAGAGCGTTCGAGCTCCAGCAGCGCTAATTAATCTGAAAAAGTGCGCCCGGTAAAGTGCAGTACTCATAGTAGCATTCTATGGCGAAGAATTGATATTTGTTATAAAAAAACTAACCCTAAGGACCAACCCAATCACTAACCCTAAACCCTAAACCTAACCTTAAATATCTTAATAAACATAATACAATTCAAGCGGGGGTTACGGGTCACGTGCAACTCTTCCCCCCAAATATATGGACAGAGTGAGTGCAGGTTTTGTGGAAAATAATGATTGTAACTGTTTCATTGGTATTACAAAATGACATCTCTTAACACCGCAAAATTGAAAATGCTCAACGCTGACTCTAGTTCATAGTAGTTGCATGAAGCCTAATAAATAAATGAATAAATAATACGATTCATGCATTGCAACTATTTCTCTGCTAGCTGTAGACAAAGGAGATGAGAACATGACGAAAAGAAGCATTCAAACTATTTACCATGATTCCGTATCAAAGTTGTTGCGATAGGTCGCAAGGATCTCCACAACCTTGACGCCATTTTGTTGACCGAATGTTTTCACGGATTGTTATTACCGGGAGGTGAAAATTAACACCAATATGTGCATCCAATACGCCGTTCTGTTTCCTCAATAATGTAGCAATTTACATAAGTCTTTATCAAGTACCAGAGAGTTTCATATCTGGTCACAAGAAGTTATGATTCTCTGCATGTGAGTAAAGACAATGTAGTATTTGCCCGGATTTTAACTTTACAATCTCCTATCATAAAAGAGTTAGTAGTCTATGTACGATAAAGGTACTTTTACACTTACCAAAGTTGTTTAATATCGGTATGTGTCTGTTTATCAAATTACACTTGCAGTGACTATGTTCGTTTCAGGTTTCAGGTGCATCTTTTGGCTCAAGGTTCAAAAAGAAGCATTTTAACTGTATCGAAAGAAGCATTTTAATAACTGTATCGAGTAATGTGAAAATATTTTACTAACGTGACTTGTCTGAGTCAACCATATATTTATTCATTCTTTATATTTTCTGCAAGGGGAGAAATGTTTCAACGATGCCATGGAGTAATCTAGAAATCAAACAGACGAAAGTTAGGCCTAGATCTTCATGAGAAATCATGTCCGAAGGTTCATATAGAAGGAGCACGAGTCAAGAGAAGCCAGCCTTGTACTCCATCTTGACAGGAGAATGGATGGAGTTATCTGATGCTGCCAGGGTAAGCTCTAGAGGTGTGACGGAATATCAGTCTTCCATGGAACCTTATAAAAGCCACCCATTGGGTACCATCCCAGATAGCATTAAGACGTTGGGCCAACGGATGAATGCTATCTGGGATGGTATTATGATCTGAAATGGTTGGAGTTTCAGATGCTTCATCAACACTCAATGTTTGCAATAAAATATGTAATGACTGTTGGAAAGAATAAACAACTGGTATTTTCTCTAACCGGTGAAGATCAGTGTTAGAGTTGGTCTTCAGCAACCCATGTTTGTTGTATGCGATGACAAACGGGATAAGGTGGTCAGAGTTGCTGACGTGATTGACTATCAGTGGGGTATCATGACTTAAAGGGCCACTGATCCACAGCAATTTCCGTGGACTGGTTGTTGCTTTTGTTATTGTTTTTCTCCCATGTGTAACCGGATGATATCCAAGAATTCTTGACTGGTTCGTGACTTCTGCTGCGCTACCTGCAAGTGCAATTGATAGTATAAGCATAGATTGATCAACAAAGAGGAAATCTCTTTTACTCGATAATGTTTCCATCTTCATTAATTTGATAACAAATGAAAACATTTTGAAGTTTAACCATCTGCCAGTGGTGAAAAATGTTAGGACAGAAAAATAACGAAGTCAATGTACGTCTTTATATTTTGTCTTAGAATCCTAATTAGTTTATTATCATATTTGTATGCATTTTGAAACCTAATAAAATGCACACGATCTGCTTATACTTATTGTGAATTTATAACATGACTGTAATATATAGACATTTTACAGATTGCCAACGTTGATTATGTATTATTTCACACACACGCCCCAAATGCAACCTAGTATATGTTGTCTGTCTCACTACACTTCACAGCGAAAAAAATGATTCTGTATGATGCTACAACATAAAACAAAATGCAAATATTAAAATGAAAACAGACTAAAGTTACAGCAACAATGTCAGGCTATCCTACCTTGTTCGAGGAATATATCCATTAATATCCACATAAAGGAAAGACATGCCATTCACCTTCACCTGACAAAGAATCCTGCTCCATGTCATGTGTCTTGTAACAGTCTAATATGCGAAAAAGTGATATAACGTTGCAGATTTTTCACGTTGGTGTAGAGTAGAGTCTGGCAACTAATTGCATGATGTCCGCCATTCTTTAACGAAGTAATTTAGTTAGCCAATAATGAGTAATCAATCAATGTATTGGCAAATAATCCTTTGAAGGAAGGATGTTGTTTTTACAGAGGCACTCTACGACAGGGTGTATTCAGTATAGATTAGTAAATCTACATACATAAACACTACCTTTTGACAAATCCACTGTGCAAGATAAAGGCAAATAATCAATCAGCGTGTTATCGGTTATACCTTTGATCGATGTTTGTTTTTGAAACTCAGCTGATAATTCCTCTTGCTGCACTACCATGTGCATATTACATAAGATGTAATACATTAGCCACATCAGACCTCAATTTATAAAGATGAGTATTTACTCCAGACACGAGAAATGCCAAATGGGAACCTTTGTCGGGTAATCTGAGGGTGTTACCACTAATTATGCATGTTATAAATTCATTAACTGACCATCAAGTGAATGATGACAAATAATGTGTAGGTATACCACCAAACACGGGTTACAGAAAGGGATTAGTAATCGCTGTATTGCATACAATTTTGATAGATTGACAAAAAACTTATAGGCCGACACTGTTGTGAGGATACGAACGGAACTGCATTTTTGCGTAAGAAATACATATACGCATTTGCTGTATATACCTATTTACCTAACTAAATTTTAAGATTTTTCTAGCAATGGCAAGGTGGGGTTGTTTAGTTTACGGATTCAAATACATCAAATGTGTGTTTTTAATATCATAGCATAGGTAATAAACATCATATTTTTACATGACATGATGGAATATCGAGGTAAAAAGCACAGAATTAGGATCAAATTGGATCAGTCTTTATACCATCCAGGCATTAGAAAATCTGAAAATGTTTACATTGCTCGGATTCTTTATTACAGTCAAACAATAAGTACTGGGAATATTTTGAAATAACGGGCATCCACACTTCCAAATATCCCACTGTTTAGGTTGAAGAAATTCTGCCAAGGTGGACAGTAGTCCAGTCCCCGTGCCCGTCACGGTTGAGCGAGCAGGTACCGACCAGCCTGCAGCTTGGTTTCGTAATTATACTGTTGGCGAGAAACATATCTCTCTGGATAAGTGGCCCTTTAAGTGTAGTTTCATGTGAGATAGGCATATCTGGACACCACCCTACTATTAACTGTAGTAGATCTCGATACCTCAGTACTGTGGTAACATCACCAGAGGAATATAGACCAGTACATCACTCAGTCATTCAAATAATTTGTGGCATTTCATTTACATACGAGAGGTGGGGTAACCTAGTGGTTAAAGCGTGCGCTCGTCACGCCGAATACCCGGGCTTGATTCCCCGCATGGGTGCAATGTGTGAAGCCCATTTCTGGTGTCCCCCGCAGTGATATTGCTGGAATATTGCTAAAAGCGGCGTTAAAGTACATTCACTCACTCACTCATTAAATATGAACCTGTTCCTTTGTTTCAGCTTGGGAAGTCTCGACCTGTCACCGACTTTGAAAAGCTGAATCGTGTGGGAGAAGGCACCTATGGCATCGTTTGTATGTTTACAGAGTGTTCTCATTGTTATGACCGATGAATTAAATAAAAATATGTTGATGGTGAGGAAAACATTTTTGGCAAGTTTCAAAAGGACCCAGAATTCAGAATATACTTCATTATTGAACACAACTAATTAAGATCCAAAATACACATACAGTCAAATCCCAATGAGTCGAATGCCGGTGTCTCGAATATTATGCATAACTCGAAATACCTGTCGGTCCCAACCATTCCCTATTATAGCTGTCATCATTTGAATACCGGTTACACGAATTCGTCTCATAAATACACACGATGACTCGAGAAGAAAATTTGGTCCCATGAGATTCAAACCACAGCAATATTGTATACATAAGCTGAAGTCAGTCAATGAGAAGTTGATTGGTGTAGCAAACTGATCCAATTAACAAACCAGCGTGGCTCACACCTTTCCGCCATTGACAGTTGAGTTCAA
This sequence comes from Haliotis rubra, assembly GCF_003918875.1. NCBI lineage: Eukaryota > Metazoa > Mollusca > Gastropoda > Lepetellida > Haliotidae > Haliotis > Haliotis rubra. Next base: position 408,044 of record NW_025767306.1, on the reverse strand, counting down.
AAGGCAGATTAGTGATTATACGGAAATCACTGTCTGTGCTAGTCAGACTGGAACTGATAAGGTGTCCCTATTAGTGATATGGAAATCATTAGGTAAACAAATGCTTAGGCGGAGGAATTAGGACTGGATCATCTTTTTTTCTACCCTCATAGACATACCTATGTCTCGAATACATCGATAAGTCGAATTTATTACTTGGTCCCCAGCGATTCGACTCATCGGGATTTGACTGTACATCTTTTGTAATGAGCAACATACTTTGTTTGAAATATGTAAGGCCAATGATTATTTACAATGCCACCTTAATCATTTGTTTCACTAACACCAGTGGTTGGGGTTTAGTTTTGTAATGGTGGAAAGCAAAAATTGATTTTGTTTTGATGTTTGCATTATCTCTGTATTATGTATATATATGTATGCCTATGCCTAAATTTCAGATTAAAGTTTCAGACCTCAGGTCAATAACCATACCCTGAAGTTCAAAACACAGAAGTTAGAATGTATAAAATTGTCTTTGCTTTTCTGTTCATTAATTTCTTCATTCCAACTTTTGTGGCACCCAGATCGGGCCAGAGATACTAGAAGTAACAGAATTGTGGCATTGAAGAAAATGAGAATGGAGAAAGAAAAAGATGGTAAGTATTTGCCAATCTTGTGCTCAAATCTATCTATCTATCTATCTATCTATCTATCTATCTATCTATCTATCTATCTATCTATCTATCTATCTATCTATCATAATAATTATAGTTCCATTTATATAGCGCTTTTCCACACATCAATGCACGCTCAAAGAGCTTTCTTTCTATCTGTCTGTTTGTCTATAAAAATATTTGTAGAGCTGTTGAAAAACTTGTTAAGGGTTCCTCTTGAGGAACATTGTATGCCTTTCCGAAGAAATAGGTCTTTAGATTTGCTTTGAACGCTGACAGTTCATGATGTGACCTCAGGCTGAATGGCAGACTGTTCCACAGAGTAGGTCTGGATATGTCAAAACATGTCTCCAGATGTTCTGCTTTTGTTTTTGCATCGAATGATTTTATACAGTATTGATGCATCTTATAAAAATATACTGAACCAATTCAAATACTTGTTCTGGACAATTTCTTGGGAAGCTGCAGGGTATAGTTGTATACAACATAAATAAATACAAAGTTAACAAATGCAATGTGAGGTTAATTATTTAAAAATAAATAAATAAAATCAATTAAAAAATATTTATTGCTGATACCTTTTTCGTTTTCTTAAAAATATGTATCTGGTTGTAATTTGTGCAAGTAAAATGTGTGCCATCAAATTGATCAAGAGGCACAGTATGTACATTCGTACAGAGTTGCGCTCCTTAGTTGTACCAGAATTTAATGATCATGGGTACACAGTTCAGATTCACATTACTAATGATCCTTAGTTTGTGGACCCATGAAGATCCGGGTTAGAATTGATCTCTGTCACATGTCATCTGATCCCAATTGCTTAGCTCAATGTTCATGCTGTTGATCACTGGATTGTCTGGTCCAGACTCGATTATTTACAGACCTCTGCCATATAGCTGGAATACTGCTGAGTGCGGCGTAAAACTAAACTCACTCACTCACTTGGTTTGTGAGCACCACACCTTGCTTGTGACTTTCACTTAGGTTTCCACCATCATTAATCCTCTCAATGCTGCTGTCAAACCCATTTGACAGAGCAGTAGCATAATGACATCCCTAAATATAACTTGCAATAACTATTTAGGCCAGACCAATTATATTTCTTGTTTTACAGATCCGCCGGTCGTATTTTTTCAAAATAAGAAAACAACTAAAAATTAATTTTGCCCTTTCAAAAAATAAAATCCTAATGTTTTTATTGACCAAAAATGTAAACTTACCTAAAAAATGTTTGGGTTGTTTTTTTACCCATATACGCTTCATAAATTGACAAAAGTAAAATGTTTTTAGTATTTAAAAGGAATATTACTTTGACTGGTGATTTAAAAAAAAAAAATCCCTCCTGCCTTTAGGTTTTCTGACGACAAATATCTGTAAAACAAGAAATAAAATTGGTCTGGCCTTACCAACTGTTTGAAATTACCCACCCTCTTTACAACGCCTAATGCTGAAATTAATGCAGTATTCTAAAGGTTAAACTGACATACTGTAAAATGTTGAAATACTGGTCAAAGCAGAAAATATTTAATACAGGTTAACCAGTACCGGTACTACATGGTGCAGGAAGTAGTTTTGTCCTGGTATAACAGTAGCTTCATTTTCAGGCATCCCAATCAGTGGTTTGAGAGAGATCAATATCCTGCTGAACCTACGACATGAGAACATTGTTGAGCTGAAGGAAGTGGTGGTCGGCAAGAGCCTTGACAGGTACTGAGTCACTACGTGATATTACAGTTGACTGGACACCCAGGTGTGATGGAAAGCATGTCCGGTTGTCATGACGTTGTGTTTGATGTGATGTCACATACTGGTCATGTCACATCTAATGGTTTTTGTACTTCATGGTTAGAATTTATCTACAGTTACCCATGCTTGTCATAAGAGGCTACTAATGGGATCGGGTGATTGATTGAAACATATCTTTGTAACCCATTTGCATATGTCAATGCTCATGCTGTTGATCACTGGTTTGTCTGGTCCAGACTGGATTATTTACAGACCGCTTCCATTTAGCATGAATATTGCTGAGTTCGGCATTAAACGGTTCTTAGATTCATGTATGTAAGACCATACCATAGCAATATTCCACTAGCAATGGACACCGGAAATGAGCTTGACACATTGTACCCATGTGGGGCATTATACACAAGGGGCGTTGGGGTAGTCTAGTGGTTAAAGCGTTGGCTCGTCACACTGAAGAACCGGGTTCGAATCCCCACATGGGTACAATGAGTGAAGCCCATTTCTGGTGTCCCCCGCCGTGATATTGCTGGAATATTGCTAAAAGCGGCGTAAAACCAAACTCAGTCAGTCATGATACACAAGCCTGTAGCGAAACAAGGAATGCTTTAACCACTAACCTCAGTCGGGCTACCCCATCGCCCCTTAAAGGACATGATGTTCCTTAGACCACATCTTTACTGGTGTTCTCTATCTGGCCATATTTCAGCATCTTCCTTGTGATGGAATACTGTGAACAAGACCTGGCTTCACTACTGGACAATATGGCTGCCCCATTCTCTGAATCCCAGGTATGTAACACCGTGTCGCCAGCAAGGCAGATCTGAACAAACTTTCTTACAACCTTGATTTTAGTCAGTCAGATTGTTCATCATTAAATCTGAATGAAATCAGAGTGAGTTTAGTTTTATGCCACACTCAGCAATATTCCAGCTACATGGCAGAGGTCTGTAAATAATTGAGTCTGGACCAGACAATCCAGTGATCAACAGCATGAGCATCGTTCTACGTAATTGGGATATGATGACATGTGTCAACCAAGTCAGCAAGTCTGACATACCGATCCCGTAAGTCGTCTCTTACGAATGAAATCAGATCTTTTATGGAGATGTCTTCTTGGATTGTCAGGTAAATTTTCAGTCAGTGTATAGGGTACTTAAATAAACATTTCAGAAGTTAGTTAAGAGGCGTTTATCATGTTTATTGGAGCAGGACTCTTAATACAGTGAATATGGCATATGTAAAGTTTGTTTTGGGGTGAGTTATCTATCCCGTATGTTTATTGCTCCATCCTTTTTCAGGTATAGGGAGCTTATGGATATTACAGATTGATCTAGAAACTTGCTTGTTTGGCCAGGGCACTACAGCTTGTTCAGCTTGACCTGATCAAGTGAATACTAATGCATTGCATGACCGTGTCACAACTGGTTGGGTCTATTATTGTGAAGGGGTGCATTGATTGCCAACATGTCCGAACAGTCGAGACAAGGTCGCCGTTTGACGCCTCAGTGTCGAGAAATCGTCAGCAATGTCCTAACTTTCTTTTAAAAAGACGCTTTATTGTTTCCGATTCGAGCTTTTAAGCAGCGAGCAGCAACATTAATAACATTCTTTGCTCCCCTATTTAATGAAGTTAACTTGACCTGCCGTTTGTGCCATTTGACCTCCCGGGTCATGCATATGTAGAGTAGCTCAGGTCAAGCTGAACAAGCTGTAAATACAGTGACTATTTCTTTGAGTGGCATATTTAGAAGTTGGTGTATCACCTGAATAAAGAAGTTGTTCATCCATAAAGTTTGTCCGTATCAGTGACTATTGTATATGTTTGGTTTGCCTTTGGATAAGTTCTATTTATGGCAATGTTATTTTCCAGGTGAAGTGCATCATTATTCAAGTGTTCAAGGCTTTGAGGTATCTTCATGAAAACTTCATTATTCACAGGTAAGCAAAAACTCTCAACCACCCATGGGGAGTTTGGGTTACAATGGGCCCAGCAGTCTGTGCTGGTTGTTGTAGGAGACTGGGTTGTGTGATCAGACATGGCTATATGGTGGTCAGAGTCCCTGATGGCGTGAATAAATTCTCATATATAATATTTGAAAGGCTTGGTGCCGTTTTAAAGAGCAACCTCATGACAGTTGTAAGTGTATGTTAATCATCTCAGGGGTGGAAATAACTTTAAAATTGCTAGTGTACTCCGGTACAGTGGCACATGTAAAATCACTTGCCCTGATAATTTTTCCACTATACCGGCCTATTTTCTTGTTGATTTATTAAATAAACAGCATAATTAACATTGGAAAGTCAACTGGACACTGGTACAGCACGATATGCAAATTTGCTTGCCCAACAGAAAAAACACTGGACTCGGACGTCGGGCAATGGGTTATTTCCACCCCTGCATCTTAGCTCTAAGATCGCTTTGTATAATGACATCCTGGTCTAAATTGTATTATTGGTCATCTGCTTTCAAAATATTTTGATTATCGTCTAGGGAGGGAGGGAGAGAGAGAAAGATAAAGGGACGGTGGGAGGAAGCGAGGAAGGAGGATTACAGAAGCACTCACACTTCAGGGAAAGCCTTGTGTCAATATATGAAAGTTGTTATTTATGTATAACAGTTGAATTTTCCATTGCATCATGTAACTTGACTACTGTCTAAAGCAGTGCTATACTCATCTCACTCACTCACCCTGGGGACTTCATTCATCAGTTACCAGAGTCGGTACTGTCCATGTTGATGCAGCTGATGTAGACTTGTGTGTTACAGGGATCTGAAAGTATCCAATCTACTGATGACAGATAAAGGATGCCTCAAAGTTGGTAAGTCAGGAAATATCTCCATCTTCATGATGTACATGTTTGTTTGTTTGTTGTTTAATGCCGCACTCAGCAATATCCCAGCTATATGGCAGCAGTATGTAAATAATTGAGTCTGGACCAGACAATCCAGTGATCAACAGCATGAGCATTAATCTGCACAATTCGGATACCATGGCATGTGTGAACCAAGTCAGCGAGCCTGACCACCCGATCCCGTCAATCACCTATTATGACAAGCAGGGGTTACTGAAGACGATTCTTACCCAGATCTTCACAGGTCTCTCATGTTGATATACAGTCGAACCCCGTTTATCCGGACATTTTGGTTACACTCGGAAATCGTCCGGATAGTGAGGCGTCCAGATCTTTCCGTCCGGATAACTGGATCATTTTTAAATGGAAATCTATGGGAATGGTTTGAAACTTCTCCGTGCGGGTCCGGAAGCGCAGGGTCCGGCTAAGTGAGTACAATTAATGAAGGCAAGTTTCGTTTCACCTAAAAATCGTCCGGAAGGCGGGGTTTCCGGATATAGGGGGTCTGAGTAAACGGGGTTCGACTGTATGCAGATGGACACTGACAGCTATTCAATGCAGGGTCGGATACAGAAGGTCACCATGGCGATGTCGTCACAGACTCCCTGATAACCCTCCAGGATGTTTTACTTCTGAACTAAATGATCAAAGCCACTTCGGTGTCGCTTGCCATCTTGGTTTTCTCACACTGCTCAGCAATCTGTTTTTTTCCTCAAGTTCTGAAGTCTTTGCTTTGTTTACCAGATGGATGTTGTATTGTCAATATTAAATACTATTGGTGGTATATTATATGACCAATTTACTAATATCATTTTCTTTCTGTTTCAGCTGATTTTGGTCTGGCAAGGAAACACAGCCTCCCTGTGAGACCCATGACCCCCAGGGTTGTGACTCTGTGGTATGTAGTGTCAGACTGGACTCATCCTCGATAGTCTAGGGTATCATGTTGCCATTGAATTATGATAAATACCCTGGACCCATTCAGCACTATACCTTGGTTTAAAAAATGTCATCTCTATATTCGTTTTATAGCTAACCTAGCATGATATGTCTTGTGGTCATGCTCGTTCAGTCAACTTTTCTGACAACTAACTCTATTTCTAGTTTGGATGCATTTACATTTCCTCAATCAGATTCAACATACTGCTGTATAATTTTCTCAGTATTTCAACTCATCATAGACGTAGAGCTTGTATAGTGGTTCTTATCTGCTGTTACCATGGTTATGTAGTATTCTAGCTGAATGTAAGTTATATCAAATTTGGGTTTTGCATAATCCCTGATGAAAAGGTTCAAAATTTGGTTGAATTAGAGATCAAAGGTCACATAATTCCAACACTTACATCAGTTTGCCTCAAATTGGAAACTTTGTTGTTTTTTATATTAATATGGCTGTAGAGTTATATTTTGGGGTCATATTTCCTTGTGGTCTGCACAGTATGAAATCACTGAGTTATCTCCCTTTGTGCTCAAATCACTATTGCTTTTGTTTTTGCTGCTTGAGATTTGTTAGTATCCTTTGATTCTTTGGATTCTGTGTTGTATATATGTATATGATACTATGTAATAATATTTTGATGTAATTACACTGTGGAGCAGTTTGTGTGTTGGGGTGAAAAAGAGTTGGTGTGTTTTCGTCATATAAGCAAAATATTCTCAAGCACGACGTTAAACCCAATTTCACCTCACCTCACCATCTCAATGGCCAATTGTCAGTTTGCTGCAAAAAATGCACAAAACTGCTGATATGGTGTTGAAAAATATTCACTCACTCAATCACTCATATTGCTTGTAATTGATTGTATATTGTATTTGATTGTATATTGTACTTATATGTAGCTCTTTGAGCATGCTCTGGATGGACTATGGCGCACAAGAAATATCCATTTATTATAATTATAAATAGATGTAGAATAAATGTGTTGACTATTGTGGTGTGTGTGTGATAATTTCTACGACTTAACTTGTTACTTTGCAACAATATATCTTGGCATTTACCATCAGGTCGTTTGTCACCAGGTACCGAGGACCGGAGTTGCTGTTGGGGTCACAGATTCACACATCGGCTATCGACATGTGGTGAGTAACCCTCCCCCAAAACCCCATTTCTGATATGTAACATCCAACTTTAAAAAGTGTGCGAAATTTACACTGTGGTCCCTGGCTAGTAAAAACTCATCAGAACCACTAAATGGTAAGTTTGGTGTGGTCCTTATGGCCAGTGAATTTTGTATGATAGTTCAGTAAATCTATGAATGTTATTTTGAACAGACAGGACCACTAATTATTGTCTACTCACTGGTCCTGTGGTCTAGTGGGAAGTTTTGAAAGGTTTCTTTCCCTGCTAAATGTATGTCACTGTGACCTGATGGGGTGGATTGGTGTTCATTCTATCAACCTCTGGTTTAGCTGGCATGGAGTCAGTCAGAGTAATGATAAATGCATGACTATTGTTATTGTATATCTGGAATTATTTGTCATTATGAATGGGTGAGTGAGTTTAATGTTTTCCCTGCTTTTGGGCAATATTCCAGCAATATCACGGCGGGGAACACCAGAAATGAGCCTCACACATTGTACCCATCTGGGGCATTGAACCCATGTCTTTGGTGTATTGAGCAAATGCTTCAACCATTAGGCTACCCCCTCAAACAACTCTTTGGAATACAAACAGAACACTGTGTGTAGAAAAGCCAAGCAAGATGTTTTATTATCAATCTAAGTTGTGCTCGTAAAAATACTGTCAATATGATGTCATGGCTTTGGTGTTGATAAAGTTGACATCACATGACATGAAATTAACTAATAAGCTTGATGTTCATGCATTCACAGTTACACAAATTGTTACTTGTTGCATATCTGAAGTTTGTTTGTTATTATTCTCTTAAATCCGATCCCATCAAACAGTACAACCCAAACTGGACAATTAGAATCCAAGATTTTTTTCCCATCTGATTCTACCGGGTACCCACTAACTGCAGGGTGAACAGAGGGTGAACGGTCCAGACAATGTCACTTGGCTTGGCAGACCAGAGGAGTCATACAAGGAGAGGCATCATCAACTCATTGACTCATTAACTGACTTGTGACCTTTGAATTATTTGGCTAAGCACGTGACAGGTCTGATGAATCATTTTCATTTATCTGTTTTACTGATCTAAATATTTCCACATGTTTCTGTGTAGGTCTGCCGGGTGTATATTTGGGGAGTTGCTGGCCCACCGACCTCTACTTCCTGGGAGATCAGAGATCCAGCAGATTGACCTCATTGTGGAGATGTTCGGTACACCCACAGACGCAATCTGGCCTGTGAGTAGAATTAATAACACTGATAGCTTGATATCGGTGTAAGAATCAACGCCAATACATTGCAGTAAACAAGAAACTTGCAATAAACGAGTTGTTATCAATAAAGTCGTATGCTTTATTACAGATAAAGTTCAATCACTTTTTCATCATGTTCAATCTCTGTCAGGTCAAAGTCCAGGGGCGGAGGGGTAGCCTAATGGTTAAAGCGTTCGAATCCCCACATAGGTACAATCTGTGAAGCCCATTTCTGGTGTCCCCCGCCATGATGTTGCTGGAATATTGCTAAAAGCGTCATAAAACCAAACTCAGTCAGTCAGTCAGTCAAAGTCCATTTCATTGTGGCCACAAGACATCAACTTAGTTGGTCTCAAATTTGAGGTTCAAGGTCAAGAATTATTTGTCTATTTACCAATATTCAGAGAGCATTTAAGGAAATTATGCAGTGCAGAATTATGACATTTTTTATGCATTAAAACTAATCTTCTTCTTTTTTTTCAGGGATTTTCAGAATTGCCAGCTTTGGAAAATATTACACTACGAAAACAACCGTAAGTGTTGGAAAAAGTAGATAAATTTTGGAAAAAATTGTTCTTTTATCTTTCACCTGATGCTATATTTATATAGCGCACATACCCACGTAACTAGTACATTCTCAAGGCGCTGGTATTTCCCTCAATCATTGGATGTCAATCTCAACGGCACATCGTATTATCAATCTCAACTCGCCAGGGAGCATACAACTCTTGCAGCCACTAGGCGCACCGAGTTTTAAGGCTTTCGCATCCTAGCAAGGTAAGGATGACAGCTGGGTGGGCTGGGACACATAGTCACAGTACTTTGTCCAAGTTTACTGCACGTTGCTGTACCCGCAACCAGGTGTTTGCAAGTATACATGTGGCCACCATCTGGTCATATACCAACGGATACGTGGGTTCTTTTAAGTGCACAGGGTTGTGTACTGTACACTAGGGGTTGTGACAACACTGAAAGAGTCTGCACACAAAGTTGACTCCAAGGTTTTTTACACCCAGTCACAAGTAGGCTTGATCCTGACACCTCAAGCTTGTTGGGTCACTAGCCTGGCACTTTAGCCAGCTCGCCCACCACGCCCCCGATCTATCAATTATCTTGTCTGGACCAGACATTCCAGTGACTACAAAGCAATTGGGATACAATTTACGCATCAACCAGGTGAGCGAGCCTGACCACCCGATCCTGTTATTGGCCTGTTGCAACAAACATCGGTTGCTGAAGATCAATTCTAACCCGGATCTTCACAGGGTTAATTACCAAGCCTGAAGGACTGACTCTTTAAACAAAAATGTAGTATCATTACGAATTTGCAGCCAAAGTATTTTATGTTGTAATAAGGACTGGTTTAGAAGCAAATACACACTCAGAAATCATAAATATCTCAACAAGTCACAGAAACTCTGACATTTGTTTCTTATGAGACACAGACTGAAAAAAAAAACATTTGTAAATATGTCATCATTGTAGAAAATTGTATATGAAATAAATTGTCATATTACACATATCCTGTCACGTCTTAACATATTGGCAGTTATTATGGTGGGAGACTAGGTTATTTGCAGGTCGTTGTAACCCGACTCCATATTTATGCTCTTAATATTAACCACTAGTTTGTCTTGTCCAGGCTTGGTTTTTTACAGGCCACAGCATTTAGCTTATATTAGTGTTGGTTAAACAATGAACAACAAATCTCTACGAGACCATACTGATTTCAGGTACAACAATCTGCGACACACATTCCCCTGGCTGTCCGACTCTGGCATCAGACTACTCAACTTTCTGTTCATGTTTGACCCAGCCAAGAGGTAAGTCTTCAGTATGCTTGCTTTAGGAGACCTACCGTACCCTTTTGTTTCCAGACAAATCCAACTCCTGTGTATCTATACAATATAAGCTTTAAACTTGAATCATGTTTACCACAATATTGCCGAGGATGTGTGACTTGACACTAGATAGTTACTGGACTCTGTCTACTCATGAGTTCTGGGGAATCACGGTCACGATTTGTGTAGGTCCTGTTTTAGGCAGGACGGTGGGGCCTTAGGAATACATGTGGCCCTCCACGATATTAGATAATTGATATATGAGAAATGAAATACTGGTATATCTCAAATTTGGAAAAGAAAATATATGGACCTGAAATTGAACTAGTTTTGTTTAGTAGATCTGGCTACTCAATTAATAGTCACTTGTCTCAGATTTAGATGGAGGGTTTATGGATATAGTCGGGCACCGTTGTCTCGATATTCATGTATTCATGGGACCAAGAAAAAATATCATGTTATCCGAACTTCGAGACTTCCCACCAGGGCATATCATCACACATCACTAAGGAGAAAACAAAACACTTCTCAGTATGTTTTGATTCGAAACTATAATCTGTCATCAGTAGTGTTTTGCCGTACCAGTGAGTACTTCCTAATTAATTCCTTCTTAATTAATCCTAATTAAATAACAAACAAGTGACACCTTCAACTCAATTAGCCCTAATTAGTTTACACTACCGCATCCCTTTGATTCATGCCGCACCATGTGTAAACATGTGGAAACAACCTCAGTTCAGTGGGGTACTTGTCCATGAAAGGTACTGTATATGACCGACTATAAGTCGAATGTGACTATAAGTCGGGCCCCTTTCTCAACCCTCTAAATATCAAGTTTCTTTGCAAATATCAAGTTAAAAGGGTAATTTTGCTTGTTGGAACCATGAAATTATATCGAGATATCCGAAATATCGATACATCCGTATCGAGTTAAAAGAGCTTGAATAATGATAAATTATGAAGGATTTTGTCGGGACCGAGATGTTATATCGAGACAACCGAGATATCGAGTTATCAGAGTTCGACACAGTGGTGCTCGATATAATTGTTTACATTGAGGAGGATTAGTGATAAAATATCAAGCCGTAGACAATCTGTTTCATCAAAACCTTACCCTCGTACATATTGTGATTACTGTAGTATAGAAGGAATATATTCACATTAATATCTGGTGAGTGTTTGTCTTGATACGAACATTGGACATAGCTGGTATCTTGATATAGGTGCACAAAGCAGTTTCAAATAATTTGGCTCCATGACATTTGGTAACATGGCAGAGTCGCGGTGGCTGAGTGGGTTAGGCGGCTGACTTTGTGGGCTGGCGATTAGGTGCCTGACTTTGAAGGTGTGGGTTAGAATCCCGGATGGGACTCAACCCAACAAAAGTACTAGAATCTGTACTCTACTAAGAAAGTGTAATCCCAAATATAACATGCGTTACATTTGACCACTTTCTAAATGGCATTGTGTAATCATGGCAGAGTCCAGATGAATCACATTTCGCTTAATAATGTAGTTACATATTATTGCTACTTCCAGGGCCACTGCCGAAGACTGCCTTGACAGCTCCTACTTCAAGGAACAACCACATCGTATGTATTTTTGTGGAATCTCTCGGGAGTGTCTTCTAATCTTAAACGACCCATGAAGATCCGGGGTAGAATAGGTCTTCAGCAACCCATGCTTGCCACAAAAGGCGACTATGCTTGTCGTAAGAGGCGACTAATGGGAACGGTGGTCAGACTCGCTGACTTGGTTGACACGTCATCAGTTCCCAATTGCGCAGATCGATGCTCATGCTGTAGATCACTGGATTGACTGGTCCAGACTCGATTATTTACAGACCGCCGCCATATAGCTGGAATATTGCTGAGTGTGGCGTAAAACTAAACTCACTCACTCTAATCTTAAACATATCAAGCATCAGAATTTTGTTATTGACGAGTGTTGATAAATGTGATGCCTTAAGACTCGAGAAAGAGATTGTCTGTATCATCCCAAATCATCTTGTTCACTTTGTTAGCAGTAGGCTGTCACGATTCTCTCCTGTACCGTAATTCAAACCATAAACTTTCATGAATTCAATTCGTTATTCATGATCACTAGAGTCAGATATGCAAGACCTTTTTTGATAAAAGGAGGTATTTTTCGTTGAATTTGAGTGTTAGTTATTATATGCAATATTTCCGGGCCAAGCACCATAATTGATAAACTACCACTGTTAACAAACATGTGAAAATATTAATTTTGATCTTGTTTCACTGAATATAATAAAAAATATACTGAAAGGCAAAAGAAACGTCGTAATATTGGAAATGACATTTAAGTGAGTTTAGTTTTACGCCGCACTCAGCAATATTCCAGCTTGATGGCGGCGGTCTGCAAATACAATCCAGTGATCAACAGCATGAGCATCGATCTGCGCAATTGGGATACGATGACATGTTTCAACCAAGTCAGCGAGCCTGACCACCAGATCCCGTTAGTCGCCTCTTACGACAAGCATAGTCGCCTTTTGTGGCAAGCATGGGTTGCTGAAGACCTATTCTACCCCGGATCTTCATGGGTCAATGACATTTAAGTATCAATGGAGTATTTGAACCTATATTTTTTTTAAACTATACACCGGAAGTCAAGTTTGAGGAAAACAAGAATCGTGGTCGTATAGCCTGTTTTGCCCATTAAGGTATTGTTTAGGTATAGCTGCTGTGTTCAGAAAACAAGTGAACGATTGCCATTCAAACCGGTAGTTTATGCCTGAATGCATGCATGATGCACGTGCATCTCGATTTCAATGTTGTGTTTTTGCAAACTCTTCCCTTTCCACAAACAAAAACATTTCTAACCTCAATCTCAAACAATACTTTATTGGGCAAAACAGGCTATATGACCACGATTCATGTTTTCCTCAAACTTGACTTCCGTTGTATATCTAAAAAAAAATAGGTTCAAATACTCCATTGATACTTAATGTATTTTCAATTATTACGATGTTTCTTTTGCCTTTCAGTATATATGAACTGCTAAGTTGTTATTTTATTTCTTTCCCAATCTTCGTATCTGTTACCCAATATTCATAATTCAAAACTCAACTCAAGAAGTGGATTTCTTGCAGTCCAAGTAAACAACAATAACTAGTTTCTTCACCTTCAAAAGTACACCTAATTGCCTGTCCAGATGTAAGCAGTGTACGAAATAAGGCCCGTCCGACCACCCGAGACGGGCTAGATTTCCGACGGATGGTCTAGATTTACACAGCTAACCAGTCTGATGGTCTGGTAAATTTTTTTAGATGTTCTATACATCTGAGTAAATTCACCATATCTTGGTGTCTGGTCTGGTTAAATTCATTTCGCACTGGTAACATTTTGAAGTTACCAGCCCTGATGTCTGGCTGGGTTTTTGGCTTATTTCATACACTGATGTAAGTGATGTCATTTGATATTTTCATCGTCTGTTTGAAGCGTGCGACCCCGAGTTCATGCCATCCTTCCCCCATCATCGCCTCAAGAGGAAAACCACACAAGACGCATCGAAGGATGACCAGTAAGTAGCCCAGCGTCAGACTCGTGAGAGTACTACATGTGTTGGAAGAGAGTGAGTAAGTGAGTTAAAATTTAAAGTCACATCGGCAATATTTCAGCCATATCGTGACTAAAACTAGTTCTAAATTAATAATACATACAGATAATATATAAAACCCTGTCAACGAAGAACAGTAAAACCACTAGATTATCACAAAATGAGTTAAAACTAGCTAGCATTTAACTTTAAAAGTAGAAAACTATTTTTGGGCAATACAATGTAAAAATGGGCCAGTAATCGCCAACAACTGAAGGTAGATCACCATACTAGGGACCATGAGGACTTACAGTGCCTTTGCTACCTGCATGGACCCTAGCTGGATTTACACCATCCCTTCAGCCATTGGCATTATACTGAGATTTAGCCATACATTAAAAACACAAAAATACTACGATTAAAAACCTGGTACACTTAAATTGACTAAATGTTTTGGGACTTACGTACCCTCTGTTGGAAGAGAAATGGTATCATCGGATTACATGTTTACAGAAGTCATACATTTTCAGACGGTAGTACGGTGGAAACTGTCTAAACCTGCACTCGTCGGGTCTGAAGAAATAATCCAGCGTGCTGGATTGTAGAGCTGACACGGTTACCTATGACTAGAACTGAACCAGTTTTGTCACTCTCATCTATACATCTATGCATAAAATAAGCACCACCCTGTATTTTTACCAATTAATTTTTGTCTGAAATGAAATTCTAAGCTCTTTCCAAAAAATAACCTTTGATAGAGCAAGCATTTAAAGGTCACATGCAACGTAAAACACAACTTTGCAGATTCTGATACCTTTCGGTATGGACTTACCGAAACAAAGCGTCAAAAATGCAAATTCAACTTATAAAGTTGAAAAATAACGCAATGAAAAAAAATGCGCGAAATCGGAGTTCAAACATTTCACTAATTTTCCCCAGACTTTTCTGGGGAATACGGGTTTCAACAGCTGGGCTGCGCTCATAGCACGTGCGCAGTGAAATAGGTTCGCGCAACTTGGAAGCGGGCTGTCTGGTGAATACTAGGTGGAGGCTTTGGTGTGAGCTATTTTCATAATGTTTTGTTGATATCTCACAGGCGCTGAGCTTTTGTATGTTATGACAGTAAATAAACTGTTTATATAATTTCATTTGTCTATTTCACCACACGTTCTTCTTACCGAGTCACTTTCTCAGTTCGATACTTAAAAGCAATGTCATTATTTAGAGTTGACACAATTTCTAACTGTGATATAGATATGTCGCTGTCACAGACAAAACTCAATGTCTTGTTTTATTGACACCTGTGTGTCAGCCTGCCTGTCTGCTAATGACAATATTCAATACACAACTGCGATCACTGACCACATGCAATTTGAACTTAACACCAATCAGGCTATACACCATAAACAAAACGCATTGATTTATGGCCCGAGTTCGGTTTCTGTCACATTATGTAATTACACAGACAGGCAGGTGTGATACTTGAACACATGACATGTTATGATGTCTGTTGATTGCAAAATGTTATACACAAAAAAATGAGCATGTACAATGTATTTACAAAACCCAACTTTCTATATATACACACACAATGAGCCGTGAAGGAGGCATCTGCAAATGAACCAGCCGTTACACTTGAGTGCACACCCACCCGCTCTGACTGGGTTCGGAATCCCGGCTGCTTCGTTTCGAGGGAGGTAAACCCAAGTACACAATATTGCACTTTTGATTTGCGATTATACGCTTATAATTTTGTTTATTTGTTTTTTCATAATCAGCAATGCATATTATATGTCATGAAGAAGTGATAATTGTGTTTTAATTATGTTTGATTTTTGGGTTGCATGTGACCTTTAACATTTCAAAAAATGAAAGCATCATTGAAATTACCATGTATTTTAATTAGGATAATTTCCTATATTTTAAACAGGTGTTTTTCTGTCCTAAAACAAGTTACCTTATTTTGAAAAGTGAAAGTAATAATTGATTGTTGTGTGGCCTATAAATTCGTTATTATTTATTGTGAATGGATGAAAGTTTGTAAACTAAGATTCAGGAAAAGTTACAGTCAAACTAAAAAAAGAACATTTTTAAAATGCAGTAAATTTTGCTTTACAAACAAAACAGATTTTAGCTGCAATTATCAGTATCCGGCAAGGGGAAGTATTTATTCATTACAATAAACTCAAAATCATAAAAAAATTATTCCAAAATCTTATTAATGTGGCCTTTTTCAGTTTTTGTCAATTAGCAATCGGAATTGGTGGAAAAAGGTCTGAAACTTTGACATTCAGGTTCTTCCTGATTATGCATAATTCAAGCTTACTTGATGTGTAAATGTCATCTTGGTATATAACAGAATTCTTATTTTTAGTCAAAACTTGTGTAGTTTGAGCAGGAGAGGAATTGTTATTTTGGGTAAAAATTCAGTCCCATCACATTTTCATCAACATACTCTTTCATTAAGAATAGAAAAGGTTATGGTATTTGTAAAACTGTCAGTGGATAAAGCTGTAGCATTACATCTTATTTTCAAAATAGGACGGTGCTTAATTAATGCACGGGCGTATATAATGTATCATGTGTTCTCTCAATTACTGCACATATTGACAATAAAAGACAAAGATTTGAGCTAATAGGTGAGGTGAGGTGAGGTGTAATTGGGATTATCGTCGTGCTTAAGAATATTTTGCTCATATGACGACGTGCATGCGTGTGTATGTGTATGTGCGGCTGCTTGTACTAGCCCAGACTGAAGCTGGTTTTATAGTGCTAGCCCACTGAGATACCATGCCGCAGTGAAGCATGAATACCCCACTCAGACACATTATACTGACTCCGAGCCGACCAGTCCTTGTTGTACCCATTAATGCCGAGCGCCAGGCAGGGGCCAACAAGTACCATAGTTTAACGTCTTTTGGTATGACGCGGTCGGGGATCGAACCCGTGACCTTCCGCTCTCCAGGCGGACGCTCTAACCACTACACCACGGAGGCGGTTAACATGTACAAGTATACCCTACTGAACTAATATTAAATTATCTTTGTCGGCAACCATGTAGTTTCAATGTAGGATTAATTGGCGACAATACACATCAGTCAGACTCCTCGCCACGACAGCACTGATTACTGTATAAACACATATTCGGGTGGCACATTTCATGCCGAGATCCGGAATTGACAGCTGCCGGGTTGCAGAGCTTTTATATGGTGATAAATGTACTAGTATTGGAGAGACTGAGATTTTATGCCGGTGTTGACAAGTTGCCGCATTAGACAGCTGCTGGGTTTGACAGTTTCCACTGTAGTTACTTGCACTATATCGAGACAAGCGGAATGGATTTCCACATCGATTATAATTTACCTGGTGTGAATCCATAATTAGCTGAATATTAGATGTCTCTGAACCCACTGGGTTTACAAATCTTAAATATATTTTGTAAAATCCAGGCAATTGTCTCTGAATTCCTTTTACACTAGTATATTTTCGAACATGGCTGTCATCTTTAGGTGGTCAATTATATTTTTAGTGTCTGTTACAGTTTGTTTTTGTGTTATCCATTTCACCAAGCGGAGCCGCCTCTGTTGTGTAGTGGTTAGAGCGTCCGCCCGGAGAGCGGAAGGTCGCGGGTTCGATCCCCGACCGCGTCATACCAAAAGACGTTAAAATATGGTACTTGTTGGTCCCTGCCTGGCTCTCGGCATTATGGGTACAACAAGGACTGGTCGGCTCGGAGTCAGTATAATGTGTCTGAGTGGGGTATTCATGCTTCACTGCGGCATGGTATCTCAGTGGGCTAGCACTATAAAACCAGCTTCAGTCTGGGCTAGTACAAGCAGCCGCACATACACATACACACACATGCACGTCGTCATATGAGCAAAATATTCTCAAGCACGACGTAAAAACCCAATTTCACCTCACCTCACCTCACCTCACCAAGCGGAATGGCATGTCTTTAAAATGTGATGGGTTTTTTTTTCAGGTGAGTTGATTTTGAGATAAATGTTTCCGACTGCATTCAAAAGAATGACTACTTACATGCTTGTGATTTCAGGAAAACAAAATCAGATTCCTTCAAAGACTTTGGGAGCAGCTCTGGTCTAAATTTGTCAGTAAGTACACTTTGTTTGAAACAAAATAAGAAGAAGTCAGTTTTGTGAAGTTAATTTGTCAAACAGTAAAATACATTTCTTAATGAATTCAAAGGGACCTCTAAGTGTAGCCAAACCTGTAGTTCATTATAAGCATTTTCAATAAACATACATTAACTGTTCCCTCCCCAAATTTAGGAAGTTTTATCCGTCGTATTATATAGCATTATCGTTATAAACAGTCTACTTTAGTATGATGTATTCAATTTCATGATATAGCCACAGTTGAAATAGATGTATAAAATGACAACCTTCGATTATCATCTTACCATAAGGAAATAATTGCAAGGCGAAAAGGGCCAGTATTGAAGGGTTGGCTTACCCGTCAGAAAGTGAGGTGACAGTGTTATTTGTAGACAAGTTTAGGTTTTTCATGCTCCCTCAAATATAACACCCTGAAGCGGCCTAGATGGCTCATTAGTACAGGGAGCTGGAAATTGAAGTGCTGAGTTCAAATCCTTGATTGGCCCTAATCATATTTCTAGGTTTGTCTGTACCAAGACCATCCTTAATGGTTTCGCCGAAATGGGAAATTTCTTTCATGTCACTTGATGCTTTACTGATAACTGACAACTGCCATCGTGAAACATAAGAATGTTGTTCAAACCCAGTGGGATCATAAGAATATTGTTCAACTATTGTTCAAGAGTTGTTTTCCTTGGGCATACCAGAATTCAGTGATAGCATGTTCAGATCCTGGTTTCTACATTTGCCAGCTCTATAAGCATACAGCTAAGACTGTCTGAGTTTGGTTTTACGCCGCTTTTAGCAATATTCCAGCAACATCACGGCAGGAGACACCAGAAATGGGCTTCACACATTGTACCCATGTGGGGATTCGAACCCGGGTCTTCGGCATGCTGAGCCAACACTTTAACCACTAGGCTACCGCACCGCCCTCTACAGCTAAGACCTGCATCAAATACTTTTGTGTTTCCTCCCAAATTAAACTGACACAATGACACAAGTGGAATGCCATTAAAGTTGACATCATACTCTCTTCATGTGGTAATGTGTTGTGTCTACGATATCTTCTTACGTTTAAACAGGCAAAGAAGAAGCGAGTGTAGCAGAACAGGAAGATGGAGTTGGACTCCTCATGATGTTGCCTTGAACAGACCAAGTCATTTTGTATCATCCTCATTTAATGATGTAAATAAATATCATCCACACATTTCTCAATTCCTTTAGTTCTTGGAGTGAGCAAGGGAGTATGTTTAGTTAAGCCACTTTTACCAATATTCCAGCAATATTACAGCTCGGGATACCAGAAATATCCCATGTAGGAATTGAACCCTGGGCCTAGATTTTCGAAGCTCTCTTAGCTCTAAGAGAGTCGTAAGTACCATACATTAACAATAACTTACGACTATCTTAGCGCTAAGAGAGCTTCGAAAATCTAGGCCCTGGTCTTCAGCTTGATAAGAGCACAAGGCTACCAGTTTGTTTTAACTTCCTGTAACATAACTCACTGTATTTTAAAGATATGAAGTCAGATGTTTGTTGCACAAAACAGAAACATCCTTGTTACACATCCCTCTTCTGAGCAGATGCTTTCTTTGGAAACTGTGAGAAGTTCCCTTGAGTTCAAGCAGCAGCATACCCAGATCCATTAACTTGTAATGAACAGTCTGCAGAAGGTTTCAAAGAAATATTTTGATTTAATAAATGAATTTCCTGGTTTGGAAAAGACACATTCAGCTTTAAAGTGTTTAATTGGCCTGTTTTTCTGAAAAACAAACAAAATATAGACAGGATTTTCAGAAAGATCTGCAACTGAAAAGGAGTTTGGACATTTAGGGGCGAGTTGGCTCTGAGCCAGTTGATCTTTTTTCCAAAGGAGGAAAGAGAAAGACTGATGAGGACGTCTTTTCTGGCTGCCACTCGAGCATTCTACTCATACCAATGTCATCGATGGGCTCCAGTTATGGGTTCAACTGGCTCACTGTGCATGCGCATTTTAACGCACCAGAGTTGGTCTGAGATTTTGCTGCAGGCATGTAGGCATTTTCCCAGTGCATTTAAGCAATTCTCCATATCTGTGTGGATTTCATACCATCTTGTCACTTTTGCTCAAGTTTGATTGATGTTTTTAGATGGTTTGACCGACATATTATTGGCCGGATTTTGTGCCTTCCCGTGGGGCAAGTCCTTATTATTATCAATATTATTATTGTTTAGACGCCATCCCATTTATAAAGTCCAAATCGTTACAGAAATCTGACATTTGATTGGCAGAAGAACACACACATAATCCTGTTTGACGAGGTCAACGTTCATTCAGGATTAACATAATTGACCTTCAATATTTTCCGATCTTCATGCTCAGAGAAAATTAACCAATACAAATGTGATCGTAACAACCCTGACACATACACAACTCAAGTTTTGTTTCCACGCTTAACGTACACCCTCCCTGCAACGTTTTCGAAAGTTGTCTTCGCAAAGATAACAGTCCACACAAACAATTTATTGAAACAAATGCTTTATTTGGGAAAGTGTATTTGAAATTGTCCAAATTTACAAAGGTCATCATACATATCATCATCATCATCCTGATCTATTGTCTACAGAAGCACAGCATTATCAGCAAAATTCCACCTTCATCCTTGTCCACATTCACTGTACAATATACCTCAAGAAAAGTTTATAATGAGCTACAAGAATAGTTTTCATTATACGTCTGAAAAGCAAGTGGAATTTTGCTCAATGATCTATGGTCACTGTTGTTTTTTTCTCCCGAGTAAGCTCATGAAAATAGCACTGATTTAAATACCTGATTTGAAATTTGTCAATTAAGAAAATTTAAAAAAATATGTTTTAAGAACAATAAATTTGACAATTATGTGACCGTTTGTTTTCTTCAGAAATTGACCATTCTGCATAGCCTGGATCCAATTAAATATAATTTTGATCACCCATTCAGCGACATTTCTAACCCCTCAATGCGTACCAACAATACTGAAATTTCACATGTTCCAGATTACTTATTCACAGAGCTGAAGCATCACTAAGTGGAAATATTGGTTACATGCAAATTACATGGGCATTACAAGTTAAATACAATGTATATCGATATGATCTTAACACATGGCACCCTCAAACTCCAAGGGTATTTGTCAAGTAGACAATGATTTACATTAGTATTACTGTTCCAGCACACAACAATAGTACTGAATTACCAACATGCTGAAACTGACAGTGCCACGATTTCTGTTTACACCACACTCAGCAATATTCCAGCTATATGGTGGAGGCTTGTAAACAAGTCTGGATCAGATGGGCACCCATTTGCTTTCAGCTTACACACAATGGACTTAATCACGGAGTGTGATCACATGCCAATCCAAGGTTTCAGGAACAAATTTTAACCTGTCATATCCAGGGTCCAAAATTAGGGCATAAGACACTTGTCTTCCTGGTGTAATGCCCTTTATAAAGTGCTTTGGCACTGTTGTGTATATCTAGGCAATAAACTGGCTAACACTTAATTACCACTAACACGTTTCGTAAAAGAACCAAGTTAAGAAACAGACAAATGCCCAAGGACTTTGCGGGTGACGCAGTGGTGCCCAACAGAATATTTTGTACTTTTCAGTGATGCACTCAAGAGAAAGAGCAAACATCTAAAGGACAGATGAAAGATTGAAAAGACTGACAACGAAAGATAATACTAAAGACATGTACAAAGAATCCTGAGTGCATCACTGGCCTTCTACACGTGTGAAATAAGCATCTTTGGTAAACCGTGGTTATATTGAACAGGTCTTCAAAGAGAATCAAGACTGAAATGTGACAATCATTGACATTAATTCCAAACAGAACACGTGAAAGAGAAAAATACAAACAAATGGCTAAGGCGTAACAGAGGTAACACACAATCTGGAATATCTAGTACCGAAACGGACCCATGACTGCTGAGAACCTTCTCTGGAGGTCCGATATCGAACTTGAGAAATCAAACAATCTTTGTCACGTGACATGTGGCAAACCCTCGGAACTGAGGTGATGTAAAACACAAGACAGAGCCCAGTTGTGTAACTGAACCAACTCAAACAAAACAACACAAGGATTGAACATGTAGTGCCCATGTGTGAGACATCAGAAGTCTTATGATGACTTTCTACATGTACAACACTATTAAGGTGAGAAGCTTTTATTTAGTACACCGAGGAACTAGCTTCGAAAATGGACACATACCTCCCATGTGGATATTGAATAAATACAGGAAATTGTACAAATAGACGAAAGTTAATTGGCTCAGTTTTCTGAAGTAGGACTAACCAGTTGTTATTTTACAGAAGAGATTCTGTTCTTGAACAAAGAAACCATAGAATGTACATGGCCATGGATTTGAAAGGAAGCCATCCTTAGAAACAGATGGACATATACTATGTACAGTAAAAATCTAAAAGTCCAAAAATAACACCTCTCACAATATTATTCAGAAAGGAAAAGCTATGAGCACATAACAATAAAGTTAATGACAAATACAAAAGCAAAGTGTTCATCAGAAATTTACACATGACATGGGAAACATGGCTACACAAAATCTTTTACAAAGAATCGTTATTCCCTTTGTGTTCCATCGTCAATCAATTCTCTACATCTTGGCAATGTGATATGTCAATAGTGACAGGTACAGGGTGCCATGCTCAAATATCTATCCTTACGTGCGACAGCTTAACCCGACAACTGCATCTCAAACAATATTGTTACACCCATAAAATGACCCACATCAACCTTTTCGGGAAAAGATGATGCTGAGATGTTGCGCGATGTCAAGAGAAACACTGCAAAGTGAACCGTCATATTGTCTCTGGTTAGTTGTAGGTGCATCCTTCCGAGGGCTGTGAGTGTTTACAGTTGTCCTTAGATGACATCAGTCTCCGTAAAGAAAGCAGTATCGTTTTAAGGCAGAATCGCCCATTGTGTTTACAGTCCTCAAGCTTTTTTAGATCAACCTGGAAATAAAGACATAAAATAAGTCCAAATGAAATCATGAATGTTCAACACATTCAGTACATTGATTAATGGAGTGATTTTGTTTCACTGCTGATCTACGAAGGTGGGGAGCTGGATAGGTCTTGACATTGTGTTGAGGACTGTTGCACTTATTTAGGAACATTAAAGCAGGTGACTACTTATGCTGGTCTAGGCTGATGTTGATTTTACAGCGCTACCCAAATGTTTGTTGTTTAAGGCTAAATTTTGCAAGTTTGCTGCCATATGATTTCGGTCTGTAAATAATCAAATCTGGATCAGACAATCCAGTGACTGACATCATGAGCATTAGTCTATGCATTTGGGATATAATGACATGCATCTACTCAAACCCACACCCTCAGAGTCAGGGACCTAATTGCCAGCAAAGTCAGCTGTCCAACCCACTCAGCCATAGCGGATTCCACAAAAATGGCGGTTGACCAAATGGTAGTCTAGACCACAAACTTTGTGTACCTCTCTCATAAGTGTAAATTGAGACGGCTCTAATGGCCAAAAGCTATGAATAAACAATTTAGGTGCCTGACTCTGATAGTGTGGGTTCAAATCCCAAATGGGACCGATCAAAAGTACTAGAATCTGTACTTTACTGAGAAAGTGTAATCCCAAATATAAAATGTTACATTTGACTACTTTCCAAATGGCATTGTGTATTCAATGCTTGGAACAGTACTTCAGTCTTATCACTTATGGAGAGTAATGCAGATAGTGCTGGTTATCGCTCACAATGTGCAGATCGGAGCTCAGTAATCAATCAATAATCAATTGTATTCGTAAACCCTACCATAAAACTCATGTTGGTAATAACAGGACGTGATCATGACACTGTGCAAACAAAACAGACACTGATTAATACTACGATCAAGGAGCAGGGCTCGATTTAAGAGATGTTAACCTACGTGCAACCTAAGATAAAAAGATAGTTGCACCAGCCAAATTCCAGTTGCACTGCTTTCATTGCAATATGTAATGAAAGACATATGCTAAATTATTTAGATTTCTATTCAGAAGTTTACCCACTCAAAATTGACATGCATCTGGTGCAAGTTAGACTAATAACTAGGTTGCACTTTGTAATATTGGGTTGCACCAGTGCAAGTAACAAGGCACTAAATCGAGCCCTGAGGAGTGAGAGAGTTTTGTTTTACGCCACTTCTAGCAATATTCCAGCAATATCACGGCGGGAAACACCAGAAACACCCATGTGGGGAAAACGAACCCAGGTGTTCGGCGTAACGAGCGAACACTTTATCCACCAGGCTACCCCACCGCCCCAGGCGATCAAGGATACTTCCTGTTGATACACATGTTGTTTCATTGCAGTTTAACAACGGGGGACACCAGAAATGGGTTTCACACATTGTTACCCATGTGGGCAATCAAACCCAGGTCTTCGCTGTGACAAGCAAACCCTTAACCCACTAGGCTACATCACCGCCCCCACAGAAACAGGACACCCCTAATTTTGCATTCTACCAAAGTGGTGCAGCATCTTAGACCACTCACTGCACCATATACTTAAACAAATTTTAGCTGCTAAGACCTGGTTTCTTGGTGACTAGCAATTGCACAGGGCCTAGAACATGAAAAATCTGTAAAATGTTTATATAAGGCAAGGGTGGAAATAACTTTAAAATTGTTCCTGAACTCGGTACAGTGGCAAATGTAAAATCACTTGCCCTGATAATTTTTCCACTATACTGGCCGATTTTCTTGTTGATTTTTTAAATAAACAACATAATTAACATTGGAAAGTCAACTGGACACCGGTACAGTGTTTTATACAAATTTGATTGCCCGACAGAAAAAACACTGGACTGGGGCGTCGGGCAATGGATTATTTCCACCCCTGCAAGGGTTATGACAGGAACACCTTGACTTTCAATCTTAAGTTCAATGACCACCCTGGTAATTTTCGGAACATGACAAAATCAGTGGTAACACTTACCACTCCTTTAGAATCTACACAGTTCAAATTGACTTTAGTAACGAATCTCAAAGTTGGGCATTCATCAGGGTAGTTTTCACCACAGTAAATTCGCAGGTTGTAAATTCTTCCCTCAAATGGTGACTGTAAAGAGACAACAATGATAAGGTCAAAGGACATCAAATTTTCTGAACATCCAGCTAAGAATAGATAATAACAGATTATGTAGGCCTACTTCAACATATCACATGTCAATTGACCAATAAAGTTAATTTAAAAATCTTGTTATACAACCAACAATTTCTTGACTTCTTTGATTGGCATTCTAAAAGTTGGGTAGATGAAGAATGAGGACTATTTTTATGCATATACAATTTCTTTATTCTATATAGGCGATGTTTTGACATAGATTCTAATGTCGAAATGTCGCCTATATAGAATAAAGAAGTTGTATATCCATAAAAATAGTCCTCATTCTTCAACAATTTCTTTTACCAAAAAGAACAAAATGATTCAATTTTTTTATTGCTTCATGCTCACTCAGCAATATTCCAGCTATATGACAACAGTGTGTAAGTAATTGAGTCTGGACCAGACAATTCAGTGATTGACATCACGAGCATCGATCTACACAACTGGAATTTGATGCATCAATCAATCTGGCAATATAATTTAATGTCGCTTTTAGCAATATTCCAGCAATATCACTGCGGGGAACACCAGACATGGGCTTCACACATTGTACCTATGTGAGGAATCAAACCTGGGTCTTTGGCATGACAAGCAAAACCTTTAACCAAAAGGCTACCCCACCGCCCCTATGTTACAAACTCAGTACCCTGGGTGGTCCAATGATAGTGCCAGTCCATCTGCTTAAGAGTCTATCATCTTCATCCTCCAAGCCCCAACTGATTGTGCCATCACCGTTGCCCTTCTGTCCTTGTTCAAGCTCCTCCAGCAGGTAGAACCCTCGGGGCATCTCCACTGAAAACACAAACCCAGAGCTCCAGATAAGCTGCATAGTTGCATATAGTACGCTATAGAAAAGTTTAAATATGCAAGTAAAATAAATGCCAGCGTATGAAAAAAACACAAAACATTTACGTTTACGCTGTGTCAAATAAGAATGCGTATCTACCCAATACATCAAAATTATGTTGCTTATCGTATCAATTCAAGCTTATCGTATCAAATTCAAGGTTTGTTAACTCTTCACTGACTGGCCAGTCTATTAATAGCGACCCATCAAACAGCTGTTTTCTTTCTACATGTCCTATAAACAAATCGAGATTCCACACGTTCAAAGTAAAATATTAAGGGTTTTTTACACTACAAACAGAAAACAACTTCATTAGAGTACTGCTAGATGAATTAATAAGCAAGTGTGTTGTTTCACCTGTGTCGCACCTCTTAAACTTATTATTTGAAATGAATACCCAGACTTGAAAAAAATGGTGGGTATAAAAAAGTATAGACACCCACTTGAAATTGGAGATACCCACTTAGTTTCAAAAGTATGGGTATCCTACCCACATGGCCAAAAGCTTATCTGGAGCTCTGCAAACCAACATCACAACATTTGAAACAAGTCCACCATCTAGTGCCTGCAGGCAGGATTTCCTTAAAAGGGGCCAAATGGCCCCTACCTACAGAAAATGTGGGTCAATAACCTAAAGTTACGTATGGTATTTCTACTACCAGACATAAAAAAATCTGTAACCCTTTTCTTAGACATTTTGACAGCCAAAAAAGGTTTGATGTTAACTCTGTACATCGAGTCGAGCTCCGTAGCAAAGTGCAGAGCTTAGGAAGCCTTGTTTTGAATTCAGAAAATGTTCAAAAAATTATTTTGATTTCCGAATGTTTGACATCGATTTCAATGAAAATAGTCGTATTTTGAAATTAATTACACGACTGATAGATAAAAATGGGTTATGAATTATAAATCTGCGAAATTGTTGGCGCACACATTTATAAATAAACGCCAAGGTAAGTACAATTAGCAGGAATCTCGCAATTACACAGTCTGGCTGCATCACTGAACATCACAACTTTGAAACAGGTTCATCATCACAACTTTGAATCAAGTCCACCATCATAACTTATGCAAGCTACAGTCAGTGTTCATGAATAGCGTGTGACCATCTGACAAATCCGGCAGATTCGCCAACGGTCAGACAGAAGTCTACAACCCGCCGGCCCCAGTGTCTGACTGTATATTTCACAATTACTTTGACTGAAGTTGTTTTATGTGACATGTGACACTTGTTTGCTGTTTATAAATCTTATGTTTGTTAATAATTTCAATGTCAATTATAAGAAATATTAAATCTGAAATGTGTGTTTAATTTTATTACATGGGTCCTGTGCATTTTCAATGGGTCAGACAGACATCTGAAACTTACAGGACCCAATGTCCTGAGACTTTGAAACACCATTCGTGAACACTGTACAGTAAATCTTATCTGTGTTTTTCCCTATAAATCATTTTGTATCTAACTGTCGCAAAATAGATCAATGTCTTGTCGCATAGTATTTTCCTAACCCTTATCCATATCTGCATCACACTTGATATGCTTCAGCAAAGTACAGTGTCATGATTGGACAACATATGCAACACAATTCACTTCCTGAAAACTTCAAACTAAGACAATGTCATTATTATTCCAACATTATAAGTACATAGAATGTTGCATGATCAAAAATCTAACTACATAATTAAAATTCCCGAAGGGCCTCTTGTTGAATTTTTTTTTTGTGGGATTACAAGTATAATTGATGCACAAGGATATTAATAATGTTAGGGTGATGGGTCGAGGGACACAATCTCCTAACACCATTGTCTATATCATCATCACTGCTCCAAGCCGACTCTTCTCCCCCTTGTCTACCTGACATGCAAGATGATGCTCACATCCTTGAAATTTGGCATCAACTGGTCATATTCTTTCCATAGCAACTGTAGCTTTAGGGTGTCTTCAGCAGTTAGCTTGTAAAGATTACTTTTCTTTCATTAAATGAAAAAATGACACACCATGTTCCGCGTCCAGCATAAATATCACATGGTAGCCGGCTGGTCTACTTTCACATATACATATATACATACAAATATTTGCAATGCGCTTTTTATCAATCTAATTGCTCAAAAACGCTATCTGAGTCCACTTTATCCATATGCAGAGGTGAATAGGTGCGTCTTGAGTCCACTTTTAAAATTTGACAGTTCTGTTTCGGAAAGAAGGATGGATGGTAAATTGTTCCAGAGGAAGGGTCCTGCTCTAGAGAAAGACCTGTCCCCATATGACTTAGTTCTAGTTTGTGGTATTTCAAGGAGAGACTGGTCCCTTGACCGGAGTGATCTAGTTGGGTGATAAGGTATAAGGAGATCCGAGAGGTATTTTGGAGCTAGACCGTTTAGACACTTGAAAACAAGGACCAGGATTTTGTAGTCGATTCTGAAGCGAATTGGATTTGAGGGCAGGAGAGATGTGTTTAGTCCTTTTAATTTGGCAGATCAATCGTGCGGCTGAATTTTGTGCCTTCTGTAGCCTGTAGAGGACTTGTTTTGGCACACCAGACAGCAAAGAGTTACAATAATCCAAGCGGGATGTTACATATGCTTGAACTAGAGCTTGTGCAGATTTCACATCCAAGTATCGACGGATCAAACCAATGTTGTGCAGATGGAAATAACATTGGCGACAGACATTGCGAACATGGGGTTCCATGCTGAGGGCAGAGTCAAAGATTACACCAAGATTGCGAACATGTGGCCGCATTTTTATTATTGCAGATTCACCGATGCAAAACTGTGGAAGCAGAAGCTTTTTCTGAAGCAAGAGAAGAGGGTGGAACACAATGAGCTCAGTTTTATCATCATTTAATTTAAGATATTTCGATGACATCCAACTCTTGATACAATCAACACATTCTTCTACTCTTGAAAAGGAGAACTTGGTTGAAGATGCGTCAGATGGCTTGAATGATAAGTAGACTTGCGTGTCATCAGCATAGAGATGCATACTTAAGTTGTAGGACCTTACAATATCACCGAGGGAAGATGTGTAGCATGTGAAAAGTAGGGGGCCTAGGACGGAGCCCTGAGGCACTACAAACTTCAAGTACGTTGCCTCTGACCTTTCACCCTGGATGACAACTGCCTGCCTCCGGTCTGTTAACATATATTATTGATATATTGTTTCAGAACTTCAGAGGAATATACAAACATAACTCTGAAGTACCCAAAGATGAGTGAGTTGACACTTTTAGCAATATTCCAGCAATATCATGGTGGGGACACCAGAAATGGGCTTCACACATTCAGTGTTCACGAATGGTGTTTCAAAGTAACAGGACATTGGGTCCTATAAGTTTAAGATGTCTGTCTGACCCATTGAAAATTCACAGGACCCATTGAATAAAATTAAACACTCATTTCAGATTTAACATTTCTTATAATTGGCATTGAAATTATAAACAAACATAAGAAAAATTAAGATAAAATAAACAGCAAACAAGTGTCACATGTCACATATAACAACTTCAGTCAAAGTTATTGTGAAATATACAGTCGGACACTGGGGCCGGTGGGTTGTAGACTTCTATCGGACCATTGGCGAATCTGCCGGATTTGTCAGAGGGTCAGACACTATTCGCGAACACTGCACATTGTATCCATGTGGGGAATCAAACCCGGGTCTTCTGTGTGACGACCGAACGCTCTAACCACTAGGCTACCCCACAACTCCTACCTATTTGTACAATTCTGACTACCAGTTACACTGGGTGCATGTAAAAATATAGGTTGCATTTAAAAAAGGAAAGAAAAGAAAAAAATACAAAGAGCTGAATTCATTTTTTTTCATTCACTGTTTTGAACACGAATCTGGAAGTTAATTTCTATTATGTTGTTGGAAGTACCTACTTTAACAGGGAAATACATAAAATCAATAAATTACTAAGAACCGTATGTTGAGATCCCTGAAAGAACACAAAATATGTCCTAAAAGATATGACTGCACTATTTATTTATATTTCAGTTCCTTTCAAAACCTGAAAATTCGTAAGCAAATTTATCAAAACATTGTTTGATACTTTGCTTGTACTTTACAATAACAATTAAAAAAAGCAAAGGGATTTCATTCTCCATACAGTTTACACAAGTTCATTGTACAAAGTTGAAACTTAAAAACTATGATAAAACATCTATTCACGCTCACATAATAAGACTCAAAATATTTCAATCCTGGTCTAAATAATTTACCCGCCATGGGAACTAAGCATGAATAAAAGTCCTTTATTACCGCCTGAGTGGGTCACCAGGTCAGGTGGTCTGTCTCAGTGGGTGGAAGTGGGTCATCATAATCACGACTCAATGTTGTTTATTTCTGCTGTCATGACTAAGCAATATTCCAGCCTTATCATGCGGCAGTAACTGATCATGTCATTGCCAGGATAGTGAGTGATTGATCTATGGATCAATGCCCCACGTTGTTGGGGTATAAGTACATGTTATCAGCCAAGTCACCAAGCCTGACCAATTAACTAATCTCATATGGCTGCTAATAAAAGAATAATGTCAGGGGTGGAAATAACTTTAAAATTGCTAGTGTACTCCGGAACAGTGGCACATGTAAAATCTTTTGCCCTGATAATTTTTCCACTATACCGGCTGTTTTCTTGTTGATTTTTTAAAATAAAGAACATAATTAACATTGGAAAGTCAACTGGACACCGGTACAGTGTGATATACAAATTTGCTTGCCCGACAGAAAAAAACACTGGACTCGGACGTCGGGCAATGGGTTATTTCCACCCCTGAATGTACTGGGGATCTTTTTCTGAGGTGCTGGTTATTGGTGAAAATGTCAAAGGTATATAAATAAAAAATGACCAAATAAATAAATAATGAAATAGACTAAAATAAAAAAGATAAATAAAACAATGAGGTGAGGTGAGGTGAGGTGAGGTGAGGTGAGGTGAGGTGAGGTGAGGTGAGGTGAGGTGAGGTGAAACTGGGTTTGACGTCGTGCTTGAGAATATTTTGCTCATATGACGACGTGCATAAGCGCGTGTGTGTGTATGTGCAGCTGCTTCTACTAGCCCAGACTTAGACTCAGGCCACTCAGACACATTATACTGACTCCGAGCCGACCAGTCCTTGTTGTACCCATTAATGCCAAGTGCCAGGCAGGGACCAACAAGTACCATATTTTAACGTCTTTTGGTATGACACGGTCGGGGATCGAACCCGCGACCTTCCGCTCTCCGGGCGTACGCTCAACCACTACACTACGGAGGCGGTCAATAAAACAATGAATGAATGAATGAATGAATGAATGAATGAATGAATGAATGAACGAACCAACAAGTGTTACTTCTCACATTTCAAATATGTTGCCATGGTTACATGTATTTCCAAGTTTGGTTTCAATCACAGATTACTAATAATCATCTTGAGCATCACTGAAGTTTTATGATGAATGTACGACAGATAAGTCATATTGTGTCCTCATCACCTGCATATTCTATTGCTTAGGTTAACGTGGGTCGATGGGATCTCTTTGAAATGAAATTATCAGAATTAATGCATCATTTTGTTCGTCCAGTACAGTGTTCACGAATGGTGTTTCAAAGTCACAGGACATTGGGTCTTGTAAGTTTCAGATGTGTCTGACCCATTAAAAATGTACAGGACCCATGGAATAAAATTAAACACACATTTCTGATTTAATATTTCTTGTAATTGACATTGAAATTATTAACAAACATAAGATTTATAAACAGCAAACAAGTGTCACATGTTACATAAAACAACTTCAGTCAAAGTCATTGTGAAATATACAGTCAGACACTGGGGCCTGCGGGTTGTAGACTTCTGTCTGACCGTTGGCAAATCTGCCGGATTTGTCAGAGGGTCAGACGCTATTCGTGAACACTGCCAGTATGCACAAATGTAGAGAATAGACGCAGAAAATTTTTTTCACTGCATCCTGACGGACGCACAATAGTATTCATTGTACCAACCAAACATTTAGACTGTGCTAATTGTTTGGTTGTTTCTTTCACAGCAGTTACGTGCAACATTTCATCCACCAGTCCTTTATGATCAATGGTTCATTCAAGGCTCTAAAGAAATGATGCAAACATAGCGTTCTCTACACCGTTACTTCACAGGCCCCTCATACTGCCTACAATAGCCTGTGAGTCGATGTAAAACCCTGATTTTGAGTGATCTCATCTTTAAAAGAAAAACGACATAAGCAGTTATTCTGAGTTATGAACTCTGTTATGTCACTGTGACCATCATATTGTCAGTGCAATTTCATACCAGAATCCAAAATAATACCAGGTAGTTAGGTTCACTTTAAAAAAAAATAATAATAAAATAAAATCCCATTAAGTTGTGAAATAAGTGTCATTTCTGAAAAGCCATTATCTAATACAGAGATGCTAACCCTTATTTAGCCCAATTAGTATTTTGGCCAAAAACTGAAGCAAAAATTAGTATTTTGGTCCAAATTAGTTTTAACTTTTCCAAAGAAGTTTCATATTAAATAAAAAATATATATAGATAGTCTTGTCAGAAGAACTTGTTATTAAAATTGTACTCACCTAAATCACTAGTATCAACATATAGCTTGATACTGAATAAAATGTGGCTGAAATTGTATGGTTTGTATGCTATTTGATGATTTAATATAATGTATTTTTTATAAATTCGTACTGCTATTGTAGTCATGTAGTTTGTAGTGTTTTTTTCCGAACAAATATGATAATATCGTATGGGTTGGCTTCAGTGATTGAAATAACGGCCTGCGCGCCTGCCCAAGGCTGGCAACTTTCGTGTCGGTCTGCCTGAAAAAAAATCTCCACCAGCCCAATTGTCTGGCTGACATTTTTAAATACCTTCCTTTTTGAATAACATGTGAGAAGATATATTTGAGGCGGGTATCTCTCCAAACTTTTGCTAATAAAAATTTTCAGAAAATATATCATTTTGGTAAGTGGAATTGCAAGTTTAACAGGCTCTTTTCAAATGGATGTGACTGAGTATTAAATTTCATGCTTGTTGTTTTTAATTTGCTAAATTAATTCACATTTGAAACAATGATACTTGTTTGTTTTTGTAAAATAAAAAGACAATTTATGAGTCAAAAGTGTGATCTCTGCTATTACTATGAGCAGGAAAGTTTGTCAATACCATTACGTGTCAAGCTTTAAGTCCAAGGATAACTTTACCATGTTAACACAGTCAACATTGCCAATTCATGTCACACATTTTGTGAGTATTTATCTAAATATCATAAATAATACATAAACTATAGACTCGATATACAGAGGCCCAGATAAGCTGCGTATCCGGGTAAAATACGCATAGAAAATTTCCAATTACGCATTGAACAATAATTGTTGCGTACCAATTACGCATTTAAAATGTCAGATACGCAAAAAGTTTAAAACAAATGCATACGGAATATATTTATAAAAATCGCTTTCGTAATGAAAAAGACATCAATTGCTATCAAGTTGTACTGTCCATATAGGATGAGTGATTTTTTATGAAGTCATTTCCATTATATTTAAGTTGGTTTTGCTTCGGTATGACATAAGGCAGAACATACCTGCTTAGTAAACTTACTCAATGACATAATACTTAGGTGAGTAAAATGACTGAAATACGTGAAATATGTGAAATACGCACATATTTGAAAGCAGTGGGTAACGGAAAATGAAATACCCGCTCAAAATTCATAATACCCACTCCCAAAAAATACAGTGGGTATAGTACCCACATTAGCTTAATCTTATCTGGAGCTCTGAATATATTGATATGCATATTCATTACCCTTTCATTGTAATAAATCCATATCATAGAGTATTTTGTTGGGAGCTGTACAGGGCTGACTTCCAAACTTCAACAACTCAGTAAACGCACTCGGCTCTAACAACTCATACAATGACATCCAAAGAAGTAAATATGTGTGGACAGTTTTTCAAATTAATTATGATCCTTCTGGCAAGAGGTATACTGAAGGTAACATTTGTACCTATGAGCTAAACATGATAATGAAAGTACCACGAAAAGTTTAAAGGCACAATGTCATGCTTTTTCGACATTATGTTGGTCCATAATATATATATTGGGGCATATGCACTCTTTTTAGCTTCCTATTGATACAATGTGAGACTTATTAGTCCTTATGACTTGCCTGAAATCAACAATTAAATCTTCGAGGCAAACAGCTTCCAAATAGATAACATTTGCCATATATGGAATGTAAACGATTGCTCTGTACATCAAAATCTGTCGCATGTGGTGTTGTCGGTGTTTGCCGAACTGGCCTCAATTACAAGTTGTGTTATAGGATATTTGTAAAGAGCGTTCCAAGGGACATAATTCTATGGAGTTCGCTTAAAATAAAGTTCGGTCGGTAGAGGGAATGAGAGTTGATTTGATGCAACGTTGCATTAATTCATTCAATGTTTTTAATTTCATATTGTAATCTTAATACGTATTTTTTCGGAATAAATAATATGGCAGCTTCGATGGGGGCTGATGTTAGTATTAATGAGAGAAATGCAATATTGAATTTTTAGAGAAGTGGGGCGTGATAGTGTGCCTTTAATTTAGTTTAAACAAGGCTATGGACCCCGCAATGACTGCACATGGACCAGCAGGTGAGCATGATCATCTGGCATCTTTAAAAAAACAAAACATGATCTGACTGCTGTGTGTATGACATTGACAAGAGATGCATACAATAACAAACTACTGAGGGACCTGTTCTAAAGTCCACTGTAGTATGGGTGAAACTGTACGCTCTTACCACGGTACAGTATGTTTTGAGGTACAAGGCCTTTCGGTTCATTATATATGAGATATGATCATAGTGCAGAAAATTGACAAGAGCCAAACATTGAAAGATTTTGAAAAAATGATTTGGTTTGTAGACAAGAAAAGGTTTAAAAGTTTTCAAAAATGACATTACGAAAACCAAATTTTTGGATTGCATTAAAGTATACCAAACCAAAGGCAAAATATTGCGGTTCTACTAATATTCCAGTGTACTGTTTCACCCCTATAATGTAGGATAACAAAACAATCCCTTGAGTTTGAGATATCCCCCACCCCAAAGACATTATTCTGAGAGAATGTTGAATTCCCTGTAGTTAGTGTAATACTCTAAATCATGCTGTTTTGAAGAATGACAAACATATTTTCATACTGTTCCTTGCCTTATCATAACATGAGCAATTTCCTCAAAAGTTCAGATGAATAATGACAAGTGCATATTGAAAAGTTCACTGTTTGGTTACCTATCTCATGATAAAAACATAAGATTGGTAAATTTGGTTGGAAGATTTTGCTTATTTTAGTTTCAATAGTAAGGAAAGCATTACTCTCATCACCTGACCAGTTATAGAAATATATATGAACTAAATGATATTGTCACCAGGTGTGATTCAATTGTTTCATGGCAACAGTGAATATCACAAAAGTGAATGCCATCAATTATAAGGCACCTATTTGTCTGATGAATAGATGATAATTTTCACAGTTTCTGGGTTTCTATTACTTAATACACAACCAAACAATTTCAAATATTTCCACTGACCCTTATTTGGACAATCAATATATATATCCATGAATTACAACCCAAATATTTCCTCTTTCCTTCATGACTAGAAAGAAAATGTACTCATTGGCTCTACATGTTTAAATTAAACTAATTTGATCAAATTCAATGTATCATGTGCTCGGAGAGCAGGAGTTTGTTTAGCCATAGCAGTTATACATTCTGGACCATATTTGACAAGCTAATCGTCAAAGTCTGAACGAATATTATATCCTGATAAAGACATTGCTGGGGCCCCTTTGGGGCGTTACTAAATACCACTCCATTATTACGCACTTAAATCAAGACAATTCTGCTTAATGGTCAAGTCCCTAACATCAAATTGAAATGATTTATTTTGCACAACAAACGACACCACTGGCTATCGTGACGTCTTGAATCGAGAATTTTCTGCGATGATCATGTGGCTAAATTCATGTGCGAGAAAATGGCGGTACCATCGCTCAGCAATTCTTCAAGTAACTCAGTAACAAAACGACAGTCCGTGATGGTAACATATTTTCCTCATTTGTCCATTTTCTTGTGTACTCCATTTACTTCTCAAAATGAGCTTTCTTTAGTACAGTTTTAAAATATAGATTCCACAAACCTGAGTTCTGAGTCTGGTGAAACCCCGCCATTTTGTTTTCTCTGCTGTGTGTGGTGTTCCGGAATATTCAGTAACGTATATTGTTCAGAATATATTTGTCCCGAACAGTTAAAAAAGAGTTTCTCTAAAAACACTAAAATTAATTACGTGGTGCTGCGCGAAGACGCAACGGTTTTTCGTACACAGTAATTCAGTGCGGAATATTAAAACCGGAGTTAGAACCCGGGATTAGTCATAAAAGAACAAAAGACAGAAATCGTAGACGAAACGAAATATCTTACTAAAACCACAAACGAACGTTGGCTCAATCGTTAAATGTTATCTTTTCACTCATCCTCGGAAATTGGATTTGAAAACTAAATGAGGAAGCGCCTGTGTTGGAGTAGAGGGCAATGAAAACCAAATGTGGACTGGGTGGTCTGCCACGGTAACATTGCTAAATTGTGGAATATTGGACATTACTGTTAATAGTTGTTGCACATATAACTGCAGAGAGGGAAGAGACAATGGCACCTACAACAGGACACCTAGAGAAATTAGGAATAATTGATGGCTCTGTTAAAAGTGAGTGAGTATGGTTTTACGCCGCTTTTAGCATTATTCCAGCAAGGAGGAATTCTCACATTGTACCCATATGGAGAATCGAACCCGGGTCTTCAGCATGATGATTGTACGCTTTAACCACGAGGCCACCCCACCTCCCATCTCTTTATAATAATAATACTAATGATAATAATAAAAAAAATAATAATAATAATAATAATTTGAAATGTCTCGCTTGCATCCCAAGTACACTGTCATCAGGCTCCCCATTGTTCTCGGTGCCCTAGGTTTGGTACCTCCTGATCTCTTGGCGCAGATCAGGAGAGTGCCCGGGTTTTCCACCGTGAGTACAGCCCTTCTGACACTCTGGGTAATGCAGAAGGCTGTAGTGTTGGGGAGCCATCATATTCTCTGGAAAGTTCTTGGTTGGTTCGACTAGGCAGCGTTTCCTGGGAGAAGTCCCATTCGCTGTCTGGGCTGCGTGTAGAGGGGGCGAGGGCCCTGAGCTGATGATGAACCTTACCAGCCTGACTGTGCCAGGATCACCCGAACCCTCTCTGCTGCATATTATCTTTAATCTGTAAAACATAATAATAATAATAATAGTCCATTTATAAGGCGCCTTTCCATGCGCAATGCATGCGGTGCACACAGTTAGGAACACAGAAAAGTGGTAGGAATCATTTGGAACAGGCGAGTCTGTAGAAGTAGGTCTTGAGATAAGAACGAAAGGAAGAATAGTCTTGACAGAGTCTAATTTCAATGGGTAGGCTATTCCAGGCAGTAGCAGCAGAATAAGAGAATGTTCTATGGCCAAATCGTTTGGTCCGAACC
Source organism: Haliotis rubra (assembly GCF_003918875.1). NCBI lineage: Eukaryota > Metazoa > Mollusca > Gastropoda > Lepetellida > Haliotidae > Haliotis > Haliotis rubra. The sequence goes on along the minus strand of NW_025767306.1, from coordinate 370,378 downwards.
CGAGGGACAACAAGAAATCGTTTGTTCTCTGATCTGAGAGATTTAGTGGGCTGGTAGATATCGAGGAGACTGGACAGATAGTTTGGCGCCATTCCATTCTTAAACGCAAGACAACGTAGTTGATAGGTTATTCTGTGCTCAATTGGGAGCCAGTGCAGTGATCGCAAAACTGGAGATATGTGTGATCAGATTTTGGAGTCAGTGACACAATTCTAGCAGCAATGTTTTGGACACGTTGTAGTCTGGAGATCTGAGATTTTGTAGCACCGGCCAGGAGACTATTACAATAGTCCAGTCTACTCATCACCAGAGACAGGACAAGGATGACAGAAGAGTCCTTGGTTAAGTATTGGCGTATGTTCCAAATATTTCTCAGATGAAAGAAGCAGCTTTTGATTAACATGGTGATCGAATGAAAGCTCATGATCGAGAATCACACCAAGATTTCTTTAAAGAAATGAAACCTAATTACACGTGGTGCAACACTAAAGTACTGTCGGAAATAGAATCAACCCTGTTTTTTAGCTGTTACTCTGTATCCCTAAAATTTACACAATTGCAAATAGCATATGAAATACATGTAACCCACATCGGCCTAACTGGGCGTTCAGTGGGATGCGTAATAGGATATCCAGAAAAGCATGTTTACTCGTAACATCGGGCAAAACCAAGAAAAATACGAATAGTTGCTAAAACAATAGATCAGACTATAGATGACATTTTAGTCGCTCGACCAGGTATGACGACAGACCGTCGACACACCGAGCATGAAATGCACGTGCTGCCTACAGGCACAAGGGGCCATCTCAAAGATATTCTGTGCGTTTTCTTGTGTGTTGAATATGTCTCAAATATTGATAAACATCTTACTTGTCTTTTTTTTCATAAAGTTTATGTTGAGATATGTAAAACAGTATGATACCCATAGAAAGGCTTAAATCAGCCATCGTATTAAATGTCTCAAAATATATAGGTAGTATGGCCACCCGAAGATCGACAGGACTGGATATTATTTGTAAATTGTTACTTGCCCAGTTTAATTCCCCTAAAGGATAATCTTATCTTAGCTGATATCTCTATCCCCCGACCCCAACCATTGTCTGCGACACCCGACCTGGTTTTGCTTTTGAGACGACCCCCATGTGTGTTTGTTTTTATAGTGGTAGTGAGACGCCATGGTAGCTACATCCTTAAGAGTTTCACAAGTAAAAATATTATTTTGTACTTCAGCAATCTAATGAAACTAAGTCTAATTTCAAAATGGGCATTTGAAAAGTGTAATTTGTAATACAAAATCATCGCACACTAATTTGCATAAAGCCAAGGTCTGTTCCAAATAAGTTGACTTGGACTTAGAAAAAAACTACATTGCTCATTTCTGCACTAAGTCTCTCCAGTGTAAAGTCCGGTTTTTACGTTTCCTATCTCCTTACCACTGAGACTGTAGTTAGGCCGAAATTAGTTTAACAGATGTTTCACACTTTCACATATTAACTACATAAATTGTGGATATAAATGTGAAAAAGGTTTTTTTTCTATTTCCGACAGTAATTTAGGTAATAACCTGGTTGCACCAGACAAAATATGTTGCACCTGCTGCCCAATATTATTTAGTATATACAATGCTTGAGTTTAGGTATTGATGGTTTGGAACATCATTTCAACAAAATTATACCGGATCTGATAACGTCATTTTATCTTACTCCATAAAACTTCACGACATGGATAGAAACAGCCATCTGTCCGTGTGACCATCAGAATCTTTGCTGCAAGCCAGCTCGATAATCCTCGATAATCTCCAGGGTATAGTGGAGAGTGATCGTAACGTATAGCCTGGAGATTATCGAGGATGGCTTCTCGTTAGCTTCTCCAGCTTCAGCTTGTTCAGCTTGACCTGATCAAGTGAATACTAATGAATTGCATGACCGTGTCACAGCTGGTTGGGTCTATTATTGGGAAGGGGTGCACCTTTGTCGGCTGATTGTCAACATGTCCGAACAGCCGAGACAAGGTCGCCGCTTCACAATTGTGTCGAGAAATCGTCAGCAATATCCTAACTTTCTTTAAAAATGAAGCCACAAACATAATGCAGTTGAACATGAAATAGAAAAGGTGATAATTGAACTGGGTGTAGAGAGTGACAGCGAGAGTGAATCGGATTGTGAAAGTAACTGACGTCTGTACGTTGTAAAGTTAGTACACCAAACTAGATAGCATATGACTGTATAAACAACTCAATTAAAACATGAAATGATTGTTTTTTTCAGAAGTGTTGTTTTGTAACAAATCCATGCATGCATGTTGTGCACGAACGAATATTCTTTGCTCCCCTATTTAATGAAGTTAAGTCGACCTGCCGTTTGTGCCATTTGACCTTCCGGGTCATGCATATGTAGAGTAGCTCAGGTCAAGCTGAACGGGCTGTAAGGCTTGTATTCTTTGCACTTCAGAATATTGACTGTAGGTTGGTATAAATATGAAATCGCATTTTACAGTTTCGGGTTTCACCAGTGCAGGTTATAAATGTTTAAATTAAGCCATGTAAATGATGACCCCACATTGGATAAAAGGGTCCAAATTATACTCTCAAAAAGTAGGGGAACCTGAACTTCCAATTTGGATAGGAAGTATAAGCGTTAACAAACTTTTAAAAGACAGACATCTTATGAACGCACCACCGTTTCTCTTTATCACCACCCCTAAACACAACGCATGGTATGCACGTGCACAACGCAGTAGCTCCATACACATGGGGTGTTATTCTTGATTTTGACGGTTGATAAATCACTGCAGAGTGAGACCATTAATTTTGACAATCATCTTGCATCACACTAACAAAGTGTGTGATGCCAGAGGGCTTGCTTCGACCACATCCCCGTTTTGTGCGGATATATCGTCAGCCATGCATTTGTGTCAAGATCGTTTAGTTGAGAGTCAAAATTGGGTTTCAATCGACTTGCAGAAATAACAATAAAGAATTGGTAGGTGTCATGAGTGGTGATCGATAGGCCGATCATCCATGATCATGTTTACATTAAGTTTTAATCGATTGCATGCGATGGTAGCGTAGCGATCGGCAAAGCAGTCGGGTGGGGTGTACCGAAGTGTCCGGCCTTGTCATAATGTATTGTACTGTGAAGCATTTCGAGTCGGGGGGTCATCTCAAAAACAATATTTTTTAAATCATTAATCCTCGCAAAGACACGAGGGCCTGTGGTGGAGGATACTGATGGGCAGCCTTTGGTGAGTAATCCATCCTTCCCAGTCAAGTCCTGGCGTTGCTACAACCAGACACTATTAAGACATTTACATTTATAAGCTATGTCAGTTTTGTGTCAGTTTTGTTTCTTTTAATCTTAACATTCTTAATATGTTTGGGTCATTTTCACTAAAATGTTGGGTCACTTGTTTTCAAATGACTTAATTTGGACGTTTTCTTTTAAATAAACGTAGGCGCTGTCAAGTAGAACTTCACTTTACACAGACTGGTTTCTAGGCAGTATCTGCGTTGCGTCACGTTTGTTTCTTTCGCAATTTATCGATGCCTAATACCATTTTTGAGACGAGAAATGTTTACCGTTTGTTGTTTGTTTGCTGACAAATTACTATATATGTTATCCAATTGCGCAGGTAATAATAATAATAATAATAATAATAATGAAAATGTATATAGCGCTAAATCCAACCACTAAGTGGGTGCTCAAAGCGCTACAAAATGATCATAATGTTTGAATAGACTTAATAGTGCAGTGGATAGAGATGCTTTTAAGATGTGATTTGAACGTAGCAAAAGGTGGGGACAGTTTTAAGGCGAGGGGCAGTTCATTCCACAGCAATGGAACACAAACACTGAAAGAACGCTTTCCATAAGAAATTACGATCGATGCTCATGCTGTTGATCACTGGATTGTCTGGTCCAGACTCGATTATTTACAGACCGCCGCCATATAGCTGGAATATTGCTGAGTGCGGCGTAAAACTAAACTCACTCACTCACTCACTCACTCTGATTTCATTTCATTTATCAATTACAAATGATTTGATCTCGCATGTGTAATTTATCATGCTGGTCTAAAAGAAGAGCTCACAGTGCAAACGTTCTATCTATTATAATCTTAATGAGTGTATAATCTGACAGCGGTTCATCAACATAATTCCAAGATATAACATCTCACATGCACTAATGATATCCAGACCGTGACTGAATTCGCATGGCTTTTTATCTTCTTATTCCATTTTCTTTACCATTTCTACTTTTTAACCTACCCATTTCGATGCGAATTTATATGTCCGGATTATATTGCCAGTGACGTCATGACATATTTTGCTTTCGCGGGGATGTCAAAACATTCAGTTGTCATCGTTTGGTGAATGGCCATCTCACATATTATCATGGCTATGTCAGCGGAAATATTTATGGTGGCCATGTGAGAAATTAGGACATGTGGATGGCTTCGATTGATTATAATGGTAAACTGCATCGTATAGTGGATAAATGTATCGCGCACCTCTTCCCTCTTCACCGGCCAATGTCATATGCCGTTCAACTTGTGTCATGTCGTTTGTTACAGCCAAGTATTAACAGAGCCGACAACAGCAGTAAGAACACTACACATATTTTGAGGATTCTTTGATATGTTTACAATGTTTAACCTGCGCCAATGTTTACACTGCCGTTAGCGTGGCAACAACACCTCTCAGCGTAACAGTAGCCTGATAAAAGTTTGTCCCACAAATGTTTTGAGGTCAGTCATTTCAGCTACGGTTCATGTGTAAAAGCGTAGTACCTTACCCGTAACGTAATAAAATACAAATCTTGTCATTGCTATTGGTTTCCTTGGTGTGACAGATTTGCAATAACCTATGCAAATGGGTACATTTGGTGCACCCTTAGACTAGTTAATTTTGAATGGTTTCATACAAAATGGCCTTAAAATCACTGGATTTTCTGCTCCAGATTGTATTTGCAGGTTGCTCCAGTGTAGCTGGATTATAACTGGGTGCATGGATATTTGAATGATTAATGACCTAGCTGTGGCTTGCTGAGGCTGTAGTCATGGATACAAGGAAGATAATGAAAGCGAAAAAAAATATTCATAAATCATTTTCAGAGCTCCGGATAAGATTTAGCTCATGTCGGTATAGACTAACAACTAGTCTCTGAAATGAACATATTTTACTGAAAAAAGTTCACAGTTAAAAAAAAAAAAATAATGAAAAGGAGCCCTGAGACTTTCTTCATTTTCAGAAGCTGAGGAAATCTAGACTTGCCACATTTTCTAGACTTGCGTGGGCATTCTTGGATATATTTGCTTCAGGGTCTGTACGACAGACTAATGTGGTACTGTATCCACTGTATTTTTTTTGGAGTGGGTATTATGAATGTTGAGTGGGTATTTCATTTTCCGTTACCCACTGCTTTCAAATATGTGCGTATTCCAGTCATTTTACTCAACTAAGTATTATGTCATTGAGTAAGTTTACTAAGCAGGTATGTTCTGCCTTACGTCATACCTAATCAAAACCAACTTAAATACTAGTATAATGGAAATGATTTCATAAAAAAATCACTCATCCTATACTGACAATACAACACTTGTCCTATACTAACAGTACAACTTGATAGCAATCGATGTCTTTTTCATTACACAAGCGATTTTTTATAAATATATTTTGTACGCAATTGTTTAAAACATTTTGCGTATCTAACATTTTCAATGCGTAATTGGTACGCAACAATTATTTTTCAATGCGTAATTTGAAATTTTCTATGCGTATTTTACCCGGATATGCAGCTTATCTGGGCCTCTGCATTTTGTCAGTCTAGTTTTAAAAGAAACATCATCCTTGAATGAATTTCCTGATTGGATTTAGGGTACATAATACATATAGTAACTTATTATGTTTCTTACACAATATCAAACCTTTACGTCGTAAAACTTTGCTGTCCTTTTGACTGGTTTATCTGTTACATAATAGCTGTGTAATTGGCTAACATCTAGCCTCTGAACTGAAAACATCCTACAGAAAACCATTTCTTATGTTAACTCAATAAAGTATAATGAAAGAGACTTTTCATTTTTTGAAACTGCATTAATCTAGACTTGCCACATAGTACAGATTTGAATGGGCTTTCTTGGATATATTTGTTTCAGGGGCTCTGTGAGACATTTACTTGGTTGCTAACACATAGCTGCAACATGCTACAATAATGTATCAATGCAGGGCTCCAGATACTTTTTTAACATCAGTACATTTAGAGTACTGAATGGAATTTCATGGTATATCAATAATCTTGTGTTTCGTTTCATATATGCACCACAACATTGCTACTTTTGTGTAAACAGGACAATAAACGATAAAACAATACTTTTTCTGATAAATGCGTCTGTAAATGATTCTAAGACCGTACACCATTGCTGTGGTGCATATCTGCTATGTTTTCTAAATTATTTCCTACCATATGGGGCATATTTTTTATCCGTACATACGCTGATACAGTCCTTATCTGGAGCCCTGTCAATGAGTGAGATGCTATTTCTGTATTTTGTGTTCACAGATAACATTAACGTGCACGACGAAGAAAAAAACTATATTGCCATATTTTGTTCAAAAGCCGACCAGTTAAAATTTAAGAAACTTGACATGTTGCATAATTACTCCTTTTTTTCAGCTTATGGGTAAGTATTTTCTATAGATGTCTCTATTCACTGACTGTCTGCAAGCTTCACGTGTAGGTGGCTGGTACACTATGAGCATTGGCTCTCTTGTGGTTAAATGTTTAATTTTTGTCCTGAAAATCCAGGTTTGATTTCTCATATTGGTATGTGTGAAGCCCATTTCTGGTGTCCCTCAATCAGTGATTATTGATTTTGCTTGAATACTACAGAAAGTGGCGTAAAACCACTCACTCACTCTTTTACTTTCAGACAGGATGTGACATGACAAGGAGAGCATATCCACAACAGAAAGGCAGAATAGTGTGACATCAGTAAAAATGTCACGAGACAATGGTGTACTGTCCAGTACCTTCACAGAGGTCTTCAAGTGCACGTCTCTGGAGAAAGAGCTGTCATTGTGGGAGCAGGTGTATCAAAGTCTCACTACTCCGACAGAAGAAACGGAGGATTTCACGCTGACCAATCACAGGACAGAAGCAGCTGATGCTGGTCATGTTGCATCCAAGCGTGATCCTCATCTTCTCAGTCTTACGCAAACAGAAATTGACAATTTTGTGATATATACATTTGTGCGGAGGTATGGATGGTCGGAAGGGGTCAGGTTGAGTCTGACTGATGCAAAGATCGTGGTAGAGACTGGTGTGCCAGAAGTGAAGTCTGTCACCAAAATTCACAGACAACAGTTGGATTCACAGTTGGATACAATCATTGAATGGTGGGATTTGCAACCTTACTTTCAATGTTTGACAAGTCCTTTGTGGATTTGGTGAATTCAGAATAGCAAGTAGCTTCTTAGTCTGAAGAAATATACCGTGACGAGTGGAAAATGTGCTTTTTTGTTGAGAAATAGAATAGCATAGTATGTACAACTATTGGCAATCAAGGATAATGTGGGGGAAACATTGTCATATTTGGAAACACTCAGTAAGACAATCGCACTCTGTATCTTTCACTGCAGTGGTCGGCATTAATGGGTACAACAAGGACTGGTCGGCTCGGAGTCAGTATAATGTGTCTGAGTGGGGTATTCATGCTTCACTGCAGCATGGTATCTCTGTGGGCTAGCCCTATTAAACCAGCTTAAGTCTGGGCTAGTACAAGCAGCCGCACATACACATACACACGCATGCACGCCGTCATATGAGCGAAATATTCTCAAGCACGACGTAAAACCCAATTTCACCTCACCTCACTGCAGTGGTAGAATGCAGAGTGTGTGTATACCGGTAATGTAAATTCCTTTCGGGAATCAACCAGTGAGTAGTTATGAGCGGTCAATCAGCCTGTGTTGGACTGCAGTCATATGGATTTACAAATGATGACTGAAGCTTGAATTCTTGCTAATTTTATGAACCATGCCTTGCAATAACATAGCTTTTCTTTTCATAATATGTGAAAAATGTTTAAACTGGACCTTGATGCTATGAATTTGCTTGGAGACTTCTAAACTCTGTTGAAATAAATCTCACAGACTTAAGTCTGTTTGCATGCAGTTATCTGTAGCAAGCTCCCTGCAGTGATCACTGCTCATAGTGTTCACTGTACTACTACTACTAGAAGAAGTCACAACTCAGTACTGTGCTGGGGAGCCATCACAAATATACATGTCAATACATTTGGGATCCGAGGGGTATTTTAAAGATTCTTCACCTTGTCTACTGGTGGCACCAGTGTTATTAGGTTGGTAACATGTCATGTTGGATGGAACTTGGTGTCATTAGAAGGGAGATAACTCTGGGTGTAGGGGATAACTCTAATAAAGTTTTGGACAAAAGCATACCACTAATCAAATGAACAATGCAAGTTATCCTTGATACTAGTGGGGGTCCGATTAATTGAAATAATCGAAGATTGGTCGTAGTGACTAAACGACCAAGCAATCGATCATAATTTCTCATAATCGAACACAACCAATTTTGGAACACTTGTTTTCATTAACAATATTTTTCACATGGTTGGTTTTGTCTGTTACATTTTGTAAGCACTACAAGCTCGTTTCAAGTCATGATTGAATTTATCTTAAAGACACCAAGAAATTTATGTTCCTAACATACTAGTCATCCTTTAAAGATGTAAATTTTGCCCAAAAGCCCCCCCAAAACTACATGTTTTTTCCCTTATTTTTATGTGCATTAACAAATTTCATAAATGACGCTAACCAATTATTTTTGATGATTGATTGGTTGTAATGAACCAATCATCAATTATGAGATATTAACCAATTCCCAACACTACTTGATACCATCTTGCATGTTTTCTCCAGGCTGTCCGAGCAGTGTGTGTGTTCAGAGTTACTGAGGAGTTTCCTGAAACTAGTCAAAGAAGGTGAGTCACATGGAACAAATCTAAAATATTTACTGGATCTAGTTATCGTTCTTTTTGCCCATAATCGGATGTCACTAGTACAGTGTTCACGAATGGTGTTTCAAAGTAACTAGACATTGGGTCCTGTAAGTTTCAGATGTCTGTCTGACCCATTGAAACTTCACAGGACCCATAGAATAAAATTAAATAAACATTTCAGATTTAACATTGCTTATAATTGACATTGAAATTATTAACAAACATAAGATTTATAAACAGCAAACAAGTGTCACATGTCACATATAACAACTTCAGTCAAAGTCACTGTGAAATATACAGTCAGACACTGGGGCCGGCGGGTTGTAGACTTCTGTCTGACCGTTGGCAAATCTGCTGGATTTGTCAGAGGGTCAGACGCTATTCGTGAACACTGACTAGTATAAATTGTGTGACATTAGCTCCCCTTGAGATTAAGGCTTAGTCTTGGGAACAATATATTTTTGATAGAACCAAGTAACAAGTTAACAACAAACTGAAAAGAAGCCCCAGAGACGGGTGATTCAGAGGAAAATCTAGACTTGCTTCATTTATGGTTTTTGCGCTGCAGAAATGGTTCAGGGAGTGTAAGACAGAGTAGTTCCCCTTTGGTCCCTGTTGATGTTCATTTTTCTTTCTTGCATTTTGTACATCATACTGGACATTAGGCCTGTCCAACTTGTCCAGCTTGTATATTATCAGGGGTGGAAATAACTTTAAAATTGCTAGTGTACTCTGGTACAGTGGCACATGTAAAATCACTTGCCCTGATAATTTTTCCACTATACTGGCTGTTTTCTTGTTGATTTATTAAATAAACAACATAATTAATATGGAAAGTCAACTGGACACCGGTACAGTGTGATATACAAATTTGCTTGCCCTACAGAAAAAACACTGGACTGGGGCGTCGGGCAATGGGTTATTTCCACCCCTGATTATTATATTGGTTGTGAACATGTTTGTTGCAGCCTCAACCCTGCCGATAGTGAGGAACAGGTCGGTGGTCCACACTCTCACCTGGCTACAAGGGACAGGGGAGCAGTTAAACAGAGCAGGCGTTCTCCCACTTGTAAATGTAGGCAATAAGCTCAGCGAGAAATTATTCGAATATCACCCACCTCTCCAGAAATGGTGGTAACAAATTATCCTTTTTCGTTTATGTTCCTTCAATTTTGCGGCCTCATACCAGTTGTTTCAATCATTGATGATCAGAGTTAAGTTATTTCTAAATTTATAGGGGCGGCGGGGTAGCCTAATGGTTAAAGCGTTGGCTCGTCATGCCGAAGACCCGGGTTCGAATCCCCACATGGGCACAATGTGTGAAGCCCATTTCTGGTGTCCCCAGCCGTGATGTTGCTGGAATATTGCTAAAAGCGGTGTAAAACCAAACAAATTAATTTGTACCATAGGCGTTTGATCTTCATCATGTTGGTTCAGGCTTTAGGGCTTGTATGTCTTTGAAAAATATTTTTTCAATTTTTTTTTTTCGGGACTAATTTCTAAAATGGGCTATCTTTCTTTTTCAGGACTTCATCTTAGCAGCATTGACAGACGTCTGGTCAGCCATACGTAAAGTCGGCTGTAACAAGCTGGGAGATATCATAGGCTGCTTGTCTGATGTGCATCAAGAGGTGGTGTGGAACAGCCTCGTCAGGGTGAGTGTGTGGCTAGAAAAGAATGTGTATATCACTTTGTCAGGGTTGGAATATATGGTCTTGTCATGGTGGATGGGTGTATGGCCTTGTAAGGATGGTTATATATGGCCTTGTAAGGATGGGTATATATGGCCTTGTAAGGATGGATATATATGGCCTTGTAAGGATGGATATATATGGCCTTGTAAGGATGGGTATATATGGCCTTGCAAGGATGGGTATATATTGCCTTGCAAGGATGGGGATGGCCTTGTAATATATAAGGATGGGTATATATGGCCTTGTAAGGATGGGTATATATGGCCTTGTAAGGATGGGTATATATATGGCCTTGCAAGGATGGATATATATATCTTGTAAGGATGGGTATATATATGGCCTTATATATGGCCTTGCAGGATGGGTATATATATGGCCTTGGATAAGGATGGATATATATGGCCTTGTAAGGATGGATATATATGGCCTTGTAAGGATGGATATATATGGCCTTGTGGGTATGGTAATATATATATATGGCCTTGTAAGGATGGATATATATGGCCTTGTAAGGATGGGTATATATGGCCTTGCAAGGATATATATATATGGCCTTGCAAGGATGGATATATATGGCCTTGGGATGGGTATATATGGCCTTGCATGGGTATATATGGCCTTGTAAGGATGGATATATATGGCCTTGCAAGGATGGATATATATGGCCAAGGATGGATATATATGGCCTTGGATGGGTATATATGGCCTTGTAAGGGATGGGTATATATGGCCTTGCAAGGATGGGTATATATGGCCTTGTAAGGATGGATATATATGGCCTTGTATGGGTATATATGGCCTTGTAAGGATGGCCTTGTATATATATATATGGCCTTGCAAGGATGGGTATATATGGCCTTGTAAGGATGGATATATATGGCCTTGTAAGGATGGATATATATGGCCTTGTAAGGATGGGTATATATGGCCTTGTAAGGATGGGATATATATGGCCTTGCAAGGATGGGTATATATGGCCTTGCAAGGATGGGTATATATGGCCTTGTAAGGATGGGATATATATATGGCCTTGTAAGGATGGGTATATATGGCCTTGTAAGGATGGGTATATATGGCCTTGTAAGGATGGGTATATATGGCCTTGTAAGGAGACTTTGCAAGGATGGATATATATGGCTTTGTAAGGATGGATATATATTGCCTTGCAAGGATGGCTGTATATGGCCTTGTAAGGATGGGATTATATGGCCTTCTAAGGATGAGTATATATGGCCTTGTAAGGATGAGTTTATATGGCGTTGTAAGGATGGATATATATGGCCTTGTAAGGATGGGTATATATGGCCTTGTAAGGATGGGTATATATGGCCTTGTAAGGATGGATATATATGGCCTTGTAAGGATGGATATATATGGCCTTGTAAGGATGGGTATATATGGCCTGGCAAGGATGGATATATATGGCCTTGTAAGGATGGGTATATATGGCCTTGTAAGGATGGATATATATGACCTTGCAAGGATGGGTATATATGGCCTTGTAAGGATGGGTATATATGGCCTTGTAAGGATGGCTATATATGGCCTTGCAAGGATGGGTATATATGGCCTTTTAAGGATGGGTATATATGGCCTTGTAAGGAGACCTTGCAAGGATGGATATATATGGCCTTGTAAGGATGGATATATATTCCTTGCAAGGATGGATATATATGGCCTTGTAATGATGGAGTATATGGCCTTCTAAGGATGAATATATACGGCCTTCAAAGGATGAGTTTATATGGCGTTTTAAGGATGGATATATATGTCCTTGTAAGGATGGGTATATATGGCCTTGTATTAAGGATGGATATATATGGCCTTGTAAGGATGGATATATATGGCTTTGTAAGGATGGGTATATATGGCCTTGTAAGGATGGGTATATGTGGCCTTGTAAGGAGACCTTGCAAGGATGGATATGTATGGCCTTGTAAGGATGAGTATATATGGCCTTGTGAGGATGAGTTTATATGGCGTTGTAAGGGTGAGTTTATATGGCGTTGCTAGGATGGATATATATGGCCGTGTAAGGATGGGTATATATGGCCTTGTAAGGATTGGTATATATGGCCATGTCAGGGTTGGTATATATGGCCTTGTATGGATGGTTGTATATGGCCTTGTAAGGATGGGTATATAAGGGCCTTGTCAGGTTTGATGTATATAACCATGTTATGCAGGTATCATCATCTGCATTGTTTCATCTCTGATCAACAACCACATTTCCTCCACAGGTTTGTAATGATGAAGACACAACCTGGCAAGCAGTAGATGGTGCTATGTTAGGTAGGATTACATTATATTATGTAACTATGTATTTGTTAGGGCACTTTGCTAAGGCTGCACAGTTCTGTCCCTTTGCCATGTCAGGATTTGCAGTAAGTGGGAGTGATTCCCAGATTTGACATGGTTATGATCAGCACCATGCCATGGTTGAGGCTTTCACCAGAGCAGTGAATGCTTTAGCCTATGTTTGTCTTGTCAAATCAAATCTGATGTGACATAACTATTAGTTACACTGAGTATCTTGTATTTTGTTCTATGAGAATAGATGCGAAATATAGTACCGCTACAGTCCGTTTGAGTCAGAAACGGACCGATGAATTGCAAATGTTATCATTGTACAAAATTGCCACATAAATATAAATAGTACACATGTTTATCATTTACCAATACCCAACAGCTTTCTTATATTTGAAAATTTTCCGGACTCCACCAAAAAAGTTGTTTGAGAAACTATCATCATTGATTTGCAAATCATCGGTCCGTTTCTGACTCAAACGGACTGTAGTTGATGAAACACAGATATTACAGGTGTGATGTTTTTAGCCTGGAATGGAAGTATTCAGTTTTTGACTTGTCTCCGTGGGGCTACTATACACTTCCTTTCATTGGTAACAAACTTTGTGAAACGTCCTGATGTAAACTGTAACGGTATTTGTTCAGCCTTTTGTGAAGCAGGAGTAAGCACAAAGATCAGATTTTAATGAGAAGGTAAAGTCATTACGCTTGAAGTCATGTTGATATTATTAGCATGGAAAGGAATTGAGGTTCTTCATTACACTAGCTAGGGGAAATGTACTGAAGTTTGTAGAGGACATACATTCCACCAGGTAATGGCATCAGACTGGAAATATCTGGTGGTTGAAATGATTTCAGTTGTTTAAAACATAATGTTGAAGCACTGTTTCTGCATTTGCAAGAATTTTTGGAGACTTCCCTGATTACTTTGATTTGTCTTCCAGGGGTGGAAATAACCCATTGCCCGACGTCCGAGTCCAGTGTTTTTTTCTGTCGGGCAAGCAAATTCGTATATCACACTGTACCGGCGTCCAGTTGACTTTCCAATGTTAATTATGTTGTTTATTTAAAAAATCCAACAAGAAAACGGCCGGTATAGTGGAAACATTTTCAGGGCAAGTGATTTAACATGTGCCACTGTACTGGAGTACACTAGCAATTTTAAAGTTATTTCCACCCCTGGTCTTCAGTTATTATGTTTTTTCTGAATGTTTGTTTCCAGGCATCACTGCTATAGTACAGCATCTACACTCAGACAGAACAGCCAACCAGGTGAGCTTACTGTTATCACCCATTCTGCTTGTACATGTTTGGTCAAGGTTGATGAGAGTTGTCCCCCTTGACACTTTTATCTCTTCTCCTATGGTCGTGGTGACGTGAGTTGGTTGTAATTTATAAGTACATGATCATTGTACTTAAATAGTGTCTCATGAAAGTTTGTGTCTGTGAGTGTCTGTAATTTCTAAGGGTGTGTGTGCTAGTTTCATACATACAATGCGTCTATTTAACATATGTTCCCCACTTAGACACAGTATGAGTGAGTGAGTGAGTTTAGTTTTATGCCACACTCAGCAATATTACAGCTATATGGCGGCGGTCTGTATATAATTGAGTCTGGACCAGACAATCCAGGGATCAACAGCATGAACATTGATCTGCGCAATTGGGAGACGATGACATGTGTCAACCAAGTCAGCAACCCTGACCACCTGATCCCGTTAGTCACCTCTTACGACAGGCATGGGTTACTGAAGATTAATTCTAACCCGGATCTTCACGGGTAGACACAGTATGAGTCGATGAGTCTTTGTTGAGTCAGAGACGGACATTCCTTGTTTTATTCCTATAATGCTAAACACAAAGCAGGGTAACAGGAAGTGCCATGTTTTATTGTCCTGTGATATGACATGGATGACATTTCTCTCTACTGGCCCAGTGTTTCAATCCCAGTTTCATCCAGGTTGTGACCATTGGTTTATGAGCACCATGCTCGTAATACACAGTGTTTGCCCTGACACAGAAAACCTGCGTATTTGATGCAAAAATTATCTCAAATGCGCAGTAAATTTAGAAGCTTGCGTCACTGTTGATGCAATGCTACTGGGTCCTCAGTTCAGATAATCTAAACTTGTATAGTCCATAATTTTTCTGTTGTTTAAAACTACAGTCAAATCCCAATGAGTCGAATCTCTGGGGACCAAGTAATAAATTCGACTTATCGATGTATTCGAGACATAGCTATGTCTATGAGGGTAGAAAAAAAGATGATCCAATCCTAATTCCTCCGCCAAAGCATTTGTTTATCTAATGATTTTCCTATCACTAATAGGGGCACCTTATCAGTTCCAGTCTGATTAGCACAGACAGTGATTTTCCTAAAATCACTAATCTGCCTTTTGAACTCACCCGTCAAAGGCGGAAAGGTGTAAGCCGCGCTGGTTTGTTAATTGGATCAGTTTGCTACACCAATTAACTTCTCATTGATTAACTTCGGCTTATGTATACAAGATGCTGTTGTTTGAATCTCATGGGACCAAATTTTCTTCTCGAGTCATCGTGTGTATTTATGAGACGAATTTGTGTAACCGGAAATCAAATGATGACAACTATAACAGGGAATGGTCGGGACCGACAGATACTTCGAGTTATGCATAATATTCGAGACACCGGCATTCAACTCATCGGGATTTGACTGTACTTAGTGTAATGTTTGCCAGTTAACTGCTCAGTGCTGATTAAAATTTATACCTGACCTGCCTTACCTTGTTTTTTGTCGTTATTAAACAATCTTAGTTGATATCTTTATGAAAATTCCAAACCGAAGTTGACTCCCCAAAACATGTCCATGAATCCCTCTCATGACACCAGGGAATTTTTTATGCCTATGGCAAACACTAAATACACCAAGTTGGTTAGAATCTATGTCCAGGATCCTGATCCACAAGATTACATCTTGTAACTCTATAGTTTGTCATAGGCTTACAAATATCGTAGTGCTGAAAACACCTTGTGACTTAGGCCCTAGTCTCATTCAGGCTTTCCTTTGACACTACGCTGTTTTTGTTTGTTTTTTTGTTTAATGCCGGACTCAGCAATATTTCAGCTATGGTGGCGGTCGAGTATTGACCAGACAATCCAGAGATCAACATCATGAGAATCGATCTATGCAATTTGGATACAATGACATATGTCAACCAAGTCAGCAAGCCAGTCCACTTGATCCTGTTAGTCACCTCTGACCACCAGCATCAGTTGCTGAAGACAAATTCTAACCTAGATCTTTAGGGTTAGACACTAAGCTGAAACTGTGAAATATCAAAGACTGGTGCAAACAGCATTATCTCAACCCACATTGTGAATTCTTCTGTCAGTGGCAATTCCATTTTGCCCTTTAAAATTCCATGTGTTATATAAAACAGATTTTAAATTCTTTATGTATTAGGAAATTTCACTTTGACAGGTGATTCCTCCTATTCCTGGATTTGTACAGCGAGATATTCTCACAGTAGTGTTTGGAGTTATCTCCCATTCCCAGCTGCCCATACGAGAGTCGGCAGTGAAGGCAGTGTCTGCCTACATTAGTCTAGTAGACAAACAGGTAGGTCTATTTTTTCATCATCTGAGCAAAATGAGAAAGAATGTGAGGTAATTTTAAGGGTTTTGTCTTTAATAGAAGAGAATTATAACAAATATTGTTGAAAGAAGAAACCTACATACAGAAAGCCCCTCTCAGTTTTATGGATTGACACAGCCTTATTGAAATTTACATTTCTGCCTTGTATTATTCAGGAATCATTAAGAATCCTGGGGCAGACGTTAGACCTGTTGAGAAGAGGAAATCATCAACATGTTGACCAGGTTCGTTTCCAACTCTAGTCAGTTTAGTTTG
This sequence comes from Haliotis rubra, assembly GCF_003918875.1. Classification (NCBI taxonomy): domain Eukaryota; kingdom Metazoa; phylum Mollusca; class Gastropoda; order Lepetellida; family Haliotidae; genus Haliotis; species Haliotis rubra. The sequence goes on along the minus strand of NW_025767306.1, from coordinate 353,465 downwards.
AAAATATTTTTTCCAGGTTTCTGTTTGATTGTTGGCAATTAGTAGGTCCACTTCATTCAAAGCTTGCATTTTTATCCCCTGCAACGCGTTTAACGGGTTTTGCGGGGGTATTAAATGGGCTCCATGCATCCGTCCATATTCATCTTTTCTGTAGCATACTCCAAAACCGTTCACTATTTCTTCATCGAACTTGGCACATGGATAGGTCTTGTGGTGTATTGGTGCCTTTTGATAGTTTTGGAACTCTGAATAAAATATTTTTTGTGTTTCCATGGCAACAAGTTCAACTCAGACTGAATTTGATGGTAGAGCTCCTTTCTGGAGCACAACTTAAAAATCTTTCAATACTCTCCTTCCACTTTGACATATACACACCAAAACATTTGACATAATCATAACTAGCAGACATATTCATGAAGAGTATTTTGCCATTATGGGGGATATTGATGATGTTGTCTTCTTGTTATTCATGTTTATTTTTATCTGAAATTATTAAAGAAAATTGTGTATTGTATGCTGATAAACTTTGATGGATTCCTACGAAATGAAAAACAGTTCTTATGGTTTGGAAGTTAACCATCCTTTCATAGATTTTTAATATCCACAGATAAAGTAGCCATTATTGACGTTGTAATGCATGAGAGAATTATGCATGAAAGGAGCTTTGACCCTCAAATATCTTCATTGCACTGCAACCAGGCTTCCAGATAAGTTTTCATGATCAGAAGTACGTACTCCTTACGTTTTCTATATAGGAGTACTGGAAAACAATAAGAGTACACTTAGAGTACTGAATGGAATTTAATGGAGTATCAGTAATCTTGCGTTTCGTTTCATATATGCACCACAACATTGCTACTCTTGTGTAAACAGGTCAATAAAGAATAAAACAATACGTTTTCAGATAAATACATCTGTAAATGATTCTACTACCGTACACCATTGCTGTGGTGTGTATCTGCTACGTTTTCTAAATTATTTCCTACCGTATCATGCTTATTTTATATCCGTACATACGCCGATACGGCCGTTATCTGGAGCCCTGACTGCAACATTACCTGAAACTCTGGTCACCAGTCATACCATTCCAGTTTGTATGAAGTTATTAGTATGTTTTTCTGTTGCCAGGGAAGTCAAGAGTTTGTTGGTGCCTACAAAGCTGAGGGTTTGCTGAATGTCTGCCAGTCTGTGATCAAGGTGAGAATTTGGTCTAGACTCCATTATTTACAAGCTGCTATCATAAGATTGGAATATTATGGAATTTGGCATTGGGCAAACATCAAACGCAACTGGTACACCTCTATGATGTGTTTTGGCTTCAAAACATTTAATGTATAGTTTTGTTGTAATTTTGTCCTTTGCATTTATGTGGAAATCCAGAATGTCCAAAGTCTTACCATATGGATATGATGTGGGCAACAGTTACAAAGGGACATTATTATTGTATAATGTCCAAATCAATTGTTTCATGTCCAGATTAACAGGGTTTGCTATATACACTTATCTGTATTTTTTGTATAAATTGAAAGTGTGTCATGTCCAGATCGAGAGAGTTCAATGTACTCATTAACTGAGGTATCATTACTAGGGCTGTAACAAATACACTATGTGGCGAATATGATACGTATCACGAATATTGGGTAACGAATACAAATAATTATTCATGAATACAATATTGAAGTTAAGTGATTGATGCACAATATTGAATGCCCATGTTGACAGTGTTAATTTGTCACAGCAATAACCAGTGATCTCATGACACTCAAATTTGGTATCTAATAGTTATAGCTGACAGTAACATGTGCGGCCTTGGTGATGGTGAGGTGAAATTGGGTTTAACGTCGTACTTGAGAATATTTCGCTCATATGACGACTTGCATGCGTGTGTACGTGTATGTGCGACTGCTTGTACTAGCCCAGACTTAAGCTGGTTTTATAGTGCTAGCCCACTGAGATACCATGCCGCAGTGAATAATGAATACCCCACTCAGACACATTATACTGACTCCGAGTCGACCAGTCCTTGTTTTACCAATTAATGCCAGGCGCCAGGCAGGGACCAGCAAGTACCATATTTTAACGTCTTTTGGTATGACGCGGTCGGGGAACGAACCTGCGACCTTCCGCTCTCCGGGCGGACGCTCTAACCACTACACCACGGAGGTGGTCCGTGCGGCCTTGGAAAACTAACATGACTTGCGGTACTACAAGGCTAGTACATATTTCATTCTTGCATATCTCATTTTGAAAAAGGACATAAGGGTTCAAGTCAAACGGACACCTTTAAAAAAATTGTAAATATTCATGAATATTCGGTTCTGGTGGCCACGAATAACGAATTGAATTCATGAAGGGCTACGGTTCGATTCACTGAATATGCGAGTGAATCGTAACAGCCTTTAATCATTACCAGGTTTCATGTCCAGATCAACAGGGTTTTGTCCAGATAAACAGGGTTGCATGTCCAGATTATCCAGGCTTCTCTATCCCTGAGTTGTCTCCCCTGTTACAGAGTCTGTCGTTGCCCTCTCTGCTGCCATGTTGGGGTGCTTACCTCTCCTCATTCCTCCATCACCTGGCTCACCCTGCATCCTCTGTACGTCAGTCAGCTAGCTCCGTCTTCAAACTCTTGGGTAAGTATAGTCCAGGATGTCTTCATCAAGACATAGACCCGTGAAGATACGGGTTAGAATTTTTCTTCAGCAACCCATGCTTGTCTTAAGAGGCGACTAATGGGATCGGGTGGTCAGACTCGCTGACTTGGTTGACAAATGCCATCGTATCCCAATTGCCATATGGCTAGAATACCTCCCTAAGTAACTGTATGCTACTTTTAATCTTTTTGCCAATGCTTTTCACCAATGCTTTTCACCGTCAGATACTGCTACGTTTGACTCACCAACAGATTTGGTTGACATGTATCATTCAAATGTTTACCTTGACTCCTTGACTTCCATGCTTTATTTCAAACACTGCATGTAGGTGATATGTCTGATGTGTTGTGTTTCAGTCCAGAAATCCAGTGAGAATGTTGTGTTGTTGTGCCAGGTGTTGCACACCCTGACTGAAGGCTGGACCACGTCTATGTGTGATGGAGCTCCAGCACCAGGTAAAGATATTGGACAGTGTTACTGGTGTGATACTTCAGCTTGGTAACCTTGGTGTATAATCAATAAGGGGCGGTAGGGTAGCCTAGTGGTTAAAGCGTGCGCTCGTCACGCCGAAGACCCAGGTTCGATTCCCCACATGGGCACAATGTGTGAAGACCATTTCTGGAGTCCCCCGCCGTGATATTGCTGGAATATTGCTAAAAATAAACTCAGTCAGTCAGTATAATCAATAATCAAATGAGATCACCTAGCAGAAGATACTGAGTTACATTTGACCTTATTAGTTTAGGAGACAAGTCAGGTTGCATTTGTCATTAGATCATTATGTGTGCATTTAGTTCAAGCATATAAATTACGATGCGGATTTGGATATGGAATCGATTAGGAAAGCACTATACAGTCTGTAGCTCTGTGTTGCGACAAGTCAATGTGAGACTGTTTCTAGGGGGCAGGAAGGAGATGTCATCACCATTGCAATAAACCATCATTGTCAGTCTTGTGAAGACCTGAGATAGGGAAAGCAGATCGTGTTATGTATGTGTAAATGTAATGTGCGTCATTGCAGCATTGTCAGCAGAAAAATGGTCTTCGGTTTGGAGTCAAGTTACTTATTGTAATGACAAATAAATAAATAAGAGGATTCAACCGTTATTTAAGAAATGGACCGCCTCCGTGGTGTAGTGGTTAGAGCGTCCGCCCGGAGAGCGGAAGGTCGCGGGTTCGATCCCCGACCGCGTCATACCAAAAGACGTTAAAATATGGTACTTGTTGGTCCCTGCCTGGCGCTCGGCATTAATGGGTACAACAAGGACTGGTCGGCTTGGAGTCTGTATAATGTGTCTGAGTGGGGTATTCATGCTTCACTGTGGCATGGTATCTCAGTGGGCTAGCACTATAAAACCAGCTTCAGTCTGGGCTAGTACAAGCAGCCGCACATACACATACACATACACGTCGTCATATGAGTGAAATATTCTCAAGTATGACGTTAAACCCAATTTCACCTCACCTCACCTCACCTCACCTATGTAGGAAATACTTGATTCTGATTGGTCAGGTATTAAATCTCAAAAACCACCTTAGATTGAAACGGCTGATTTTGCATGTGGATCACTGCTGGAGCTAATAGTTATACGAATTAAATTTAATGTCTTTAACTGTCTTAAGTCATTTAGAAATAATGTCATGTTTAATCCAGGTTGTACAATGTGATTCAAAGTGTGTGTGACAATATAATTTTGGCAGAAACTATGATTGAAAAATGTCATGTTTTGAAAAGAATAAAGTTGTTGAAATTTGGCTTTATCTGTAGCTGACAAAGAACATTTGTCATCCAAAACTGACTCCCACAGTAAATATCTACATTGTAGATATTGCAACAATTGAATTGTCATGATGGTAATACATCGTCAGTGAGTGACCTCACAAAGTTTTGGGATCACTGGGATCACTGCTCAATAGGGCTGCGCAATATAACCGGTTCACACATGAAGACGATACGTATTCTGATACACTGATCGAAAACCGGTATATTTACATGCATTCCGAAAACTTCCTAACACTCGGAAATCTTGATGATTGTGGAAATTGTGGTAAGGGTGGTGGGAATGATTGTGGTGAAAATTACATTTAACTGGATTGTTAAGTTCTTTTCCTTGTGTCATTTGTGCCAAATATTATTTACATTTCTACTTTGTCGTCATAAAATGTTTTTATTAAGTGAATCAAGCATAGTGATTTTGTTGTGGTTTTGCTTTATAAATCAAACATTAGCTCGATTATAAGTAGTTTTTTGGTAATAAAAACATCTTGCAATATATTGCAATACACATTGCAATACATGCTTTTGCATCGCAATATATCGCAATTTTACTGATAACTGATGAAGAATGATTTTGGATGATAAATAAAATCTCACCCTCGTGTCTTCTGATATCAAATATTTCAACACTTGTTGATTACAGTAAAAATATCCTAGGCAAGAGTTGGATATTTGTAACTTTAATCAACTCGTGTTGATATATTTAAAACAGAAGACACTTGAGTGAGATTCTCTATATAATTTACATCACAATAGCAATGCATGGTTCAGAACTATATCCCACAAGCACTGCTTCTTCTTCTTGACTTCTAGTGTATATTGTTTTGGGGCAGTGGGGTAGCCTAGTGGTTAAAGCGTTGTCTCGGCACGTCGAAGACCCGGGTTCGAATCCCCTCATGGGTACATTGTGTGAAGCCCATATTTTCTGGTGTCCCTCGCCGTGATGTTGCTGGAATATTGCTAAAAGCGGCGTAAAACCAAACTCAGTGAGTCAGTCAGTATATTGTTTTTCACAAACATTGTTTTTGAGTACATACTGGTTTAAAGGTAATTGCTGATCCAAATCAACAATTGACTCTAACCATGGGGTTCCAGCCATGCCAATTATCTTTGCTGCCTCTGCTATAGAACCAAGTTTCATTTTGTATCCAGATTCACAGACTCTCTCCTGGGAGGCTAAGGAAGGTCGTATGTTTGCCTTTGAGGTCATCTGCAGTTTCCTCATCAAGAATCACATCAGGCAGATGTTTTCAAGAAGGAAACCTATCAAGTTGGAGAGTGATCGCCTTTCTCCTGAAACCAAGGTCATTCACCACAGGTAGAAACATGTCATTGCCATAATAGATAGTGACACAGGACTATTTATCACAAAACCTATCATTATGAAAGAAGAAGATTGTTTTACAGTACCCTTTCAAACATTTCAACTGACAACAGAGATCCAGCGTCCTATATTTGTTATAAAGGCAGCAAAATGGATTTGGTAGACAGACTTTCTTGAATGCATATCATTGTCCCTTGCATGCATGTTATGGTCCTCATATCAACCACTGGTTTGTCCAGTCCAGCCTTGGTTATCATACTAAATGAATAATGTGATAAGTGGTCATTCGCAGTGACTTGGCTGATTAGCATCATTGTACCATGATGAAATAGGGAGTTGTTTGTAATATCAATCACGGGTTTGGCTGGTCCAGTCTTGGTTATGCTACTAATGCTGCTGGGTAGCCTAGTGCTTAAAGCACTTCGCTTGTCACTCCGAAGACCGGGTTCGATTCCCCACATGGGCACAATGTGTGAAGGCCATTTCTGGTGTCCCCACCGCGGATATTGTGGGAATATTGCAAACTCTCACTCACTCACTAATGCTGCTAAATCACTGGTCAGGCTTGGTGACTTGGTTGATTGCTCATCATGGTATCATTTAAAGTAGGACGTTGTTCATAATATCAACCACTGGTTTGCTTTAGTCCAAACCTGATGCTACTAGGTGGATCAGATGGTAGTATGCAGGGTGTGTCCTTCCCAGATAGCAGGGGGCGGTGGGGTAGCCTAGTGGTTAAAGCGTTGGCTCACACCGAAGACCCGGGTTCGAATCCCCACATGGGTACAATGTGTGAAGCCCATATTTTCTGGTGTCCCCCACCGTGATGTTGCTGGAATATTGCTAAAAGCGGCGTAAAACCAAACTCAGTCAGTCAGTCAGTCCCAGATAGCATTCGGACATTGGCCCAACGTTGGCAATGTTGGCAAAACAACGTCTATCTGGGTTGTACCCAGGTTCCCGGGGACTTGTAGAAAGTAATATATGTAGGTAGTTGTTGAAACTGTTTGCAGAACCTGAGTACCTGTAGTGCTTCCTAGTGACCTAGTATCATGCCTCTAACACCTGGTGAGTGAGTTAAAATTTAACGTCACATCGTCAATATTTCAGCCATATCGTGACTACCCACAATGAAGTATCAATGAAAGCTTGAACGCAGACCATCCATCTATGTTGCATAAGGACTAATGTAATTTGAATTAACACTTATCCTAGTGGCTGAGTGAGTTTAGTTTTAGTCCGCTTTTATGCTGGCGGGGGACACCAGTGAGTGAGTGAGTTTAGTTTTATTCCACTTTTATACTGGCGGGGGACACCAGTGAGCAATATTCCAGCTATATGGTGGCGGTCTTTAAATAATCGAGTCTGTACCAGACAATCCAGTGCTCAACAGCATGAGCATCGGTCTGCGCAATTGGGAACTGATGACATGTGTCAACCAAGTCAGCGAGCCTGACCACCCGATCCCGTTAGTTGCCTCTTACAACAACCATAGTCACCTTTTGTGGCAAGCATGGGTTACTGAAGACCTATTCTACCCCGGATCTTCACGGGTGCGGCTGGGGACACCAGCAATGGCCTTCACACATTGTATCCATACAGGGAATCGAACCCTTCTGCCCCAACATCAAGGTTATAGTGTTTTAGGGCATGAATGAAGTGCAACATAATAACATGTAGAATGTTTGGGTGTTGATTCTTGCAGTGTTTCTGTGGCCGAGGAAGGAGGCAACATGGCCGTCCCAGTTCTCCAGGCCAAGACAGACAGCAATCAGGAGTCTCCAAGCCTTTCTGTCATAGCAGCCCTGAGACTGCACAGTAGGACAGAGGGACAGGTCAGAATCTAGACTGCCTCAAACTGTTTTTGGAATCTGTATTTTGTAGCTCACTTGAAATAGAGAACAAGGACTGGGTCAGGTCTGTTTATTTTTTTCGTTAATCTTTGAAAGCACAAGGTCACTTTGCAAATATGATCTAGGCTATGGTCTTGCTTAAATTTGCTCTCAGAATTCTGATCCAATTTGAAACTTTGCCACCGCCTCCGTGGTGTAGTGGTTAGAGCGTCCGCCTGGAGAGCGGAAGGTCGCGGGTTTGATCCCCGACCGCGTCATACCAAAAGACGTTAAAATATGGTACCTGTTGGTCCCTGCCTGGCGCTCTGCATTAATGGGTCCAACAAGGACTGGTCGGCTCGGAGTATAATGTGTCTGAGTGGGGTATTCATGCTTCACTGTGGCATGGTATCTCAGTGGGCTAGCACTATAAAACCAGCTTCAGTCTGGGCTAGTACAAGCAGCCGCACTTACACATACCCACGCATGCACGTCGTCATATGAGCGAAATATTCTCAGGGACGACGTTAAACCCAATTTCACCTCACCAGTAAGATCGGCCCCGCATGGATTCCTCGTGTGAGGCTTCATACTTGGTATGCTAAAGTCCTCCTCGGCGATACGTCCCTGGGCGGGATGTCTTTGAAAAATATTATACAAGAAGACAATAATTTTTACACCAAACACTGCACATGCTGGGCACTGACAAAACTGTGTTCGGCGACTTCTTTCATAGGGGGTAATATGTAAATGTTTTAAATCAACTTGGCTATGTGCAGTGAGTGAGTATGGTTTAACGCTGCTTTTAGCATTATCACGGAGGGAATTGACACTATATGGGGAACTGAACCCGAGTCTTTGACGAGAGGTCAATTTAACCAGTAGTGAGTGAGTTTAGTTTTACGCCGCTAATAGTAATATTCCAGAAATATCACGGCGGGGGACACCAGAAATGAGCTTCACACATTGTACCCATGTGGTAATCCGGGTCTTCAGCAAGACCACTAGGCTACCCCACCGTCCTCCATGTACTAAGAAATCTGGTGTAAATTCATAGGATCGTATATAGGTTTTCTCGGCCACTTAGAAAATAAACTCATAATCAGCACCTTAGCTTGAGCGACACGACTAGCCAAGCTGAACCTTGTATGGTGTCCACAATGGCCTAAAATAAGACCATTCTCGAAGAATGTCAGGAACAAGCGCCATTAAATCCACGAATCCTACTCTCATATTCGACTACTGTATGACTTAAACATTGCACAATTGTCTGGCTCAGACTCGATTATTTACAGACCGCCGCCCAATGGCTGGAATATTGCTGAGTTCAGCGTAAAACTAAACTCAATCACTCACTCACTCATACATTGCACACTGGTTCAGATATCAACCTGCACTCGTCATCATCAGTGTCCCCAGTGCTGTTATACCTGGTGTTGACAACGTTGGAACTACCTTGCCGTATATACTTCATTGTTGTGTGTATATTTGTAGTGATTTAAACGTCTGTGAAAAATCCTGGAGCGTGTGAGGGGAGTTTAGAGTTACTGCCCCTGGTTGTTCACAAACATAAGGCTTGATTGCTCGTGAAGTTTCGGGATTGGGATATTTCTAGAAGGCCAGCTGTACGTATTTGAGGGCGATAATAGGACGACTCTGCTTTATTAAGAGCTGAGCTGTAGCGTTGCTACATGCAACATGTGGATTACATAGTACCTATTTCAGACCATCAAGTTATTGCTAACGTTATTCTTGTTTGAAGAAACAACACAGGCTTGATGTAAGACAAAGTGACAAAGCCTTGGACATCGGTGAGTGCCTATGATAGCACCTGTTACTTATTACTAAATTTGTGTTTGAATATTGTTTATTTTATACTCATTGCTCTTGTGTGGTCATTTAGTTTGCTCTGTACATACCCATTTTTGGGTTATGTTCACGTGTCATCTTGTAACACATATTTCATGGTCACTTCTCGTTTCTTTTCACATTTACGTCGCTACCTGAATTCAAATTGGATCCAGGTTATTTTAGTATGATAAACGTACGCAACTGGTAACTGAGAATATACCTCATTGAACTGATAATGTCAAATAAACATCTTTTCCTAACTGGCTATATTGCTTCAAAACTATATTGTAAGTCATGTTTTAAAAAGACACTAAAGTTAAGCACATTTTGTCCATTACATCATGGTGGACCAGAGCTTGAATAGTTGTCACTAAGGTGAAGTGAGTGAGTGAGTGACATTGGTTTTACGCCGCTTATAGCAATATCCCAGCAAAATTACGGCGGGGACACCAGAAATAAGCTTCACACATTGTACACATGTAGGGAATCGAACCTGGGTCTTCAACGTGACAAGTGGACGCTTTAACCACTAGGCTACCCCACCGCCCCTCTAAGGTGAAGAATAACACCCCGACAAACCATATAAGGAAGCACTCTGACAGGGGAAAGGTTTTAAGGGGTAATCGTGTCACTGTCAAACCTTGTCCTTGATGCTGAACTCAGAGGCATGGTCATAGCGATTGCTCGTTTCTCTCACCGCTGATGGTATTGAGATGGAAGTTAATTTGATTTTCCTCAAATAGTGGCATTATGTAGGACATGCAGCCCCCATGCTGTGATGTACTACACCCTGATAATTGCCAGATACGTCCATGTACTGACAGCATGTGAGGCAGGGAAGATTGGATTGGACCGTAGCCGACAGATCGACGCTCTTGTGTCTCGTCCTTGTAGAATTTTACTCAACTTTTAATTAATGTCACTTGAGTTAAACTTAGTTCAAATGTATCGATACTAATTCTGCAGAGCGAGCGCCAGGGCCATACTAGGATACCGATGAGGTTACCGTTGCTGCCTCGTGTGCTGTTACCGACGTAGGATATACAACGTTGTCTATGTTGTCGGTTGAATGATGGACACGGAACGTTGACATCGACTCCAACCATAAAAAAATAGTATATATACTCATGGAAACGAATAGGGATTACATGAAAGTACAAGTGTTCCTTTATTCTTTTCCAGGTTTCTTCACAAGCTTTGCATTGTACTGTGGGTGAAATTCTGAAAAAGAATAAAGAAACACTTGTACTTTCATTTATTCCCTTATTCGTTTCCATGAGTATATGTATTTAGCTCCAAAGGTGTGAACAAAAGTGACCAAACTTTTCCATTTTGACAAGAGTTGTATAGCATGAGCATATCGATATGTTTATGAAGCTTTATTAGAGTTCGCAAAATGATTCGCTTATCCTGCCCGACTGGCGGCACCATCACAAACACGGGACAAGGCGAGTCAATTTTCCTTAAAAATTGTGAAATATAGACACCAAAGATGGTGGCAAGACAGGGCTAGAGACACTAGCACATTGCTTGACACAAAGGGAAAGCTGACCTTTGCAACGCTGAAGTCATCCTTCTGTACTTGAAAACTAAAGTTACCCATTTTGGCAACATACCTTGCAATGACAATCAAGTCATATGCATGAAGCCATAGACCGGCTAAAAGAGGAACAATATTGGTGCCAATGTGGTCGCACAGTACCTGAACCACATTATTTTCCCTGCAGCCTAGCCCTCTCTGCAATACTAAATATCTAAATGAAGCAAGACTATATTTCCTCATGCAGGTTCTGAATCTCTGGTCTCCCTGGGGCTCCTTTTCAATTTATATGGGTTTGTTTGTTACTATCAAAACTATATATACTCATGCCAATATGGTTGTCACCCCCTTCAATTTTTTAATTGGAGAGGGGTGGGGGTGGGGTGTGAGGTGGGTGTGGGGGGGTGGGGGAGGGGGTGACAACCATTATTGGCATGAGTATATATTCAGACACTAAGCGTTAGTCTAGTGCCTGCTTTATGTCTCAATGTGTGAACTCTCAGTTTTACGCAGATGTTTTCAATGAGGAAGTCCAACAGTTCATCGTGTTTTCTTAGTATACATTAGATGGTATTTGCTTTCAGAGTTGTTTTGACATCCAGTACGAATGGACATATCTACGGACTTAAGTGTCAAGTCAAATGTTGGTGGTGGGCTACTGATGCATTTTTGCAGCTGCCTTCCTCACCCTGAAAGACATTTGACAATTTAGTTTTCTCTTAAAGTTTTATTAATTTTGGTATTTGTTTCGGAAGAATAGAAAATTATTGTGACTTGTGATCCCAACTGGTGAGAGTCTGGTGAGTAATGAGATCTTCCTGAATGAACCTTTCAAAACCTTAGTAGCATATCTGTACGCTGTTATAACATGTGTTAAAAATTAAGTCCAAGAATAAGAGAAGAGGTGCCGGTGACGATCCGGGTCAGAATTGATCTTCAGTAACCCATGCTTGTCGTAAGAGGCGACTAACGGGATCGGATGGTCCGGCTCGCTGACTTGGTTGACACATGTCATCGTATCCCAAATGTATAGATCGATGCTCATGATGTTGATCACTGGATTGTCTGGTCCAGACTCACTTATTTACAGGCCGCCACCATATAGCTGGAATATTTCTGGGTGCGGCTTTAAACAACAAACAAATCCAAATCCAAAGAGAACAGGTTCATTGTTTGGAAGTAGTACGGTAATATGGCATCAGACACACAAATTCACTCTGAGTGAACCAGTCCGGTGTTTTCAAAGACTACCAGTCAGTTGACAGTCAATCACCTGATAGCTGAATAGATTATAAATACTGGAACATGATGCATTTTGGGGAGGAGGAGTGATTACCAAACGAAAATTCATTTTCGATTTATTTGTTTACTTTTCTTCTGTATCCTTCTTTCACAACAGGGGCGGTGGAGTTGCCTAGTAGTTGAAGCGTTCTATCGTCACTCCGAAGACCCGGGTTCGATTTCCCACATGGGTACAACGTGTGAAGCCCATTTCTGGTGTCCCCCGCCGTGATGTTGCTGGAATATTGCTAAAAGCGGCGTAAAAACTAAACTCACTTTCTGACTCACTCTTTCGCAACCTATGTTGGATAAAGCTTGTGGTTCTGCATGCAACAAAATCTGTCTAGTGGTAGTCATAGAGCTCATGACGACTTCAGTCAACCGATAGTCCAAGGGGTATCGGACACCTTCCCGATGTCTTAGTGTCAGAAACAATGGACTAAATTTGACCGCTATTTCGGTTGTGATAAACATGAGTCGCTCTGTGCCATCGGCAGCTATGTGTCATGAACAGAACAATGATCTCTACGAGAAAGAAGAGCTCTGGCAATACGACGTATAGATTTCGTATTTTGTGTACCTCACTCAGGCTATCATTCAGTCTGGGGTATTGTTGTCCAAAGGAATCTTATCTCGCTCAATGGGTTTTAATAGAATACCCTTAAATCTGTCTAACTTTCTATCGAGATGAGCAAACGCGGTATACTTACACGAAGCTAAACTTGTCAGTGAGGCAGTTTTCTCCTTCTCGTTGAGAATAGAATAAACTTTTTGACAGTCTCAATTATATCGACGTGGAAAAGCCGTATAAAATCAGATGGAGCAATTTCGGACAAAAAAGTCAATTTCTTTTCTCGTTGTGTAAAGTCTACAGTTTTGGCGGTGTGCGCGGAAGCCAGGAATCAATGAAGAATGGTAGAGACTCTGTCCCCGTATGTCCAGTATTTCTGGAAGGATACAGAAACGGTGTGTGTGTGTAGTGGCACATAGATAGAGACCGTGTCGGAGGACAATGGTAAAGACGGAGGGTTGGGGAAGATCATTAAATATAGACGGGATGGGGACTGGGAGTATTATTAGAGACATACCGTTTCTAAGTTTCTTTCACTAAGTTGGAAAAATCTTTTATTCCTTTCGTCACGACATACTTGATTTATTTATATTCTGGAGAAGGAGCTAGAGGATTTTGTATTTGTATTTGGGACTGAATATATTTTAGTCATTGGAAGAGAGACGACAGTGGTGATGTTGACTTAGAGCCGAACAATGGACTATTTGTGAGCGTTTGTGGCAGGGGCCTCTATTCGTGAGTGTTTGTGGCAGGGGTCTCTATTTGTGAGCGTTTATGGCAGGGGTCTCTTTTGTGTTTGTGGCAGGGTCTCTATTTGTGAGCGCTTGTGGTATGGGTCTCTATTTGTGAGTGTGGCAGGGGTCTCTGTTTGTGGCAGGAGTCTCTATTTGTGAGCGCAGGCAGGGTCTCTATTTGTGTTTGTTGCAGGGGTCTCTATTTGTGTTTGTGACAGGGGTCTCTATTTGTGAGCGTTTGTGGTACGGGTCTCTATTTGTGAGTGTGGCAGGGGTCTCTATTTGTTAGCGTTTGTGGCAGGGGTCTCTATTTGTGAGCGTTTGTGGCAGGGGTCTCATTTGTGTTTGTGGCAGGGGTCTCTATTTGTGTTTGTGGCAGGGTCTCTATTTGTGAGCGTTTGTGGTATGGGTCTCTATTTGTGAGTGTGGCAGGGTCTCTATTTGTGAGCGTTTGTGGCAGGGTCTCATTTGTCAGGGTCTCTATTTGTGTTTGTGGCAGGGTCTCTATTTGTGTTTGTGGCAGGGTCTCTATTTGTGAGCGTTTGTGGTATGGGTCTCTATTTGTGAGTGTGGCAGGGGTCTCTATTTGTGAGCGTTTGTGGCAGGGGTCTCTATTTGTGTTTGTGGCAGGGGTCTCTATTTGCGTTGTGGCAGGGGTCTCTATTTGTGAGTGTGGCGAGGGTCTCTATTTGTGTTTGTGGCAGGAGTCTCTATTTGTGAGTGTTTGTGGCAGGGGTCTCTATTTGTGTTTGTGGCAGGGGTGTCTATTTGTGTTTGTGCAGGGGTCTGAGATCTTTCTCTGTGAAAGTAGATGCTGTGCAATAAAATTTTATTTTATTTTAAAATAATTTGGCACATTTAATATTCTGGCGGCACAAGGTGAAGATCGGGTACTTTTGTTGCAAACTTTTTCTGCCCTTACTTCAAAGCGTATGATTTCTCTAAGGTGAAATCTTCATTTTCTAAAACGAACTTTTTAGGAGCCTACTATGACCAGCAACATTTCTTTTGGAGAACATTTCTATTCAAGTCTTTGTTTGGCACATTAAGAAATCTCCATATGATCGTCCCGTTATGGAACCTTGAAAGAATTGACATGAATGCGCGATCCATGATGAACGCAGATAATTATTCGCGACGTCGTCAGTTTCGATTATATGTAATAAAAATCCGAACGAGACGGAAAAACGAGTTATATGTCTACAGTAAATTCCTTTTGCAAGTCCCGAGCCTTGACGAAAACCTGGAATCGATGGTGTTGCATTCAATGGCCATATTGAAAACATATAATCTGTATTTGTTAAGAGGTGACGACATCTTATGTTGTTTGTGGTTTGTGGGGGTTGGGCTTTTCATCACGACATTCTACTTAACCTTTTTGGATGTTATGGGGTAGCCTAGTGGTTAAAGCGTTCGCTCGTCACGCTGTAGACCCGGGCTCGATTCCCCACATGTGTACAATGTATGAAGACCACTTCTGGTGTCCCTCTCCGTGATATAGCTGGAATATTGCTAAAAGCGGCGTAAAACTTAACCTTTTAGAACTCTGCATTCTGCCATATAGCAATGTCTAAATGTACTATAAGGAACATTTGCTTCTCAGGCCATCCCGGTATTCTTCCAAATCGCAGACCCGTTAAAACAACACTTGTCATGGTTAGGTGCATCCGTGATTAGTAGACTGTACCCTTGATTAAGAAAAATGGTATAACCCACGTACGAGTTTTTACAACCTAGTAAGTGATTCCTTATTTCGTCAATGTTAATTTAATGAATAATATGTAAAGGTTGTAAAAAAATATTCATGTAGGCGATCTGATAAGAATAATATTTTACCAGAAACATGGCATACATATTTTAAAGATTTATTAAATCCTGTATCACGTGATGACTGTGACCAGGAGTGGGATGCTTATATTGGAAACTATATTCCTAACATACTTATGAACATTATACTGATTGTGTAAATGATGAACTGTCATATGATATAACAATAACAAATGTTATATCTGCAATAGACGATGCAAAACTGAATAAGTCACCAGGAGACGTCGGTATTCCTACACGTTTTAAAGAAAATTAAGGATATGATTGCACCCTACCTAGCTTTATTGTTTTCACAAATATTATGTAAAGGTCATTTCCCAGCTGCATGGACTACTGCTATCATAATATCTATATATAAAAGGGAAAGTAATAATGAACCTAGTAACGATAGGGGCATATCGTTATTACACACTTTGTGTAAGTTATTTTTCAATCTATTGTTCAAAAGCATATAACTCGATGAAAAAGCAGATTCTACTGTGCTTTCGTGGATTTCAAGAAAGTGTTCGATATGGGTAACCGAAATAAATTACTTTATCTTCTTTTAAGAAATGGTATCCATGGAAAAATATTTTTATTGTTCCACTGGTGTTAGACAAGGATGTTCACTTGTTCACTTTGTCCCTTGTTGTTCTCCATATTTATCAAAGGCCATTCATTAATTAGGGGTGACCAGCATGGCCCAATTAATTAGTGTGCAATTTTTATCTGCATTTCGGAAGGTTTGCATTTTGGGAAGTCTGCGCTATGGGAGTAAACCACCCTGGTTGGTATTTTTAATTCCTTGTTTAAAACATTGATGAATAACGGGTGGTCCCATAAACTATGTAAGGATCATGTTGCAAAACAGGTGGGCTTAAACATTGACTGAGAGGGACCTAGAGCGTTTGGTCAAATTCAGTACTGTTAAGACTGCTTGCCTGTTATAGAGTGAGTGAGTTTGGTTTCACGTCGCTTGGGGCAATATTCCAGCAATATCACGGCGGGGGACACCAGAAATGGGCTTCACACGTTGTACCCATGTGGGGAATCGAACCCGGGTCTTCGGCGTGACGAGCAAACGCTTTAACCACTAGGCTACCCCACTGACCCGCCTGTTATAGAATTGCTAAATCATGTAAAAGGATGCTTGTCGTGCAATAACGCGAACGACGCCCTTTTGATGAACGTATTTTAAACAGCGTAATTTTTGGTTGAACCAGTCGGTTAAAACTATTACTTGATCACAACATGTCTGTATCTGGAAGTAAGAAAAGTGACTCAAAGCAAACACAGACTGAAACCAGTCTGTGCTCGTAAAGAAGTTAGATACGGCAACCACTTACATATCATAACGCAACAGTTTCAAAGCAACAAAACTTCTTTAATCCGACGAAGCCGTAAGAAACCGTCCTCAGTAACAAATGTCCGCACTTACGAGTCTTGTTTTCGGCGGGGCCGAATCAAAGGTTATCGTCCAATTGACAGACACCCATTTGACAGACACCCATTTGTCTTTTCGGCCATCTTTCAAAGTAAATAATACAGCTTCAGTTTTCTTCTTGCGTTCTTATTTGGACTATTCCATTATAATGTGTAGGTAACGGGTAGTAGCTAATCTGTTCTTTGAACCGTAAATGTTGTTGTTTTAAGGCGTCTGCGAACTGCCTCTCTGCGTAATGGGTTTAACGTCGTGCTTGAGAATATTTCACTCATATGACGACGTGCATGCGTGTGTATGTGTATGTGCGACTGCTTGTACTAGCCCAGACTTAAGCTGGGTTTTTTTTAAAGTGCTAGCCCACTGAGATACCATGCCGCAGTGAAGCATGAATACCCAACTCAGACACATTATACTGACTCCGAGTCGAACAGTCCTTGTTGTACCCATGAATGCCGAGCGCCATGCAGGCAGGTACCAACAAGTACCATATATTTACGTCTTTTTGGTATGATGCGGTCGGGGATCGAACCCGCGACCTTCCGCTCTCCGGGCGGCGCTCTAACCACTACACCACGGAGGCGGTCTCCTTAAACATGTTGGAATCAAATGACAAGTAGTTTTTGTACGTACTTGGAAATGTTTTTTGAGGCGAAGGTCGGTTGAATAAGTACATACAATCTATCCTGGGTTTACAGTTTCAATCATGATGTAGGTTTTACATGTACGCATCTTTTGCGTCATTACAACATTAAGGAGCATGTTGTAATGACGGGGTCGTTAACTGTTTGTTTTATTTCTACAAATATTGAAAAATATAGATATACCTCGTGCCATACACCCGATTGTTCATGTCATTATACATACATACATACTAACATTTGTATAGCGCCGATATCCAGCTCAGCTGCTCAAAGGGGCTTTGTTTTTTCCCTCGATCACTGGATGTCAATCTCAACGGCACCTCGTATTATCAATCTCAACTCCCTGGGGAGTATACAACTCTTGCAGCCACTAGGCGCACCGAGTTAGTGTTGCTCTCCCATCCTTACGATAATTATCATTAAAATGATAATTCCACACAAAGTCAGCTGTTATAGCGTCTTTTATTGCATCATTATGAAATAACCATATAGCAATAAACAAAGACAGTCCAGTGTTGATTTATTAACATTTTCGATTGTTTTAAAATATTCTTTTTCATTTAAAAAAATCTACATTGAACTGATGCCAAACAGGTGCGCGTGTTGATCAGTTAAGATCGCGGGTTAAAACTACGTTATTATTTATCTTACAATCTCATCTTCAAACCTTCCGGAAAACACACCCAAGTCTCTGCTACGGTCAACACACGACGACGTGTTGGCTTCATGCATGTCTGTACAAATCCAGCTGCCCTTGCGGTCTAACTGTCCTCCTTTGTATACCATGCTGAACCAAATTAATAGCTTGACATCGTACATTGATATAGATGTGTAACGCACTGCTACCATCCAGGTAAAGATACAAACGGTGATGATAAGTGGTTTGCGGCACACTTTTATTGAAAAAGTAACGTTTAACGTTCTATGGTCCCACAACGCGAACTTTACACTGATAAAGCTTTTGGAGTGAGTCAGTGAGTGAGTTAGTTTAACGCCGCTTTTAGCAATATTTCAGCAATATCACGGCGGGGGACACCAGAAATGGGCTTCACGCATTGTACCCATGTGGGGAATCGAACCCTGGTCTTCGGCGTGACGAGCGGACGCTTAAACCTCTAGGCTACCTCACCGCCCCTATAAAGCTTTTGGAACGGAAGCTGTCAATAACGAGTTTGACGTTCAATTTATGGTCGGGCGTGGCGGCAACAGAACGTCCCCTCGTGGTCGGGAGAGTGAGTGAGTGAGTTTAGATTTACGCCGCACTCAGCAATATTCCAGCTACATGGCGACAGTCTGTAAATAATCGAGTCTGGACCAGAGAATCCATTGATCAACAGCATGAGCATCGATCTACACAATTGGGATACGATGACCTCTGTCCATGGACGGGAGAACCTGTAGGACCATTACATAACCCCATCGCCATTGGTCAGCGATTGCTTGCCCAACTTCTTGCAAGATCTTGAGTTAATTCCGCTACTATCACACTCGTCTTTCATCCCAAATGTGTGCGCTGTATAAATATCCTATTAAAAAATAATAATAATAATAATCCTGGACGATGTAGCTACATGAATGACAGGCCTGGGATCAAAACTTTATCTCGATACTGTATTCCATTGCACGTGCAATCGCTCTTATAATTGGCGAATTTCAAGCCCAAACAACCTACATGCTACAACAACGTAAAAACGAAAAGAACTACACCCAGTTATTTCCAATAACGCAAATGTGTGCGTCACGTTTTAGAAAACAATCTTACCTAGTACCAACACATTCTCAAACCCCCACCCCCCACCCATATTCGCTCAACACCCTTAGAGACATGCCCCCCACGTGCACCCCCCTTTTGTTTCAACTGGCAGTACATTGATGTAACACGGGTTACCTCCCCTTGACGAGAATTTTAAAGACTAAAGATAAAGGTATTATCAATCAGGTAGTCTTTACTGTGCGCGACCAGTAAGGCGGTAGGGGTGGGGTGGCCTCGTGTTATTCACTGGTGACGCCATGGCGATCGGGCCACGAAATTCCAGCTTCTATCATCAATGGTGTAAACTGGACTTTCGCCGTGAGTTACTCCATTGAATCGGGAACTTGGAAGGGTCTACATGTGCTGTTCAACAGTGAAAAGTGTTCTTTTCCAAAACGTATATATCTGATGTTATATTTACGCCATCAGATATTCAATATTCTCAATCTGTGACTTATTTTAAATTCGGGGACAGATTTAGTGCGTCGAGAGGGTAGTTCTGGTAAAATGTTTACTTTTTAGATCCTACGGGTTAATGTATGTGAGTAGTCCGTCATACAAACCCGGAGACAAATATATCCAAGAAACCCAAGCAAGTCTAGATTACCACAGTTTCTGAAAATGAAGAAAGTTTCTCCGATCCTTATTAATATATTTAATAATTATAATTTAGGAAACGTTTTTTTCTGTAATATATGTTCATTTCAGAGACAAGGTGTTAACCTAGTATTGGCGCAATGATTACTTCAGTGCTAAGGCTTTGTGCGGCGGGGTCAAGCATCATTTGGACCACCGCAACGAAGCTGACACGCTGTGATCTAACTAAAGTACTATTCCCATCTTTGGCAGTAAATGGCTCTCAAGTATGTCCATGACCCGCCGTCAAAATATAGAGTTTTCACGCCCCTGCACTTGAACCAGTGTGTTGGTGGGTCCGCATTGTCGCCTAGCCTACAATGACCCACGCTGTTATTCTGCAACATAAATTAGGAAGAGGGGTTAAGTACCACTGTGGCAGTGAGCGAGGAGGCGGACGCCACTGAGCAATTATGTTGCCATGTTACGACAGGGGACGTCTATAATGAACACCACACGCTTGTCGGGAATCGAACCCGGACTCATTAGCAGATAAAAGACACCATCGGTTGTCCTGGCGCTTCTTCCTCAAAAGATACAGGTTTGAGCTATTACCTCCCTTGGGTGCAAGTAGAAGTTCGCGCGGAGTACTGAAAGGGCCATCTGCTACATCTGTGTCGGTCGAGGAGCGTCGTGGTCTGTGCCGACCTCATGATGTCCAACAAGATGACCATCTAAATAGCCAATACCGACTCGTCGATGCAATCAGCATCGACCTAAACCCAGTTGTACCGAAGCGGATGTAGAAGGATTTCCCTCAGGGTCGGGTCCAATGGCTGGAGACTATCGTCCTGGATTGCTCTATGTTTTAAAGTATCTCGAGGACAGAGGGCTGATTTAATTATATTTCCCTATTCCACAACCAGTTCTGATCTATATACATGTCCAATATTTCGGTCTGGGCACGAGTACGTGTAACAGTATCTCGATATCCTGCATCTTCCGTCAGATTACCGTGCAGATAAACCCGTGTGGATTTCGGGTTAAAACAGGGTCCTGTCTATACAAGTCCCAACACAACTATGTAATGTAATTTCTATAATAATAAACGAACCACGGTGTCCTCGGCACTCAAAATCCATTACGCAGAATTAGATGACAAAGAAGCCGTTTTAAATTCAATTATAAATCCCTAAAAGAATGTGCAAATCACATTGAAAACAGTATATATTACATGTTCTCTCTTAGGAATCCAATTCTGCTTAGATTCGTGTGCAGCCAAAGCATGCTCAGCCATTATATTACGTATGTATTTATGTATGTTTGTGTGTGTGTGTGTGTGCGTGCGTGCGCTGTATGTATTATGCGTGTATGTATGTATATGTGTGCACGTGGGTGCCTGTGTGAGTCTGTGTATGTATTATGTACGTATATATAAGAAAATACCTACGTACATGCATGGACACACTTCCGTTGTTCTTTGTGCATATGTACGTACGTGTTTGTATATCCATGTCTGTGAGCATGCGTGCGCGTGCGCGTGCGTGCATGACTATGTGTGTGACAATTATGCTTGCACTCTGCTCCTTGGGGGTGTCTTGTAAAATGTAGTAGATTCTAATCTAACAGGCGACTAAATCGATTGGCGGTAAGTGTGTTTCATCGTAAGACGTCGGCCGTTGCTCACTTTATCAATCATTGGTCCACGCCGCCGCCATTTATCTTGTACAGCCTGAATATGGCGTTTATCACCCTGTAAACAAAACCTTACAGATCCAGGGTAGAAACACAGCACGGTATGCCCTTAGACAAACCTAACAACATATCGAGTAATATCTTGTCTAAACCACGTCAATCACAGATCCCTTTACCCGGAACAAAAGCTGACGTGCAAAATATTGTATGACTTCTAATCAGAAATGATATATGAAGATAGTGTATTGACACCCGGTACTTGAGGGCGCCATTTTTGCAAATTACACTTACCTTTCATAACCAGATTGGAGAGAGTTCGTACTGAAGTAAATTTGACACGTGATAGGCAGTTTCAAATATACATACAATGAATGCTGTTGAAACATGATAGTTTCTTCAGATCAAATTATGTTTGCAGCAATAGCTGATATACATATTATTGGTGACGGGTACCTGTGATATAACATTGCTCTTTAATAAGTATACGCTCTCATTAGGGGCCATATAAAAAGCGTATGAAATTCATTATCCGTAGAACGACAGACAGATTAAATGTGGCTATTTACGTTGATTGATGTTTACACAAAATGAATAAGAGTCATTCATAATTATCTAAGGTCATTCGAGCCATTCAGATACAGCGGAGGTCTGAAGAATTTCAAGGTTGCCTCGTCGTTTCCTCCAATTCGTATAATTAACCGAAATCCGCCCCGGCGGAAGTTCAGGTTGCGGCAATTCAGAGATAGTACTCGCCCCACAACTAATGTTACTAACTTCAGATACGCGCAACTTCGACCAGAGGAATCGATTGCGGTGATAGAACTGGTCGCCATGTATAGTGTTCATGCGACCGATCTTCTTGTGGGTAAACGTGGAATAAAGAAAAACATTAGGGGAGTTTAATCAATACTTGATGAATATGCAGTATATAGTGTAAATAGCACAAAATACCGATTGCGTGCCCCGGAAATCGATTATGTAAACTGACCCAATAGTTGAGGACAACACAAATTTCGAATGGAAATGCATGTCTTTAAGGGAGTGTCGTTCTACGTAAAGGTTAACTTCGTAACTTTATTTGGACAATGTGTGTGGTTTCTTATGCAAACATTAACCTATCTCCATCAAGTGTCACTATCGAAAGGAACTTTGGGAATTTTACAACAAATGTAAATTAGAACTCTGTTCCAATCGGGAGAGGGTGTGTAGGGTCGCGATAGTCATGCAGACATACTGTCACAGACAACCAGGATACAGGGTACATAATAAATAAACAACGTCACATATATAGTCGCTGAAATCTATTACCACACTATAAGTATCTCAATTGTCTGATTTTCTTCTAAAGCTGATTTTGTGTGGAATGTAGCTAGCTGCTTTGGACTCTATTTATCATTGATAGTGTTTAAATGTTAAATATAATTTTATATTTAATTTTTTTATACGAAAACCACGTGGGTTTGTTTGTTTCGGAAGCAAAATTTTAAGGCGGCTAAAGGATAGCACGTTATATAACGGACATGACGTAGCGTTGACGTCATCGGCGCGAGGTGGTCACTTCCATTGCGGATCTCAACCAGGGTGCACGGGCCCCGACAAAAGTTATTCCATATCGAAATTGGGAAATTGGGAACACAAAAGAGTTAGTAGATAATTCTATTACTAATTAACATAGGTGCGTATCAAATCTTCAAATTTATGTTTCTATAGATAATTTAAAAGTTAAATGAAGTTATATTGAAGAGTATGTATGTGTGTGTGTGTGTGTGTGTGTGTGTGTGTGTGTGTGTGTGTGTGTGTGTGTGTGTGTGTGTGTGTGTGTGTGTGTGTGTGTGTGTGTGTGTGTGTGTGTGTGTAACACTATCCCGTTATACCATTTGTCAGTTTCATATGTTTACATCTACCACTAGTCTGTCGTACAGACCCTGAAGCAAATATATCCATGAAAGCCCACGCAAGTCTAGAAAATGTGGCAAGTCTAGATTTCCTCAGTCTCAGGGTTCCTTTTCATTACATATATTTTTTTTTACTATGAACTTTTTTCAGTAAAATATGTTCATTTCAGAGACATAGCTGTTAGTCTAATCTACCACATACCAGTGTGCGGAATAGCCACTGGCCCGCTAGCCCGTGGCTAGTAAAAATCCAGTCGGGCCTGTAAATCTCCACAGTCATTTTGTAAATATATCACTCTCTCCGACTTGTTAAGTTATAATACACTTTTAAATCATGCAAGATTGTGACCTGATAAAAATGTTCATCATATTAGCAGCTTAATGAAGAAACACGTGTCTACATTCACATTTCGGGCTATTGATTATTTTGGGGCAAGTACCTCTCAGGCATAGATAGCCCGACTGACCAGCACTATTTCGCACACTGCCATATGCCTCTTTAAACCGTTTGGCAGTGTAAAACATTTATTACATTATTTGCACTTGTGTTCTGTCAAAAAAATATCAGATGCGTATTAGCCTAGTATTCCACTGATATCAACTTGCACTGCTACTCCGATGAACTTGATTCACGTCATTTTGCACGTGGGTGAGTGCTGATTCAACATTTAATTTTCAGTTTAAGTTTAAATTTAAATTTAAGGGGAGTTTAATATTTAACTAAACATATGGTAATAATGTTGGACATAATGAGATGTATGTCAACAAGTCATCATATTGCACAATGTTCTGTTTAAGTGGAGAAATGATTTAGAGTTACAGTTTAACCCTCGACGACCCTGAATGGAAATGATCTTCAGCAACTCACGCTTGTCGTAAGGGGCGACTAGTCGTATTTGGGTGGTCGGGCTCGCTGACTTGGTTGATGCATGTCATGTTATCCCAAATACGTAGCTCGATGCTCATGATGCATGCTTGATGTCAATCACTGGAAAGTCTCGTCTAGATTCGAACGCAGAAGGCCTGGGTACGATTTCCCACATGGGTACAATGTGTGAAGTCCATTTCTGGTGTCCCCCGCCGTGACATTGCTGGTATATTGCTAAAAGCGGCGTAAAACTAAACTCACTCACTCACCCACTTATATACGCCACTATGACCTGGAACGGTCACTTGCAGATCCAGAGGGGGTGTGCAGAGGGTGTGAATCCCCGCTGTTCACACACCTTACGTGTTAATGAGTATCGTGAACACCTCTGGATTTTTTTTTCAATCCCGCATCTGAACCGTCATTCCTTGAATTCCGTAAACCGAAGTATGACTGATGCCTAATGGTCTTCCACTGAGTCTTTTTGACTTATCACCATTGTCCAATACTGATAAATATCCCGAAGTGGTGCATTCACCCTACGCCGTGAACACCTAGTGATAGGCGGGTCTGTACAGACGCAGATAATCAATAGCCACTAGAAAGCCGTTCTCTGCCCATGACGCGAACATAAATAGTCAATAGGGAAGCACTCTTTGAAGAGCGCATGCGTAAAGCCAGGAAGCAGATGGACTTACTGTTTAGTAAACATTCAAGCGGGCTTTGTCAAGTTGTAAATTAACTTACCCTTGCGGTTCTGGTTGGATATTAAGGCTGAAGATACAGTTTGGTGTTTTTACATTCTCAGGAAGTGTCCGTTCACGCTGGACAAGCATACGATTGACCGTGTTTCTGTAAATTTACTCCAGACCGGCTGTCAAATCGGAGTTGGGTGTCTGACAACGTGCGCTTCATGATGTGATGTTTTTGGAGAGTGGGGATCTTTGACACTTCTTTCTCTCCAGATGAATGAATGACGTGTAGATAGGGTTAGCTGTGATGTTACCCCGGCTTGTGAGAGTGATGCAGACGAGACATGTAGCAGGAGTGTTGCTAGCTGTCTCTTTGACAGCGATCTTTGGTTGTCTTCACTTGCTGAGTGAAGTGGCTCGCCTCGATGATGCAAGGGTCAGATTAGGTGAGTGAACGTTTTGTGTTTTAAGAATAGAACACATTAATGCCAAGCACACACTTGCATATTGTATTTCCACATTGCTTATAACTTTGACAGTTTTACTTGATGACACCTCCAGTTCTGCTGTCTGGAGGGGGGCTCTCGATATTTATAGACGACCTTTGTGAAGGTTCATTATCGTCAGCTCAATGGTAATGCAACCGTAACATAACGTATCAAAAGATACCATTTTTAACACAGTCACAACATACAATATATCCATGATTGGCTCAACATCACTCTATATTCAGTGTTGTAAAACTTCTTTGATTATATTCAAGTTTATAGTGTCTATTATTCAATCAATTACAGTACATCAAATAAGCGGTGGTTGTGTCGTGATAAGGTCATCAGCAGACGAAAAAAAACCCAACAATTTGCAAGACAAATACTATTGAATTGAGATGTAAACCTCACATCAACTAGATCATCGTCAATAAACAAACCCCACAATTACTACAGTTATTGGCCTATTGTTATCCTAACTGTATTACCTAACCATCCATTACCCTTAATTAATCCAATCAGCTTAATCCAATTAGGAGTCCACCCACGTTAATGAGCAGAGTCATGGTGAGATAACAAGCTGTAGGAAGAGTCAGGTGTACCAGCCTGGCCTTGTGAGATCCATCAGCTTCACTGAATCACGCACAACAGATCCTGTACTATAGTGAACCATGCAGACGGATATGTAGCCTAGGAAATCCTTTTACAATACACAATGTTTTGTTCTCCTCTACTTCCTTAGTTGTTTTTTAATACACATTTCCCTCCTCTGAAATATATCCTTTACTGTTGAATAGACTTTCAGTTTGATAATTAGGTTGGTTTTGCGGTGATAAGAAACATATATTCCACACACTTGATGCAGGTATATGTTGCAGGTTTCCTGGTACATGTATATGTTTACTTGCATTCAATGATGGTAGGTACAGTCTGAAAAATTCAGATGAATCTATGTTTCTCAGGATATAGTGTTATGCTAACTAAAAGAAGACAAATTATAAAAAAGTAACACATTGTTTTGCTGACTATTGAAAGTGATACTGATATAAAACTATTTGCCAAATGAGGAGCTGAGGAACTGCCTTGACTAGAATAATCACATCTCTAAAGTTTACATGTTAGATGCACAGGTTTGTTTGATGGATTGAGCAATGTATTTTTAAAATCTTGATGTAAAAGGTTATTTATATCCCTTTGAGGGAAACACACCTTGATAAGTTTAATCCAAACCTGTCTGAAGATAGAATTAGTGAGTAAATTATTTATCTTTTGAGCTTAGAAGACAACCAAGTTAATCTCAGTTCTCTCCTTACACTTAGTTGCCTGGCTGCCATGTCACACAAGATCTGTAGATATTTGTGGTAAACACTAGTTATTCAGTGTAGATGGTATTTTATTAACCTCAACCCAGTTCAAGTGATCAGTGCAGTTTGGGAATTTGACTGGTATTATTTCAATTTGTGATGTGTCTGAAGCCTTGAGGAAAGGAGATGAGTTATGATATCACGGATATATCTTACATAGTCGGAAGTCCATACTTGAACCCAAATCTGCAGCCAATGTCAATAGAACCTCTCTAATTTGAATGAATTTTCTCCCAATTCATTTGGCAATAGTTAAGTTTCTCTATCTTTTGATTTGTGTAGAAGTGACCAATGTTTCACTCAGGTACACACGTGTATAGGAGTTTTAATGCTTACTTTTATAATATTCAATTGATGGCAGTGTTAAATTACCACAAAATTTCAAGAATATATGAATTACAATTCAAATTTTGAGTAAAATTACAATTTTCTCCCTGTTTGCCTTCAAAAGGTTTAATTAAGAATCCTTGATCAATACTTGTTACTGGTATGTTTTTGTTTTTATTGACAACACTGAATAAACTTCTAAAACATATATTACTATTGTAATACTATTGTTATACAGTGGCCATAATGTTGAACTATGTAATAATATTTATGGCATTCAGAAGCAGTAGTTTGTAATGGGTAATAACAATGTTTAATATTCTTCAACATTTAGTGATATTAGATAGTGTTTTGCCTGAAATATTAATCATAACTTACAGTAAAGAAATCAGGCCTGTTCATGAAAAATAAGCTTGATTACTTCACCGGGAAAGTAGATAACTGTCGGACGTGTCCGTGATGAATGATGCCCCTTTGTGATGGGTGAAACAGCAGTGTGTTTGGCTTCCATAAAGCATGTCTATATCACAAAGTGTTGGAATAAGCTCCATTTGCAAAGCCTGGAAGTAAATGATGGCTGCCAGTGGGTGCATTTTTTACAGATATAACATAAAAAAACCTTCTTAGAATGCTGTGTAAAATTTCTGTTTGGCATGGATTTGATAAAAATGTCAATAAAACATTTTGGCTCGGCTCTTAAAACCATAACTTTTTTTATTAACTTCTAACTGAGCAAATTACTGTAAAAGGTGCATGCTTACTAAAAACTGATGTATGTCATATGAAGATTTTGTGCTTCGACTTGCAAAGTAATTTCTTTAAATTTAATACATGAAAAAAACATAGAATAAGACAGTGATTATAAGCCAGTAGAGAGAATGTATTCAACTTAAATAAAAACAAGTATTTGAGTATTTTATTTGGTATCAGTATGTGTCTGTTACAAAGGAAGCACCTGTCTCACGTTAATGATAATGGTCCCTGAGCCTGTTGGTCATCTGCATCATTAGGAGTTGATGGCCCCTAAGAGACAAGCCTCATTGATGTTAACATTACTGGACAAAGGTGACCCTGTATGTGTATTATTCTCTAGGCGATACATGAAAGTCGTGTGTCATAGTTATCATATTGACATATCTGACTGCACTTATCATTATCTATCATCTGTTGCCATCTGCATGATAATAGAAGGACACTGTCATTCCTGTACACCGACTGTGTTGCTGTGTGTCAATAACTTCCATAGTATCATATACGCGGGTTAGTTGACCAAGTAGTCTGTCATACAGAACCTGAAACAAATATACCCAATGTAGCTCATGCAAATCTAAAACCACAGTTTCAAGCCCTGGAAATGAAGAAATCTCTGGGCTCCCTTTTTTATTTTAATTTAAAAACTATTTTTCTGTAAAATATGTTCATTTCAGAGTTAACTGCTAGTCTACCGACCAAGTGGTGTGTGTTGTTCGAAATGAAATAAGAATTGCAAGTTTGTGTAGCTCAATGAAGATATTTTTATTTGCCATGACTGATTTTGGTTGTATCAATTAGTGTTGGAGTGAGGTACTGGATGGTTACTATTTGTTCACTACAATGAATATGTATTATTTCTGAAACATTTTGTCCATTATATTCACATTATGCTTGCTTAGAGACTATGTTCTATGCATATTTGGTTGGTTATTATTTGAAAAGTTAATTTTGTATACATTTTTAACTTGTATCTGTTTAATTGTGCAATTTATCAAAGCAAGAATGTGATAAAATAAAAGTTAAGTAGTTTCTACAGAATGTCAGTGTGTAACGCTTGTGGATGCTTACCTCTACATTCTTGTGAAGATATTTGGCTTTTTTATTCGCAAGGTATCAACACAAAGAAAACAGGTTGTATTCACTAAATTTCAGTAAATGTAGTTTAGACTGGTTGGACATATTTTGAATCTGCTATGCATTGCAGATTTGTAGAAAAGGAAACTGGACATTGAGCATGTCATTGATAAAGAAGGGTTGATTGTAAGAGTTTATAATTCAGTAATGATAAAAAACAAGCAAACTGTTTTATAACTAGTGCTCTTCCAAATGTTATTATCACCTCTTCAATAGAGCGACCTGTGAAGATCTGGTTTAGAATTGATCTTCAGTGACCCATGCTTGTCGTAAGAGGCGACTAACGGGATCGGGTGGTCAGGCTCGCTGACTTGGTTGACACATGTCATCGGTTCCCAATTGCGCAGATCGATGCTCATGCTGTTGATCACCGGATTGTCTTGTCCAGACTCAATTATTTACAGACCGCCGCCATATAGCTGGAATATTGCTGAGTGCAGCGTAAAACTTAACTCACTCACTCTTCAACAGAACCTATGTCATGGCAGCTGTTTTACATGTAAATGTAACAGTCAATGTTGTTCAGATATTAATTTTCAATGAATCATTGTTAGTATTGTGTGCACCAGGTACTTGATCAAGATGGAGTTCAGTTGCGTAGCCTAGTGGTTAAAGCGTTCGCTCGTCACGCTGGAGACCCGGGTTCAATTCCCCACATGGGTACAATGTGTGAAGCCCATTTCTGGTGTCCCCAACCTTAATATTGCTGGAATATTGCTAAAAGCGGCGTAAAACCATACTCGCTCACTCATCAGGATGGAATTAAGCTGTCACTGCTTTAACAGAAAACGAAACAAAAAAAACAGTTGACAGATGGGGCCTATGTTGTGTGGAGTCACACATACTTATATATCTGGGCAATCACTGGATATGGTAGTGTCATTTTTCACTCAGTAAGGTATTCCCCTAATGCACTCCTTGATAAATATTTGACTACTCAGTAAGTGACAGTTAGTATGCCGACCCTTCAGCCAGGTGGGGAGGGACGTGGAATGTGGGCACCAAGGTATTATGATCCTGTGTGTCGATGGAAGATTCATTACTACTGATAAGATAAACGACACTGGAGGTAGAAGGGTTAATCTTTAATGCTATCAACCTTCCTACTTCTTACCTACCCGACAAATACAACCATCCACTTCTCCCGACCCAGTACAGACTCACAAGTCAAGTGTTGTTAGCTATAATAATGATGGGACAGGTTTTAGAAATGTAGGGTTAGGGGTAGTCTGTCATACAGACCCTGAAGCAAATATATCCAAGAAATCCCACGCAAGTCTAGAAAATGTGGCAAGTCTAGATTTCCACAGAAAATGAAGGAAGTCTCAGGGCTCCTTTTCATGATATTTTATTTTTTTTACTATGAGTTTTTTTCTGTAAAATATGTTCATTTCAGAGACTAGTTGTTAGTCTAGGTTAGCGTATGCATACACTTAGTTTGTCTGTTTTACTTGTCAGCTATCAGTGTGAAATTAGAAATATATGTATAGCTCTTAAAATATTAAATTTTATTATTTTATTATTACAGTCAGTGTAATTATGTAAGGCTAATTATTGAAACTCATTCGGAAAGTGAAAATCAGGGAGTTTTGCAAAGATAAAAACATTGGTTTAAGTTATGAGTTTGGAGTTTTTTAAATTTCAGTTCTGGGAAGTTTGACCAACATTTGCTGAAGGCTTGGGGACTGAGATTTGCCTGTGAGAATGCCTCTGTATATCACTGATAGTGAGCTTATGAACACAGAAATCAATATTTGGTAGCGTTGTAAATAGCTTGATAAATCACAATGGAGCATCATTTTTAGGCAAATATGTGGTCAGATAAAACAAATAAAAATCAGAATCCCTGATGAACAAATCAATCATGGAGGTCAACTGAATGGACATTGATTAAGACAATTAATCAGAATGCCACTCAATCACTGCAAGTTTGAAGTTTACTTAAATCCTCAGTATTGTAGGACTGATAAATTCACGGAATAGTTCAAACCAAGTAGGGTGCATACGGTATGTCCACTGGGTGTATTTGGTATAGAAGGGAACCAGTAACATCACAAATTTTGGGTTAATTGATGATATATGCAGCCACACACAGCAGCCCAAATCAGCCTTTCTCTACCTCATGGCTCCTTCACCCACCTACCTTTCAGTTCTGCCTTAGGAATAGGATCAACATGCTCATTTTTGATCCAGCATTGATTTTAGGATTTAATAGCATAATGTTCAAAACAACCTAAAATGTATTTTGTTATAAGCATGTAAGACTAATAAAGATTTTATTCAAGATTTTAATTAAGATTAAATAAACTGAAGCTTTGTGTACAGCTTTGTATCTTGCAAGCAACAGTGAAAAATGTGATAACTTGAGTTGGGACGAGCACAGGGCTGAATGCAAATGCATGCGTGTTATGCAGTGGTATAATTCATTGATAAGTTGAAGTGTTGTCTCGCATCCTATAAACTGGCAGTGTTTAGGCTAAAACCAGACCAGAGGATTTGATCAATCGATTGTCGCCTGGTGAACTTATCGCTAGTTGTTGGTAATTACTCATGAAAAATTAAACCAAAATAATAGTTTTTGTCTGCTTGTCATGTTCTGATGTTCTGCAAGGTGTTTGTGCCGTTGAAACTGGAGCGGAAATTAAGCTGGGATATTGAGGGATTATATAGTATTATTAGTATCGTGTTTGTGAATCTGTTTACTGTATGCACTGCCAAGTTTATTTCATCCATATTAAAGAGCTACAGAAAGCCATTACAGACAAATGGGATTCGGAACTGCTTATGCAGATTTCTATCGAGAAGATTGTGTTGAACTGATTTAATAGGTTCTAATATGAGACTATTTCAGATGTAAAATGTTAGAGTATTCATAAAAGTATTAATTCCTGACATCCTGATGCCTTGAATTCTTTAAAAGATAATTAAATGTTAATTTTGATGCTAAATAATATTTTGTGTGTATTTTAAGAAAAATATTGATTTCTATCATGCAGCTAAATTCATTTTGTGCGTTATTTGATTAAAAGTCTAATTACATGGAACCCAAGACAGCATATTTTGACCACCCACTGACCTCTCCTGATGACTTAGCAATGGATCAAGAGTGCTGACACGATAAAAAATATATTTTATTTTTTTACATGTACGTTTATTGTAAAACCAATAAAGATATTACACCAGCTTTAAATGAAGAAAATGATTTTGGGAAGTTTAATTTGCATTGGGACAAATAGTGTCCAGCAAAGTTGATGTTGCTTGACTGCCACTCTGCTGCCAACATTGCCCATGGTAGTACTGTGTTGCCAGATGGGGAGAGGGGTCAGTGTTAGCGAGGAGAGGTGAACATATCAAAGATGGCTGTCAAAGATAGCTAAAATGGGTCAGAAAAAATGGTCGACCTTTCACACATGCGGTGCAGAGAATTGAAGCTGTAGTGTTTGAACTGGAAAATAGGCCACACAGACTGTTAAATTTACAATCTGGAATTGTCAAATAGCTGTGTTCTGAAAGAGGGCCATAAAATTTGTCAGTGTTTTACACCTAGATTCTAATTGCGCTGTCCTTGCATGAGAATTCGCCTATTTTCAAAATACTTTTTGGGTGGTTTCAGAAATGCATGGAAAGAATTTGGGACTGAAATGTAACTTGTTTGCGGAAAGCAGTGTCAGGATGTGAGATCGCACTATGAAAACTTCTACACTACTTGTAGGGAAGCTCATGTTGTCTTTGGTTATAACACTAGCACATAGCACACTTTAACCC
This sequence comes from Haliotis rubra, assembly GCF_003918875.1. Lineage (NCBI taxonomy): Eukaryota > Metazoa > Mollusca > Gastropoda > Lepetellida > Haliotidae > Haliotis > Haliotis rubra. The sequence goes on along the minus strand of NW_025767306.1, from coordinate 320,700 downwards.
CTTACATGTTAACATGCTCAGGGCAAATGCATTCTGTCAATACTCCCTCTGTAGATTGAAGGAAGCAGAGACCCTCCACCTTAAGAACATCATTAATAATTAATTCAGTGTCTATTTAGTTGTGAATAGAAATGTTTTAGAATGTTTTAAAATATTCAAATTCTTTGAAAGTATTGATTAAATCTGTTTTAATAAAGACTGAATATGTTGAGGTAAAATTACGTCTTTTTCAAAACTAGTCAAAACATGTTTATGAACACAATATTATTAATTAATGAGTTCTAAGATATTCCTTGTACATTGGTTTTAAGATTTCTGACATGACCTGAGTGTCATAAACCTGTTTGTAATGTTTCCTGTTCAAGTTATTTTAACCTGTCACATATAATCTGAACAAACTATACTCATGGAAACGAATCAGGGAACACATGAAAGTACAAGTGTTCCTTTATTCTTTTCCAGGTTTCTTCACAAGGTATATATATTGCACTGTGGGTGAAATTCTGGAAATACATAAAGGAACACTTGTACTTTCATGTGTTCCCTTGTTCGTTTCCACGAGTATGTTTAGCACAACACCACCCATGTCTTCAAGCTGTTTGTGATCATGTTGTAAATTCAGGTTAGGTTTAATGCATACAATTTCCATCTTTCATAACACAAGTACCTAAGTGATGTCCCATCATGTCCCAAAGAAGTGGAAATGTTGTCATCAATTCTTAAATTGTCAAAATTTGTCTTGCTATGTTTGTCTAAGGATTTGTCTTCATTGGAGCTGTCACTTATAAAGTAGACATTTCAAGGCAAATGGACCAGTGTGTGGGAGCGCTTGCTGGCCTGTCATTACCTGATAAATTCTTCATCCAGAACAAGGCTAGAATTGGCCAGCACTGGACATCCATTAGTCTCGTGGTCTAGGGTCAGCTCAAGGGTCTGAATGCTTGATAGAAAACACATTTGTTTACATGTGGTTGATGGGGCAGCATGCACATGCATATATACACTTGTCAGCGGGGATGGAGCATGTGTCTAGTATAGCTCCCTCGTTATAGCAGGGAGTTGGAAACATGGATTGTGCCTTTTTAACCTCTTTGTAACAACAGCCCCTCCCCAGTGCTAGATTGTATCTATCTTCAGTTGTGCTTGAATTTTACTTAAACCCTCTTAATAACAACAGGTTCTAAGACATTGATTGTATCTGATGTAACACATTTGATAAACAAAGTAGGATGTTAAGAACTGTATGTTATATGTTTGTCTGTATGACACAACATTGTGTTATCCATTCATTGTGATGTAATCTCTTTATCAGACAAAGTGGGCTGATAAGAACTGTATCATACCTGACCTCTCTATAACATCAATTTACACTGCAGATGGCTCATATTGCTCTAACCCAGTGTCCCCTTTATAACACCAACTTGGGAGACAGGGATTGTGGGCTATGATGGACTTTGGGTATTTTTCTCAGTGTAACAAGATAATATTATTGTAGCCCATTTGAGTGAGACATTTCTAACAACAGTTGAATTTGGAAAGTTTCAGAGTAGTTTGAACATAGGCGGATCCTGGGGAGAGCAGGGGTACGCACCAACCAAAAAACCCCCACCCCCACCCCCCAACCATCCTGAAAGTTTGTTAAATGACCACTGAAACTCTTGTGAAAACAGGTGAAAATGAAGTGTGAACCCTCCTTTCTCAAAAAGCTGTATTCTCCCCTGTTGAAGCATCACAAAGTACCAGTAACATACATATGGATATGGTGCTCTTGAAGAAGTACGGAACATGGATATGGAATATTTGTGGTTTGTTACCACCCATGGTGTGTTTATTTACACACAGGCCTAATGTGTTTATGTGTCTGGTGCAGTGACATGTGCTGGTGCTGCATCAATCACTCGTAATGACTTCTATAAAACTCTCCTTAGGAGATGCTCATCAAATTGCAGGAATACTTGCTATAATTATATCATTAAGACTCAAAATATATTTAGTCATTGTCATGAAGTATTGTTCCGCACAGATTAGTATTTTCTACATATTTTGTATAAGTACTAGTGATGTACAAAACAAGTAATTCAGTTAAAAGACTTCTTGGTTATGTTAAGTTTTGGACTGTCTGTTTAATTAAATATATAATCTATAAAAACTACATCTTTTTATTCATCTTTTTTTAGTCAGTAAAATATCCAACGTAGAAAACATTTTGATATATGCTATGTATTTTTTTAGTTGTTTGAATAAGAATAAGAAAAAAAGAGAAAATTATGTACATAGTGGATGGAATATTGAAGTTGAACACTCTAAAACATTTAACACTCACCATCAGAGAAGAGTTGATGTGAAGTTAGTCATCTTTAGTTCACGAACAACTAACATTTCATATTATGTTACTATCATATTGATTCTGTGTTTCCTAATGTTACAGTGGAGCGTTATTGTTCTACAGAACTGATAACCATCATCAGTCAAAGCCTTACTACCCTGACATTTTGCCAGGATTATTTATCATGGGTAAATACCATGATTTCTGATTGTTTATCTTGGACCTAAATTCCGCAGTCCAAATACCAGCCAGTCTTTATGCAATGCCTCCTTGAGGATGGGTGTGGAATTTCATTCAAGTCATACAGGCAGGAATATTGGTGTAAATCCTATGAGGGGTTCCAAACCATCTTTCTTTGGCATTTTTGAATGAGGAATTGTGGGTTTTTATGAGAGTCGTGGGACAGACAGTGATTCCGGCTAGGCGGGCGGAGTGTGTGTTGGCTGTGTGTATTGTCTGCGAGGCCTGCTATGTGGGGCTGGCTTGGATTCTGTTGATAATGTAAGCATGCTTGTGCAGCCAGGATACATTTCTTGGGTTTGGTTACACAATGGAAACGAGATGATTCTCAAAGGTTTAGAGAGTACTTTGTATATCATTATATATAGCTACCTCCTTGAATTATGTATACATTGTTGCTTATGTTCAGTTCAAATTTTGTTGTATCTGTGTCTAGTTTTGCCTACTTTTTGCCCTCACAATGTTTTCTGAAGTCCATGTGTTTATGAACTTTGTGATTTAACCTTTTGTGTGAAGGTAGATAAATTTGATTGGTCCTCACTCCTCAGGTAACCAAGAAAGGGGCACTTGATAGGCTCGTTCCTAATGCATTGGTTCATCATGCAAAAGACAGATGTTTGATTTCCAAAGTGTATAATGTGTGAAGGCAATTTCTGGTGGTGTTCTAGCCTGTTTATATTACTCTAATACTAAACAATATTACATTCCTTCAGTATCCCAATTGTGTAGATCAATGTTCATGCTGTTGATCCCTGGATTGTCTGGTCCAGATCCGATTATTTACAGACCGTCATCATATAGGTGGAATATTGCTGAGTGGCGGCGTAAAACTAAACTCACTCACTCACTCTATCCCTTATTGTAATCTTTAAATCCTAAATGAAGCAAGTAAAGATTTTCTGCAGAGGCTGGAATTCATATCTCATTGAGATAATTTCAGTTGAAGTTTCTTGTTTCTATTACATTTACATTTTCAGAGACGAGGCATTAGTGTAGTGTTGCTTATTGTGACATAAAACACTACACCCTCTCTTACATGGTATGGGGGAGGTGGAGTAGCCTTGTGGTTAAAGCGTTCGCTCGTCACTCTGAAGACCTGGGTTCGATTCCTCACATGGGTACAATGTGTGAAGCCCATTTCTGGTGTCACCAGCCGTGATATTGGCTGCAGCATAAAACTAAATTCACTCACTCACTTACATGGAATGTAGTTGTTTCTGATCGCAATCTGGTAGTTTGTGTAGATTTGAAGATGAGCAACACCATGTAATAACCTGTTCAAAGTATAGCAAAGAAAGAGAATCACTTCTACAAACAATCTTTAATCATGATCAAGAATTTGCTAAAAAATGAACAATTCCTAACAATTTTCACAAACAGATGTCCAGAAACAATTCCCAAAATATGTCATCATATTCAAAATTTTAAATTAATTCTGTGAATGACCATAGTCTCCTCATATTACCTCTGTCATTATACTACATGATTTGTGAAATCGTTATACTGTACATCATTAGTATGTGAAATGTATCTGTATATTTCTATATATTTGTACCTACTGTGTTAATATTTGTAGTTTATAGAATATAGCCATTGTTCCTTCATGGAATGCTATGCAATAAATATTTTGTCCTATCTTATCATGACATAGTCTGGGTAAACCTGTTCTGGGAGGCAGGTTTGAAGTGTCTGTTCTGATCAGTTGACAGAGAACCCTGTGATAGAGCACTTGTAGCTTTCTTAGACTTGCACGTCTCCTGCTGTGATATTGCTTGAATATTGCTAAAAGGGGTGTACAACCCAACTCAGTCAGTCTGTCCCCTTACCTTCTCTTGCCTATTGTAAGTATAGAATTACTAAACATTCATGGGCTGGCCTTACCATTCAGTATAATCCTGGAGCAAGTTTGCTTTCAGTAGCCTGGTTGGCCCACAGTGGACACTGTATATCTCAAATACACTTAGTTATGTTCTAAATGAAGTGATAGTTATCTTATCAGAGCTATCTACAACTTTTTATCAATTGAACAGTGTCAGGTTTGATTAGATAGAGTGTTTATTCTTAGTGCTAAGTGCTTCCTTGAGGGGACAGAAAGCTTTCTGATGCAGTATTAGAGTAAAGGTTAGGGCTTCACAAATTGAAACTTTGTGTGCAAGGAATTGAATCACATATTGTGTATAGGCAACAAATACTCATAGCCCTTGTCTGTCTCACAGTCCCTGAACCATATTATTTTCCCTACAGTCTAGCCCTCCTGCAATGCTAAAGCTCTAAATGAAGCAAGTCTAGATTTCTCCAGGTTCTTAATCTCTGGTCTCCCTGGGGCCCCTTTTCAATTTAAATGGGCTTGTTTGTTACTATCAAAACTTATATATATTCAGAGACTAAGCATTAGTCTACCCTAAATGAAACAAGTCTAGGTTTCTCAGGTTTAGAATCTTCCAGCTCACTAGGGCTCCTTTTCAGTTTCAAAGGAATTATTTGTTTTCCTACACAATCCTATAGATTCAGAGTCTAAACTTAAGTCTATTAAACCTGTGGAGGACACTTTATATTCTTAAGAAGTACACACGCTCCCTTAGAAATAGAAATTACAGAAGAACTGAAACATTTAAAAAACCAATAAACTTTAAGAGTATTCTTTGAACCCATTATTTTCAGGGCATATTGAAAATGTCCTTTGTGTTTCGTGAATTTACTATCAGAACTATTGTTGGGGAGTAAACGCACTTGAGTCAGTCACAGTGTACCATAAGGAGGCCGTTTATGGTGAGAAAGGAGAATAGTGGGGAAGTTGTTGAGTGTGAAAGGGCCATTGTCCCTTGTTTGTTGGTGAGTTAATTATTTGTTAAGGTTTACTGTTTCCTAACAGACTCAGTAATCTATCAGCGTAATTGAAAACATGGATTTATGACAGGCCATCAGAGTGATATAGAGAAATAACACGTTTACAACCTTGTCATAACTTGGGATGGGTATTAGGGAGGTTACTGGCTGGGTGCATCTTCCTGGAGTGAGTGAGTGAGTGCACTGTAAACATCGATTTATGACAACCTAAGGAGGTTACTCGGCTGGTGCATCTTCGTGGAGTGAGTGAGTGTGTGAGCTATAAGGAGTAGCTCTAACTTGTTTACAACTTTGTCATGACTTTGGATGGGTATTAGGGAGGTTACTAGGCTGGTCAACTCTTGGAGTGAGTGAGTGAGAGTGAGTGAGTGAGGGTGCTGTGAGGACTGGCCGTAGGAAGTGTTGATATGTCGTCATAATTTATGAGTAGTAGTAGAAAGCACATGTTAATGCAGCTGTCTACAGAGAATGATGCATATTAAGAGACGATTCAGCCTTTAAGACATTTTTGGTAATGTATACTTTAAGATATTGAGTGATAGTATCTGAACTTATAAACTGACTGACATTTGGTCTTTACGCTGAAGCTGCAGAATGTAAATGCCATGCCAGTGGTATCTGTGTATTGTTATGGCAACATAGGTTTTTTCTTTTATGCTAACAGATGTAACCATTAAAGTGGGTTCGGATGACTTCACTGATCATGTTTTTGTGGTGTTACCTATATCTGCGTATTCAAGTCCACGAGAAAAACTTGGGACAAAATGAAAGATTTACAATGTGAATAGCGATCCAGCTAATGTAAGGGTCCTTGGGGGTTGACGGTCAGACTGCAGTGGATATGATTCTACTGATTTAACATCAATTTTCTACATGTTCGCACACATGTCCACCCAGTTATAACTGATCTTTCACAAAAACAGTGAGAATGGCAAGAGATCCCTCAATTTATTATATCTCTGTGTTTACTTTGTCATTGATAGTGCCAGTTGCAATAAAAAACCTAAGCTGAAAAACTAAACTATCAAAGAGCCACCTTGGGCCTTACTTAGATTTCAAAATTGGGATTAGTTGGAAGCTTTAAAACAGTTTTTGTTTCAGTTAAAATGTTATAAGCCGAAATACATGTGAAATGTTTTTGCTCCTTTGCATAGCTATAGCTCAATTATTTTTCAAAACAAAGATTTATGTTTCAGAAATGTCTGATATGAGTGGTGTAATCTGTAGGGAAAGTTTGCGGCAACCTAGAATTACTCCTTAGGAACACATTACGGCAGTGAGTGTCTGCTAGCTAAGATTGCACACAGGGTCTCCCGTCAGTGATTAAACAGAACGTCCTGGACTCTCTTTACTTATTGCTTCTCAGAAGAAGTTGTCCTTGATTCCTATCTACAGTCGAACTCATCTCGGTGCTTGTACATCTTGCAGCAGTGACACGACTTTCTGATCTTTAGTCACAGAGAGTCCAGTAATTATCTCCGTGTGGTCTTGCTTCTTGTCAGTGAGCAGCCATTTCAAATTTAACAGAGGCTACTTCATGAGGCAACACCCTGCCAGAGCTGTTTGTTTTTATGCCTAGGGTTACAGATATGGAGATACAGTTCCTCTTTTTCTGAACCCTTTTTTCTGTTATTCTTGCAGTAGTTCTTTCTCCTTTTTATCTTCTTTGACTGCAGAGTTACATTTAATGAAACCAGGAAGTAGGAAGTTATACTGATGGAGTGAGGTACTATTTGGCTTTTTAACCTTACTGCTTACATACCAGACTAATGCTTAGTCTCTGAATAATATATAATTTGATTGTAACAAATAAACCCATTTAAATTGAAAAGGAGCCCAGGGAGATCAGTGAGTGAGTGAGTGAGTTCAGTTTTGCGTCGCACTCAGCAATATTCCAGCTAAATGGCGGCAGTCTGTAAATAATCAACCAGACAATCCAGTGATCAACAGCATGAGCATCAATCTGTGCAATTGGGAACCGATGACAGCGAGCCTGACCACCCGATCCCGTTAGTCGCCCCTTACGACAAGCATGGGTTACTGATGATCAATTCTAGCCCAGACCTTCACGGGTCCCAGGGAGACCAGAGATTCAGAATCTGGGAAAATCTAGACTTGCTTCATTTAGGGCTTTAGCATTGCAGGGAGGGCTAGGCTGTAGGGAAAATAATAGAGATGGCCGGTTTTACTGGTTAACCGGTAAACCGTGTTTTTTTCATGAGCCGCTTTTTTAGTTAAATAAAACACTATTCTCCTCTTCTCAAAGATATTTGCTAGCAAATTTGTGATCTCACTAGTTTTTCTTTATATGGATTCTTTAAAATGCCGCTATCCAATGTAGATTGAATGAAGAAAATACTCGAACGAAAAGTACTGGCAATGGCATTGATGATTAACAGATTTGTTGTTAACTTGTTGTTCAGTTTTGAAATTTTGTGATATTGTCAAGTTAAGTTATCTTAATGTCGTTGACTTATTGGAATTAACAAGTTTGTGTATTTTGTTCATAATGTTTGAGTTGTTGAACTTGGCAGTGAGCTCAGTTTTGAAATTTTCAGATTTCATCTCCTTGTGGAAGTTTCCTGTTGTGATGACTGAAATTCACAGAATAAAAAGAAGTCTAAAACACTTTGTATTTTTCATACTTGGTTATTATAGTTATGACATTACTTCATGGTCCGATTCATTCAAAATCATTAAACACTTCCAAAACCCCCTGAGATTTTAGACAGGATTCATTAGTTAGTAGTTACTGCAGCATTGTTATACTTTAACTTGTGGTAAATACCGAAGACTGTGGTAAATACCAGTGGTACAATGAACAAAAAACCTTGGTATACCGTGGTACTGAAATTTTCGTGGTACCCAACCCTAGAAAATAATATGGTTCAGGGACTGTGAGACAGACTACTTACATACATATGTATTGGAAAATGGTCTTGAAAAAATAATGTCCGTACATGCCTAAAAGAACTTGAATGGATTTATTGAAACCTTACAGTTCTGCTCAATAATGTTCCTTGATGTTGTGCTGAGAGTGTTGACTGTGTAAATAATATAGCCAGAACAGCTAGGTATGCAGACAAGAATTAATGCCATCTACATCTGCAATTTTCACAAGAGAAACACGATCCTTCTGTACTCCTGCCCTTACACTGGGTCAGTATTGAATGCATATATTCCATGCAGTGGAGCATCAGAAAGGTGAAGTTTCTCGATACAGTTTGTTATTATATGCTCCTGTACGAAGTCTGAGTCTAGGAAAATTGTGTTTGATCCAGTAAGCTCAGCACATGATAGTCCATTAATGAATCTACAGTGAAGTGAGTGAGTGAGTGAGTTTTAATTTAAGTTACATTGGCAGTATTTCAGCCATATTTTCACGTGATCAATTATACAGTTATATGCTAATTTTAAAAACTCTCATCGATAGACAGAATAACAACTAGCAATATATCACATCTACAAAAAGGGATAGCATATGTTTCTGATGCAAACTACTCTATCTATTCCCAAGTTGGTCATGCTGGACTTGGCAGGCAACTGTAACACTGTGCCTGTTGTAGGTATGTCAGTTGTTGGACTTCCATTAGGCCCAGGTATCCAGTAATAAATACTTTTATTACCATTTCCCCATACTACAAAGCAAGAACCATATTGTGATTGGAAATGCCTGAGGTTGCTCTCAGCTTGGACACTGTTTACCATGTCCACTAAAGGTAATATAAAACTTTAAAAACTCTCCACAATCTCTGTAATTGTTGTAACCAGAGAAGCTGATAAACCACACAATTGGACAATTACAGTCTGATTAAAGTGGTCAATGTCCATCAACTAGTTTCGTAATTACACTCCATGGAAGAAAATAAAGTAAGTCCACTTTTGTGATTGTACCAGTGAAAAGCTGCTATCAGCTTTACGATGATTTACAACTGTGTGAACAATGGTTACATTTACCCTCAGTTCATCAATTGTTTCCTGGATTTACAATTGCTGGTTTAATGATTGGTTTGACTTTGTGAATGGAAACGTGATCTGTGGGTTTGATTTGTATTGATTTACAGCAACGAATTTGATATTTGAGTATCCTTCTATTTGAATGAAAGTCACTGAGATATTTTACTGCTTCTCAGCGAGTTGGTTTAGTCCAGAGATTGTTCAGATAGACATATTTATGCTGCAATCGGATACCACCAGCCATGGAACAGCCCAATAAAATACCAATAGAATCAGATTTTGTACCCACATAACGTAGATGTCATAGTGGCAATGTTTCATTGTTTCTACTGAAATGTGTGTTATGTTTGACAATTAATACAGAAATAGAACTGTGGCGGTTTGGAAAGAGTGATATGTTCTGGCTGAAGCATCAGACAGTTCTTGACATTTTAACATCTTAGATACAGTATAGACATATATATTTTCAAGAGTGTTGTTAAGTGATTAGGGGAAGGTGACATCAGCAGTCTTTTTTCAGTAAACGTTTTTGTCTTCTAGCATGAACATACTATTTGAAATTTATATATTTTTGCTGTGATGTGCTATTTGGCTTTTAACATTACTGCTTATGTGCATTGGAGACTTTATTCTGAAGAATATGTCCTGGATTAACAGATCCATGTAAGTCTGTATTTCAGACTATCGGTTGGAAGTCTCAGATTGCATATAATTTGTAAGTCTCATACCAGAGAATATGACTCTTACAATTAGTCATTCATTTTCAAAGTCAAAGGTTTTACCATTTATTAGTTCAGTAAACATTTGCTATGATTATAATTCAGAAATAGTGTGCACATGGTAAGATAAGATCTGCAATTGCTGCCATAAAGTATGTACAGTTTATTTCAATGGGACTTTATCGTCATGTTTGCAGATAATTGTTTCAGTTTATTGTCCATTTCAAAGTATGAGTTTTGTTGTAGCTGTGTGCTTTGTGATTCACTTTACACTCATTGGTCAGCAGTGACTGTCTGTTTTTTTAGCATTCAACATGAAAAGATGGTGCTGAGTCAAAGATCAACTCAAATTGGGTTGTCAAAGTTTATGTGGTATGGTGCTCTTTATGTCCAGTTGCTGTCTGCTGGTTGTGCTTGTTTATGACTTTGCACCGGGAAGACCCTGCCCTGAAACTTTAGAGGATTCTTCAAGTTCAAGCAGTCTCACTTCAACGCTACATTGGTGTACCAGGGTCATGTGAACACCATATTCTGCATTTAATTGCAACCCTTGACCAATTTTCTCTGGATCTTGAGTGCTCTGTAGGTTTGAAAACAAAGATATCAAATTTATGTTGAACAATCACTGTGTTCATGAGTAAGGCATGAGTTTGTATGGCTTCTATTACATCACAGTTGCAGCACCAACACATCAAGTGATAAACATGTCCATGGGGTTTCCAGTTTAGAGAAGGTCCCCAGCAAGCAGTGATGTTCATACGAAGCAACTGAGACTGACCAGATGGTCTGAACAATCCAGATTCATTCATTTTGCAACCTCATTTTAGAAGTTGTAACCAAGCATCTGTGGACTCTAGTCTGTCAAACAGACCCAGAAACAAGTATACCCAATGTAACCCAAGCAAGTCTAGAATGTGTGGCAAGTCAAGATTTCCACAGTTTCAAGAAAGTCTCCTTTTTATTGTATTTTATTTTGATTTTTAAAAAAAATTCCCTTAAAATATGTTCATTTCAGAGACTAGCTGTTAGTCTACTGTGGACTCCTGCTGGAGCAAATAACAAACATATCCTTAAAAAGTCCCAGCCGAAACCAAGGGTCCAGCCACAGCATGCTTCAAAACTAATCACAGTGATAGCCTATTGTCAGTTCAGTTGAGGGAATTGATTGAAACCTCTACCGTGATTGGTCTGCTCCCCAAGATGAACCAATCAGATGGACATTTTATGATTCTGTAACATAAACACAGGGCTCCAGATAACTTTTGGGGGTGTGAGTGTACTTACACATCATATTGCAAGTGGAGGTGTACTGAGAATTTTGAAGGAGTACTGACATGTTTTTGTGTGAGTTGGTGATGTGGTTTGTCTGGACGATTCATCGATCACTATTTCCAACCATGTATTTGTATTTGAAGACGCTTGAGAAATAACTGAGCGACCGTGTGATGCGCGAAATGTCAGGTCCGACTGGATATAAATAGGAACAGTGTAGTTTTTAGCCAATAGAAAAATAGTGACGCATATCGTTGCATGGCAACGCAAGGGATTCCTACTGTCGGGGTTTCCTCATGTGTCAAATCCTGTTTCGCAAAAGAAACTTGACAAGTATTTATCCGAAATAGATTTCCATTTGCACAATACGCACGGAAATTAAATGTTAGACGTACAAAGGTATTTATGTGCGTACACGATACGCTTGAAATCGTATATTATGTCGTACTTAATTGATTTTGAGGCGTACATTAAGCCTGTACGCCCCTTATCTGTAGCCCTGTAAACACATTGCAGTCATATTACAATGAAGATATGTAGTCAGGATTTGTAGGGAAGTAATATTTAATACAGTAAAACAATACCGTTAATTAAGTAAAATAATAACAGCTGAAATATTCTACTTGACTGTATTGGGAAGGTAGGAATGAGTTTCGCCTTTCTCTTCAGAAGTGTTACCAGCTATAGTACAGTGGTAAGTTGTAATGCACAGATATGGCGATACAGTATTGTATTGTATTGCAATACAACTCCTGTATTGCAATACATAAGATTCATTATGTTACAAGATATATGGATGTAAAAACATGTTTTATAACCAAAACTTTTCTTGAACCTGTTCACTGTAAAAAGTTAAAATGAACTAAAAGGGACAAAAAATCATTCTGAATACTCTCTGTGAGCTGTATGTAGGGCATCTCAAACTGAAGTTCTGTTTTACCAGTGACCAGAGTTTGTAATGAGAGTTGAAAGACAAGACAACAGTGTGTTATTCCTGGATTTAAGGGTAACCACAGTGACTAGATATGGTCAGATGTCATGGTAGAACATAAACATATTTGTATTCAGCTTAATGGAAAAAACAAATGGAAAGAAATAACTGTGTATAGAAACTGATATGAGTATCTTCAAATAATGCTTTAAAGGTGTTGTGATTATTGAACATAAATCATACAGTAGACAGGTATATGAGGATAATTATATCATATCCGGTCTAATACTCTGAACCGATAAATATAATCTTGCCAACTGCTTGTGGGAATTATACACTTGTCAAATGCTACGAAGGAAATGTTCACCAAACTCTGCTTATGAGTAATATCTCTACCCAGCTATTTCTTGGAGAAATAAGCAACCGTTTCCGTTAATAGTGATCGCTAACACGATGTAAGTATAAAAAAATACACTTAACTTAGGTTTATGAAAATACCCCTCCTGTTGTTTTGACATGCTCAAAGGAGGTTGTATTTATGTCTTGGGAGGATTGGGATAAACATATTTTAATGATATCAAGTTCATGCCTAGGGGATGTTTGACAAACAGAACTGGCTTCCCTCAGATTCATGTCTCTATGTGTTTTTTACTAATCAGGGAAAGTGTCACGGATTATGAATAGAGTGACATGGCTATGATTAGTAGACTGACCCTGTGGTGGTCTGCTGAACTGGACAATATGACTGACATTTTATCAAATCAATAAATACTGTGGTATTACAAAATTATGATTTAGAAGAAATTATCTGCTCAAAGAACAAGAAATCCTGATCAACCCTAAGGCCACATGTTTCACGATATGGTTACAGATTTTGCTAACCAATTAGTTTGATTCGATAAGAAAACATTTTGAATGTTGGTTCAGGGTGTTTCTATTCATTATTGTAGTTGAATATTTTGTTATTTGGTGTCAAAATTGTTTTGGTTTGACAGTCTTGTAGGAAAATATGATTTCTGTATCTGTATGAAGTGTACTAAATGTTTTCACTGTAGCGTGTATATGGATTTACTTCTGATAAGGTTATACATTGTTTCCTTCATGTGATGTTTGTTGTGGCCGGAGACTCTACCAACAATGAACTTGATCAATTATCATTTAAATAGTTGACAGCTACCATTATTCAGAATAAGGCTTCAGGCTGTTGTTAATGGCTGCAACAGTTTCGACAAAGACTTGAGGCCAGTGGCTAAGGTCACGGACAGTAAATGCTTTTTATCAGATGTTATGAATTAATTATTCATTCAAAGTAATTAGCTTCAAGTGATCTGTACATGAATGTAGTTGCATGCTTCTTCTGGTCATCGATCTATATAACATAATGCCTGTTTCTGGTAGACATATCCCCACATGGGTACAATGAGTGAAGCCCATTTCTGGTACATTTTACTAACGTCCCCGTGATACATGCTTGACTGTGATATTGCTGGAATATTGCTAAAATCTCCTTCAAAGTCTTGATAAAACCAAACTCAGTCAGTCTGGTAGCTTTACATATAACAAATAGGTGCTGTCCACTCACATCTAGACTATCGCTTAGTCCCTGAATATATATAATTTTGATAAACCCATTTAAATTGTAAAGGAGCCCCAGTGAGTTAGGAGATTCAGAACCTGGGGAAATCTAGACTTGCTTCATTTAGGACTTTGGCATTGCAGCGAGGGCTAGGCTGTTGGGAAAATAATATGGTTCAGGGACTGTGAGACAGACTATGCCATTGCATGTGTTGAGTCTTCTAGTCTTTCTGTCTTCAGCTGTAGATCGATCCTTGTCTTGTGGCAAACAAAACACATCCTTTGTCTACATACTGCTCAGATGCAAGAGAACCTGTGAAAATTTGGTTCGAATTGGTGATGTTCATCTAAAGATGCATCTAACTGGATGGGGTGGTTGTAGGCTGACTTATAGTCCCAGAAATAGAGTTATCTTATTTGAGAATATATTTATCTGCAAAAAACAAATCCATTAGGAGCATTGTCTAATCATTACTATCACCGAGGCAATCTAGACTTACTAAACCTTTCTAGACTTGAGCAAGGACCCACATTTATTCTCTCGGGTTTGGAAGACAGGCTATCAGGCTCGTTGAATCAGAAAATGTGTTTCATCATTTTGCAGTTGCATAGGTTGATGAACAATGTCAGTGAGTTGAGTGTATGGTACAGATTGGACTATTTCTTGCAGACCATCATATAGCTGTATGATGCTGTGCATGGCCTTTATCTGCAAACCAACAAAAAAATCACATTCCTCTGTGACACATACAAAGTCTCACCATTGCTTCCTCTATATTTAAACTTGTACCAGCTGAGATAGGTACAGGGAACTAGAGGAAGGAATTAATTAGCAAGGGATTAGCCAGAAGCATTAGATGGAGACAGATATCTCACTGATAACAATATGCATGTAATGTAACATTCCTGGACCAGCTTGGAGACAGATTATTATGTGTAATGTTACAGGGGTTTTCAAAATATTTTTTCTTTCATATTCTTCCATGTGAACTTTAAGAACTTTTGAAAGAACCAAAACAGGACAAATTTATTTTTTGGGTAAATAATTACAATGAGAAACTGGTCCTATGGCCTGAATCCAAGACGAAAATAGTTAGCTTATCAGTTGGAGTGTTACATTTGTTTTGGTAGGTTTTATTAATCCATCAGTGTATGACGCATGTCCGTAAGTTGTACTGACAGATTCAAAGAAATAAAACAAGAGGTAATGGTCATTTTGCTAACAGAAAAATATATAATTTGTTTATCCATTGTACATAGCATAATGCCTTATTAACAAGTGTTCAGTGTATTAGATGTAGGAAAAAAGTTTTAAATACAGAATATTTTTGTAGTAGTACATTAAAAGTAGGAAAAAAGTTTTAAATACAGAACATTTTTGTAGTAGTACAGGTACATTAAAAGTAGGAAAAAAGTTTTAAATACAGAATATTTTTGTAGTAGTACCGGTACATTAAAAGTAGGAAAAAAGTTTTAAATACAGAATATTTTTGTAGTAGTACTGGTACATTAAAAGTAGGAAAAAAGTTTTAAATACAGAATATTTTTGTAGTAGTACCGGTACATTAAAAGTAGGAAAAAAGTTTTAAATACAGAATATTTTTGTAGTAGTACTGGTACATTAAAAGTAGGAAAAAAGTTTTAAATACAGAATATTTTTGTAGTAGTACCGGTACATTAAAAGTAGGAAAAAAGTTTTAAATACAGAATATTTTTGTAGTAGTACCAGTAGGAAAAAAGTTTTAAATACAGAATATTTTTGTAGTAGTACCGGTACATTAAAAGTAGGAAAAAAGTTTTAAATACAGAATATTTTTGTAGTAGTACTGGTACATTAAAAGTAGGAAAAAAGTTTTAAATACAGAATATTTTTGTAGTAGTACCGGTACATTAAAAGTAGGAAAAAAGTTTTAAATACAGAATATTTTTGTAGTAGTACAGGTACATTAAAAGTAGGAAAAAAGTTTTAAATACAGAATATTTTTGTGGTTGTTGATAATTACTTTGTGTTGTTGATAGTTCATTAACAAGTTTCCTGTGCAATAAGTGAAGAAAAAACTGTTTTAAATACTTAATACTTTTGTATGGTTGTTGATAATTTCTGCATTGTGCCTTTTGTAGTCCCACCCTTCCTCTCAGCTGCTGGTGTTGGTGTAGGAAGTGATTCCTGAGTAGGTGTACGCGGACTGTTTTGGTTGTCTTCAGCACTAAGTACAGCCAGTGGGTGGATGCAGCTAGGGTTATGTGGTGCTTGGGAAACACATCCATGAAATTACATCTAGGCATGCTTACAACATGAACCTGAATACACAGTGATTACCGAGTCAGGAGCTGTTGTCACTTTCATTCCAATCAATGAGCAGTCTATCTAACCAGTTGGCTTTTCAGGACAGTACAATCAAAGGATTTGGCTCTCCTTTTGTGCTGTGTTTTCTCCTGATATGTTATTTTGTCACCAACTTTTCCTCTTTCTTCAAACCCTCCCTGTATTTACCCCCTGTGTAGGCATCAGGACAACTCTGATTAACAGACACTCCTTCCTCAAAGTGATTGTGGAGCTTTGCTGTCGTAGCTTGCATACTTCAAGTTTGACTTACTCATAGCGCTAAGACCTCTTTGTTGAAAAGGACATTTTTTAGGAATAACCAGAGACAGTTTTGAGCTTCATGACTTGGAACTCTCCCCATGAAATAGATCCTTATCACCTTTGTGCTTCCTTTTTGGTTCCAGTTCATGAAATGAAAGGAAATATACAAAGTTTTTGGGTAAGGCCATAAATTTTCTTTCATTTGGTTTTTGGATCCAATAATCTTCAAATAGAAGACTGGGGATTGTATAACAAGCTTTGGTGCTGCTTACAACAAAGTCATTTTGACGATAAAAAATAATCTCTAACATATTTGGCATTTTGTAAAGTGCTGAAAATGAGTCACTGTCTTGAATGCATTTTCCCTTTCTTGAAAACATGAACTACAGAAATGAAACACCAAGTTACCCAGTATTATTTAAATTATGTGAACCAGTAAATTCAGGCTCTTTTTTAACATTCCCAATGTTAACATGCATAAACCAAGTATTACGAAAGTCTGGCCTAATCATTTTGTCATCCCTGTAAATTGTCAAGCTAAGAACATGGCACTGAGATAAGTAGAACACACTCCTTCCATGAACTCTTGGAGGCTTTTTGAAGATATTTATGAAATCTGTTGGTATTAAAGAAAATAACTAGCATTTATCAATGTTAAATCTTCAAATCCTTAGCTCTCCTGACATTTCCCATCTAAAAAATGTAAAGAAAGGGTCAGTTTATGTTGGAGGTACAAAATACTTGGAGTTGAGGGAGGTTGTATTCAACCTGCCAGCTGACATGCTGATAGTCAGTATCTGTTGTGGTGCAGTGATCTGTCCCAACTATTCCTGCAATGTCGCTCCTGGGCCATGTGATAAATATTATATTTTGCTTCTTACCAGTATGCCTTAAAAATATATGAAGACTTTTTGTGCATTATTGATCAGTTGATAACTTGCAGTTGGCATGTTTTCAAAATCTCAACATACTTTTAGGTGCATATTCTGATAGTGTTTAAATAAAGATTTGTCGTTGAGCTGAGTTTGATTGATGCAGATAGTGCAAGATGATGTGATAAATCAGGGAGTTTCATACTGGTTGGTGTAATGTAAGTTTTGATACTGTAGGTTATGTAATGACTGGGTGGGTAAGTGGCATGGGTCTGACAAGATAAGTAGGGTCCGACACTGGTAGGTAAGTTAAGTAGGGTCTGACACTGGTAGATAAGTTAAGTAGGGTCTGACACTTGTGGGTAAGTTAAGTAGGGTCTGACACTGGTAGATAAGTTAAGTAGGGTCTGACACTTGTGGGTAAGTAAAGTAGGGTCTGACACTGGTTGGTAGGTTAAGTAGGGTCTGGCACTGGTAGGTAAGTTAAGTAGGGTCTGACACTGGTTGGTAAGTTAAGTAGGGTCTGACACTGGTTGGTAAATTAAGTAAGGTCTGACACTTGTGGGTATGTTTAAGTAGGGTCTGACACTGGTGGGTGTCTGACACTTAAGTAAGGTCTGACACTTGTGGGTATGTTTAAGTAGGGTCTGACACTGGTGGGTATGTTAAGTGGGGTCTGATACTGGTGGGTGTGTTAAGTAGGGTCTGATACTTGTGGGTATGTTTAAGTAGGGTCTGACACTGGTGGGTATGTTAAGTGGGGTCTGATACTTGTGGGTAAGTTAAGTAGGGTCTGACACTTGTGGATATGTTAAGTAGGGTCTGATGCTGGTGGGTAAGTTAAGTAGGGTCTGACACTTGGTGGGTAAGTTAAGTAGGATCTGACTGTGTTTGGCATGTTAAGTAGGGTCTGAGGGACATCTTAGAAAGTCTGTGCTCCCCATTCAAGTTGAGGGCTGTGATCCGGACAGCACCTCAGGAATCTTTGTAGGTCCTTGTTTAACTATTGCTGGAATTTGAGGAGTCTTTGTAGTGTATCTATTGTGGAGAGGCATCCCTTTAGTCAGGTGCTTGCTGAGGATGAGGAGAAGGAATTCAAATTGACTGCTGTCTCCATGTTTCTGTAAATAAATGACTGGTGAGGTGACCTCCGAACAGTGGGGTCATGTTGTGTGACCTTTCCGTGTTGTCTGAGTAAAGATTAGTGTTTGTGAGCCGATGTTTGAGCTGCAGGATAATAGATTTGTGACTTGAATAGTAATTGAGATTTGAAACTTAATTCAAGTCAGTATGATATATTTTTGTGGTTATTTACTTAGCAAAGAAAATTGAAGAAGAAGGGTTTATTTTGTATAAAGGCCAGAAGACCCATCGTACAAGGCGGTGCAATAGTGATTTGAGTTACCATTTTCACACAACACTAACATGGTGCAGAATAAACATGTTGTAAGAACTTGACAAAATTATTTATGATATTAATGTCTCATGATGTAGGGTGTGGAGAGAATAATAATAGCCATGGAACGTTTTCAGAATGAAACACTGACGCATATCCTCAGAGCGTTTACAAATTTAAACAATATGAATTTCATCCTCAACACTTTTACAGTGCTTACATAACACAATATCATCATTACAAGAGGCATTAATTCTTGTAATGTATCTAATACCTAGTGCTTTACATCCTGATCTTTTATATGTGTGATACACCTTTATGTTTAATCCTATATGGTATACATTTTATGCACATATTGTCTAGTGTGTCTCATTGGCCATCTGGCCTGGTGTTTGTATATTTTATGTTTTTTACCACAGCCTTTTTAATGGAAATGTACATTCACGTGACACAAAAATAAACTGTTTTGTCTGTCTGCCTACATAATGTGAACAACA
This sequence comes from Haliotis rubra, assembly GCF_003918875.1. NCBI lineage: Eukaryota > Metazoa > Mollusca > Gastropoda > Lepetellida > Haliotidae > Haliotis > Haliotis rubra. The sequence continues at coordinate 301,481 of NW_025767306.1, read as the reverse complement.
ATGTCAACTTATTACTAATATTCAATGATAAATATATTTCAAAAGTTAACAGATTTATGAGAATTATAGAAAGACAGCTAAGGTGAGGTGAGGTGAGGTGAATTTGGGTTTAACGTCGTTCTCGAGAATATTTCGCTCATATGACGACATGCATGCGTGTGTATGTGTATGTGCGGCTGCTTGTACTAGCCCAGACTGAAGCTGGTTTTATAATGCTAGCCCACTGAGATACCATGCCACAGAGACAGCTAAGGAACATCTAGGGAAGAATGCCATTCTTGCATAGAACAGTTGTTAATTCTTTATTATTTTCATTTTGTATAGAGGCTTTATGGTACAGATGCTGTATGCAGTAGGGAACAATGTTATAATGTCAGTGAATGATTGGATTTCTTCATAAGTCATACAGGGCTAGCCATATTATGTCAACAAGAACAGCTTTTATTTTATGTGCCGAGGGTGTTTTGAGTGTGTTAAGACTTTTTAGTTTGTATACATTTTTGCCACAGTTGTGTAGAAAATTCTTAAAAGATATTACTGTGCAAAAGGTTCCAGTAAATTAAGATATTTTGAAGGGTTACTTGAAAAAAGGTTCTTAGATATTTTGATTTACAATAATGCAATTGTAAATTGTAAATAATGTGGTCAAAAGTCAATAGTCTGATCCCCAATGATCCATTGTAACAATATTCTGTGATGTTTAAGAAAGGTTTGACCCCTGTTGTACTTATTGACTGAATGGAGGCTGAAAGGTGTACCAACACTTCACTGGTGGTCCTGTCCCTTTGATAACACTTGTCACTTTCCTGGCTTTAAAAACTTGACAAGTTGTGTCAGAGCTGGGCAATTTCCACATGCTTCCCACCTCCCTTCTCTGTCCCACGTAACAACATCACACCTGACTACCTCCGGCCTCATCATTACCTTGTAGAAACACACCCTAAACACATCTGACAAGGGAGTTTTGCATGAGAACCTTTACAGTGCACTGGGAATGTGTAATCTGCAAACATATCAGTGATACTGTCTGTTTAGCTGAAGGCATCATGCAATTCCATATCTGTTTGCCCTTGCAATTCTTAGCGGCTTTTGTTCTAAATGGTTCAAAGCAAGTCATTTCTTTGAAGTGCCAATCCACCCAGCTAGCAAGGCAATAATCCCACAATGCACTGTAAGCTATCCCACAATGCTTTGTGAGTGAAGACAAAGATCAGGCGATGTTGGTCACAGTTACTCAATTCTGCTTTCACACCGGAATGATTTTCTTTGCTGATCATATCAAATACTCTTGCATAGCTTAACACAAATGTAACCAACTTTCTGACATTTTTTCTTTTAATAAAAGAAGTATAACCTCTGTCAATCTTGATGGCTATAAATTTTTCAAGGGTGTAATTTTTGGATATCGGATCAAATGTGGGATTTTGACAGCGAGAGGCTATCTTAGTTGTCTTAATCAGAACAGCTGGTAGAAAGCCGAGATGATACTGCCTGTGATTAGAGGGAGGGGAGTTGGTGTGTATCTCCTTATGCCCTCAAAGAGCCAGTCACATCCAATCTCCAGCTCTACCCAGACAATACCCTGATAAACACTTCAGCAACTCAAGCATCAGCCATGCTTTTTTCATTGTTAACGCGTGTATTTAGATTTATTTGTGGAATCCTACGCTCGGGAATGTTGATTTCTTCAACAGGTGATCAGATTTTCCTGTGTGATTAACAGAAATGTATTTATATTGGAAAAGTATCGACAACTTTCCTTCAGAAGGTTAATTTAATATTCAAATGTGTTTTTGAGTTAGAAATTATTAATGGTTATTGAAAAGATTATTTGTTCATTGCCTGCAGCAGTAAAGAAAGTGTTTTTCAGTAGCTGTCGCTGGAGAAGTTGCATGAAATGGATTGTGTCTGTTGATAAGCAGGTCGCTGTTTGGATGTAGGGAACTCTGGCTGTTGCTGACAATCCAGCATTGGTTCACTTCACAGAAACATAAATAAATACATAGGTGTTCAGTAATTATGTCCCAAATATAGGCAAGTCGAGATAAACTGAAAGTAAGGAAGCCAGACCTTTAAAGGGACAATTTGTTCTTACTATTTATCTAATCTTGGAGTGAGTGCGTGAGTGAATTTAATTTTACACTGCTTTTTAGCAATATTCCAGCAATATCACGGCAGGGGACACCAGAAATGGGCTTCACACATTGTACTCAATCGAACCTGGGTCTTCGGAGTGATGAGCGAACGCTTTAACCACTAGGCTACCCCACTGCCCTCTAATCTTGGAAGTATGTGAAACTAATAATGATTTCTTTAAAACTAGTGCAAGTCTTCTGACTCTCATGTTCTACTTTTGATTTCAAGAAATGTTTGACAAACTGAAAATCTATCAAAGTAAATTATGTGTTTGCTCCTTCTTTAACCATACCACCAAACCATAGGGAGGTCTTGCCAGAAGTGGTATCTTGTTTTGTCGCTATTCTAAGCCACTTTTGTATATGTCAATTAATATTTGTCATTTTTAAATGGTTATATTTTTTGGAAATATTTTTGTAGTTTGATAATCTTCCTGTTTCATGTCTTCTCTAAGCTTGAAATATTGGACACATTAGAAAATTCACTGTTTTGTGTCGAAAGTTATAGTCAAAATCATTTGTTTTTATAGATTTATTAAAGATCCTTTAGAATTTATGACATAGTACAATGACTTAGAAGACATCAATTTATGTTTATTTAGCTGGTCTGATATTTTCACCACTCCATCAAATTGCGGAGTCCTTTCTAGAGATGCAACTCCATTGTTTCAAATGTCCAACACTGGAAGAAATGTGCGTAGATATATGAACAGCATTACCCAAGGAAGAATATGTGAAGCCCTCATTGGAAGGTTACTTGTCCCAGCTATCTGCGCTGGAACACACAGCTCTTGTTATCAATGCTGCTTTCCACACACCTTTACATTATCCTGTTTCATGCCTACACTGCTAAATCTTCACTCCTAATATAATATTTCATGGAACATTTATCATATGGGTTTTCAACAACGTGACAAAATGAGTAATTATTTTCTTTAATATCTTTTCATAACATTTATATATAGATTGCTGCTAGACTTATCGGCAATATATTAAATTTTAGAATTTTGTTATCAACATTTTCACTTCATGTGTGTGTTGATCTGGTTCATGTCGAGGTGTGGCTTACGTAAATGTGATATCATCGTGTTGATATCATTAGTACTAAGGCCAACCCTAAGGGTGTACATAAATCTTAGAATTTAAATATCAAAGCGGTTTCCCAGGAAAGATGTTCCTGTGGCACGGCATGAGAGACATTAAATACCCTGCCTCCTGTGAAATGTTTAAATGTAAATCACGTGGTGATGATTATATATTCATACTTCCTGATATATTGTGAGTTTATTGTAAGTAGACATTTTAAGTTTTTTAATACCTGTTACGGTTGAAGTGATTACTGTTACTACAGCTTCTTCAAGGGAGCCTGTGGCAGTGGGGTAGCCTTAGCAGTGGTTAAGCACAGGCTCGTAAAACCCTGAAGACCCTGATTCGATTCCCCATATGGGTACAATATGTGAAGCCCATTTCTGATGTCCCGTGCTGTGATATTGCTGGGATATTGCTAAAAGCAGCAGAAAACCACACTCACTCACTCACTCACTCACTGTGCCTCTTACAGTTGTAACCAGTGAGTGCAAAGCTTGTTAGTTGATAGAAAAGCGTCAGAGTTAACATCACTTTACAAACTTAAAATGTTTTGCAGACCTAAGATATGAATTATTTGCCTTTATCCAAGTCCTGAGATCCATAAAGGGTTGTGTTCTTGTATGGGTGAAGGTGGCTGTGTCACACTAGGCTCTATACTATCCGGGGTGATAGCATCAGAGATGTTGTCGATATCTTCAAAATCAAAACTGATGTACAGACAGATATTGCAGCATGTCTTTCCCCAAGGCTGGGATCGCAGAGTATAAGATTTGAATAGGGATGATGTGATTATACTACCATCTCCATAGTAATCCGACTAGCCCAGGGAAACGGTTTGTGCTCAGGTGTAATATTGTCCTTTGATCTGCATGGATTGACCAGGACATAGATTTAGCCGAGATAGCTGTGAAAAGTACAAAGGATGTTTCCCATGAACTTCATAAGACAGAATATTTTCCAGGCTACAACAAGTTGATGATTTGTTCATCGGGCTGGGGGCACATTTGTTGAAACTTTCAACATTTTGTCTTGTTGCTTTCAGTGATGTTTTTATTAGTGTTGGGAATTGGCTGAAGTCTCACCATTGATGATGGTTATTTACCAATGAGCAATCATCGAAAGAATTGGTTAGCATCATTTTTCAGGTTTTCCTGTTCAGGTTGTTATTGCAGATAAGTATATTTAAAAAACATGTGGTTCTCTTTTGTTTTTTGTTTTATGTAGAAACTGTGCCAAATGCATTTGCAAATTTCACATCCAATGTAAAATGATGCAACTTGCTACTTTAAAATGATTACTAATATATCATGAACATAAACTTCCCAGAGTGCTCAAGAAATATTCAGTCATGACTTTTCAGCAAGTGAAGTAAGTTTTCTAAGAATTAAGCACGTTTTCAGGCCCTAAGATATGTTCCATCATCAAGTGTTTCAAACACTAAAACAGTAGTGGCAAAATCTTTAATTTTCGATTATGAGAAAATGTGTTCGATTGCTTGCTCGTTTGGTCACTTCGACCAATCTTCGTTTATTTCAATTAATCAGAACACCACTAGTTTTTATATGACAGCACAGATCCTGTTTTCAAGTAAGCAGGTGATTATCCAGCTATGGTCAATGTTCCCAAATGAGAGATTTTGTTTTGTACGCCTTGCAAGTAGGATGGTACACAATAATATGAGTCACAACCCTAATCACCAAATCCTTAAGGTCACCTTTATGACCAGGATAATTTGCTTGGGAAACTACTCTTTCTCGGATAATGCTATCTATATATCTACACGCATTTGCTCCAGTGTTGAATGTGAAGCCCATTTCTGGTGTCCCCAGCCGTGATATTGTTGGACTATTGCTAAAAACGGTGTAAAACTAAACTCGCTCGCTCACTCACTCACTCACTCACTCACTCACTCACTCACTCACTCACTCACTCACTCACTCACTCACTCACAATTGAGACATTGTACTGTATATTAAATTCTAACTGATCTTGAATATATCTACTAAAACAAATGATTTTTAATGAGCCTCATGAAATGTTTAGACACCAACAACAATAAAAAAGTCTTAATCTGTCTAGTATTTCTAGCTTAGAGAAGATATGAAACGGGGAGATTTAATGTCTTGTCATATCTATTACCGGGTACTTCTTCTCAGAGACTAATCAAAAGAAAATTGAGAAAATATTGATTATATGACAATATATTTTTCCATGTAAATAATCAGTTTTCTTTTTAATTTTTGTGGTAAGTTGTGCATATGCTTTTTATACAGTTTGAAGCACTCATTTTGGAATAAGTAAGTTAAATCATTTGAAACATTTGTATTCACAAAAGACTGGTGTGTTTTAATTAAATAAAAGCAACAATACCATTTCTACCTCCATAATATATTCTAGTCTCCATTATGAGCTCTGTACACATCAGTATTACAATCGACATGTGTTGTATGTGTATATCACAGTAAAATATGAATGAAAGTAAAAGATAACAATAACTTTGAATATATGAGGTGAATCAAGTGTCAAATTTCCATCATTAATTTTATCACATTAACAACTTCAGTAGCAAAGCACTCTACATTATTTCTACGACAATAGGTCATAAATTTTCATTATGTGATAATACACAAAAATATTCCAAATACAATATTGCCAAGTCTTTAAGTGGACGATAGGACTCTCTATTCAGGTTTAATAGCAAGCCTGCACATGTGGCTGATGTAGAGTGAGAACTGTGATGGTTGATATCAGCAGTGAATGGATCATAACAAGGTAGCTACAGATAATTGAGTGATTATATCAAGCAGGTGACAGCTGACATGGCCAGGTAGTTCAGGTATTGCCAGGTGCTTGCTGGAACCATAGGCAGGAAACAAGAGAATCTTTGCTGGATATAATCATTCATACACAGACTGACAACTCAAGTGTTGCACACTTTACTGTGAACTTGTTAGTCATTTTTAAATTGTTTTGTATACAGAGAGTTGACAGTGTAGATTAATTTAACGTGGTTTGAGATCAGGTGGGGTTTTTTTTTTTTGTAATACACTGACTTATCTATTTCCCACATTTCCGAAAGATTGTTTTCAGAATTGGGATTGACATAGGAAGATTGTTCTACCAAGATCTTTTAAAACCATGTAAGTGTCCTTATCACAATATTGCAGATGCACTGATTAAATTTCCATAATTTCTGTAAATTTGGTTTTTTAAAAATTTACCATGGTATGATACCATTTACTATGGTATGATAAATGTTGTGTTGCACTAATACCAGAGAGCATCTTTCATGACAAAATGATTTGAGATTTTTGCCTGATACCGAAATGTGTCCCCAAGTGGAGAGATACCGATATATGTCTCCAAGTTTGTTTTATCTCCTGTTGGATGCTCTTTGGCGTCCCCGGTTAGTCTCTATTGAGGTGACGGATTGCTAATTCATTGGCCCTGCCACCAAGCCATTGATATTTGGATATGAAAGGCAAGTTATTAAACGGTGGCAGTTACTAAAATCCCATCTGCTGTGTCCACACCTGAAGATAAAAGACACAGCAGTTTGGGTTTTCGCCTTGGGCAGTATTTGCAGCGTAATTTACGCTCAATATGGTCATAAAATATTTACATAAAGTCCATAATTTCACTGTAAACTTAGAGACAGGACAAAGAGCATAAAACACAGGAAACCTGTTTGATGTATGGTGAACATATTTGAAGTAAGTTCATTGAAGCTCAGATTTTGTGAAACTTAATGATAAAAGTTTTCTTTGAACTTTGGGTAATCTTTGTAAAGATTGTGTTGGTTTTAATATCATTAAGGATTAAAGCAAATTGGTACAGTGTGTTAATGTCGTTAGTGTGAAAAATGTGATACAATAAATATAAAAACTTCACCTGCATTATCTAGGTGAACAAAGTGAGAAAATTCCGGGCACAGCCGACAGCAGGACAGTACAATTACAATGGACAAAATTCATTTGTCTTTTTACAACAATTCTCAACTGATTCGATTCTGAGATGTTTGAGTGTAACGCTCACTCTCACAGTTTCCATGACACTGACAGAACTCATACTTTGGGAATAACACTGAGCAATATAGAGAACATGAACTCGAAACATTTAATTTGTTAAACCTTAAGAAAGAGTTTGCCAAAAAAAAATGTAAAAGGTTTTTCAGGAAGAAGATCAATGAGTTTAATTTTCCAGAGGATTCTGCAAGCATCAGCATGGGCTGCTGTCCATGCTGTCCCACTGTGTCTAATCGCTGGCTCCATCTGTCTGTGCTTAGCCTCACTCATCACTACAGGCAGTCACCATTGCAGTCCAACCATGTAGCAGCTAAAAAAAAACCCACAACCATGGAAAGAAGGTGTCGCTTTGTTTGAAACATGGGATCTCGAAATCGAAGGATTATCTTTTTGTTTGGAAAATTGCAGTAACTCTTACCAAACAAAAGCCCAGCTGGGCCATATGTGTGAGTGTGAAGATCTCACCCTGTGTCTATCACATCATGACGTTTCGTTTGAACGCTTTTTCATAATCATTGTTTAGATTATGTCCCTTGGGCTCAAGCATTTGTCAGACCTGTTATGCATTAAACCCTATTGGTCCTGTTGGAAACTCCCTGATAGAAGAGTGAGTGAGTGAGTATGGTTTTATGCCTCTTTTAGCAATATTCCAGCAATATCACAGCGGGGGACACCAGAAATGGGCTTCACACATTGTACCCATGTGGGGAATGGAACCCAGTTCTTCGGTGTGATGAGCGAATGCTTTAACCACAAGGCTACACCACCGCCACCCACACCCACACACGCACTCAATCACTCACTCACACTCACACGCACACGCGTGCACACACACACACACACACACACACACACAATAGAAGGGACATCAGAAGTGTGGATTGCTTGGTCACAGTGATTACGAAGAATATAATCCTTGGAAATGTACACTTTCGGAAGGTTAATAGGAAGGATATCTTCTCAGATGTGACCTGCCAAAGACCACCTATGAGGCAGTAATCATTGTACTTATAACGTAAATGTTCCCTCGGGATTATAATCCTGTGTGTACCACAGACACATACAGAAATTAAATGAAATTTTAACACTAAGTAATATCTATTCCTAGTGGTATGCCTAACATAGTACTGAATTATCTCCCTTGACTGTGATGTCACAGCATTGTTGTTTGAAGGTCTTCATAATGTTTTTGTATGGTCCACAGTAATCATTGTTTTCACTATCAAAATGTTGCCAACTGCCTTGGGCTGATACTGGCAAAACAGGGTGTGTTTGTAATATTGAATAGCATCTTACCTCCTCCATAGTGCTCATACCAACATGAAACTTAGTAGCTACTAAATATTGAAATTATGCCTCTAATAGGCTTTAATTTATCATGTGAAATGTGTGTAAAAACAGGTCTTTTTGTTACTGCTGAATATTAGCTTTGGGTGTTTTCATCAGTTATTTGTTCATTCAGCTAGACTTCTGATGACTTTTATTTAGAAATGTATTAACTTTGTAATTCTGATGACTTTTATTTAGAAATGTATTAACTTTGTAATTCATTTTCATAGAGATTACATTCCAAAGGGCCCCCAAAACAACTTCAAACATTTATTGATATGTTCTCAAACTCATTACTGGTCCTCGTAAAGTGGGCGCCACGCTAAGTTTAATTCCCACCACAAGCATTAACATTGTACAATGTAAAACACTGAAATCCCTGTATGTTATGAATTATGAGAGTCATATATGTCTGTGATATTCATTGAAGATAAATGTTGTTCAGCTTTTAGGAGGATGGGAGTTCAAACTACATTATTAAATTAAACCAGCGGCTATTAGTCTTAAATTTAACTTTGCTCTTAAAAGTATAGTTTCCTTGGTTGATCCATGCCGGCAGGGATATACGTCAGTGTCCCTGTCTCAACCCCATGGAGGGCAGATACATGCTCACTGGGGCTTTCATTTCCTCTTAGGAAGGCTTGCTGTTCTAATTGTCACACTGAAGTCTCCCTTCACTTTATCTTGGTCATAATGAACCCTCCCCCATGCAGTGCCGCCTCGCCTCAAGTAAGTGATCTCCATGTCAGAGAGGCATACCAAGCGCTTTCATGTTCCGGGTTCTGGAAACGGGTTCTGGAAACAGCCTTAGATGCTGGTACTGTTACTGAAACAGCCCGTATCTAGCTTTGAATGGATAAAGGGACATGTGATAAGTACACAAGTACTTGTGATGTAGACTCCACAGCTGTAGACTGGGACACACAAGGCTCAAACAAATCTGTAGCAGTTCCAATCATTTTCAAAAGGAAATTCGAATGCAGATATTTTGTGTCATACAATTTCGTAATTATATACTCATGGAAACGAATATGGTAACACATGAAAGTACAAGTGTTCCTCTATTCTTTTCCAGGTTTCTTCACAAGGTATGTATTGCACTGTGAGTGAAATTCTGGAAATAAATGAAGGAACACTTGTACTTTCATGTGTTCCCTTTATTCATTTCTATGAGTATATTTTGATAAAATAAAAGAGTAGGTATAATCTATTATGTGAATAATTTATCAATGGAAATGTGGTGGTCGGCACTGGTGATTTAGAAAAGTTGGGAGTTGGGACATTTTCTTGAATATCCATGAATTTCAACCTATATGGTTTATGCAATAAATCATTAATGTAGCATTTTCTGCACTTGCAAGGTGTATTTTATCGCCAGTTTGGCGTCATGTCTACACACAAAAAGGGTTGCCTCATGTAACTAATGAGGGGAAGGGAACTAGCCATTGTAATTATCTCATTGGGAGATTTCACAGTCAGTGGTAGAATATTACCAAAAAACAATGTAATAATTTTGGCGCCAAAGGATAGTTTGACTTTATAATGTTAAAAGCCTGATGACAGCTTCATGTTGTGTGGGGTTAAATATTCCTATATTTCTACCAATTTTAACATATGAATTTCTCATGTTTAGATTTGCTGAGGAATTCGTTTAGATGATAACAGTGATTTTTTATATGAGATTGATAGGTTTCATTTCTGTTCCCTTGTTTCTGGGTGAGACATGCAGGAAAGTCTGTATGGGCAGCTGTTAGTGAGTGAGTGAGTTTAGATTTACGCCGCACTCAGCAATATTCCATCTATATGGCGGTGGTCTGTAAATAATCAAGTCTGGACCAGACAATCCAATGATCAACAACTTTAGCATTGATCTACGCAATTGGGATACGATGACATGTGTCAACCAAGTCTGCGAGCATGACCACCCGATCCCGTTAGTCGCCTCTGACGACAAGCAATTGTTACTGAAGATAAATTCTAACCCGGATCTTCACTGGTTGGCAGCTCTTAGTGTTTGCCTCCGGTGCTGTTACACCTTGTAATTTCTCCATGAGTGGCCGACCACTGAAATACTCAAACTCAGCTGTCAACTACAAGTAGATTGTGTGATTTGATTGTGTTGGTTGTCAGCTGCATTGCATGTGTTCTGTTCATCTGGAGTGTTTGAAACCTGACATGACAGTCTATCTGGTTAATATATAGGCATTTGTAACCTGGCGGTCTGATTTTTTTTTCTGTAAGTGTTCACTATTATTACAACTATCAGATTTGAAAATGTACTTATATGTAACTACACTTCAGAAGGCTAATGGCCGAACTTTGTTTATTGTCCTAGTAAATTAAAACTTTATGTCATCACAATAGTTTATGTACAATGTTTTCGATGACACAATTTTCATATCAATAATCATTGATATTTTTGTCCTTTGATGTTTGTTTTTAAGAAAATGTTCTGATCGATAAAAGTATGCTACATCAAATATGAATGAAAATTGTGCCAATATCTTTGAAAATGGAATTTCCAATTGGTCCATTTTCATTTACATTGACAGATTGTTTTCTCAAACATCAGGACTATGACAACTGAAGAGAGATTGGATATTATGAAAGACAGTTGTGTAAATTGCATCAAATATGTTGCATTCCTGCATGGTGTGAAATACTTCAAGGTACTGACTGTCCAACTCATCCAGATGTAGCTTGCCACTTAAATGACTAGATGCACGGCCAAATCTCACATCCATCCTTGGGAACACGTAGAAGACATTAACTTATTGAAAGAGCTGCAAGAATTAAAGGGTTTCAAGTAAAACCATTCCTATTGCTAGTGACAGATTGTTTTCCCCAAATATCAGTACTATTAAAATTGAAAAGAGATTGGTTATCATAAAAAACTGTTTTATGTTAGAATTCATCAGATCATCAAAATGTACTTTAGCCAGAGGCCTCTATTAAAATCCCTTTATTATCCATGCTTAACAGCCATTGAGGCGACACAATCTGTGTTGTAATTGTCTACGAGAATGAGGTACCCATTTCTGGCAATGGAAATCCACAAGAAAATAATTTAATGAAATGTCCAGAATATTTTATCCCTAGCTTTGAAATGAGAATGAATTGATACTTTGAATGTTTTACATGACTAAGTGCCTAAAGCATCATTTATATGTCTGCCATGTTAGAAAATCTACTCATTTACATCAGATAGACATGGGCAATAGTTTATTTCATTTCCATTAGTTCCGTTTTTTCCACTGACAAAACCAGTACGTCAATCATTCAGATTTCATAAAACTTAAATGAAAGATTTCTAAAACCTGTCGGATGTCTCAAGGATGATGGGGGAGAGATGGTATCAACATGTTTCTGGCAGGAAGTGTGGATAATGGATATTAATGTGTAATGACTTTACTGAATTAAAACATGACGTACTGTCCAGTCTGGACATTGATAGATACTGGAATGTGTTGCAGACGCAATCTTTCACATGTCAGCTTGTTCTTTTTTCTAAGAATAATTCATACACCCACTGAAATCTGTCTTTTCCAAGCCCAGTTTTGCACTCACCTTGTAGAGGGCATGGAGTGTGTGGGTGAGTGAGTGAGTTTAATTTTACGCCGCACTCAGCAATATTCCAGATATTTGGCGGCGGTCTGTAAATAATCAAGTCTGGACCAGACAATCCAGTGATCAACCACATGAGCATCGATCTACACAATTGGGATACGATGACATGTGTCAATCCAGTCAGCATGCCTGACCACCCGATCCCGTTAGTTGCCTCTTACGACAAGCATGGGTTACTGAAGACCAATTCTACCCCGGATCTTCACAGGTCCATAGAGTGTATGGTACTCTGTAAGCCATGATGTAATCTTTGCAAAGGTTACTTTTGGGGACGCCAGATTAGAATTGGTAGGCAGCAACGTGTATGCTTGTATGAGACAACTGGATCAGGGGCCTGTTACACAAAGCGGTCGTAGCGCAACAACAGTCGTAAGTCTATGTTAAGGTATAGGCGTTACGATCACCTTGGCACTACGAATGTGAGAGTATGGTTTTACGCTGCTTTTAGCAATATTCCAGCAATATCAAGGTGGGAGACACCAGAAATGGGCATCACACATTTTACCCATGTGGGGAATCGAACCCACGTCTTCGGCTTGAAGAGCGAACGTTTCTTGGCACTACAATGACTTTGTGGAACGGAGCCCAGGTGTTCAGGCCTGGTGACCTACAGTTTGCATGTCTTCATGCCCTGATGGATGTAACCAGTGGCTTGCTGACTTGGTTAACATGTGTCATAGTATCACAACTGTGTAGATCAATGCTTAAGATGAGGTCTGTCATACAGACCCTGAAACAAACATATCCATTAAAGCCCATGCAAATCTAGAAGATGTGGCAAGTCTAGCTTTCCACAGTTCCACTGAAAATGAAGAAAGTCACAGGGATCCTTTTCATGATTTTTTATTTTTTTATTATGAACTGGGTTTTTTCTGTAAAATATGTTCATTTCAGAGACTAGTTGTTAGCCTACTTAAGATGTTAATCATCGGGTTATTGTTTCAGATTCCTTTGTATACGTGGTGCTCTGATATAGCTTAATTACTGCTGACAATGTGATTTGAACATATTTTTTTTCTCAAACTAACCTTTCACTGTCATAATTTTTTTTTAAAACTTCAATACTTCTATCAACTTGTTCTGAGAGTAACTTCAAGTGTGTATGTATCAGGAAAATCGGAACATGAAAAATGAAAGCAGATTTTAATAATTACGACAAAGAGAGATGTGAACTCCTGATCTCAATGCCCTTTTATCCTCTGTATTATGTGTTTCTAGACTGCAGGGCACCAGCAAGAGTTATCCCTCATAACCTTGCAAGATACAAGCAGGGTTCCTTGGTGAGACACCTTGTTAGATATTGCTGTGAAGGAGCTAGCCAAAGACAGCTGTCTGTTTACAGCATGAGGCTCACAGACATGAGAATTGTGAGGACATTTGCATCCATGTGTCTTGTTCATGTTCATCCAATCTCTTGAAAGAATTATGTTAAAGCTTCAAAGATCAGAGCAACGGATTAAATGTTTACATGAATTTTTTATGTTGTGTTCAAATGAAAGCTTTAGGCGGCTTGTGGCCAAAATGACAACATAAAATATTTGGTCATACCACCACAATGAAACTTTGTTATTTTTGGTAATTTAAAAATTCTGGTAGAATTATCCTTATCACTTAATGAGTCGCCCAAATCATGTTAAATATGGCTGGTTAGTAAACTGTTTTGACTTATGGACCTTAAGGCCACTTACTCTTTTCATACTTATGTCATTGGTAATATAGGGACAGTATAAGTACGGTGATTTCCAACAAGCACCTGCTTGGGACTGTGTATCAGTAGAGAAGCGAGGGGCTACAACAAATATTGAAACAAGGATTGTAGTAAAAGTACCCAGATTAATCCCATGAAGTACGGTAGATCAAATTACTGGTTTCTGCTTTGCAGTCATGAGCAGGAGGTGATACCAAAAGATCTGAATATATATTTAGTCTGTGCACAATTTAGCCATCTAAAACGTATGTGCATGGATGGTTATTTTTCTTACTCTTTGTCCTGTATTTTCTCCCTGGCATTTTCTAGTGTTTGTGGAAGATACTGTGCAGGATATGCTCTTTCTGCAGGTACATACTCACTAGTGTCTGATAGGCCCACATTCCCAAGTGTTTTCCAGATATGTATAACACATGTTATTGTTTCCAAAAGGGGTCACATGACCAGCCCTGTATGTATTATGATTCCCTGAGCCTAGTGGTTAAAGCGTTGTCTGGTCATGCCAAAGATCCGGGTTCGATTCCCCACATGGGTACAATGTGTGAAGCCCATTTCTGGTGTCCCCTGCCGTGATATTGCTGGAATATTGCTAAAAGTGGTGTAAGACCATACTCACTCACTCACTCACTCACTCACTCACTCACTCACTCACTCACTCACTCACTCACTCACTCACTCACTCACTCACTCACTCACTCACTCACTCACTCACTCACTCACTCTCACTCACTCACTCACTCACTCACTCACTCACTCACTCACTCACTCACTCCACTTTCCCTGACAGGGAACTGCATTTATGAGGAAAATTCCAATGTTCACATGCTGGTCAAAGGCCTTCTTATGTCTTTGATACAATCAATTTGGGGTTTAGAACTATGACAAAATAATGTTTATTCAGCAATTATGAAAAAGTAGATGATCTTCTATAAAAGATATGTTTAATACTTAATAGTTATCTTGATTGACAACAGCTGTGTACCTTTTCAGAAATTCACATGTCAAGTTTTGACATCCAATGTTTTCCTTTTTGCATGACATTCTGCAATAAGTCTTAAGTCGAAGAAATCAATAATTTCTTTGAAAAGATACGCATGACCTTTTAGGCTTAACAGGGGTTAATCACAAACATGTCTGTGTATCTCTGAGGTAAAGAAAAAGAACTCAAGCATACCAAGATGAGTTCTGAGTGGAGGAAAGACTTGGGATTTTCCAGAAAGTGAGCTTGATCGGCTAAAGCTGACAGAAAAACTTTGATGGATAAATTATTTAGTGAGCTTAAAACCTCACAGTAAGATATTAGATTACAAGCGATCAGCCCTGCCACAGGTTACCTATTCTTGGGGATTTTGTTGGTTGACTCGAAATCCATCAGGGCATACTTTGATTAAGTTAAGACAGTCTTCAAGGACAGTTGGAGATAAGGAATGTTTTTTGTTACTTGCAACAACTCTATAAGAATTAGTAGAAGCATTCTGTGTTTGTATAATCTAATTATGCTATGACAGTGTTAATTACGCAACACCAAAGCTTCAGTTTGTTCCGGGTTCATGTGTGAATGGGGGCTTCATGTGACAAACTGAAGTCTGCCGATTTATGTTTACAAACATATAATTATTTGTGAAAGCGTTACAAAAACGTTAAGCAAATTTATTTGTGTGTTTGCATACATTTTGGACAGAAATACAATCGGTTTCCATTCTGACTAAGATTTTGGCCAACATTTTACTGTTATCGAACAAGATTTTGGCTTTGTGAATGGTTGTCAAACAAGTGTCCAACCAACCATATAACACGTTTGTTTGTGAGTTGACATTTGAGAGAAGTGCTTAATGACTGAGTAACAACTACAACCTATTTGTTGTGTGAAAATGTGGGGGTTTTAATTTACCAACCTGTTAACGAATTTCTGATGCGCTGTGTGTGGCACTGCCTTTAACATGGCTTCACACGCCAGACTCAAGTTTGCCGGTTTATATTAACAAACACGTTTGTAGATGTGAACAGTTTGTAAACAAGTTTCTGACGTTTAACAAACTGTTGGTGTGAAATAGAATCCACATTTACATGTTTTCAGACTAGATTTTGATGTTGAATTGGTGCCAGACATACATTAGTCGCTTACCATCAATCAAATTCCCCACAGATATCACATGACTTCTGCTATTTTGGCTACAAATTGAGTTGGTATTGGAGAGAAGTGAAGAGAAGTTGAGTAACAACAACACATATCTGTTATGTGAACACACAAGTTGGAGTACTTGTTTTCTGTTGCACATGTGCAGCCACCTTTAACCATGTTTACCTGGCCTAAGTGAAGGGAGCAGTCTATTGTATTAGTCCCAGTAGGACTCCCTTCAGGTACCCGTGGGTTAGGATTGATCTTCAGTAACCCATGCTTGTCGTAAGAGGCGACTAACGGGATCGGGTGGTCAGACTTGCTGGCTTGGTTGACACATGTCGTTGCATCCCAATTGTGTAGATCGATGCTCATGCTGTTGATCACTGGATTGTGTGGTCCTGACTTGATTATTTACAGACTTCCGTCACATAGCTGGAATATGATGAGTGCGACATTAAATAACAAATAAACCAACAAATTATTTATGTTGGATGAACAATCTGTTGGAGGAGAGGTCTTGTTGCTTATATTATTTCAGTTTGTAAGAATTATTTTTCTGTTGTTATTTTCATGTCATGAAATTTTAATTTTGCATGCATGTTGAATTACACAGTACAGAAAGATAACAATCGCAGCTACATTTTCAGTTCGCATGGTGTAGGTTTAAATCACGGTGTCGTCTGTATAGTTAATCACTTGGGCAGCATAATCCGGTACATGCCTATGTACACACCCAACAAAGGGCATTTTCTCCTTCCATGGACATCTTTTGTTCATTCGTGGTCAAGTGAAGCACAGAAAATTGTAGCATGCATTGTAGTGCTGTGTAGCTGAAGTTTGGCTTTGATGTCAATTAAGTAGGGTACCCATCGAGAATATGAGATGGAAAGATTATAAGGGCCCCTTGCTGTTGACCTAGTTGCTCCTGAAGGTCAACTCAGTCATGCCTACAGTATTAACCTTGCAGGACCTTTGTCATGCTATACTGCCTTCTGTTTTAAACTCTGTACCAAGTAAAATAAGTCGGTATGTTTGGATGATGTTGATGTAATTTGATGTAGTCATTAGTTTGGGGATTATGAACTCTACGGGGACATGTCAGCCAGAAAGTTTTAAAACATAGCTGTACTATTTTACAGATGAATTAAAAATATTTCATCCTTGTTGATAGATTTGTCAATACTACACTGAAATGTTGAGGGGAAGAGTTAAAAATTGTTCCACGCTTTGCAGTTCATGTTGAGGAATTACAATCTCTTTTCCTGAAAGCAAATTTTTTAAAAATCCAGATTTGAATCTGCCACAGAGATTTTCTGTCTTTTTAGATGTGACTGGAATATTTTTGAGTTTGAAATAACATTGAATATCCTGTCATAACGATGGAAGTTGGCCCAAGCCTTCATGACTGGCCTCCTGAATCTCTCCCCTGGCTTTCATTGAAGGAAGCTAATGGACAAGGCTTAGTAAGATTCCTGAGTAAATTGAGAAGCAGGGATATTATTCATTAGTTTGAGGAGGTGAACCCCTTTAATGCTCCTAACCTGCCCAATAGCAGGTGCCCTTTTTGATTGACAGGTCAGTCATCAAAAGAACTGCTTTGATTATTGTTTATTTCGCTTTCATTGAAATGTGTATGACAATCCCGAGTGAAATCTGGCAAAGTCTCTGGAATGTGTGTGTGTGTGTATATATTTACTGAAAAGATCAGGTCCTGCGTCAGTGGCCTGCATATTGGATCCACAGCTCTGAATAAATACAGCTCCCTACCTGTTGGTGGACTCCATCACTAAGTGCTTTTGTACATGATTGGTGAGGTGGAGATTAACTCTGACATTTGTTATCAACGGCTAGCTTTTTATACACCGCTATATCATACTGTTGACCAGCCCTTTCATCTTCCAAGCCATCAATTGCCCTAATGAATCGCCTCTTTTGTACAGTGTCAGCTCATAAGATTTACTGAGTGCATTAAGATTAAGATATATCAACATTGTCCAAAATAAACGTGTTGATATACAAGTCTGCCTCGAACAATAAGACCTACAAAGACCTGATCAAACAGATCTGATTAAATGGTATCATGGAATCTGAAGTACCTGACTGTTTCTGTGACAAGATTTACAAGATATTCACTATCAAAACATATTTCTTTGATAATTGGTACAGTTGATGTGTGTGTTGTAGAGTTGGAGGTCTAATGTTGCTTACAGTGCTTGTGGTTTATTTCACTCTTGAATACTGTAAATCAATAAAATAATCCGAAAGCTACTTACTAATGCGAAAAATGGGTATATCTGAAGTGCATTAATAAATCTCATTATTATATTGTCTTTTGCACTCGATATATCGATATTGCTAGTATTTGGGTTGCTAAAACAAAGATGAACGATTGATTCACAAAATTCCTTTATTGACACAATAACATCAACATTATATTCCAGTACAGTTGATGTGTAGTCATTGAAGAGTTTCTGGTCCAATGATTTGCTCCTACAGTGCTTGTGGTTTATTTCACTGCATTGAATACATGTGTAACTTGGGTAACAATTTCTCTGTGTTTTTTGTAACAACATTTAAGGGCTTCTTGTTGGTACCATATATTTCTGTAGATAAGCCGATCTCATAGATAGGCTGAGGTCCTAACTTAAAACTTAAAATCAGTATTAAAATGATATGTTCTGTACATAAGCTGAACCACCAACCTTCGTTCATCCTCTCATGATCTGTCGTCAGAAATAGGGTATCAACAAATCAGTATTGGATTACACAAGTTAATTTTGTTGTTACTCTATCTTGTAATAAGACAACATGTTCTTTGCCTATCTGGACTTGAGTGTGCAATCTAGTTTATTAATTTTATATGAACTGCAGTGACATTGTGTGTCCCACTGATACTTGTAACTTTGGCCTGAATAATTCACAGCAATCACAGTCTAATTGTGTCTTCTCACACATTGAAATAAAGTGAAGTTTACAAAAGTGTAACCTGTAGATAAGCCGACCCCCTTCTACATACTGCTTTTTTCGGTGACGAGCGAACGCTGGGCTCTCCCGCCTCGCCAGCCACTGTACAGAACATGTGTGAAGTATTTACGATGGATATATGTACTATTCTTAACCAATATGGCTTTCAGAAGCTTGCTAGGTTGGTTGGTTGGTTAGTTGGTTGTTGTTACTCAGCAATATTCCAGCTATATGGTGGCGGTCTGTAAAAATATTGAGTCTGGACCAGACAATCCAGTGATCAACAGCATGAGCATCGATCTGCACAATTGAAACACATGAAGAAAGAAAAGAAATACTGAATAGCCCAAAATGTTGGTCATTTCAAGAGTTGAATGTTTGCTTGAAGTTAATCACCTATGCATTGGTATTGGAATTGCTTGGTAACAGGTAACCATAATGTCATGACTTTCTGATGGGGAGAGCTAGACAGTGAACTAACACCCCTCAGTTTATGCCTAGTGTATTTATTATTGATATCCATCAAGTCCATGCCTACTCAAAATATCCATACATCTATGTTTCATATAGCACCAAGATAGAGAAATTGATTCATAATTATGAATTATTAATACCCTTGATGGAAGCAGTGTTGCACCCATGTACAGTCACCTGTGAAGTGTACTGACTGCCACACAGTTGCCGCACTAATGTAGCCTATATTTACATTCTTACATCAGTGAGTTGGTACAACAGCCAAACTGGGATGTTTGTTGCTATGAAAATTTCACCGCCATTACAAAACCATCTGCAGTGGATTGTCGTTGCAGCTTCCTGCTGTTGCGGAGAGTGGGTGTACTCGATATAATCAATGGCGTTAAAGTGGTTCGCACCTGGGATTTTATCAGAAAATTCTGTTTTTCCGTAGGGTCATCCACAATTAAAGACGACTATTCTTTTTATTGTAAATCAATCTTGGACTATTTTCAGTGCTAATATGGTCAATAGAATGTAAATAGTTGTCAGTTGATGTGATGTGTTTATTAAACAGGTATTATGTATGCATCATACACAGACCTAATCAGGAAGTCAGGTATTTTTGTAATTTCTTTCATTGTTACTTGTGTGCCTGATGTGGCATGTTGCCGCATTGTCGTCACTGCTCCTGGGTGTGGTGGAGTTGTTGATTCCAGGTACTTAATCAATGACTGAATTGTCAGATAATTTATACTTCATGCTATGTATTAGGAGCTGAGGACAGGTCATGCTTTGTAAGCCTGAAAAGATTCACCAATACATTACCATTAATGGCCCGCTTTGCATTACAGCATGTTATGCGGGCAGGAGTGGCTATATTCTTTTCTCTTCATTCATTTCATAAAAAAAATGCATATTTACATATTCTGTGAATTTGTCATATAAGAACTGTGTTTCAGTTTGATCAAGAATTGGCTTTGACCTTAACCCTGAAAAGCTGCAGGCCCTAAGGCCCAGAGGCCCTTGTGGGTCCTGATCAGATTGAGTAAGCCCTATATTTTGGCTGCAATATATGTAATTCTCAGCAAACAAAAAACGTGACAACTAACAAACTGAGTTTAAAACTAGAAATTACTGAATGATATTTTCTGAAAAATAATTCTCTTCGTTATTGGGGATGAAAAAGCTGTTTGCCATAAGGGCCCCTGCAGAAAACAAAAGCGGTGGGTCCGAGTGGTTTTCAGTTGGCGTTGGGCCTAAGGACTGACGCTAATTTCGAACTCTGTTTGAACTCATGCTATTGACCACCAGCACTGAGTACTCTGAAGGCTTTGGAATATGTCTGTCAAACTGACTGTGGCATAAAACTTTGTTCACTCACTCACGTCCCAATTATCCATGCTATTCTTAGTTACATTGATGCCAACTTGTCCACATGAGTAGCAGCTACCTACAATTAACAGCAAGAATCCATTGAACAAACTCCTAACAGTGTTGACAGATGTAACAAGAATGGGTGGTCTAACATGCCGCCTGCTTCTCCCATTCTGGCAGCCATTTTGGTTCCAGTTGAATTACAGCAAGCTTGTGATTGGTTATGATATTTCTTCCAAGCAAATATCCTCTGTGAAAACAAATTCAGATCTAAGGCTTTTGGAGGAATTTGGGAAATGCTGTCACTTTCTGAAAGCAGCTCTCAAAATCTTTGATTTCTTTTGTCAGGGAGACTGTGTGGTTTCAATATCAGATGGATTTTTTTTTTGGCAAGTGCAGTTGTTCCTTGCTTTGTGTCTTTCCTGCCTGCCAGGAATTGTTCATTTATAACCCAGTGATTTTGAGGGCATTACTATAAATTAAGGATGAGGAGAGCTCTTGAGAAAGAAAAAAAATGATGCTTTTTTTAGATCAGGTTTATCATATTATTGGTGCAGCTTGGATCCAAATGGGGGCAAAATAATCCTTTTGCTTTCATAAAAAAGATAACTGTTTTCAAAAGGACATTACCTTTGGGACATTATGTAGAATGATTTATGGTACTTTTAGCGCAGGAGGTGGGGAAAAGGAACAGGACATTTCAAAATGGAATGAAAATAACTTATATTTTATTTAATTGCCGAGTTTAGTTGACACAGGAACCCCTGCCTTTACAGCCATGATGACAGCCCGTTGTTGGATTTTGCAAGGCATAAAGTTGGGTACTGGTGCAGCATGGCCATGTGTCAAAAACAGGGTGTTGAATGAAGAATAAGGAAAGAAAATTATAGATATATCACCTTGCATCTGTCTCAAGATCCCACAAATGCAACAGCAAGCTGTATTATGTCTTTCCAAATCATAGTTTTTGTGGAAATTTACACCAGGCCGCTCTTCTTGTGATGGAAGGCAGATCTCTTCAATGAAAATAATTTCTTTTAGCTGCAAAGGAGAAACTTCAGTAATTGTTCTTTTTTTTTTCAAAATGACAAACATAAAATTCATTTGAATTTTTCTTCATAAGAAGTGTATGCAGCTGATAATGAAGTTAGGTCTGGTTGACAATTTTTTTAACAAAACTTACCGAAAATAATTGGGTGGTGATATTCCTTGTTCACCAGACATCTTGGCTAGTTGGCTCATATGCTGAAACTGATATGTAATAGCTGTTCTCATGAAGCATGTGTTTTTACCTCTCAAAGCTTTATCCCAAACTCTTCTAGATTTACAAGATCAATATTTGAGGTGTAAACTTCAAATAGTTAGTCGAAGACTTTGCTAGTGGTACTTACATCTCTTGTGTCATTTAAGTTAAACCTGGGAAAATAGAAAAGACTTGAAGTGGCATTTTTCCTGAGTTTGTGATCAAACCAATTTCACAATTAGAGAAACTCTCTAGAGGAATTATATGAAAGGCAGGTATGAGATGACTTTGCAGGAAGATCTACCAAGTCCCTTCTCCTATGATGAGTTCTATAAAACAGTGACTAGGTAAGATCCCATGAGACTCAGGTCTTTCATATCCTTTCATGAAACCTTTTCACATTTTTCTCAAAGCTGATAAGGCTGTAGATTATTAATCTCCTTAGAGACTGTCCTCTCTGTTGCTCATGAAAGACAAGATTGATTTTGGTATTTGAGGATGTGGTTTTAGAAGGTATGGGCCATGTTACAGGGATTTCACTGTGATTTTCGCCATGTGCGCTTGATATGTGTGAGTGATTGATGTTTTTACTTTTTTATTTATGATAGTGGAGCTTCATTACATCAGTGGACATTATTGGTACTCTAAACACTCAGATACTCTCTAACATTCCCTGAATATGTTAACACTGATTGTTTGTTGAAAATAATACAAATTCTGAACTAAAACCATCACATTCTGGCCTGGTTGAACCGTGCCTTTCTGGACTGGTAGTTTTAGACTCAGCGTTACCCATAGCTTTGACCATGATTCACGTTCATTCCAGTGTGAAGTACATCAGCTGAACAACTGCCTTGCCCTTGCATGTATCAGTGATTCATAAACACATGCTTATCATACAGTTGCATAATTAAGAGTTGGCAGCTCTTTCTGGTGCACATTGTAAGGCTTTTGGTACTTTTTGTTATATCCTTCGTGATCTTGCTACTTCGGTTAGACGGAAACTATAAACCTCACTCACTCACTCACTCACTCACTCACTCATACAGTTGCATAATTAAGAGTTGGCAGCTCTTTCTGGTGCACATTGTAAGGCTTTTGGTACTTTTTGTTATATCCTTTGTGATCTTGCTACTTTGGTTAGGAAACTATAAACCTCACTCACTCACTCACTCACTCACTCACTCACTCACTTGTTACATGACCCTTCCTTCCTAACTTTCTTCTGTTTACGGTTCATCCATTAAGCCATCATTACCTTTGCTTTGAGGAAAATATTTTCATTATTAGTTGTATAAAAATAAACTCCTAAATTCTAATAGATTAAACTTCAGTAAGCAATTCAATAGATTCATACAGCATTATTCTTGTATATGATGTGTCTGCATGACAGATGCCAACAGTAAATCAGAAACTGGGTGGTGAAGGTATCAGCAAATGAACATTTGTGTGATATTTTTATCAAGCCTTAAGGTTGGCAGAATTTCATGTCTTTTGTTCATTTCCCCATCAGTGAGCAGGTAGTAAGGCTTTGTTATAGTTGTGAATGGATGCTACAACCATCACATGGGAGCAGGACAAGAATAGTAAGGCAGAGTCATAAAATGTTAAAATAGGCATAATCCCCACAATTTCAACTTTTGTTATAATGAAATTTACTGAATTGGAAAATGTTCAATCATATTTATAATGGAATATTTGCCTGAAGTAGTTGGGTAAGTGAAATTTGTCGGCTTAGTGAATACTTTATTAAAGAAGCAATAAAAGTTTGGAAAAAGGTATAGTTGTGGCAAATGTCAACAGGATGTTTTGTTAGATAGGGTGTTAAATCCACAGTAGTTGTCGGTTGGAATTAATTCAGAGTTTATTCACTGCATTAATGTTAGCATGGTGAAATTGTCCAAATGTCTCTGGTTGTGCATAAATTCTTTGAAGGTTTTGTTTTGCAAAAGTTTGTATTTGTCAATTGTTGTTGCCACAACATGCACTACATGATAACTGGGTGGATTATATACTGGTAAATTACCAAAAATATTGTACCTTTGATATACAGTTATTTGTATTTGTCTGAGTGGGATTTTAGAATTTGGGACGTACAATATTTAAAGTTGTTATCCATAAAGTTTGTTCAATATTGTCAAGTATTTGTTAGGTGCAAGAAAAGATTAAATTTTTGTCATGTGTATGTAAAAGTGTTTGAAATGAGCCTTTTATACCATCAAAATGGTAGGCTCGTTCCTACCATGGCTTACAACTTCTGATCTTTTTGATATATTAATGATCAATCAAAGGAGAAGAGAGAGAAAGAAAGAGATTGTGGGAAACAGGCATTTGTTAAATCAAGACACATGAGCAGATATTTTTAAAACGTTAATTGGTTGTGTATGTTTCTTGTATGGCCCCACCTGGAAACAATGAGCGCTCTCCCACACGTTTTCCTACCGTTTTCTGGGCTATTTATCAATGGAGTATTTTCCTCCGAGACAGGACCCATATCTTATACATTGGAAAGCTATGGAAAAGTAATTTTCTCTGTGAGTGCATATGATATAAACATTGCACAAGCTGCAGACATGTGTGATTTGTGATGGGGCCAAACATGCTCCTCTGGAGGACCCTCCAGGAAGATGGAGGGTGATGCCAACCTCTCACTCAGCATGCAGAAGCAGCGTCGTAACAATCATGTTACCCACAATACCACAGTTGCATCTGTAGAACGTACCTTGCATCGCAACTTGTTTATCACATCGGATGAAGAATGTTTTAAGTTTATGAGCATGTGTACTAATGTCAGTGGTGGATGTAAGATGTTTGTCTTTCTCACGAGAGGAGATTAGTTTTGTCTCTGTGCTATATATGGATTTAGACATGGATTGCTTGAGGTTGACAGTGAGTGAGTGTATGTATTTTCCTGCATTAGAAAAACTACTTAAGTCATATATAACATCTTAGACTAACGCTTAGTCTCTGAATATATAATTTTGATTGTAACAAATAAACCGATTTAAATTGAAAAGGAGCCCAAGGGAGACCAGAGATCCTGAACCTGGGGAAATCTGGACTTGCTTCATTTAGGGCTTGAGCACTCCAGGGAGGGCTAGGCTGTAGGGAAAATAATATGGTTCAGGGACTGTGAGACAGACTAATAACATCTTTGTGGTTGGAAGTTGAGTGCTTCTTGTACATGTGGGAAAGAGAAACCCCCAAAATAACTTATCTTTATTATCTGCCGTAACATATCAACTGACACGAAAGACAAAATAGCAGTAAATCAATGCTCATGATATTAATCACTGGATTGTCTGGTCCAGACTCATTTATTTACAGACCACTGCCATACAGATGGAATATTGCTGAGTGTGGCTTAAAACAACAAACAGTAAACTTTCATGTATAGATCACTGAAAACAGTGACAACAGCAGGTCAAGGATACGCATCTTTTGTCCTACTTGAAGCACCTGCTCACAGACAGAATTTGCATAAGAGACGAAATTTTCTCGTACCCCAAGCACTGTCTGCCTGCCACCTTTGGTAGACAGCTACAATGTTGAGTGATCCCTGTACTTACATGTAAGGTTACAATATGTGTGGTACTTAGACGTAAGATTACAATATGTGTGGTTTGAAAGTTGACATAGACTGGTCATAATTCTTTAACCTATCTCCCAGACTCATGTCAGTTATGGTTTTTAATGCTGGTGAAAAGATAATAGTCGTCTCTCACCTGGTCTCACCCGAGATTGACTGGAGAACTGTAATCAGCAGATAATCAGGGGCTAGAGGTCTGTATTTACTACACAATTACATCAACTGTAAACTGTTGAGAAATGCTGGAAGGAAGAAATTCATTCTGCAACAATTTGAGTCTGTATTAGTCAGGTTGAAGAAAGTTTCAAGATGGGGGTCTCAAGAAGACTATTTATAGTAGACTCAAGTATCAGTGGTTTGTGTAAATGTTAAGACAAGACAAGACAAGGGGCTGCAAGAGTCGTGACTAGTAGAGTAAATTGTTATTGCATCTACATGTCGGGAACACTTGGAAGTATGGACATATGTTCAGGAATATTAATCTGGTGAGGTTTCAGTTGAACAGTAACTTAGTGGGGTAGCCTAATGGTTAAAGCGTTGGCTCGTCATGCCGAAGACCTGGGTTCGAATCCCCACATGGGTACAATGTGTGAAGCCCATTTCTGGTGTCCCCCGCAGTGATGTTGCTGGAATATTGCTAAAAGCGGAGTAAAACCAAACTCAGTCAGTCAGTCAGTCGAAGACCAAACATTCATTCTTTTCTGATTAAGAGAGAGTATATGATGGACTTGCACAACTTTCTAAGATAATAATTATTAATTCATATCAAAAGTTCTAAAAAATTATATTAAGAAATAAACACATTGTCCCTCTAACAGAATGGTGACAATTATTATTTTATGTCATAAGTTCTAAAAATATATTAACAAGAAATAAACACATTGTCCCTTTAACAGACTGGTGTCCACTTTCCTAGAGAATAGAATTAGTATACATCCATGGGCGTAGCATTCTGTACAGCCTAGGGGAAAGGCTAAGTATATGAGTAACTGTTGGTTTATGGTTAGCTGAAGATTTGTGTTCATGAGATTTGATGCTAAGCATGAGCACAGTAGGTGTAGGTGAAAAGGCAGAGTGGTAGCTTGCCATACATATTCTGAGATTTAATTCTCAAAATGGGTATGAGTGAGGTGGGTAATTGGACAAAATAGAATCAGGCACACACACCGAGACTGACAAAGGACAAGGAATGGCACCTTTTCCCCATCCCATGTGGCTGCTCCATCAGTGGTGCCTAGCCCTTGCAAGACAGGAATTCCTTGTTTACCTTCAAGCTTGACATAACTGTCAGATACAGGCGTATATTTTCTCTCTCAAGGTGTCTCCTTTCTGTATTTATTTATTCTCCATCACAACGTTCTTGTTTATTTTTGCAAGTGAAGAGTTAGTTGCAGGATTTTTTCACATTATTGAACTTTTTTCTTAACAGAATGTGTTCACTTCATTGAAAATGTATTCACAAACTTCATTAGATCTGTTTTATTTCAGAAATTTATCGGAGCAAAATATTCGATATATTGGCACTTTTGTTAAGGTTTACTTTTATTTGCATAAAGTATCCTACATATTTATGTTTACAAGAAGGATTGTTGCTTTCCTCATCCTGTTTTTCAGATGATGATATATCATGCATTATCTTGCCAGATAGATAGATGTCGCAGTAACATAACATCACATTGTGGTGTGAGTCCCTGATCTGTTAACATCAGTATCAAAAGAGCCAGAATTTGTCAAGATTAAGACTGACTTACGATGGATGTCGCATTTCCATCACATTGTGTAGCTTGACCCTGATCTGTGCACATCAATGTCAAGAGAGTCCCAATTTGTAAAGAGTAAGACTGACTTACGATGGATGTCGCATTACCGTCATGTTGTGGAAATAGACCCTGATCTGTGCACATCAATGTCAAGAGAGCAGCAATTTGTAAAGTTTAAGACTGACTTACAATGGATGTCGCATTACCATCACTTTGTAGACTTAGACCCTGATCTGTGCACATCAGTGTCAGGAGAGCAGCAATTTGTTAAGTTTAAGACTGACTTACGATGGATGTCACATTACCATCACATTGTAGATTTAGACCCTGATCTGTGCACATCAGTGTCAAGAGAGTCCCAATTTGTAAAGTTTAAGACTGACTTACGTTGGATGTCGCATTACCATCACTTTGTAGACTTAGACCCTGATCTGTGCACATCAATGTCAAGAGAGCAGCAATTTGTAAAGTTTAAGACTGACTTACGATGGATGTCACATTACCATCATATTGTAGAGCTAGATCCCGATCTGTGCACACCAGTATCAAGAGAGCAGCAATTTGTAAAGTTTAAGACTGACTTACGATGGATGTCACATTACCATCATATTGTAGAGTTAGATCCTGATCTGTGCACATCAGTGTCAAGAGAGTCCCAATTTGTAAAGTTTAAGACTGACTTACGATGGATGTCACATTACCATCATGGAGTGACTCCCAAAGCCTGTGCCAGTAGTGATAGAGATACAGGCTCATGGGGTGATGAGACACATCCCTAACTCTGAAGCTACTGACAGTCACTCAGAACACACTATGGAGTAGTGCCCATTAAATATTTAAGCTTCATTTTACTCCTGCATTGTTATCTTGACTGACTATTGACAAGAATGCACGTGTAATCTGCATGCCCTGAAGTGTTACACACCATTGCTCAACTGTCTCATGTTCTGTACCGAATCAAGTTGAGAATATTTTAAGACTTTGTTGGACCGATGTCCAACATTACATTAAGAACTCCACCATCTTCAAATCTAGGAGTGATGGCTGCTTAACATTGTATCACCTTTTGCAGGTACTCCAGATTTATTTGCCAACAAGCCCTCATTTTAAAATCTGATTTATCAAAACTCACCTTTCCTTGTTGTGCCTTACTGAAGTTCAAAGTATAGAGGTATGATATTCATTCTCTGCTCAGTTTGGTTTCAATACTTACTAAGAGTAATAATAATAAGAGGAACACATCAAAGAACATCTTGAAATTGTTAGCTTGAATATGAACACAGCCACATGCTCACTTCAGCTGTTTTAGACATCCGTACCGGTACAATGTGTGAAGCCCATTTCTGGTGTTCCATGTCGTGATATGGCTGGAATATTGCCAAAAGCGAGTAAAACTAAACTCACTCACTCACTTACATATCCACGATCTGGGTGTACATAGTGAATTATGAATTAAGCCTCGGTATTAAGAAATTGTTAGATATCTAGTATCTTTGTCATGGAAAAGGACACTTCATTAGCCTTATACATGCATCTCACTCATTTGGAGATCCAGATACAGAAGTTAATGATAAGCATAGAAACTTAAGTTCATTTCTGCCTCGCGTTCAGTTCATTTCAGCCTCGCAAATCTGATTTGTTCAGTTGATTTCAACCTTGCAAATCTGATGTTCAGTTGATTTCTGCCTTGCAAATCTGATGTTCAGCTGATTTCTGCCTTGCAAATCTGATGTTCAGCTGATTTCTGCCTCGCAAATCTGATGTTCAGTTGATTTCTGCCTTGCAAATCTGATGTTCAGTTGATTTCTGCCTTGTAAATCTGATGTTCAGCTGATTTCTGCCTTGCAAATCTGATGTTCAGTTAATTTCTGCCTTGCAAATCTGATGTTCAGCTGATTTCTGCCTTGCAAATCTGATGTTCAGTTGAATTCTGCCTTGCAAATCTGATGTTCAGTTGAATTCTGCCTTGCAAATCTGATGTTCAGTTGATTTCTGCCTTGCAGATCTGATGTTCAGCTGATTTCTGCCTTGCAAATCTGATGTTCAGTTAATTTCTGCCTTGCAAATCTGATGTTCTGTTCAGCTGATTTCAGTTGATTTCTGCCTTGCAAATCTGATGTTCAGTTAATTTCTGCCTTGCAAATCTGATGTTCAGCTGATTTCTGCCTTGCAAATCTAAACCAAGCATCATTCAGTTGCAGCCTTGAATTGGCTGTGAGGGTATTGGTGTGTTTTTTAATTATTCAAAATTGGACCTTTCAAATTTTGAAATGTCCCCTGAAGTTACTGTGTCAGCTGTGCTTTTCCCTAAGGCCTTGGCTCGTAATGAAGAATCATGGAGGTGACAAGGAACTGGAAGAACCTTAGTTTTTCTGATCTGAAGCAAAAAATGGGTATTTTCAGCCTTTTCCCAGTTACACAAAGAATGTTTAAATTGTGTAATTTAGGATTAACTTTTCAACAAGTTGCTCTTTGAGCGTCTTTTGTTCCCTCTTTCTTTCTCTCCTTTAACAGATGGCAGGCCAATAAAATAGCTACATATCAGTCCATGTAACGATACGATGCACGTTCAAAAACAAAGGTAGCATAACTCACCCGTTTAACTGCTCTTTTCAGCTTGTCTTCTTGATGAGGCTTCACTTTGGCGCAACATAGTGGAACACTTGTATCTCCTTATTTGAAGCTTTATTCAAAATAAAATCACTAATTGGTACTCACCACGAAGTTGCTCCTTCTTTGTCTTGTATCCTGAAGCGGGAAAAGGTGTCGCCACCCTCTGGCCATGTGCTCCACTCTCCTTCTTCTTCTTCCCAGTGAGCAGGATGTGAGAGCCTTTGTGTCTCCTTACACACATATCCTTTGATAATCTCTTAGTTTTACCTCTCATAGGTTACTATAGAGGTATAGCTAGTATCCTTTACTATTTGTATTGATTAATTATCGATTTCTACCGTTTATTCACGTGTATTCGTGATTGTTCAGCTAGCTTTACGCTCATGAAAATCTGTACGATTTGTAGATTACGCTTTTCTCTGCCTCCCATCCACATGTAATATGCCCTAGTTGTTCTACTGCAGGCAAGCGACCACGCTGCAGTTACTGCATTAATTTATCTCATTCTGCATTTAATAAATATCATCTTTGCGCTCTTAAGACGTGCTGCAGATAGATCACGCAAACAAGGGCAAAACATGGCAGAGAGTCCAGATATTCCTTCCAGTCAGCTGCTAGCGATCGACCTCTCCCGCCTGGTGTTCTGCTAGAGACCCCTGCGGCAGAGGAACGTGGACGCAGTCCGTTACCTCAAGAAACGACCGCCTCCCCAGACATCCCGGCCATTGCAGACTAAGTCTAAGAGGGCCTCATCGCCGCCTCAACGCAGATTGAGGACACTCCAGGGCAGCGCAGACTTCCAAAGGAAATTCTACGAAGACAGCAAGAACTTTCTCAGCCGAGATCGTTCCAGCAGCAGAGTTGGGCCTCTACGATGATCAGCCGATAATCATCCCCGACTTACGGCAGAAGAAGCGACCGGTGTCAGCGACTGTGACTTCTGCAGAGATCTCCATGCAGCCTGATGCCTCTACACCGACGCCAGACGCCATTGATGTGAACCCCATCGCAGAAAAGACGCCGACGACTTCGCTACAGATCATCCCAGAAGACATGATGCGCAGATTATGAACATCATGGAGGACCACTACAAACCGCGCAAGCAGGGTCCGAAGCCTTTCAGGCTCCAACGTGACAGCACCCCAGAGGCACCCCCGCCAACGAGCAGCCAAGACGATGTCACCTTCGCTGGGGAAGTCCCGCACCACCTTGACGAAGGACCTAGATGTACAGCCTTCGCGAAGGCCTTCGCGAAGGCGGGAGAGATCATCACCATCTTCGATTTCATCTCTAGATATGGACTCAGACCATCAGACATCACGGAAGCCTTCGCTAAGGTCATATCATCGATCCCCGACCGACGCAATGAAGCTTCGCTGAAGGCATTCGCGAAAGACATATGATTCCAGATCTTCATCGCCTAGAAGAACATCGAGGGACTGCCGAAGAGCTTCGCTAAGCTATCAACATTCACCTCACAAGTCTCCTCCGAAGATCATCCCATAGACGCATCTCCACTGCTCATCACCAGGTCGATCACCCATCAGATCTCCACATAGAGCGCGACAAGTCAACTAGATCGCCACAAACCTCATCAGATATTCAGATAGCTACACGCAGTCCCGGCGAGCATCTACAATTTATTAATGATGATGGTTTTGAGGATGATGGAGGAATCATATTTTCTGATGCAGAGATACGGTATTGGATGGTCAATAACCTAGATCTCACATCACCATCTAAAAGTGGCAATACAGCTCAGACGATTTGATGAAGGAAGATGATCCAGATGCAATCACTTCTACCCCCGATCGAATCTCGATTATGCAGTGCAGTGCCACAGAATCTAGATGCAGCTTTCCAGAAAGCTACGAAAGTTCAGATACCACATCTACCCAACTTTCAAGCCAAGAAGTTCTCCACGATAACATGGACTCCTTCTACAAGGCCCAGGACATCGATGAGAACTATAAGATCATCAGCTTATGTAAAGAACAAGATTTACAAGATGGATGATCGCAAGTTGGCTCATATAGAAACCATGACGAGACGTGATGTTCTTTGGGTTAAATAGATCTAGGACGCATCAATGAGACTCTTATTACTAGATTCCGGATTCCACGACGGAAGATGATAGAATGATTTATTCTGCCTTACTTATGCAAAAGAAAGATCAGCAGTTTTAAACGGATCATCTTACATCTGTTTCAGCAGCACTGACCTTAGCTCGCCGCCAAGGCCTCCTCGCCTCCTGTAATTGGGGAGAACTTTACAGCCCCACTTTATACAGCCCCGTGGTCGACAACATCCATCTTTGACGGAGAAATCGACAAGGTCGCCAAGGAAGTCTCTAAGGATTCCAGGGAAGTCCTTATGATTAGATCGATGGACACACTAGCCAGCCATTCGCCAGACTTCACAAAGATACTCAGGCAGATCTAAGTTCACGGGCCTACAAAGAGCAAGAGACAGGAAGATAGCCAGCTCTAGAGGTAAGATTCTTTCGTCGCCCATATGGCAACTATAGAGGAGGATCAGGAAGAGGCAGGACACCCAGAGGTTCCCGCAATTATAGACGCTGAAACACAGGTTCGAACGACTGGAGTCTTCCACCCCAGCCGCTCCAGTACAACCAGCTCAAGTGGGTGGACGCCTCCAACTACACTGGGAAAACTGGGAATACTGCAAGATCCTTACGCCTCCAACATTATTCAACACGGATTTCAGATCCCTCTACAGGACAAGCCTCGCTGACAATCAAACCCCAAGTTCGATTTACAAGCGCAACAACTACCAAAGATAAAAGAGGCTGTCTCATCACTCCTATCCAAACAGGCCATAGAAGTAATAGATCAAGCAAACGTCCGAATCCAGGTTTCTACTCCCCAGTTTTCCTAGTTCCCAAGAAAAACTCCACGGAGAAAATACAGACTCATCTACAACATGAGCTTTTTCAACAAGAACTATCTACGCAAACCACGAAGTTTCGCATGATACATTTAC
Source organism: Haliotis rubra (assembly GCF_003918875.1). Classification (NCBI taxonomy): domain Eukaryota; kingdom Metazoa; phylum Mollusca; class Gastropoda; order Lepetellida; family Haliotidae; genus Haliotis; species Haliotis rubra. The sequence continues at coordinate 268,444 of NW_025767306.1, read as the reverse complement.
CTCAGTTACGCCAGATGATTCGGTCCTATGGACTACATGGGCAGCATAGATCTACAGGATGCCTACTTGCACATCCCCATTCATCCCGATTCCAGGAAATACCTACGATTTACTCTAGAAGGGCTACATTACCAGTGGAAAGTAATCCCATTCGAATATCATCAGCCCCTGGCTATTCACGGGATAACGAAACCGATTATCAAATTTCTACATCGCTCAAGGGCTACGCAGTGCGTTTTACCTCGACGACGGGATACAAGTAGATCAAGATCCACTGCGTCTCAAACTACAGTTAAATTACATCATAAAGCTACTAACACAACTAGGTTGGTTAGTAAACTTACGCAAGTCGGACCTAGTACCATCGCAAGACCTACAGTTCCTAGGTATTCGATTCATCACAAATCGCAACCGTGATTATGGTACCAGAAGACCGTTGGCTCAAGATACAACAGACCATTCCACCAGCTCTACTCTCTCCGCTACCACTGCGACAATGGCAGAGCCTACTAGGTCTTCTCACATCAGCCCAAGACATGACTGTCACAGGCAGATTACAGTTACGTCCCCTACAGGTCCTCATCAACGACATCTCAACGATGTACAACCATTCAGTCTACCGAAACATCTCAGACCACATCTACTATGGTGGACCAAGAAATCGAATGTCTGCGAAGGGATTTGTTTAACAGAGCAGGAATTCAAAACCCATCTGTATGTAGATCGTACTCCAAGGTTGGGGAGCTCATCTCACCAACCACACGATATCAGGGTTATGGAATCAGCAAGAATGCAAACTCCATATAAACAGTCTAGAAATGAAAGCTGTAATCAACGCCATTCTACATTGGAGCACATTTCTACAAAATGCAGCGCCTAATGATCCATACAGACAATTCGACAGTGGCGTTCTACACATAAACAAGCAAGGCTCAACGAGATCGATGAACCTTTTGAACCTAAGCTTTCAACTGTTCGATTTAATACAAGATCTAAATCTACATGTCAAAGCAGTGCACATTCCCTCGAGCCAGAAATATACTAGCAGACGCTCTCTCGGCCTCATCTACCATCACCGACAGAGTGGATGATCAACCGGAAATTTTTGCACAGATAATCAAGCAATTAGAGCCGCTAATAGACCTATTAAGCGCAGCGATTCAACAATCAGCTACCGACATTCGTGTCACCAGTCCCAGACCCCCAAGCTTGGGCAACGGACGCTCTAAGTCTATCATGGAAGGCCTCAATGCGTATCGCGTTTCCGCCGCCAGCAATAATACCTCAAGTATTACAGGAAATCAGACAAACACAGAGCCTACAACTCACTTTGGTCGCGCTTCTACTGGCCGGCCAGAACGTGGTTTCCCATACTAATTCAAGAAATCGGTCAACCAACACTGGAGCTACCCAAGCGGCGCAAAACCTGTTAATTCATCCTCACACCAAACAAGTGCACGGAAACCCAGCAATGTTCCAACTACACGTATGGACTGTATACAAATGTGTTTAAACAAGAGAGGATATTCTGCCAGGGCGGCAAAAGCAGTCACGCTTGCCTTTACGTTATTCAACTCGTAACTTTGTACGACGACAAGTGGCACAGTTTCAAAAATTATGCAACAAAGAAAGGGTTTACAGCAAGAGAGGCTTCACAACCTCAAGTGGCAGACTATTTGTGTTACCTACGCCAAAACAAACATTTAAAAGGTTCAACGATATCAACATATCTTGCGGCTTTAGCTCTGTAATCACCATGAGAACGGTGTCAAATTGACAAGATCTCCAGAGTTACTGGCCTTACTACGAGCTTTCCGATTGGAGGACCAAAAGCGGAAGTTCCACGCCCCAGCTTGGGATCTGAATGTAGTGTTACAACACCTCACGAGTGAGGTCTATGAACCCTTGGAATCGACAAACTTTGAATTTCTCTCACAGAAAACATTGTTTCTGCTATCGCTAGCCACAGCAGCAAGAATGTCTGAAATTCACGCTCTGGATTACGAGGATACAGTTTGATGACAATCATAACACAGCGCACTTCGGATTAAGATGGGATTTCATTGCAAAGAATCAACTGCCAGGTCAACCAGACAGATTATTCCACATCCCGGCGCTTATCCTCTATTCTCGGATCACAAGATACACAAGACCTATCACTGTGTCCGTAAGAGCCCTCAAAGTTTATTTACGACGATCCAAAACAAGGAGAAGATTTCTCAAACGCTTATTCATCCCATTATCGCCTACTTAATCAAACAGAAGTGTCAATGGACCACAATATCTATTTGGATAAGGACTGTCATTCTCCGTGCCTACAAGGCAGCAGGCTTGGACCCACCAACAGCATCAAATCCACATGAGATCAGGGCACTGGCCTCTACCCTCGCCCTACACGGTAACTGTTCCTTGAACACGATTATGGAAGGATGCTATTGGAAATCTAACATGGTATTTGTTAATCACTACCTAAGAGACATCACTACAGAAGATGTCTCTGGCATTCACCATTTCGGACCACTGGTCCTCGCTCAGCAACTGACAGTCCCTCAGAAGCGTTAAAATATTAGCCTCACAAGATTAATATGTATTTTATACATACTCATCTAGCTTATAACTCTAAGGAGTTTTAGGGCTATGTATATATGTTCAGCTTAAGTATTCTACCTTAAGCATATACTTGGATATAGTCAATTTCAGTGCCTCTATCAGAGTCACCTATATATATATATATATATAATATATGTATTGTTCAATATATTCATAATGTAATTCCCCTTTAATGGCTTTATATAACCTATGGTTTTCTTTATACAGGATACATCCTAAATCTAAGACTTCATGAAGTTCCGTGGGGGATATTACAGTATATCTATACAAAATCACTAATTATAAATCCAAAGTATTCTGTTACCCACCTCCGTTCCGTTAGGATGCTACAAGCAAAAGAGCATGAGTCAGGATAAGGAAAAATATGTAATTTTTAGAGTAAAATTGATATTTTATACTTATCCTGACTCATGAGGTTAACCCCTCCCATCCTCCCACATAACACTTTGGATTTCCCTGTAAATTCAAGTGTTGGGCTCAAAAATCAGGAGAGAGTGGAGCACATGGCCAGAGGGTGGCGACACCTTTTCCCGCCAGGGGAGACAAAGGGGAGCAACTCGTGGTGAGTACCAATTAGTGATTTTATTTTGAAGGGAGCTTCAAATAAGGAGATACAAGTGTTCCACTATGTTCGCAAGAAGAAGAAGACAAGCAAAAGAGCATGAGTCAGGATAAGTATAAAATATCAATTTTACTCTAAAAATTACATGTTTGCATCTCACCCTTGGGTCGAACAGTATCAAAGAAAATTAATTTGTGTTGGAAGAGAAGTAAAGTCTCGTTTTAATCAGTGTTTAGCATGTTTATTGCTTTGTTTGTTTCGAAGACCATAAAAGTTTTGTCTTAGGAATTCAGTTTTATTAAAGAGTTTTTTTTCAGTTATGAGTTTTACAGCATGAAATAGGGATATTAACCAACATGAGCTTGTGCAATTGTTTGTTTTTGTTAGTTTGTTGTTTACTAGCGCACTCAGCAATATTCATGTTGTCAGACTGTAAATGATCAAGTCTGAACAGGACCATCCAGTGATTGGCATCATGTGCTCCATCTGCTCAACTGGCATACAAAGTCATGGGTCAGCCATCTGACTCCATCATGCCTTCAGTCACTATTTACTACAAGCATGGGTAGCTGAAGATAATTGTAAGCTGGATCTTCACAGGTAGCCACCTGGGTGCTGGCGACACCTTCACGAATCATGCATCTTTATAGATTCATCCACAGACTCAATCCTGCATCTACTTTGTCCATAGATATGCCATTGTTACCGAGATGCTCTTAGTGCTGAAACAGTATATCAAGGTTTTCAATATACCGCAGTAATTATTCTCGGTTTGATTTACGGTTCAGAATGTGCTGATTTCTGTTCGGTCTGTAAACAGCATGATATATAGCTAAATAATGCAACAAGGTTTCTAATTGGGTCAATATTTTGTATTGTCTTATATTCCAAGACATTGAAACGTACTTGATGACTTAATCTATTATATTTTAAGTCAAGGAATGAATAAATTATCTTTATTTATTTCAGTTCCAAAGAATAAACCTTGTTTTCTTAAAACTTGTGTTTTTCTTTTAACCTCTAATCGCTTTGTGTATTGAATCCAAATACACTGAACCGAAGGGTCAATACCATGATAAGTATCGTATCGAACCAGGAGTGTATCATTTCAGCCCTAGGTGCTCTACTTCTGGACCATACACTCGTGAAGGTCCAGGTTAGAATGAGCCTTCAGTAACCCATGCTTGTCGTAAGAGGCGACTAACGGGATCGGGTGGTCAGGCTCGCTGACTTGGTTGACACATGTCATCGGTTCCCAATTGCGCAGATCGATGCTCATGCTGTTGATCACTGGATTGTCTGGTCCAGACTCGATTATTTACAGACCGCCGCCATAAAGCTGGAATATTGCTGAGTGCGGCGTAAAACTAAACTCACTCACTCACTCTGGACCATACCATGTCATTTCAGTGACAGATCATGCAGTCAACAAACTGATGGCAGGGATACAATGTGTGGCAATTGATGTACATGTAAAACATCAGTGCAGTGGGATATCATTTTGACTTTCCTCAGAAATAAATTCCATTTTGTGTCAAGGGCTACAATCATCATTGACTGTGTGTGACATTGACTGGTGTACTGCAGTTATCATTACAATGAAGTCACAATACAGGCAGAATTCTTCACTAAAGCAACAAAACTGTGCAATGGTTCATAGCATTGCATATGTCAGTTAAAAACCACATTTAATCACTCTTATCCTGTGGAATGCTTAATCACATTTCTCACGACCTATTCACAAACTTCTAACACTGTTATAAAGTAAGGACCTCAAACTGATTTATCATTTTTAAAAGATTTACCAGCTTACGATGTTCAAAGCTAAGCTCCAGGATAAGGCTTGATCTTAATACTATCCCAGTGATATAAAGAGATTGCTTCATTAGACGGATGGAGCCAATGATAGCAATTTGTATGGATACAAAACTGAATGAAAGTAGCTTACTTCAGACGGATGGAGAGTGCAATTGGTCAGGCTTGATTCAAATGGGACTGGTATCCTGACAAAGATTGTAATCTGCAGCGCTGTATTTAAGTGTATCTGAGATAGTTTCAAGATACAATTAATCCTCCAATCCGCAATTAGACCAAGGAGACTGAGGTCTGTTATTATGATATTGTGGCAGATGAAGCCATGATTGATGACGCTAACCAGCGCAGATCGGCAGTGATCTGGCTGAAGATGAACACTACTTCATCACATATTACCAGCCCATTATTGGCTATTTAACATCTTCGGTTTCAATTACACCACTTTCTTCTCTATGTGGATTGTTCCTGAAATATTAATCATAAATGATTCAATGGCTGCTTCATTGATCAGGCCTGGCTGTGAGAAGGCTTCCTCTACCTGTCAGTCTTAATAACAGTCACACACACACTGCTTTACTAACATGGTAGAGAGACCAACCAAATGAAGACTCAAATTACTAATAAAGCCAGGACTTGACAGAAACAGTTTTACAGAGCAACACTTTCTGCTGATTTTCCAGGTCCATTTTAGCTTCTTTGCATCTGATTTGCCCAAACTATTAAGACTTTTGAACTTAACAGGTATCCAAAATGGACAACACCATTAAAGTTTAGTTGATGTCCCAGTGAATCTGTCGAGCATCATTTTGCTTCCAATATTTTTCCAGGTTGTGGGGTGGTGGGGTAGCCTAGAGTTAAAGCGTTTGCCCGTCACTCCGAAGACCCGGGTTGGATTCCCTACATGGGTACAATGTGTGAAGCCCATTTCTGGTGTCCCCCATCGTGATATTACTGGAATATTGCTAAAAGCGTAAAACTAAACTCACTCAATTTTCCAGGCTGTAATTGTTGTTTCTGAAGGAGGTAAAAAGCCCACATATGATGTAGAAATAAGAAATGACACAGACACTCATGCTTGTAATGTTTCTGTAATGATACCTGCTTCGTGGAATTGGTGCTTAGGAAAATGTTCAACTATTCCCAGTATTCAACCTTTATGATTGGTTTCTTTGAAACTCAAGTGGATAACACAGGAACGTGGGTTTGTTCTTCATAGGAATATTTCACTGAAGGTATGTCAGCACCAGGTATCTGTCTTCCATCACTTTGGTAAACTAATAGACCTGTGATTGATATGTTGTACAAATTCTAGTATTTCTTGAAGCTTGTTGAAGTACAAGACCAAGGGGCAACTCCTTTGCTGTTTGTTTGAAATAATGTACTGATGTTTGCCTACTTTGAAGTTGTATGTATTTCATCTGTAAGCTCTCCATCGATATAGTCCTGCCGCCATCTCAATGTGGTTTCGTCGACAGGTTTTAATCTACAAAATGTTTTCACTTTTTATTGTATAAATTGTTTTTGTCACAATATGGCTGAGATATTGCCGATGTGACGTTAATTATTAACTCACTCACTCAATGTGGTTAGTGGCAGAAATAGGGGGGAGGGAGAGTCTTCATCACATCGGTTAAGGCATCACAGAAGCATATCGCATTCATGTGTGAACCATGTGAAAAAATCACCACCATTTGCACTGGTGAAAAACTAGAGAGATTCTTAAAGAAGGGACAGGAAAACGAAACAAGGTGTTGAAAAGTCATACCCATCTGCACTCAAGATTTTGTTTTCTGATCCGGTTGTTTTTGTGGTGAACATGAATGAAACCATTTATTTTGGACCTTCACAAGAATAAAATTGTTGTAGACAACTTTTGAAGAAATGCATTGATGAATGTTTGAGTCTTTCATTGATGGGTGTGAGTAGGGATAATCAGTGAGCTGCTGACAGCTCGTGGAGGTTTGAGAATGCATGCAGCTCGGTGAGAAGGAATACAGCTCTCTTGTTTGAACAAACACTGGTTTTTCAAGCCTGTGGAGTCAGAGATAGACCTAGCTAGGAGGCAGGTGAGAGTATACACCTGTGAAAGAGCAGATAGGATTTCTCATGTGCTCATCAAACCAGCAACATTGAATAATACTGACTGATTTTCCATTGGCGTTATTTTATGTTCGCTCTGAAATATGTAACATGACTGATTAACACAGCATAGCTTGGATGGATAGGACTTACTTTTCTAGAGATCGGCAATATCAACTGTATAACAATCTAGAATGTTCTATAGTGCATATTCCCAGGTCATTTGAATCCACTACAGTGCTATCACCATTCATGAAAACAACCAGGGGCCTGTTCCACAAAGCAATGGTAGCTCTAAGATGATCATAACTCCCATGCTTTAACATGGACTTACGGCAGTCGTAGCGCTAAGATGATCATAACTCCCATACTTTAACATAGACTTACGGCAGTCGTAGCTCTAAGATGATCTTAACTCCCATACTTTAACATGGACTTACGGCAGTCGTAGCTCTAAGATGATCTTAACTCCCATACTTTTACATAGACTTACGGCAGTCGTAGCTCTAAGATGATCATAACTCTCCATACTTTTACATAGACTTACGACAGTCGTAGTGCTAAGATGATCATAACTCCCATACTTTTACATAGACTTCGACGATGATCACAGTCCCCATAACATAGCTACGACAGATGATCATAACTCCCATACTTTTACATAGACTTACGGCAGTCGTAGCGCTAAGATGATCATAACTCCCATACTTTAACATAGACTTACGACAGTCGTAGCGCTAAGGTGATCGTAACTCCCATACTTTAACATAGACTTACGACAGTCGTAGCGCTAAGGTGATCGTGAACTCCCATACTTTTAACATAGGCTTACGACAGTCGTGGCTTAAGGTGATCGTGGACTCCCATACTTTAACATAGACTTACGACAGTCGTGAGCTTAAAATGATCGCGGACTTCATACTTTTAACATAGACTTCACGACAGTCATAGCTTAAGGTGATCGTAACTCCCATACTTTAACATAGACTTACGACAGTCATAAGGTGATCATAACTCTCATACTTTAACATGGACTTTAAGAAATGGGCCCCAGGATGTGAGTATAAATGTACAAGTAACTTCCTGACAGCCATTATCACTTTAATGCCTTTGTTTTAGATGGTTACATTCATATTCTGAATATATAAATAATGTACATATTTTCCATGTATATTTTTTTCATCCATCCTTCTAGATTTGTCGTTCCTTCATTGATCCATTTTAGCAAGTGTCCTTATGATCTCGACAGAGAGGCCTATAGATTGAAAAAAGGGAGAAAAGGTGTAGAGTAGTGTTAAAACGTTTTATTGATTATATTGGGAGTATGCCTAGATTTGTCCCGAGAGGTTTAAAAAAACTACCAGACTGAAAAGAACAATTCCCAGACAAGGAGCAAAGAATTTCCTGTCCAAAATGTCTTTATACATATTTCAGCCATACACTATTTCAACAAAGGTCTTGGGTAACAAAAAAGGAGCTTTTAAAGAGTTGCAGCTGAACTTTGGAAGGAATACTCCCGGTTCCTTTTGGGTATTACAACCACATGTTTCTGCATGTACGGCTCGCGGAAGTCATATGATGCCATGTTTTTGTGCAAATGAAGACGGTATATTTGACATTTGTGAATAAAGTGTAGTGGAACAGGTGAAAGGCGTATGTTTTGGTTGGAGACTGAAGGAGGCTGATGGAATTTGCCTCCATTAGGACAATCTCCCTTGAATAGTCTGTGCGCAAGATGCTAGTGTTGGGTTTGTTTTCTTAGGAAATGTGAGGTATTGGTGTTGGACAGAGTCCATGAGACCAGTCTCTGGTGTCAAATCACTCATATCATCCACAGGGAATACAAACCGTTATACACCCTGTTGGGAGGTCATGCGTGCATGCATAGTGACGCAAGGAGGCATATCTTGTGGCAGACATGCAACAGGCATGGTTTAAATCATATCTGTGACCATTGACATTGGAAGCCATTTCAACCATCATTTTGAACGTACAAAATAATCTTCCTTTCTGATCTTTCAACACAGACATATATAGAGTATATCAATTTGTCATAAATCATTGTACATATCACATGAGTACAAAGTTCATTTCAGGTGTCCCCTACGGTATTGAGTAAGTATGGTTTTATGCCGCTTTTAGCAATATTACAGTCAGGGACTCCAGAAATGGGTTCACAATTTTGTACCCATGATGGGAATTGAACCCAGTTTTTCAGTGTCAAGAGCGAATACATTAACTACTAGTCTACCCAACCGCACTGCAGTAGTTTCCTGTGACTTCAGCCAGCTCCATTGGTATGACAATTGGATGTCAATGAGAAGGCACATCAGATCGACATTGCTTGGTGGCTTTGGACAGTTTAATATTATTGTACTCGGTCAATATTCAGTGATGCTGATCAAGTTGATTGCTCAACCAATGGTTTGTATGGTCCAGGCTGGGTTACTTTCAGGCTGTTGTGATATACATAGATAGTGCCTGCCTCAAGTGCAGTATGAACATTTAGTCCATACCACCACAGAATTAGGCTGGAGGGGTGTGTTAGCAAGCTGGACCCATGTGGACCTTAATGGTGTGACAGTCTGAACTGGGAATTGAGGCTTGCCAACTACCCTTTTGAATCCTATGGGCCAACCTCAACATGTTGTGGGTCGGAGGTCATTGTGAAGAATAATAGCCTGCCAAACCTATGGCCATAATGCACCCAAGTTAAATATTGGTTGTGCGAGAAGCCTGCCACTTGATTGGTCCCTGCAGGCCGTCTTGAAGAAATGTCTTATAATTCTTGATTCATACACTGGGCTGGGATATTTCTGTTTAAGACTGTTTGCTTCTGTTGGGCTTTGAGAATGTAATGACGGAAGGCTAGTTTGTGTTGTGTTCCTTGTCAATAATGGTTTAAATACAACTATGTAGTAAATTATTGTAGAAATATGTGATGTAATATGTGCTAAAGAAGATGTCATGTGATCAAATCAATATATATAGCAATGAAACAAATAGTCATTATCCAGCAGAACTGTCACATTTCAAGGTGGCAAATCACTCACCTCAAACAGGCTTTTCTGTCAGCAGTGAATAGATTTCAGGCTTCTAAATGTTTTTGCAAATATGTCTGATGGAATTTTCATTGATGGATGTTCAGTCTTTGTTCAAATGCACTTTAATAACTGCAGCAAACAACTGACAGGATGCAATTCCAGTTGCCAATGGTAACTGTGTCCCTAGCAATGGTTGCTCTGCCCCACAGGCAGACCTTCAGGTCAGGTGAGAGTGGAAGTGGTTGACAGGCAACAATGTGCGCCCCAGGAGCTCATGTTAATTTGTTACTTTATCATTATGGGAAACATTTATTCCAAGCATGATTTCTTCTCACAGGGGACACTTAATTATTCAGAGAAAATAATTAGCACAAAAAAGTGGGTGTGGTCAGGAATGACTTTCCACAAAGCGATTCTTGGATATAGATTGTAGTATAGACATATTGTAAAGTTTAGATAGTGGAAACAAGACATTTTAAACTGATAGGTAATATTAAGAATATGGTGAGTTTAGTTTTTAACACCGCACTCAGCAATATTCCAGCTATATGATGGCAGTCTGTAAATAATCGAATCTGGACCAGACAATCCAGTGATCAACAGCATGAGCATCTATCTATGCAATTGGGATAAGAAGATGTGTGGACCAAGTCAGCGAGCCTGACCACCTGATCACCTTCGTCGCCTCTTTCGACCTGCATGGGTTGTTGAAGACAAATTCAAACCCGGATCTTTATGGGTCTATTTATGGGTTGTAGTGGATAGGTTTGGTGTGATGAAGTTTTAGGAGAGTGATTAAATCATGCTTCAATAATTTTCATTAAATGACCACTTTGGGAGGGGGCCGGGAGATGATTTGAGGTGGGTATGAGAAAGAGATGGTTAAAGCAAGACAATCCAGTTGTGTAACAGGAGGACTAAAAACATGGAATCTTGGTCGTTTCTGTGTTGATTATCAATCATTGCATTTGATTTGTCCAGGCTTACTGTCCTATCATATATTCTTCTTCATCAGTAAGTGATAAGTAAGATAACACTGAAGTAAAAACTTGATGGGATTTAGCTTAATGGCTAACTGCTTCAGTTGGCTTTTCTGCTGATAATAATAATGGACCACAGAGAAATGATCATATATCGATGTACTACTATCAGTGGGTGGACAAGGGGTCTAAGGACTTCCATCTGCTCTGCTGAATTAATATAGAAGATTCTCACCAGTTTTGTCCTTAGCTTGTCAACACTTTACCTGCATTTGTTTTGTTTTTTAGGTGAAAGCAGTGAACGTGATCCCTTTTTTCATAGATTATATGTGATTATATACAGTGAAATAACCAATGTATTGTTCAAAGGGGCAAAAAACACTGATTCACTCTTTTTACGTGAATATTCATCATTATCTACTGAGCCATGTCATACATGAAGCTATAATGAAATGGCTGAGAAATGCAAGCTCATCTTTGAGGCACGGGGTAGGGGAATGCTTCCAGTCCTTCAGCACTGTTTCCTCAAAATGAACCCGAACTGTAACAAAGAAAATTCTGGGATAATTAATTTTCTTTGTGATTTTTTTCACAGACAGAAAATTATTGTGTCTGGTTATAGTACAAATTAGCCATGGCGTCCCCAGGATGCCTTAACGAAAAAGCTAGAAAACCGATTGTTATATTTTGTCTTATACAAGGACGACAGGCTAATGATTTCTTGCTGGTGTAGTGCTGAGTGTCAAAATCCTGACAGCATTTAATTAACCTTTCAGATTAACTTCTAACCCTCCAAGGTTCGTTTTGAATTCAATTTCCCTCAGAGGATAAATTTCATATGCAGATTACCCATAATTCCCTCCTCTGGTGATCTCTTTAAATAAATTTGACTAGATTTTAAAATTCAGCCATATTTTCAATTGTCTTGCAGAGGTAGTCATGAAAATAAAGAACAATTAAATCGGCAGACATGTGATTAGAATGTATGAGCAAGAGGAGTATTTTCACTGTGCTTTTGGGTGAAAAGAATGAAGACGTTTTCTTATAATTGAAAGAAATTTGCTATTTCTAACAGAGTTTTATCTCTGGGGAGTGTGCCTTTGATGTTGTGGATCAATTTGGCTCTGATTTTGTGATATTTAGTGATAGAAGACACAGATTGTGCTTGTAGTAAAGGCAATTGCTCCTCATGAATGATAAGACTAAAAGACTCTTTCCCTGTCTCAGTCCTGTAATAGTATTTGAAATTTTCTTTTCATCCATATCTATTTCCTTTTTTTTTTTTGGTGGGAAGGTGGGGGATTGGACAGCAAATTTTCCTTGATTTGCTGATTAATTATAAAGTTAACTATTTTTTTGGAACTTAGGAACTACATAAATGTTCTTTTCCTACTCTACTCATTTGTGTCTTTGAAATATGTATCAAATTAAGAGATCAAAAGTGACTCGGAATTGAAACATTGATTTTGGCGTTGAGTATGGCCCCGAGCATGTTATGGATTCTAATGAATCCGTGTGAAATTCTTTTTTAAGTATGATGCTTCTGACTTAGAGTGTCATTCCAGAGTGCAATGTCAAAACAGAAATGTTTGATCATGATGTTTGTGTTCATACAGAATTATTATTATTTTATATTGCTTTTACTATTTAGCAGGCAGGAGACTTAAAGATACATTCACATTGTCAAGTTTTCTAGTATGAAGTTTAGGACTATTCTGTAATTGTCCAATATTTATAGGATACATCAAAGTCACCCCTTTTATTGACTGCAGCTTTCACATTGCATGAATGGATTAATCTGGACCAATATCAGTTCTTTTTGACTGAGAATCAGTGTTGAATAAATTATTTGTTTCTATAGTGAACCTAATTGCTGTGTTTGACAGAGGCAGTTTGAATTTTTGCATGGCATTGATGTTCAGATTGACACTTGCCTGGTGAGATGTCAGTGATTTATTGTCTTTTATCATTGTGGTAAAGGCATGGGAGCAAGGAAGATGTTTCCGTTTGATAGGAATCACAGCAGTAAGTCTCATGCAACATATTAACAGCTGAACGATTTTGTTTCCAAACTGTACACAGTAACATGAAGTGGCTGTGTGGGCCAGGGCCTAGATTTTCGAAGCTCTCTTAGTGCTAAGATAGCCGTAAATTAATGTTAATGAATGGCACTTTTCTTGCGATTGTCTTAGCCCCCGCAGAGCTTGGAATATTGCTAAAAGCGGCTAAAACCAAACTCAGTAGGCCCTGGTTATGTTTTTTTGCTGGAGTTCAGTGTCTGTTTTGACATCTTGGAGAGTTGGAGAAAGAGTAGACTAACGTTTAGTCTCTGAAATGAACATATTTTACAGAAAGAAAACAGTTCCTAAATTATGATCCTAAAATATAATGAAAAGGAACCCAGAGACTTTCTTCATTTTCAGAAACTGAACAAGGATCTAAACTTGCCACATATTCTAGACTTGCCATGAGCTTTCTCGGATAGATTTGTTTAAGGGTCTGGAGTAGACTAACGCTTTAGTCTCTGAATATGTATAGTTTTGATAGCAACAAACAAACAAACACATATACATTGAAAAGGAGCCCCAGGGAGACCAGAGATTCAGAACCTGAACTTTTGGAAATCTAGACTTGCTTCATTTAGGGCTTTAGCATTGCAGGTAGGGCTTGGCAGTAGGGAAAATAATGTGGGACTGTAAGACACACTAATAACATCTTTGTGTAGTAGGAAGTTGAGTCTTTCATGTACATGTTGAAAAAGAAATGCCGAAAATAACCTATCTCTATTATCTGCCGTAACGTATCAGATGACACAAACCGCGAAATAGCAGTAGATCGATGCTCATGATATTGATCATTGGATTGTCTGGTCCAGACTTGTTAATTTACAGATCACTGCCATGTAGTTGAATGTTGCTGAGTGTGGCTTAAAACAACAAACAAACAGTAAACTTTCATGTATAGATCACTGAAAACAGTGATGACAGCAGGTAAAGGGTACGCATCTTTTGTCCTACTCGAAGAACCTGCTCACTTAGAGAATTTGCATAAGAGACGATATTTTGCAGCTATCTCATACCCCAAGCACTATCTGTAGGGAGGGCCTGGCAGTAGGGAAAATAATGTGGTTCAGGGACTGTGAGACAGACTACAATGCGGGAGGGCAAGGCTGTAGGGCAGGGACTGTGAGACAGGCTACAATGCGGGAGGGCAAGGCAGTAGGGAAAATAATGTGGTTCAGGGACTGTGAGATAGACTACATTGCAGGGAGGGCAAGGCAGTAGGGGAAATAATGTGGTTCAGGGACTGTGAGACAGACTACATTGCAGGGAGGGCTAGGCAGTAGGGAAAATAATGTAGTTCAGGGACTGTGAGACAAACTAAGTCTGGAGGACAGACAAGAGGAAAAGATGCTCCTCCAGAATTCTTGATTGTGTAGGTACTATAGCCAAGGCATATGGGTTAAAATTGTCTTGACACAGTAAAGGTCCCAATTTCCGAATCGGCTTGTATTTTGGATGCCAACATGAATACTTCCATAGACACATGTATCCATGCAAAATATATACTGAAGATATCCTTTAAAAGATTCAGTTGGCACATCAGACACTCCTTACTTAATATTTAGTGAAAAAATGATGTTTGTTATTTTATTCTTTTACCCAGTAAAATTCCACTGTTTGGCCTTAATATTCTTAACAAATGCATGATTTGAGTATACGATTACAAATTATTCACACTGATATTATGCTTCAGTTGTTAAAAATATAGTTACATCAGTGTGCTCATACATGTTTCTAAATGCATGCTCATGCACTACCAATTTGAATAAGAACATAAAAAATACATATTTCAGCTTACACAGGTATGTAGATGATTTACACAAGTCTCTAGGGTCAAAATTAACAGTTTTAAGGATAATTTCTAAAAATTAAAAACTAAGAGACTGGGGTCTTTAGTACTGTCCGCTCATCTAAACTTTCCTGTTCGAAGGATGGAATTTCTATACATCCATGGGCTTAGCATTCAGTACAGCCTTGGAGTATATTAGAGCATGGAGTCATTTAATATTTGGGGAAATTGAGAGGAAAGAGCATCACCTTGATATACTGGACTTCCTATAAAATGGTAATATAGTTGTCTCGGTATAATGCTCACATATTTAAGTCCAGACAAATATGTCTTTGACTGGAACCAAACTGATGTGACCCTAGAAGATTCCCTTATAACCAGTGAACAGTGTATTGATTAATATATATCCACAAGGAAGAATCTTCCTGTGTATATTGTTGATATAGCAAGGTCTTCAGCACCAGCATTATCTTTTGATCACTGTGTTCCTTTCAGTACCATGATGAGTCCCACAGTTGACTTCCTGTAGCATGTTCTGACAACACATTTTAAATCATGAGGAAATATTCTAACTACATACATGATCACAATACAGAGTGAACATCAAAGGTCAGACCTGGCTAATGTGACAATGAAATGGTCATCCCAGGTTTTATAGCTTAATCAGTGTTGTCCGTGATATAAGGACTGTAGATCCTTGATTTCCTGATTCAAGGCCTTTTGTCAACATGCAGCATTAGACTTCAAGAACATGCTGTTGCAGATCCTTGATCCAACTCTCATGACATTACTGGCTATATGGAAATGCTGTTACAGATGACTGATCTTCTTGTTCCAACTCTCATGACATTACTGGCTTTATGGACATGTTGTTGCAGATCTGTGATCTTCTGATCCAACTCGCATAACATTACTGGCTTCAAGAACACGCTGTTGCGGATCCATGATCTCCTGATCCAACTCTCATGACACAGCACATCTTCAAGGAGATGCTGTTGCAGATCCCAGATCTTCTTTGTCCAGCTTTCATAACATTACTGGCAAAATGGAGATGCTGTTGCAGATCCCTGATCTTTTTCGTCAAACGCTGATGACATTACTGGCTACATAGAGATGCTGGTGCAGATCCCTGATCTTCTTGATACAGCTCTCTGATCTTCTTGATACAGCTCTCACGACATTACTGGCTATATGGAGAGGCTGTTGCAGATATGTGATCTTTTTCATCAAGCTCTAATGACATTACTGTCCACATAGAGATGCTGTGCAGATCTCTGATCTTCTTGATCCAACTTGCAGGACATTACTGACGATATGGAGATGCTGTTCAAGATCCCAGATCTTTTGAGACAATTTAACTGTCATGATTGTACTGGCGATATGGAGATGCTGTTGCAGATCCCAGATCATCTTGATCCCTGATCTTCTGATCCAACTCTCATGACATTTCTGGCTTCAAGAACATGGTACTGCAGATCCCCGATCTTCATGTTCCAAGCTTTATGACACCATTACAGCCTCCACATGAGGAGAATCTGATGATTATGTTAGAAGACCTATTCTCTCACGTACAGAAAGCCTCCATACTTGTCCTGGCTGCTTACAGCTTCTCTGAAATCAATTGAATTTCAAGGTTCCTCTTTCACATCCATGATCTTGAAGTATGATCACTGTCAGTGTAACTAGCAAGGGCTACCTGACATTTAAGTCTATGGCATAGATCAAGTGTATAGCACTATTAGAATCAGCCTTCCATGAAATGTAATGGTTGGCCTTCTGTAAGGCTGTGGTAGCTCACTCATTCCCTCTTTTATTTCTTCTCCTCCTCCTAAAATGTAGATAAATAACTATGAATAATATAATAAAAAACATAATATAACACATTATAAAATGATGAGAAGGAAAAGGCCTACATACAGTTTGCCCTTCAGTAAGGACAAGGGCCAAGAATTTAAAGGCCGGGGCGCAAACCTCCAAATCCTCCTAATTAAATGCCAAGGACTCAGTGAACATCTTGCTTAAAATTGTTAATATTACTTTTGGATCTCTCATTTGTTAATCCTTTTGAATCCACTACATGTAGAATATATAGAAATAGATCGCCATCAATAATTCTATTTGCTGTCAACTTTCTTAAAGATTTGGTTGTCTTGTAATCAATTTAATCAGCTAACAAATTCACGGCCATTTGCGATCAGGTTTGTTTCCTCTTTGATTCTCGGCATACTGTTGTTTATGTGTTGGAGTTGGTTGTAGGAGAAAGAATCACAAAGGAAGATGCAGGAAGTAGCAGCATTTGGTATCAGCGTCTTGAACATGTGTACAGAGGCATATCTGATTCCTCGTCAATCCTGATTTGTTTATGCCCCCATTACACACCCCCTAATGTCTGCACAATGCCAAATCTGCACCCCTACCTGTCATTCAGCCTTACCCAAACAAATAAATTTTCATGATGCTCTACACAGTTATCAGAGTGTAATTAATGCCCATAAACTTTGAAGTCTTAATACTACCAACACCACAGGGTATTATCATGTCTGTTTGGTTTTAATGATCGCCAGAGCCCATAACGAATGATTGTTGTGGTATCCAGTGTCCAGATCCAATAGTATCTGATAGTGGGAGATTCACTGTCATGTAGCCCATAGAGGTGTATTTTCTGTAGAGTAGCCCATAGCTTCTATTTGAAATGGTCTATATTCTGTACCCTGTAGCTTTTATTTGAAATGTCTGTATATTCTATAGTCTGGAGCTTCTATTTAAAGAGGTGTCTATTCTGTAGCCTGTAGCTTCTATTTGAAGAGGTGTCTATTCTGTAGAATGTAGCTTTTATTTGAAGAGGTATCTATTCTGTAGAATGTAGCTTTTATTTGAAGAGGTGTATATTCTGTAGCCCATAGCTTCTTTTTGAAGATGTGTATATTCTATGATATGTAGCTTCTATTTGAATAAGTGTATATTCTGTAGCCCATAGCTTCTATTTGAAGATGTGTATATTTTGTAGCCCATAGCTTCTATTTGAAGAGGTGTATATTCTATGATATGTAGCTTCTATTTGAAGAGGCGTATATTCTGTTGCCCATAGTTTCTATTTGAAGATGTGTATATTCTGTAGCTTATAGCTTCTATTTGAAGATGTGTATATTCTATGATATGTAGCTTCTTTTTGAAGAGGCGTATATTCTGTTGCCCATAGTTTCTATTTGAAGATGTGTATATTCTGAATCCTATGGCTTCTATTTGAACACGTGTATATTCTGTAGTCTGTAGCTTCAATTATTTTCTGTAGCATATGTCTTCTACTTTTACTACTTTTAGTAGCCTGTAGCTTCTGTTTGCGGGGACCCTTCTTTAGTAACCCAAACCTTCTTATTATAGCAAGAGTCCAGTGTCTTATCAAGTCGCCCAAGGTATCTGATTGCAGCAAGATCCAGTGTCTAGTTGCCTATGGAGTATCACTGTGGAGACATCCAGTAAGGCACAGACACTCAATGATAAGCAGATGGTGTACACCTCTGGCCTGTACTCTGATAGTGAGATACACACTGGCAAGGAGGGACTGGTGGAGGTGACGGGGAGTCCTGCCTCTACAGCTGTATTTAGAAAGTCACAGCAGGTCTTTATTCAACAAATTGTACGATGGAATTTCCTGAAGACTGATGTTGTTACCTGATGTACAGTCACTTGTGAATATTATGAAGTTTAAGGGATGGTTTCAATTATTAGAAACTGCAGTGCACTGGAAATTATAGTAGATGTAAAGACCAGAGAAAGCTATGCAATTTTGAGCTCAGTTAATTGAGTATGTTGTTTATCGAATGACTTTACTGTACAACAAAGTTATCTTGTTAGGTTAGAGACATTAGAGAATTGTAGTGGTTGAGTATCATGGTCTTTTATTATAAGATAACATAGTTTATTACATAGCATTCCATAGAAGAGCAGTTGCAATACATGCACTGTGTGTACATTGATACAAAAATACAAAGATAAATTCCACATATAAATCAGGTATGTTATAACAGAACAATGTATGGTATGGATTTACAACTTCTTTAATATTTACAAAACTATAAGGTACGTTATAACAATTTCATTTTGAAAAACATGTATAATGACATTGAAACAAATAAGGAGTGAGGTGACTATGGTGATACAAGAAATTTATTTAATATTGTAGATATGATGGCACATATTGGAGGTATTTTCAGGATAATTGTAAAAGAATATTTCTTTTTTGCTGAGTGTAGAAAATTCTTGTTCATGATTAGGTATTATTTGCAGAAGTGATTTTCTTTCTTGGTTAAGCTTTTCACATAGTGTTGCACATCCAAGACATTACAACCCGTGAAGATCCGGGTTAGAACTGATCTTCAGTAACCCATGCGTGTCGAAAGAGGCAACGAATGGGATCAGGTTGTCAGGCTCGCTGACTTGGTTGACACAGGGATTTACATAGAGTCCTGTATTTGAGGGTCCATGGGACTCATACTCTAAATTTTCAGGGGTCAACAAAATGGGGGTCCCAGACACTTAAATATTATCATTAATACTGTTATTGTATTGTGTATCATGATCATCACATTGTTACTGTAATTAAATTGCAAATAATACCACAACCCAGCTGGTAGCAAACTCAGTGATTACTTATTGTCACTTGATTGGAATGTTTACAAAAAGTATTTGGACTTTTACTGCGTCCTTGTGGACACACTAATAAATTTTGTTGTGTCAATTATCAATTTTTATGAGTATAGGACGCGGGAATTCGCGTCCTGTAAATCCCTGTTGACACATGTCATCGGTTCCCAATTGCGTAAATTGATGCTCATGCTGATCATTGGTTTGTCTCTACCAGACTTGATTATTTACAGGCAGCTGCCATATAGCTTGAAAATTGATGAGTGTGGCATAAAACTAAACTCACTCACTCCAAGTGACATGTCATTTGCTTTTTGCACCTTTTTGTATTGTATTTTATAAACAAGATTGATCAATACATGTGCTTACTGCTATTCATCTAATAACAATGAAAAATATCACTAATGAAGATCAAGGATGTGGTTCATGATTCACTTTTTGTCTGTATGGTAAAACTCCATCAATACAGATTATTCCTGTTATCTGCTGAAATGAGAGACTATTCGTTATTTAATCCTGATGCACTCAGTGTGGAATGACTTTACTTTCAATGGCAGCAGTTGTTGTGGACAGACACAAGTTGACTTCAGCTCTGGCAGTAACCCAGTGTCACAGCGGCCTCGAAGAGGTAATGGCCATCAATAGGGGCATAAAATAATTCCAACTGAGAAAATCTATTTTGGAAATTAACCTTGATCCATGTTCCTATGTGAGTAATACACTCTGGACAATAACTTTGTAATTATCAAAAGTCTCTTTGTTGTCAGGAAAATATGAAACATGAGTTATTTCAAACATTCTCCTAAAACTGCCACTAAAGTTCCAGTGTCTCAGATAGTAGTACCTTTGAGCAGTTGCTGAACTAAACCTGAGGCATGTATATTTTTGAGTGACTTTGATTTTTGAATGTACACAGGTGCCTTTGGTATTCTTTACTGTACCTATTTCTCCCTCTATACTTGTGTAGCTGCACAATATTGCTGATGTGGCTAAAGCAGATCCGGGTTCGAATTTGTCTTCAGTAAACCATGCTTGTTGTAAGAGCCAACTAACAGGTGACTTGGCTGACACATGTCATCGTCTCCCAATTGCGTAGATTGATGCTGATACTGTTGATCACTGGATTGTCTGGTCCAGACTCGATTATTTACAGACCTCAGCCATATAGCTGGAATATTGCTGAGTGCAGCGTGAAACTAAACTCACTCACTCACTGTGTGTGTCCTGATTGAACAGGTTACACCTGATTGTGGCAAACCAACCAACCAACCAACAACCTAAAGCATCATTTTCTCACTCACTCAACATATGTACCATTACACGAACTGTGTTTCCATCACCCAACATGACTTGACCGCCAGACCTACCCAAACATTCCTCAAACACAACTCCACATTCATCTGTACAACCCGAACTCTACCTTCACCTTGCTTTCAACCAATCTCTACCTGAATATCCACAACTCGTCTCCTCTGCTCCGAACCGTGAAGATCCGGGGTAGAATAGGTCTTCAGCAACCCATGTGCTTGCCATAAAAGGCGACTATGCTTGTCGTAAGAGGCGACTAACGGGATCGGGTGGTCAGTTTTGCTGACTTGGTTGACACATATCATCGGTTCCCAATTGCGCAGATTGATGCTCATGTTGTTGATCACTGGATTGTCTTGTCCAGACTTGATTATTTACAGACCGCCGCCATATAGCTGGGATATTGCTGAGTGCGGCGTAAACCTAAACTCACTCACTCACTCACTCTCCTCTGCTCCACCACCCCACTTCACTTTCTCACCTAGTCATCACCCAGCCATTACTTCACTACCTACCTCATCCCTGAGCTCAAACGGTCGTACTCTACCTTCACGCTAGACTAATGCTTAGTCTCTGAATACATATAAGTTCAATAGTAACAAGCCCATTTAAATTGAAAAGGAGCCCCAGGGAGACCAGAGATTCCTGAACCTGGGGAAATCTAGACTTGCTTTATTTAGGGCTTTAGCATTGCAGAGAGGGCTTGGCAGTAGGGAAAATGATGTGGTTCAGGGACTGTGAGACAGACTACCTTCATGCCTACTCATGGCCAGCTTCGATCTCACCACCTACAACAGCGCCCCTCAGCTGAACATCCATCCTCAACTTTTACACCTTAAGTCAGCAAACCTGTCCCTCGCTACCCACAACTCCACCCCATACCTCAACCACCCTACCCCACAGTTCCTACACTCCTCATCCACCAACCATCCCAACTAAACATGCATCCACCCAGAGTTAATGGATTCTTGGAGCTATCTCCTCCCAGCACCATCATGGCATAGTGGAAGAATCAAGGCTGCCATTGTTGTCAGGTTTTATGTGTTTCGTTGTGTTTATGGTGGGGCATCTGACGTAGCAGCATGGAAAACTCAATTAGGCGCGGTACTCATTTTATGGCGAACTGCACTCCTCCTCTTCTTCTAGCTTTTTTTCACTTGGTTTTCATCATCTTAAGAAATGTCACGGATTCCCTAGGTCAGGTTTATTTTCTTTTCGATATGGATTTTTAACTTTTATTGATGGCTTAATAGGAGTTTGTCCTTTTCAAGATGTAGTTGTTTATTTTATTACTGAGGAATTCGACAGTTTATGCAGTTTATATCTCAATGTGATTCAGCCCCTGCATACCTCTAGAGTTGATCAGTTTTAGGATGAAATATGCCGTGGAACTGATTCCATTTAAATATTTTACACTCATAGCTTCATGAAAATTAATCATATTTTTCCACATTTTGCCTCAACATAAAAGGGTACTGTTTGATCTTGTGATAAAACCGAAACATATTGAATATTGTTTCAAACTGGGAGGTGTGTTTATGGGCTTTTTCAGCAAAAAGTAGTGAACCAAAAATAAGTTACTGTGTTGAATGAGGAACTAAGGTTGACCTCAAGGATTTCTCTCTTGTTACTGAGGTTTGTTGATCAGAGTGGATCACATGAGCTTCCATACATTTAATACTGACTGACTGACTGAGTTTGGTTTTACGCCGCTTTTAGCAATATTCCAGCAATATCACAGCGGGGGACACCAGAAATGGGCTTAACACATTGTGCCCATGTGGGGAATCGAACCCGGGTCTTCGGCGTGACGAGCCAACGCTTTAACCACAAGGCTACCCCACCGCCCCCCCATACATTTACCAACTATATGTGGGTTTAACATGTGTTATATTTGGGATTATACTTTTCTCAGTTAAGAATCGATTCTAGTACTTTTGGTAGGTTAAATTTCATACTGGATTCGAACCAACACTGTCAGTCAGGCATCTATTCGTCAGCTCACAAAGTCAACCATCTAACCCACTCAGCCACCACGGCTTCCGCATACGTGGGTTGTGCTGGAGAACTGATCTGAGTGAGGTTGTAGAGTACCTGCACTCTCAGAGTCAGGCACCTATTCGTCAGCTCACATAGTCAGCCATCTAACCCACTCAGCCACCCCGGCTTCCACATACGTGGGTTGTAGGGTGTAGAGTACCTATATTAATCTGCTTCACTCTGGGGATGATTGGCTGTATTATACAGATGTGTAGAACCAGCCATGTGATGTATGTAACTAGCCTTCAGTACAGACACAGGATGGATGCATTGAATCTCTCAAGGAGAAAGGAGGAATTACTGTAATACTAAGCAGAGACATGTTCAGTCAATCTGGCATCTCACTATGTACAAGGTAATTAGAGGATTGGACAGGCTCATTACAGTGTTCAACTTGGCTAGGGTCTTATATTTGCAGCCTATCAAACTTTCAGCTATGTTTCCTTCCTGCCTTTGATGTGTGATATTCAAGTGGAATTGTTATGAATTATGAACAAATGACTGATACACTCACTGAGCTCCCCAGAAAAGTTCAGATTTTCTAGACACAAGAGTCAGCAATTTTGACAAGTCTCTCAATCTTGGCGAGTGTACATAAAAAAAAATAGAAATGATGTCAATCTGCAATACTGTGCCTGATACAGTTAATCTAATCTAGTGATGTTTTGACTAAAATGCACAGAAATTATGGAAAAGTAAATTCAAAGTATTTTGCGTAAAGTGTCCCTCACCAATCAATTTAGACTTGCATAAGGTAATAATTAATCATTTGAGTGATGATTTCTGAACAAAAATCCCTCTAACAGACTGGCTCCCTTAGATGTACTGTCCTCTTATCTAGACTTGCCTCTTTAAAGGATAGAATTACTATACATCCATGGACTTAGCATTCAGTACAGCCTTGGAGCAAGGCTAAAGTCAATACAATGGCAGCTGTTGATCAAGCAGGGGTGAAATGCCTGATGGGAGGTGTTAATGGCTGCTAGAATATGCATGGGATTAAGTGCTATAGCAGAACAGGCAAAACAAAGACAAACACAGAGGATGACCATCTTCGTGGAAGCAAAGTTAAAACATATACAGCTCTTCTTAATTTTGGGGGCAGAGGGGTATCCTAGTCGTCAAAGTGTTTGCCCATCACCCCGAAAACCCGGGTACGATTTCCCACATGGGTACATTGTGTGAATCCCATTTCTGGTATCCCCCAAAGTATGTTCCAGTCCCAGATTCACAATAATCAAGTATATTACATCATTGTACACCAAAGTGTACATGTACAAGTGTTTTACAACATTATACCC
Organism: Haliotis rubra; assembly: GCF_003918875.1. Taxonomy (NCBI): domain Eukaryota; kingdom Metazoa; phylum Mollusca; class Gastropoda; order Lepetellida; family Haliotidae; genus Haliotis; species Haliotis rubra. Next base: position 244,209 of record NW_025767306.1, on the reverse strand, counting down.
CAACTCTTACATGTACAAGTATTTTACATCATTGTACACCAAAGCGTACATGTACAAGTGTTTTAGAACATTATACCCCAACTCTTACATGTACAAGTGTTTTACATCAGAAACATTATACAAGTGTTTTACATCCCCCAACTCTTACATGTACAAGTGTTTTACATCATTGTACCCCACGTCTACATGTAGAAATGTTTAGGACATTGTACCTGAACTCTCACAGGAATGTTTCATCTACTGAATGCAACACGACAGCACTTGCAACTAAGCTTGAGCTGAACCTTTAGTTCTGTACCCATAAGGTGGAGAATGTTAAAACAGGAAAAGAACAAATGTGTGCTTGAAACTGAAGGAAGGGTGTATAGGGTTTATTATCTAACCAAATAGTCTTGCATTACAATGGTGCAGAGGGTCACTATCTAGAAGAAACTGATAGCTCTGTTGTGTAGGGCCTGGGGAAGTCACGGAAGTCACCTGAATGGGTTTACGGACCAATACTGTTGTGATACCCCTTGCATGTCATGGGTTGGAGGGTGTCGTCATGGCAGCTAAAGTTACCTGGATGGGCTGTACGCACCAATACTGTTGTGATACCCCTTGCATGTCATGGGTTGGAGGGTGTCGTCATGGCAGCTAAAGTTACCTGGATGGGCTGTACAGCACCAATACTGTTGTGATACCCCTTACATGTCATGGGTTGGCGGGTGTCGTCATGGCAGCTAAAGTTACCTGGATGGGTTGTACGGGACCAATACTGTTGTGATACCCTTGCATGTCATGGGTTGGAGAGGTGTCGTCATGGCAGCTAAAGTTACCTGGATGGGCTGTACGCACCAATACTGTTGTGATACCCCTTACATGTCATGGGTTGGAGGGAGTCGTTGTCATGACAGCTAAAGTTACCTGGATGGGCTGTACGCACCAATACTGTTGTGATACCCCTTGCATGTCATGGGTTGGAGGGTGTCGTCATGGCAGCTAAAGTTACCTGGATGGGTTGTACGCACCAATACTGTTGTGATACCCCTTGCATGTCATGGGTTGGAGGGTGTCGTCATGGCAGCTAAAGTTACCTGGATGGGTTGTACGGACCAATACTGTTGTGATACCCCTTGCATGTCATGGGTTGGAGGGTGTCGTCATGGCAGCTAAAGTTACCTGGATGGGCTGTACGCACCAATACTGTTGTGATACCCCTTGCATGTCATGGGTTGGAGGGTGTCGTCGTCATGACAGCTAAAGTTACCTGGATGGGCTGTATGCACCAATACTGTTGTGATACCCCTTGCATGTCATGGGTTGGAGGGTGTCGTCATGGCAGCTAAAGTTACCTGGATGGGCTGTATGCACCAATACTGTTGTGATACCCCTTGCATGTCATGGGTTGGAGGGTGTCGTCATGGCAGCTAAAGTTACCTGGATGGGCTGTACGCACCAATACTGTTGTGATACCCCTTGCATGTCATGGGTTGGAGGGTGTCGTTGTCATGACAGCTAAAGTTACCTGGATAAAGGTCAACTCCTTGTGGTGTTAGTTTTGAAGATTGCCTTCAAGAAAGTTCAACTTGATTCTTCAGAACCTGATGTTACCTGGATGAAAGTCAGCTCTGTCAAGTTTATATATTGTTATTTTCAACGATTGTCTCCAAGAAATCTCCCTTGATTCTTCAGAACCTGATGTTACCTGGATGAAAGTTCACTCTGTCAGTTTATATTTTGTTATTTTCAACGATTGTCTCTAAGAAAGTTCCATTGGTTGTTATCCCCCTCAACAATGAAGTTGCGGGGGATATAGAAACAAGTTCTGTCCGTCCGTCCGTCCGTGTGTCCGTGCGTCCGTCACACTTTGTCCGAAGCATATCTCTGAAACTATTCGTGATAACCAAACTTGGTACACATGTCAACCATGATCCATAGATGTGCCTTTTTGGGGTTAGACCCAGATGCGAATTTTATTTTTGTGGTTTCCATGGAAACATGCCATAGGCTGTGACTATGAGGATGTCATCTTGTCTGGAGCAGATCTCCCCTATACACTATACATTGGTACATAGCTTCATCAAACTTGGGGTTACATATGTCAAAGCATGATCCCAGTAGATGTGCCTTTTGGGGGTTTACACCTTTCAGATACCTTCCTTTTATTTTTGATATTCAAGCGGAATTGTTATGAATTATGAACAAATGACTGATACACTGAGAATTTTATTTTTTTGGTTTCCATGGAAACGTGACTTAGGCTGTAGCTATGAGGATGTCATCTTGTCCGAAGCAGATCTCCTAAAACACGCTAGCTTCATCAAACTTGGTACACATATCAAGCATGATCCCAAGATGTGCCTTTTGGGGGTTAGACCCAGATATGAATTGTATTTTTTGTGGTTTCCATGGAAACGTGACTTAGGCTGTGACTATGAGGATGTCATCTTGTTGCATTTCCATGGCAACAAGTTCAGCTTCAACTGAATTTGGTGGTAGTGCTCCTTTCTGGAGCAGATCTTAAAACCCTTTCAATACTCTCCTTCCACTTTGCTGTATACACTCCAAAACATTTCACATAATCAGAACTAGTAGACATGTTCATAAAGAGTATTTTGCCATTGCGGGGGATATTGATGACTTTGTCTTCATGTTCAGAACCTGTCAGCTTGTCTGTTGTTTGTTTTGAAGACTAATTGATATTAAAATATAAGTTTATACTTAAATTTGTAATCTGTGCTAAACTGGGCAGAATAAGCAAGATCAGTTGTAATAACACACATTTAGTAGTGAGTTGAGTTTTTAAACAGCATTCAACAATTTTGTTGCAACATCATGACACAATAAAAGGTTGTCGTATTTGGAAACCAGGGCTGAATTATACTTGGATATTTGCCCTGACGTCAACAGGAAAAGCTTTTAGCACTGTTGGCTTCAGAAAAATGTTTTTCTTTTGCCTCCATTAGAAATAGAAGCCTGTGACACAATGATTGTGCTGTAATTGTTAAAAGGACATTGATAATAAATATCTGCAAAAAAGACTCTTGTAAAAGCACATTTAATGAGAAACAAACATCTAAAAGGTCTCTGAAACAAGTCAACACTATATTCATGCTTGTGGGTTTTTTCACCAAAGTGGTCAAAAGTCTGGAAACCTACATTGCTTTGGGTTTTCTTTCTTATTTTAGCAGACATGCTGCGATAAAAATGGAATGTTGTTCAAAGCTGTGTGAAACCCCAGTCTCTCTCATTCACTCACTCACACACTCACTGTAACTCTGAAATGATTTGACAAACCATACATGACATCTCTTTGATGGAATTTTATCAGTAGCTCCAAATGTTGGCTACACAGTTTTGCAATGAGAATATTGTTTTTATGAAAGCTCTGCCCCTAAGTTGCAAGTTCCATGGATGACATTGTTTCCACTTGAGCTAGATGAATGACTGAATTATTGGATATTTAATAAGGGAAGAAACTGGGTGATAAATCTGATTAAAAGTGGAAGATTAAATTCCTCTAGTCTGCCAGCAGACATGGGCGGGAATTCTCTCAAAATTGCAAAGATGCTTGTGAAATGTTTGAGCTGTTGCAGGCTTTGAACTGTGTTTTATAATCCTTAGTCGAGGGAACAGCTCCTGTCTGTTGTGCCAGACGATTTATGACAGACAGGGTCTCCCAGTTTAAAATTAATTTCAACATTAATGGAACCATTTGAAGCAATGTGTTCACGATTGTTTGTTCCAAAAATCTGAACAAGTTTCAGTCACTGACATGCATCAGTTTAAAAGCAGCACTTTTGAAAACGCTGAAGAATGCTCAGATATACGAACTATCTCATTGCTTTTAACAAATTTTACTCTTTACCAAAGATATTTGTAACTAAAACGTGTATGATTTGAATATTTGAGAATGATATTCTGTATATGTGTTAGAGATAAGATAAGATATATATTGCATAGCATTCCATGAAGGAACAGTGGCAATATTCTATAAACTACAAATATAAACACAGTAGGTACAAAGATATAGAGTAGCGTACACAAGGACAGAACGGGATCACTAACCCTCATCAAGCATTTTCACCCCAATTCCGCTCCCACAGCCCCCATAAAAACATACCAAATTCAATGGAACACCAAATGATGTCCCGCTAAATTAGTCAGATGTATTTCACATATAAATGATGTAAGTGAAAACAATTTCACAAATCGTATGTAGTATAATGACATGGAAACAATATGAGTACACTGACCAATGTCAAAATATACAAATATCAAAAAGTGCTGCAAGCAAGACTCTGCCCTTACTGTCAGCTGCATAGCGTTGTCATCACTGGTCCTTATCAAATTATACTCCTTATGGTTTAGTAGGGAGTTGTAACTTTTGAAGAGATCAACCTTGAGAGTAGGATCCCCAATGGGGTCTCACAGTTCACCGGTTACATCTGTATCTATTTCTCATTTGTATAGTCATTGCAGCTTGTCCTATGGTTTTGCCCAATCCTCATCCTGCAAGAGTTACGCCCAATTACGTCACAAATCTAACCAGCATTATTTCCAGGAAAAACGGGCATAATTTAAGGGTTCAGGTTGAAACAGTTTGACTTGGAATGCCATATGAACCCCATCGCCCTGATTTCCTTGTAAATGCTGCCTAAATAGCCTTGTAATTGGTGTTCCAGTGCTGTGGGCAAAGCTGGGTCAATAATGTTGACTCTTAGGATAAGTTTGCATATGTTTACGTTCTGAAGCCTGAACAAGCTCCTGGTCATGCCTTCGATAATGAGATACAAAAGTGTGTAAGTTTAGGCTGTGATTAAAAATTCATGAATAATATTCAGTGTAATGATTGGGTTCGACTTGGATTTTACAGTATCTCAGGAAATTAGCAAAGTATCTGTAGGCTGTTTGAAAACATCATGTTGCATTGAGAATCAAGATCTATAATTTAATCAAGTAAAATCAAGTCTTATTTCGTTACTTTTTCAGCTTATGGATTATATTTTGAAGAGTAAGACATAAAGTACAAAAACTGTCCTGTAGAGAGTAGGCATTTGAGCACAAAATTGATTAGTAAAGAAAACTGGAAGAAAAGCCAAACAAATTTGATTTGTGTTCAGTTGTCAAGATATTTGTGTCAATTGGAAGTTATTAAGGCAGTTTTTGTGTATTCTGAAATCGTTCCTTTTAAATTGACCACAATGTGCTTCTTGGTGAACCTTTTTCTACTGCATTTGTCATCATCCAATATTTATAGCTTTATGTTTCAGTATTCATTATTTGAGATCTTACAGAGAAACTTTATACTCTGAGTAGTCTTACAAAAAAGCCTGCACTAGAAGGACTGGCTGTGCCTGGCTGCTCCAACCAGGATCATGAGATGCTATCTGATTCGATCTGGAAGATAACCCAGGCTATTATTTAACCATCTGTAATAGGAGCTAACTTAAACGATGAACTGATGTACTGGTCTGATAGCAAGATGATATTTCTTTGTCCTTGATGCTTGATGTCAGTTGCTGCTTGGATGAGGTCAGGGGATAAAACTGGAATAAATGTTTTGTTGGTGCGTGTGCCGTCAGTGGTCAGTGGACCATGAAGGGGGACTGCGTGTTGTATTGCTCTACCTCCTATACAAAAGCTGACAATGGAGGGCCTGTATTAGCAGATAATTTAGCAGACATCAATGGAATAAAGCTGACGATGGTTGACTCGAGTTGAAATAATTGTAATTTGTACATCAGTGATAGCTTGAGGAAAGCAGTGAAGGACACTTATTAGAGTCAGAACTTGAGTGGAAGTATTGTATTGCTAATGTTTGTTTGCTGTTTGAAGTAATCTTGAAAATATCTACTTATCAATGTAAGTAAACAAGCATTGATAACCATGGCAACCAGCTGTACCATGCACATCTCTTTCATTTAATCCTTTCTATAACGTCTAACAAAAAGTGAGTTCATTTCCTACTGTTTGTTTGTCTCACATGTATAGATGCAATTGTGTTGTTATAGGTTATACCTTGAAATACTTGTCATTTTCTAAAGGCAACCAGGCAGAATGGAGTCCCACTGAATCCCTGTAGCTTCTATGGGAGCAGTAGAACTTGAAATGCGAGCACATGCTGTTGTTGATTTATGAAGCATGTGTGTAAATCTTGAACTGTGATTGTATTGCCGTAGTGACATAATATTCCCAGTCCATGTGCAGAGTGCTGTTTGAGAGGTGTATACACCAGAAACTGAGTAATAACTTGTTTATCGCCCCAGGATCTCAGCAGGGCCAATCGTTATCATCACATGAAATTCCTTCATACATTACATTAGGGAAGGAATATGAAATTTGATCAGCCAGTGAATATGAATTTGAATAATGAAATTGTTGCTGTGTGACTTATCATATTATCATCGCACTCATTTATTTACGGTCTTTGGAATGTGCTCCGTTTCTGTTCAATTCAATAACTTCGCCATCACTTCCCGAGGAGCAACAAGTACTAACTTAATAAACTCCCCAGTTAGCTGCCCCTGTCCTGTAGTCCGCACTGATAGATCTGCCCACTAGGGATGCAATATTAGATGTTTTCCATCAGCAAGTAATCTAAGACGTATCATGTGTTGTGTTAGCCAAAGGTTAGATCCTCCACTCGTGTAGAAATGGTGGGAACAGGGAAACTGGGTGCAGGGTACTCAGCTTTGAAAAGTTTCAGAAAGATGTCAAGCTTCTGAAACACATTTTCCCCAAATCTATGAATTCATGTTTTGAAGGTCACTGCACACGGTTTGTGAATGTCATTTGTAACTTTATCATGCTGTTTTACAATTTCTGTCAAGATTTTGTTAAAAGTTATCAGAGTTCAAATTTCAGCACTTTTCCCCGTAAGGAAAATTACCCCAGTTTGAAATCAGAATTATCATGTTGACTTAAATTCATCTCACATAATTGCAAGAACGTGACAAGCATGCAATGCAAGACCTTCGAGGAGCCAGTTAGATTTTTTTTAAAGTGTTCAGCCAGTAATGTTTAAAAGTACATTTGTACTAATAGACAAAGATCTTGACATGAAAGAGTTTGTGTGTCTCAATGAGTAAAATAATATCATCACATGCCTGTCAACAAAATCTCTTTATTGTTGAAGGTAGGAATATGACAGATACGTCCATGGCTTGGTAAATCAATCCTCTTCAGTGGAAAACACAAGGATGAAAGGAAGTGTTTTTCAACTTGATACTGTGATTATATCACATGAATTGTGCGAAGGTCACAACAACAGTTCCAGCTTTCTGACAACATCATCCCATAGTAGCCCAGTGTGAAATACATTCACTCTGCTGTCTGTACCACACTGTATTCTTTAAAGGCGCAATGTCACACATTTTCCACAATATTTTGGCCTATATTGTATATATTGGGGCATATGCACTCACTTCAGCTTCCTATTGATGTAAAAAAAGACTTATTATCCCTTACGACTTGACTGAAATTGATCATTGCAACTTCAAGGCGAACAGTTTCCAAACAGAGAACACTTGCCATATATGGAATGTAAACAATTGTTCCATACATCGAAAACTGCCGCATGTGGTGTTGTTGGTGTTTGCCAAACTGGTTTCAATCACGTGTTGTTCATAGGATATCCGTAAAGAGCACTCCGCTCGGAGGGACATGACTCTATGGGGTTCACTTGAAATAATGTTCTGCTAGTAGTGGGCGAGAGAGTTTATTAATGCAACGTTGCATTAATTAATTCGAACTTTTTAATTTAATATTATAATCTAAATACATAATTTGGGGGGGAATAAATTTTGGTAGTTTCCCTGGGGGCTGATAGTATTATTGAGAGAAATGCATTATTTGTTTTTAGAGAAGTGTGGTGTGATATAGTGCCTTAATCATGTACGCTAGTTTGTTGCCTTTTTCAAAAGGTTTTTTTTTACAAAGTGCTCAAATGTATCGTGTCACTTCATTACTATTTTTTAACATGTTTCCTGGCAGGTTTTGAAGTATCATAGTAATATCCCATATCTCCTGATCATGGCCAGTGTTCTGTGTTGCGTGTAGATCTTCCTGTATGTGGTGTTTGATGGCCATCTGGATGTAATCAGTTGCGATCATTGTCCAAGTGTGTGTGGCACGCTGTAACCAATACCTGTTGGATCAGATAGACCTACAACATTTCGCAATCTTGAGCAGGAAAAGGAGTAAGATAGGTATGAAATAGGGGTGATATTTTCTCAGTTTTGGCTAGTACCTGTCTCAAGTTTTCACAGGTGTATGCGAGGGTGATGTTCTGTAAGTATCACGATCAGAGGGATTATACATCAAAGCCAAACTACCTTGCTAAGTTTTCTCATCTTGAAAGTCCTCCACTGTGGACTCCTGCTTGTTGAGTTTACACCTTCTTCACTACTATGTGTGTGGATGGAATGCTTACTTCAGAAGTTTATACCCAAGGATTACTGTTTTGGAAAAAGTATAATTTGAATAGTGTGAAGTTGAATTTAATAGGATTGCACCCAGTTGTTTGATGTTGATCTTTCAGTTTGATATACTTGAGAATTGTTTTGTTCAAAGAGGGAGAAAGTTGTTTTCCATAGGAGGGAAGTGATTTCATAGATTAATGCACTGTTCCTTCTGAAGGTATGTGTATGTTAGCTGGAAGAATTAGAGATGAAAGAGAGTGGGTCCTTTAATGGGTAGTGGAATGCAGTCATCATGTACTGCTGTAAAAATTATTTTGACACAGATGACTTTATATTCACCTTCAGTTGTTGTGCTTGTTCACTTCCCCACCCTTGCCTACCAAATGATAAAAAATATGTAAAAAAATGAGAAATAAATAAATAAATAAATAAATAAAAAATATAAAAAAAACATATTCTCTTAAATTCTTTATTCTAAGTATATTTCCTACTGACCAGCCATTATTTTTAATCTTTTTTAATCAGCCCGAGAATATTTATTGTTTTCTACCGAGATGTGTTTGTTTAATGGTATCAAACCTATAAATATAGAATACAGATTCAACTTGTGTTCAACACTGATAGGCAATATGATCAATATCCTCCTGGGAAATACAAGACTGTTTGACCGCCTCCGTGGTGTAGTGGTTAGAGCGTCCGCCCGGACAGCGGACGGTCGCGGGTTCCATCCCCGACCGCGTCATACCAAAAGACGTTAACATATGGTACTTGTTGGTCCCTGCCTGGCGCTCGGCATTAATGGGTACAACAAGGACTGGTCGGCTAGGAGTCAGTATAATGTGTCAGAGTGGGGTATCCATGCTTCACTGCAGCATGGTATCTCAGTGGGCTAGCACTATAAAACCAGCTTAAGTCTGGGCTAGTACAAGCAGCCGCACATACTCACACACACGCATGCACGTCGTCATATGAGCGAAATATTCTCAAGCACGACGTTAAATCCAATTTCACCTCACCTCACCTACAAGACTGTTTGCTGCTATTTCTCCTTGAGTATGTTGCTGTTATTAATTCTCAATATACATAATGCCAAGAAGCAACATAGTGAAGAATCAGAGAGACTGTGCCTATATTCTGTGTACAGATGATAGCTTCTGCGTTTCTCATTCTTCACAGGCTAAGGATGCAAGAGGATAAAACAAAGGCTTGATAAAATATAAGATAGGGTCGATTTATTGACTCTTGTGTGTGGTTGCAACAGAGGTTTCAGGTACCTTCTCTACTTTCTGTTAACCCTCTGAAGTTTGAAATGTGACACAGTTGTTTTTTACGCATATTTAGTGGCTTGAATTTGTTCATACAGAGCTCAGTAAAAGGTCAATCTGGTCAGTCTTTACCTCAGTGAAAATCTCTCGTGTATTTTGGCACTGTTGCTGTATATGTTATTTGTATGGTATGATGTTCAGTATTGAAGATGCTGTATGTTTCATAATGTATTTTAGGCCTATGGCCTTTTACTGGTATGATATACACTATTGTAAGTGTGTGGAACATGTTGCTGGGCCAGCCATCACTCCTCCCCTTGCTGGTATGATATACAGTATTGTAAGTGTGTGGAACATGTTGCTGGGCCAGCCATCACTCCTCCCCTTGCTGGTATGATATACACTATTGTAAGTGTGTGGAACATGTTGCTGGGCCAGCCATCACTCCTCTCCTTGCTGGTATGATATACACTATTGTAAGTGTGTGTGGAACATGTTGCTGGGCCAGCCATCACTCCTCTCCTTTGCTGGTATGATATACACTATTGTAAGTGTGTGGAACATGTTGCTGGGCCAGCCATCACTCCTCCCCTGCTGGTATGATATACAGTATTGTAAGTGTGTGGAACATGTTGCTGGGCCAGCCATCACTCCTCCCCTTGCTGGTATGATATACACTATTGTAAGTGTGTGGAACATGTTGCTGGGCCAGCCATCACTCCTCTCCTTGCTGGTATGATATACACTATTGTAAGTGTGTGGAACATGTTGCTGGGCCAGCCATCACTCCTCCCCTTGCTGGTATGATATACACTATTGTAAGTGTGTGGAACATGTTGCTGGGCCAGCCATCACTCCTCTCCTTGCTGGTATGATATACAGCTATTGTAAGTGTGTGGAACATGTTGCTGGGCCAGCCATCACTCCTCCCCTTGCTGGTATGATATACACTATTGTAAGTGTGTGGAACATGTTGCTGGGCCAGCCATCACTCCTCCCCTTGCTGGTATGATATACACTATTGTAAGTGTGTGGAACATGTTGCTGGGCCAGCCATCACTCCTCCCCTTGCTGGTATGATATACACTATTGTAAGTGTGTGTTGCTGGGCCAGCCATCACTCCTCCCCTTTGCTGGTATGATATACACTATTGTAAGTGTGTGGAACATGTTGCTGGGCCAGCCATCACTCCTCCCCTTGCTGGTATGATATACACTATTGTAAGTGTGTGGAAACATGTTGCTGGGCCAGCCATCACTCCTCCCTTGCTGGTATGATATACACTATTGTAAGTGTGTGGAACATGTTGCTGGGCCAGCCATCACTCCCCCTTGCTGGTATGATATACACTATTGTAAGTGTGTGGAACATGTTGCTGGGCCAGCCATCACTCCTCCCCTTGCTGGTATGATATACACTATTGTAAGTGTGTGGAACATGTTGCTGGGCCAGCCATCCATCCTCCTCCTTGCTGGTATGATATACACTATTGTAAGTGTGTGGAACATGTTGCTGGGCCAGCCATCACTCCTCCCCTACTGGTATGATATACACTATTGTAAGTGTGTGGAACATGTTGCTGGGCCAGCCATCACTATGATATACACTATTGTAAGTGTGTGGAACATGTTGCTGGGCCAGCCATCACTCCTCCCCTTGCTGGTATGATATACACTATTGTAAGTGTGGAACATGTTGCTGGGCCAGCCATCATGCTGGTATGATATACACTGTAAGGCCTGGGCCAGCCATCACTCCTCCCCTTGCTGGTATGATATACACTATTGTAAGTGTGTGGAACATGTTGCTGGGCCAGCCATCACTCCTCCCCCTTGCTGGTATGATATACACTATTGTAAGTGTGTGGAACATGTTGCTGGGCCAGCCATCACTCCTCTCCTTGCTGGTATGATATACACTATTGTAAGTGTGGAACATGATATACAGCCATCTATTGATATACACTATTGTGTGTGTGGAACATGTTGCTGGGCCAGCCATCACTCCTCCCTTGCTGGTATGATATACATCACTATTGCTGGTATGATATACACTATGTAAGTGTGTGGAACATGTTGCTGGGCCAGCCATCACTCCTCTCCCCTTGCTGGTATGATATACACTAACATGTTGCTGGGCCAGCCATCACTATCCCCTTGCTGGTATGATATACACTATTGTAAGTGTGTGGAACATGTTGCTGGGCCAGCCATCACTCCTCCCCTTGCTGGTATGATATACACTATTGTAAGTGTGTGGAACATGTTGCTGGGCCAGCCATCACTCCTCCCCTTGCTGGTATGATATACACTATTGTAAGTGTGTGGAACATGTTGCTGGGCCAGCCATCACTCCTCCCCTTGCTGGTATGATATACACTATTGTAAGTGTGTGGAACATGTTGCTGGGCCAGCCATCACTCTCTCCTCCTCTTACTGGTATGATATACACTATTGTAAGTGTGTGGAACATGTTGCTGGGCCAGCCATCACTCCTCCCCTTGCTGGTATGATATACACTATTGTAAGTGTGTGTGTGAACATGTTGCTGGGCCAGCCATCATGTTGCTCTCCTTACTGGTATGATATACACTATTGTAAGTGTGTGGAACATGTTGCTGGGCCAGCCATCACTTCTCCCCTTGCTGGTATGATATACACTATTGTAAGTGTGTGGAACATGTTGCTGGGCCAGCCATCACACCTCTCCTTGCTGTTGCTGGGTATGATATACAGTATTGTAAGTGTGTGGAACATGTTGCTGGGCCAGCCATCACTCCTCCCTTGCTGGTATGATATACACTATTGTAAGTGTGTGGAACATGTTGCTGGGCCAGCCATCACTCCTCTCCTTGCTGGTATGATATACACTATTGTAAGTGTGTGGAACATGTTGCTGGGCCAGCCATCACTCCTCCCCTTGCTGGTATGATATACACTATTGTAAGTGTGTGGAACATGTTGCTGGGCCAGCCATCACTTCTCACCTTGCTGGTATGATATACACTATTGTAAGTGTGTGGAACATGTTGCTGGGCCAGCCATCACTCCTCCCCTTGCTGGTATGATATACACTATTGTAAGTGTGTGGAACATGTTGCTGGGCCAGCCATCACTCCTCCCCTTGCTGGTATGATATACACTATTGTAAGTGTGTGGAACATGTTGCTGGGCCAGCCATTGTAAGTGTGTGGAACATGTTGCTGGGCCAGCCATCACTCCTCTCCTTGCTGGTATGATATACACTATTGTAAGTGTGTGGATCATGTTGCTGGGCCAGCCATCACTCCTCACCTTGTTGGTATTATGTACACTGTGTCCCTACTGAGGACCCTCCAGTATCGAGCTGTACAGTTGAGTTAGGTCTCTGTCAATAATTCCATCTGATTGCTGCAGCCAAATTTGCTCTCAGTGTTTTTTATCGGGCACATCAATGGCTCAATTACACATAGTGTTTTCCACAGGGGTCTGAGGAGGTTTGGACAGGGGCTGTTCAATTCCTGGAGTACTTGGTGCGATGTTTGCATTACCCTCACCTCCGCCTCTTCTCCTCGTTAGTTCGTCTTCATTTGCCACTCTGACTCCAGTAATGTGGCTTGTCTTTATCTTGCCATCTGTACAAAAAGATAGGAAAGATTTTCATATGAACAGCCAAGTGGGGATAGATCTTCATAAAAAGATTTTTTTGTCCCCCTGGGTGTTTGTTGATTTAATTCCATCTGACTTCTGTTTGACATTGCCAAACAAATTCGTTTTCATCAAAGTTCAGAGATAAAAAGTGTGCTTATTGAAGTCAGTCTGTGATGCCATGAAAGGGATATATGGCATTTGAAAACGTGTAAAGCATTTAGATGTATATTAGGGATAGAACCCTGTTAAAGCTTCTGGTTTTGAACCTCCTAACGTCTTAGAGCTCTGAGTCAGAATAGATCCCCATGCTTGTCACAAGGGGGACAATAGTTGCATTCAAGTTGTCACACATGAATCTGATGTAGAGCACCTGAGATCTGTTTCACAAAGAGATGTTAGTACTAAGGGGATCGTTACTCTCATGCTTAAACATACACTTAAGACAATCGTAACTCTACGAACCCACGAAGATCTGGGTTAGAATTCATCTTCAGTCGTAAGTAGGGGTGGGTATTGCAAGAAATTTTCATATTGCGATAAATTGCGATGCGAAAGCATGTTTTGCAATATGTATTGCAATATATTGCAAGAAGTTTTCTTTAACAAAAAATATGTATAATCGAGTTAATGCTTGATTTATAAAGCAAAAACGCAACAAAATCACAATGCTTGATTAGGCGTGAATAAAAACATTTAATCATGACAAAATAAAAATGTAAACAATGTTTGGCACAAATGAAACAAGGAAAGAAACAATTTAAAAAACGAAAATATCCGAAGATTTCCGAGTGTTACGAAGTTTTCCGAATGCATGTCAAAATACCGGTTTTAGATCAGCGTATCACTATACATATCGTTTTCATGTCTGAACCGGTTAATACCGGTAAACCAGTTATATTGTGCAGCCCTAGCCGTAAGAGGCGACTAACAAGATCAGGTGGTCAGGCTTGCTGATTTGGTTGACACATGTCATCATATCCCACATTGCGTAGATCAATGCTGTTGCTCACTGGATTCTCTGGACCAGACTTGATTATTTACAGCCCGCCGCCATAGAGCTGGATAATTGCTGAGTGCGGCATACAAATCTGTCCACAAGACTGTATGACAAGTGGGATGACTTCAAACTTATGAATAGTCAACTTTACCTTTTTGTCAAGCAATATTTCAGCAACTCCCAGCATGAATGTCTTCAACAACTTCTGAAGTACAAGCATCACATGATTCTCACTCAAACATCATTTTATGAAGGTTACAACTCATTACGGCTTTCAAAATGTTTTATGGAAGACATGTGGAGGACAAGCTGATGTAATAATGACAAAAACAATGCCTGATACAATTTTTGACCTGTACCATGGTTTTGGGGTTTTTTTTCAAATAAACAACTGACCGGCCTTTGAATGTAACACTTCCACGGTATGTTCACCTTTTCAACAGCACCTGGTGTTACTGTTATTTGATAGTGGTACATAAACACATGCTCAAAATAGAGTCAAACAATCAAGTCAGCCTTCAATACAGCCTTGTGGAAAGTATTTTGTTGCTTGTACCGATACAGCTGTACATGTACCTAATCAGTGGAGAATCTAGTTTAGTCTTAGTGCTAAGACCCGTGAAGATCCGGGTTAGGATTGGTCTTCAGTAACCTATGCTTGTCGTAGGAGACGAGCAACAGGATTGGGTGGTCAGGCTTGCTGACTTCGTTGCCACATGTCATCATATCCCAATTGCGTAGATTGATCCTCATGCTGATAATTACTCTATCGTCTGGTCCAGACTCTTAAACCAAATCTTAATGCTAAGGTGATCGTAATTCCCATTCTTTACCATTGGCCTACAATCATTGTAGCTCTAAGATGGCTTTGTGGAACGACGTCTAGAGCCTCATTCACCCATGTTGCTGCTGTATGCATGAAGGATGATGGCCATCACTCTTAGAATTAGATGTTGGAATAAAATAGTAGTCTGTCTCACAGTCCCTGAACCATATTATTTTCCTTACTGCCTAGCCCTCCCTGCAATGCTAAAGTCCTAAATGAAGCAAGTCTATTTGTTATTTGTTACAATCAAAATTATATATATTCGAGACTAAGTGTTAGTCTAGAAAAAATAGTTGCTGTGAGCTAAATTCCTCACAACTAACAAAGGTTGTCAGATTTATTTACTTAGGACATTGCTAATAATATTGATCACTGTAATAATCAGAGTAATAATACTGATAATTACTGATGAGAGTAGTAATTTATGACCAGAAGTCAACAACAAACAACCATATCTTAGATAACTCATGTAATTATTGTGAATGTTACCAAATACGTACACAGATATGTTGATAGTTCTGAGGGCCAACAGTTGGTGTACTGTGCAGTCTGTTGAGTGTCAAGGGTTTCCCAATGCAATCACACCCTTTCTTTGATCACAGTCTTCCTTCAAAAGATCGTCAATTTTCAACAAATCTATATCACAAAGTGAAAGTGGGTGAAAATGACTTTGATAGTAAAGATGTTATTGAAGCATGCAACAATTTTGACAGGACATTTTATACATGAATGACTGTCCAATCAAGGTTTGAAATACTGTCCGGCTTTTCCACCAGATCCTGTGTGAAGGAAGACTTTGCATTTTAAGCTCGAGTGGATTTTAATCATCGAAAAATGACATAGTTATCAGGAGGGACTTAGTGATTGAAATGTGTTGTAAGCAGACCAAATTGCACTGATGAAGAAATTTAGTCTTGTTATAAAACCAACCCCCTTGTGCATTGTGTGCTAATGTATTGTTATCAGGAGATGCTTCAAAGAAATACAAGGTGGGATTGAAATACTGAACATGCATGCAGCTGATGTGTTGATTTGAATTATCGGGGAATATTTTAACATTGCTGAACTATTTAATATATATTAGATATGGAAAACATTCTTGTTTACCACTGAGAATAAACAGTTGATCTTTGCTCGTAGTATCCACCACTGGGTTGTCTTATCATACCATGTTGATATGGTATTGCAATCATGTTGCTGATTCAAAATAATGTTGTGAATGTTAATCTTCATACTTGGTTAATTTTGTCATATTTGTTGAGATATTATTTGAGACAAATAGCCAAAGGACATTTCCATTATTTTGTGATTAAGACATTGTTCAGTATCATTTAATTAAGAAAAATGTGGAAGCTTTTTGTTATCAAGATGGTTGTGACTATCCTGAACTGACTGTGGACATGGTGGCCCCGTTGTTGACTGACATTTAGTCCTAGAAATATTGTTAGGTATTTAATGATATAAATAGAATATTTATCTTCAAAACAAATGCAAATGGTCTCCCAAACAAGGCTTTCCAAGGGATTTTAGCTGTGCCATAACAATTGAAAGGGTTTAGTCTAATGGAAAAGGTATTTTCAGGCCTATTTGAATATAATTTTAGTTTAGTACCATGCACCTATTTCCCCCGTTTTGAGTAAGCTTGTAGTAAGAGGTGACTAACGGGGTCGGATTCTCAGAGTTGCTGATATGTCATCCTATCCCAGTTGCATAGATCGATCCTCATGCTGTTAATCACTGGATTGCCTGACTCAAGGTTGATTATTTACAGACTGCTGTCATATAAATCACTGAGTGTAGCGAACTAACAAATTTTGGGTTTGGGTTTGGTTTGGTTGTTTAATCCCGTACTCACCAATATTCCAGCTATATGGCGGCAGTCTGTAAATAATCGAGTCAAGACCAGACAATCCAGTGATCTCAGCATTATGTAGCTGCATGGCTAACCTTGTAGGTCATGAGCCCTGGTGATATCGACGCTCACACAATCAGCCCTGTTCAGTCATGACTAGGAGTGAGTGAGTGAGTATGGTTTTACGCCGCTTTTAGCAATATTCCAGCAATATCACTGCGGAGGACACCAGAAATGGGCTTCACACTCATGACGAGTTACAGTGGAAATGAATGTTGTTTTATGCCAGTTTGCCCTATCTTAGGAGTCAGATTCACTCATCATGCCAGATCCCTAGGTTTTAATCCCTACTTGAGTAAAGTATGGAATATTGCTAAAAGCAGTGTAAAATCCGACTTGGACTCTCACTCACCCACTATCCTGTACTGGATGCCCAACTGTGGTGCAGTCTTATAGGTTATAGGGGCGGTGGGGTAGCCTAGTGGTTAAAGCATCCGCTCGTCGTGCTGAAGACCCGGGTTCGAATCCTAACATGGGTACAATGTGTGAACCCCATTTCTGGCCGTGATATATCTGGAATATTGCTAAAAGCGGCAACTCACTCTTCTAGATTATATGACCCTGAGGTGTCACTTGTCGTGACGAAAGACCCCTTCACTCACTCACTCACTGTCTGATCATAACTAGACACACACCGTGCTGTGAATCTATGAATGTTTTGTCACTCTCCAGGAATTCAATGGCGTTTGTTACAGTGTTACAGTGATATCATACTTTCCACCTGTCACTATGGTTGTGTAGAAACATGTTTTATGTGAGAAACTTCAGCCATGATGGATGTCTGGAGTAGTTTTATGATGGAAGTAGTTGTCTGTACCATTATGAGAAGGACAATATACACGGACATTAAGCAGTGCCCTGGGGAACCTTGTTGACGACATACAGTGACATGTAGGGGACAGGGGACTAACCAGGTTCTCCCCCAGGTGAGACAAGGGTCTCTACAAACTGAAAACTGCACAATATGGAGTTTTTTCATGTGTGTTTTTTTTTTAATATTTATTTCAGATTTAATATTATCATGGGTAGGTTGAAAGAAATGTGTAAAATATGTTTATGCATTCTCATTTGTTCTTTAGAATTTGGGGATGGTGGGATAGCCCAGTGGTTAAAGTGTTCACTCGTTATGACGAAGACCCGGGTTTGATTCCCCTACATGGGTACAATATATGAAGCCCATTTCTGGTGTCTTCCACGTTGCTGGAATATTGCTAAAAGCGGCATAAAACCCAACTCACTCACTCACTCTAATTTGCGTTAGGTTTTGGGGGGCAAGTTAATGCAATATTCATTTGAATTATACTGTATTTTGGGGAACAGCAGTCACTTTCTAAAGTGTGTTGTGTATTGTTTACATATTATGTTCATGCTTAACTGCGGCATGATATCTCATTGGGCTAGCACTATAAAACCAGCCTAAGTCTGGATTAGAACGGGGCGGTGGGGTAGCTTACTGGTTAAAGCGTTCGCTCATCACGCCGAAGACCCGGGTTCGATTCCCCACATGGGTACAATGTGTGAAGCCCATTTCTGGTGTCCCCCACCGTGATATTGCTGGAATATTGCTAAAAGCGGCGTAAAATTAAACTCACTCACTCACTCACTGGATTAGAACAAGCAGCATGCACATCGTCATATGAGCGATGTTAAACCCCATTTCACCTCACCTCAAATCCAGGATGGGATTCAAACCCGAACAGTACTAAAATGTATGCTTTTAAAAAAAACTGTAATTCTAACTATATTATTTGAAACAAGGAATATCTGGCCACACAAACATGACAGTGCCATGCATGAATGTGTGTTTCAGTCACTTTGGCTAAAGAGTTCTCTGCAGTATGGACTTCTTGGTGCCTTCATTACAGCAGATTTCACAGTTGCCTCAGCTTATGAGCTTTGCTCTCTTTAAAATTTTCCATAACTTAATGTAAAGCTTGACAGATCACTTCGGAGACCACAGGATGACTGTTTTTGAGTATATAACGACAATAAATGTTATCCCTATCAATCGTAGCAGCTGGATTAGAACAAAAAAACACAAATTCTTCCAGGGAGAGTACTATTGCTTTTGACAGTTTCTATGCTTTGCTTCTTTGAATGCTCAGTTCGTTTTGACAGACAATTCATCATAGATGAAAATGTCTTGGGAACTTGTGAATTGGGTGCGATAGCCCCCGCTGGTTTACACCTCAGCTTTCAGTGGCCATGTCGTTATGCCTTTGTATGCTCACTCATGTGTGATGTTCGACAAGCTGGAAGGTGGTGGTGGGACCTGGGGAGGTTTGCCTATGTTATTGAGCTATGTCTTTTAATACAGTTTCACATGTGCCAGGTTAAGTCTTGCGTGGCATCACTCATACTGGTGTAAATGTAAATTAATAGTTCAGTGCTGTTGATGGTTGTTGCAGTTTCTGTGAAAGGTCACTTTATGAGGGATTGATAGAGACCAACAAGTATATGTTTATAATATGAATACAGTGGAGTGTGCCAGGCAGTGCAGTTTCTGTCGTCTCGTCTCGTCTCAGATGAATTAGCTTTAGGGTGTCTCATGTTGTGTTCTGTGATGATAGGTTGTGTTTGTTTGTTGCAATGTGTTTACTGTTGACAAATATTACTGCTGCAAATTCACCTTGGTACCCTCTCTCAGACCAGCCAAACAGATAGGATTTTGAAACTGGTGCCTACAAAATCTCATCCTTCTCTCATAGACCGGTCAATCAGTGGGGATTTTGAATGAGAACCAACAATTCAGAATGGGTACTATTGAAAACAGACCTTTCTCTCACAGACCAGTCAAACAGCAGGCATTATGAATCGGCTCCAGCAAAAACTCAATAGAAATAGACAATAGAAATGGAAGTACTGTCTTCATAAGCTAGACAGGATTTCAAAAATATGGATGTAGGATATTTTGATACTTGACATTTGCTTCATATTTAATTTCCTATCTGTAGGAGATAATTAGATGCTACTTGAAGCTGGGACTTCCTGATTCACAAGCCAGCCATATATCCTGTATGTCGTGTATCATGCTGTCCCAGGCACCTACTATAATGGACCTTCTTCATGCTTCATCCCCTGGGTGGACTAAAATTTGTTTTCATTATTTTGTGTGATTGAAAATGTATTGATTAATATTAGATAGTAAGCTTCTGTAGGCAATGTGCTGAGGCTGTTTGTTTCCCAATTACTAGAGGTTATGAGATGATTTCAACTCGGCTTACCTTTGATTGAAGATCCCACTGGGATTTCTATCTGTGCGATGGTCATTAACTCGGGGAGGATCGGTCTCCTATATTGCAACATGGGAGGGCGAGCTTGTGCTAGGGTCAGGATAAACATGTTCAGTAAATATGTCAGGTATCACAAGTTATGTATTGGGGATGCCAGGGATCTTGTCGTTAGCTTATTGGACATCGGTTAAGGTTGACGTACTAACAAGAAGCTCATTGCTATCAGTTATGTCAGATCTTAGACTTTGTGAGATAGAAACCAATTTTGTAACACTTCGACATCATCCATATTGATGATGTACAATTTGCATCTTTACAAATAAAGAGTATAGCCTTGACCACCGCTGTGAACCTCAAACCTTGCTGTGAACCTGGGCTGTCATTATTCATTGATATATTGGGTGAATCTCTACCATGGTATGCTGATTGGGATCCTATGATGAAGTTATATTTGGAAACTATTGCCAGTTTCCTTTGGCCTGTTGTGTTGATTATACACTGAATTCAATATTGTTCATATTACTCCTGGCTTTTTAGGCTATATAGTTTCTGTTAATTATCAAATGCAGTTTATACTGTGAGCAAGTACAATTATTTGATTTTTCTCAAGCGAATTATTGATCTCTCCTACTGTATGACATTCGACTCGCCAAAATTCAAGCCTCGAACTCGCTAAGTTTAGACGCCGCTAACTTTATTCACGGAAATAATTGTTGATAACCACCCTACTATTCCCAATTTGGAAAAGACCTGACACACCACGTTTTATGTGGGATACATGAACAGTGGAAGTGGAAGGACTGGGCATTACGGCCGGGACGGAAGCGGTCAGGTTAGGACGTGTGGGCCGACGTGTTGTTGACGTCAACACACATAGATCTAGACCCGGTTTGAATATACTGCCGCTTTTACGCTGCTGACGGATTTTCCAGCTTCGTAATTTCTTCACTGGGATAAGGGTCAAGAAATTCTTCTTCAAACCATTCGCTTTTTACTTCAAAAACACCAAAGATGCTGCCGAGATAGAAATTGCCGAATCTTTCACTTTAATTAGCGGTCTTAAACTGCCATTTAAGTATGGTTTTGATGAGCTCTCAGTCGTGCTAAAATTTCTGTTAATTATGAAATATGTGTTTACCAAACGTGTTTATTAGCTGTGATGACTCATTTGTCATAACTTGTTCAAATATGATACAGAATTAGCTTTGATATAGAGAGTATAAAATTGCCTGAAGGTTCATGTGACAAATATGTGGTTTCTCCTAACTACAAGACCTGTGGTGTATTAGCTCAGTGGTTAAAGTGTTTGCTTGTCATACCATAGATGTGGCTTTGAGTCCCCACAATGTTTGAAGCCCATTTCTCATCTTCCTTCCCATGATATCGATGAAATATTGTTAAAAGCAGCATTAAAACAATTCTCAGGATTGAGTGAGTGAGGTTAGTTTGACGCGGCACTCAGCAATATTCCAGCTATATGGCAGCAGTCTGTAAATAATCAAGTCTGGACCAGACAATCCAGTGATTAACAGCATGAGCATTGATATATGCAATTTGGATACAATGACATGTGTCAACCAAGTCAGTGAGCTAGGCCACCCGATCCCGTTAGAGGCGAACAACAGGATTGGGTGGTCAGGCTCGCGAACTTGGTTGACACATCATCGTATCCCAATTGTGTACTCACTCACTCCTTAAGAGACTATTTTCAGCAACTCCATTACAGTAAACACTGGCTAGTAAAAGGTAAATTTGTTAATGAGTATTTGGTGGTGTTATAAAGTAGAAAACCAATACTGCCAAAGCTTTATTTGACCACACAGTCAACTGTGCACTGGATGCATATAAGTATGCATTCCTGTGGGCGTCAAAATCCTGTGGGATAGCATGCATGTATTCAGTTTTATTCCCTTCCTAATGCAGCCACAAAGCCACTCAGTGTAACATGTAGTGCACACACAGAACTTCAATACGTCTGTCAATATCATTATATTGACATTTACTATAGAAAACAATACGGTGCCCTTTCCAAATTGTACACATTTTGCAGGGAATTACATCTATAATCCATATCCATAAGATGGATTACAGCATATGTAGGTGCTGTTAAATGTCAGCTGTGATTGATGTGTTTTCAATTTTCTGTCATACAAAGTACTTAAAAGTTTTTTCTTTGTTTCCAGAGCGAGCAGTCACCAAATTACAGCTGGATAACATGGATATTGCCCGGAGGCCATTATCATTTGCCAATGATCAGGTAATACGACATTTTGTGGTTCAGCTACTCCAAGTGTTTGCGGATTTAGTCAGTTGAATTGCTGCATCAGTGCATACATTTTGTATGGGTTTTCATGGGATATTTCATGTGTTATTTGCCTAAAGAGCTGAAAATTTCAGACACTCTAATATGTCTGGTGCAGTATAAATACTTTTATGTAGTATTCACACTCTGATACAAAGATGCAGTATAAGGTAGTATTCATGCTCTCATACAGTTGGTGCAGTATTAGGTAGCATTCACACTCTAGTACAATGGTGCAGTAATAGGTAGTATTCATACTCTAATACAAAGATGCAGTATTAGGTATTATTACCTACGAGGGCGAAAATATCGGGGTTAATATTTTTCATACAATGCCCTAGGGCAAAATATCACTTTGTCATGGTGACGTGACGTCATGAGCAATGCTATGACGTCACATTTCTTCTGTGATGTTGCGTTCTTCATGCGGGCGACGGCAGGTGTAAACATAGTATGACATGGGCACTAATGAAATATCCTGTATGTATTCACACTCTGATACAATGATGCAGTATTAGGTAGTATTCACCCTCTAATACAATGGTGCAGTATTAGGTAGTATTCACCCTCTAATGCAATGATGCAGTATTAGGTAGTATTCATGCTCCAATACAATGGTGCAGTATTAGGTAGTATTCACACTCTAATATACTGGACAAAATAAGTTAGGGATATTGGTATTTTTATTATTGATATTTTATCAGTGTGTTAAATACATAGATCATTATTCATAATTTCAAAATTTGCATATATCCCTAACTATTTTCGTCCAGTATACAATAATTCAGTATTAGGTAGTATTCACCCTCTAATACAATGATGCAGTATTAGGTAGTATTTACACTCTAATACAATTAGGTAGTATTCACACTCTAATACAATGATGCAGTATTAGGTAGTATTCACCCTCTAATACAATGATGCAGTGTTAGGTAGTATTCACACTCTAATGCAATATTGTGCAGTATTAGGTAGTATTCACCCTCTAATACAGTCTCCCTTCAGAACAATTTCAATTACATATAAAAATTTATCCAATAAATTACAATCCTTGGTGAATATTGATGATAGATTTGTAATGCTTAATGTTTCACAGCTGGTTACCACTTATATTTTCATATATTTTTATATGTTAATTGTTATCAATAATATGATTAGTATTTTCTCTCCCAAATGGTCATGGGTAAAGATAGTAAGGATCTATCAAATGCATTAGCAAAGTGTAAGTAACCAATAGCTCGATAAATATGATAATTTTGTTACAAAGACAATAACATTTACCTAATCAGAGCATGTAATTAATTCCAGCGAAAATAGTTGGATATATCAAAAGGATGGCACATTTTTTTCGGTATGACGATGCAAGTGGAGTTGTTTGTATACCGCCGTTGCCATGGTCCTAATCGTCCAATCGGTGATGTAACATTGAGATTGTTTTTGTTTACAAATAATTAAACCAACAGTTACTAATTTTTAGAAAATGGGAAACTTCAGAGTTTTCTCTTCACCAAAGAACAAAAATATTGATAAAATTATTTTAAAAATATTTCAATATGAAGAAAATATTAGAGTGGGTACCACTCTTCGTGATGTGCCTGGGCCTAGATTTTCGAAAGCTCTCTTAGCGCAAAGATAGTCGTAAGTTAATGTTAATGTATGGCACTTACGACTATCTTAACGCTAAGAGAACTTCGAATATCTAGGCCCAGAGGTCAACAATGGCCGTTATTTGCGGCTGTGTGCCAAGAATTTTGGCTAACACATTTTTAATTCATGGGCATTTCGTTTTAAGGTACATAAACTAATTGAAGATTATATATTTAGAAAGCTGAGAATTAATGCATAATTCAAATGACACGTAAATTCGACTTGATAAATAGTTATTGCAAGTTATATTTGGGGATGTCATTATGCTGCTCTGCTGTCGAATGGGTTTCACAGTAGCATTGAGAGGATTAAGAACTAAGGATATGATAGCTGGATAGCTTGCTTTTTTTTTTAATTCATGAATGAATACTCTCTTGTGAGTGTTGAAAGGAGCATTTCAGAATTTTTTTCTGTGTGCTGTTTTTTAAAGAAAACTGACGTCATTTGCAGACAGAAACCATACTGTTTTCGTTAATAGCAACCTGACCGTATATATATCTGTTGTGATTGAATTAAAATGTTTACAGTTTATGTTAACTGCACTTGCTGGAACATTATTCCATTTTACCATCCATCGATCTCAAGGCGTTACAGAGAGGCATCATACTGAAGTGAAAGATTTTATGAGATTACAGTACTATTTCTGTTAAAAAAATCATTATCATTATGCATGTGGTAAAAAGTGTGTGGTAAAAATCACGTATTCCTTGACCTGGTAGATTTATAAATATCCGTTTTGCTGCATGTGAGTTCCTACACAGTTACAGTTTATAGATTGCTGGGCTTACAGGATAGCTCAAAGAAAACTTGAATATATATCAAAGAAACATTCATACAAACAGGATATTTACTGATGTCTGTGTTTATTTTTGTGATTTGAGTTTCAAGGATGAAATAGGCATCTGGATATTCAGCTCAACATGCAGTTCACCCTTTAAATTTGTGGAGGTTCAAAAGATTCGTACAAAAGAGCATAATTTGTCTGTGCATGAATGTGTGTGTCCGTGTGTGTGTGTGATTTTTTTTATTGCATTCATGAATTTTTATCTTGGGAAGCCCTTGAGTAAGAAATGATGTCACTGCCAATACCCCAGCATATCCTACCTCAAAAGACAAGAGAGCTCAGTCTTAGACAAGAATAGCAACGTCCTATGTCAGATAACATTGCGGTAGGTTTAAGACGGCATCAGGAATGGCTCTTAAGGCAGTGAAACTTTAGTTGTAAGTCGCTAAGATGTGATGTAGCTAAGACAACTTCATGAAAAGGCTGCCAGGTTATTTGGGGGTTAATCTCTGTCAGTTGTAAACAACTCCTTCCATTTGTTTCCTACATTGAGAAAGCCCAGTCATCCTTCTTTTCAATGAAATTCCATATGTGAGTGAACGCGCATGACTTACCATTAAGTAGTGATATCCTAGCAGCCCGTAAGTCTATATCTTGTTTACTTTAAGAAAAAAAGTAAGACAAACTTCCTTTGTTGGTTGCATGCTGGCTACATGTCCTGTGAGCCCCGGTAGGACCCATGATGGAACTCTAGCCTCTCTGGGTGGGGACACAAGAAGTATCAATGCCATCACTGAAATAGTATCTACCTATCCTAATCTGAAACCTCCATGGAAATAAGAGACACATCAAGTTGTGAGTGTAAAAGACAGTGGAGTAGCTCTTGACAGGATGTCCCGTCATTTCTGTCATTTCGTGTGCTAGGTGCTTTGGCACACTATCCAAGACTCCACAGAGAAATATTTGCTGCTAGCTGTTGTTATTTGCTTGGTAGATGACATTTACGTTTGTCATTGAGCCTTTCCTTTGAAATTTTATTGACAAAAATTGCCAGTAATTTTCCTGATTGGAATTTGTGCCACATCCCACAAAGGATATTAATGAACATTTAGTTGGGACACAGCACAAGAATGGGTGTAATTATGTCTGGATGAGCAGCAACTACCGTAAATACTCACATAGGCACCCTTTCACATTTAGCCGTGTGTTCGACTTTCAAATAGAGCAGTATGCTTCCAAAATAACAAATTCTATATCTACATCAATTTGGCAGTGATGTTAATTGCACTGAGTTTCACTTGTTCTCACTGGAGAGTATTGCAAGGTTTCAGCTGGAGACTTGGATTTTTGGTATTAACACGTAAGGCCAGCCCAATTCTATTTCTTGTTTTACGGATTTTTGTCTTCAGAAAACCTAAATGCAGGAGGAAATTTTTTTATTAAAAAATCACCAGTCAAAGTAATATTCCTTTTAAATACCGAAAGTATTTTACTTTTGGCAGTTTATAATGTGTGTATGGGGCAAAAAAAACGATCACGCTGGGAAATTTTTAATTTTTTAAATTTTTCTTTTCTTTTCTTATTCTTGAAAAAATAAGACCGGCGGAACTGTAAAACAAGAAATAAAATTGGTTTGGACTAAATTATGTTTATAACGAACATACTTACAAACTGCGATATAACAACCTGTTATAATTGTATAATAACTGTATAATTCATGTCCAAATGTGAGTGATGACCTATGGTTATAATGCACAAACATTACTGGTCCGTTTGAGTTCATTATAACCATAGAGTACTGTACTTATAAACAACTCATGTTCTACTTGAAAGGCACTTAGTTTTACAGGTAACAATATAGACAATAACAATTAGGGGTCTTAGAAATTGTTTATTGGTTTTTCTGAAGGAGCCAATCTAAGCCAACACCTCATTTAACAAGAAGTACAGATGTGGAAGGTAGGTTCTAAAATAATTTAACCTTACCTACTGCAAGACAAATAGCGTGGGTGGCCTCCATGAATAAGCACCTTTTCAAATAATACTTAACTGTTCAAAAATGTAAAATCCTCTCTAAAGGGATAATTATATATAGTTAACACTGAGACTTTTTGTGCTGTGGCCACGTGCCAGTGTTAGTCTAGGCAAACAAACACTGGGTAATTGAGATAGCATGTCATAATGTTGGATGGAAAATAACATGTACCTTATCTAGATTGTGGCAAGGTCTGTGTGCTTGTCAGTTGATGATGATAAGTGAAAGAGGAGTGTGGTGTTAGTGTGAACGTGTCAAGACTGAAAAAAAGGAGATTTGTATGGAGATAACACACAGCCTGTTGTTACTGCTCACTGTCTAATGTACCAGTACTATGTCTTCTGGAAGGAGTTGCTTCCCTTATATTCCCTGCTCACTGTCATCTTTTCCTGTAGATAGTTAAATTAATTACTAGTAGTTCTACCATTTAATTGTGGAGATAGTTAGATCAGTCGCTCGCTCCATATGAAACAAGGCCATTTCTGTCTGAAATGTAGAATAATGTAGAAATGTATTAATTACGGATCAGTGTGCACTACAACCCAAGCTGCCTGTGAGGTGCTTGGTGGTTAACAGTTATGAATATATCAACCCACCAGGTACCCATTCACTGCTGGGTGAACAGAGGGAATATTGAACAAACTCACTTGCCTAAGGTGAGACCAGATGTGTCTTATATGCTTCATTGTGCAGCAGGTCTGAAGTCATAAAAACCGCATGAGTCATTCTGCCAAGCACAGTCACTCATCCAATTTTCTCAGCGACCAGTGTTGCCTAATTTCAACTGATTAGTGCACTGTGGTCTTTGCACAGTGCCACACACCACCACCAATAGTTTTGTGTTATGTATCCTGTATAAATGGCAGAAATAATCAGAGTAAGGCATTGATATGTTTTCTTCAAGAAGTTGGGCAGGACTAAACTGATGGTGCTTGTGTGTTGTAAGACAACTGATCCTGATGTGTTTCATGGTGAAGCCTTTGTTGCACCTATGTGACACAAGAGAACAGCTAGTACAGTATAATTTCCGCAGCCTAGTTGTGAGACTGGTACTTGTCACATCAGATGACGGAAATGAAATGTCCAGACACCTCAATGCAAGGGTTTCATGTTTCAGTAGGTTGTGGTCCTAAGTGGACCACTAGTGTTGAAACAACGCACACAGAGGCATAGTGAACTGTAGAGAACAGCAGGGACTTGATGGTAGATAGTTAGTATTGACAATACAGGGCCCTCTGTGGATCACTAGTATTGAAACATCCCAGACAGAGACATAGTGAACTGTGGAGAAGTGTAGGGAGAGATGGTGACCACAGTAACTTGATGGTAGATAGTTAGTATTGACAATACAGGGCCCTCTGTGGATCACTAGTGTTGAAACATCCCAGACAGAGACATAGTGAACTGTGGAGAAGTGTAGGGAGAGACGGTGACCACATGAACTTGATGGTAGATAGTTAGTATTGACAATACAGGGCCCTCTGTGGACCACTAGTGTTGAAACATCCCAGACAGAGACATAGTGAACTGTGGAGAAGTGTAGGGAGAGACGGCGACCACATCAACTTGATGGTAGATAGTTAGTATTGACAATACAAGGCCCCTCTGTGGACCACTAGTGTTGAAACATCCCAGACAGAGACATAGTGAACTGTGGAGAAGTGTAGGGAGAGACGGTGACCACAGTAACTTGATGGTAGATAGTTAGTATTGACAATACAAGGCCCTCTGTGGACCACTAGTGTTGAAACATCCCAGACAGAGACATAGTGAACTGTGGAGAAGTGTAGGGAGAGACGGTGACCACAGTAACTTGATGGTAGATAGTTAGTATTGACAATACAGGGCCCTCTGTGGACCACTAGTGTTGAAACATCCCAGACAGAGACATAGTGAACTGTGGAGAAGTGTAGGGAGAGACGGCGACCACAGTAACTTGATGGTAGATAGTTAGTATTGACAATACAGGGCCCTCTGTGGACCACTAGTGTTGAAACATCCCAGACAGAGACATAGTGAACTGTGGAGAAGTGTAGGGAGAGACGGTGACCACAGTAACTTGATGGTAGATAGTTAGTATTGACAATACAAGGTCCTCTGTGGAAACTAGTGTTGAAACATCCCAGCTAGAGACATAGTGGAGAAGTGTAGGGAGAGACGGTGACCACATCAACTTGATGGTAGATAGTTAGTATTGACAATACAAGGTCCTCTGTGGATCACTAGTGTTGAAACATCCCAGACAGAGACATAGTGAACTGTGGAAGAGAAGTGTAGGAGAGACGGTGACCACAGTAACTTGATGGTAGATAGTTAGTATTGACAATACAAGGCCCTCTGTGGACCACTAGTGTTGAAACATCCCAGACAGAGACATAGTGAACTGTGGAGAAGTGTAGGGAGAGACGGTGACCACATCAACTTGATGGTAGATAGTTAGTATTGACAATACAAGGCCCTCTGTGGACCACTAGTGTTGAAACATCCCAGACAGAGACATAGTGAACTGTGGAGAAGTGTAGGGAGAGGCGGTGACCACAGTAACTTGATGGTAGATAGTTAGTATTGACAATACAAGGCCCTCTGTGGACCACTAGTGTTGAAACATCCCAGACAGAGACATAGTGAACTGTGGAGAAGTGTAGGGAGAGACGGTGACCACAGTAACTTGATGGTAGATAGTTAGTATTGACAATACAAGGCCCTCTGTGGACCACTAGTGTTGAAACATCCCAGACAGAGACATAGTGAACTGTGGAGAAGTGTAGGGAGAGACGGTGACCACAGTAACTTGATGGTAGATAGTTAGTATTGACAATACAGGGCCCTCTGTGGACCACTAGTGTTGAAACATCCCAGACAGAGACATAGTGAACTGTGGAGAAGTGTAGGGAGAGACGGTGACCACATCAACTTGATGGTAGATAGTTAGTATTGACAATACAAGGTCCTCTGTGGACCACTAGTGTTGAAACATCCCAGCTAGAGACATAGTGAACTGTGGAGAAGTGTAGGGAGAGACAGCGACCACAGTAACTTGATGGTAGATAGTTAGTATTGACAATACAAGGTCCTCTGTGGACCACTGATGTTGAAACATCCCAGACAGAGGCATAGTGAACTGTGGAGAAGTGTAGGGAGAGAGTGTAGATAGTTAGTATTGACAATACAGTGCCAAGGAAAATGTGTCACATAAATTGACGGAAACCAATAAGGGAACATATAAAACTACAAATATTCCTTTACTTATTCCCAAATGTTCATTCAAAAGTGTAATACAGAGCTTGTGAAGAAACCAGGAAAAGAATATTGGAACAGTTGTACTTTAGTGTTCATTCACTTCCACCAGTTTATGAAACAAAGAATCCTCTGTATTGTCATTGATTACCATGTACTGTCATGTTCTGTGACATGTCATGTGCTCACAGCATGTTTTCGACCAAAGTGTGATCACTTGTTTGTGTGAACTGAAAGTTAGGAACTTGGGACAAAAAAATCCCACACTTTTTTTGAGTAATGTGTTGCAAGAGGCGTTGACAGTTATATGAAGAGTGATCTTGGCAGAAAAACTCCACTGTGGAGAAGGCTATGTTTTTGTAAATTTCCGCTAAAAATGTAAGACGGCTATAATGTAGTAGTTATGTTGAAGCCATGAGTGGGTGTGTAAGTGTTCATACAAGATAGTTATTGCGCAAACATTCCATGTAGAAACAGTGACAATATTCTATAAACTACATAAACAAGATATGTAAGTCAGAGTAACAATAGATATGCTAATACAAATGTGTATAATGGCCTAGGACAATCTAGAGATCTTCTAGATTTGTTTGAAGTTGTATATATGATAGCAGAATATTTCTGTGCTATCTGGTACATTATTTGTAAGGGGCTAAATTTTTCTGTGGTGGTAAGGCTTTGAAAGTAACTAATTTGAGAGGAACGGTTATTAGATAAGCAGTATCTTACATCTGCATGTTTACTACAAGACAGTTTACTTCAAGTAGTTTTCTTCAACCTCAAGGGGGCGGTGGTGTAGCCTAGTGGTTAAAGTGTTCGCTCATCATGGCAAAGTCCCGTGTTCGATTCCCCACATGGGTACAATGTGTGAAGTCCATTTCTGGTGTCCCCCACCATGATATTGCAGGAACATTGCTAAAAGTGGGGTAAAACCCATCTCGCTCACTCATTCATCCTCAAGAATTGAGCATTGATCACAGAGCCGGTCCTCCAAAGGTGTAGGTGGTCTTGCTCTTCTGCCCAGTTAAATTATTAGCCTGTGATAACTCAGTCTTAGTACTGTAATGTAGATACGGTGTGTTTTTTATCTTGCAGTGTTCTAGGTATGGTTCACGATTAACAATGCAACAAATAGTTTTATAATAGTTTTTTAGTTTCATATGAACAAAAAATAGTGTTGTGTGATGAATATGGTGATTAGACATGAGTTGAATTTTCATGATTTATGGGGACACAAAACCATTTTGAAAAACGAAACATCCTGTGTTCGTTTAATCAGTATGCACCAGAGTTTTTTCTCTCTAAAATCTGATACTTTAAGTGTAGATATTGAAACACTCAGAGCGTGACATGGCAAGTTGATCAGTAATCTCCCAGCTTTTAGTTGACGGATGTTTGACATTTCCGTAAATCTGGGTTGGCCAACCTCTGGGCATGATAAACCAAAATACGATAAAAACAATGTCGTAATGTATTCTCCATCTGACAGCAGCCCCAAACAGGGCTGATCTGTGTACGCCAGGGCACTCTCATCTCAGCCTGCTGTTTACCCTGGCTGATACTCCTGACTGGCTACACTACACACTGTTGCCAGATTGTCTTACAGTCTATCGGCTGTCGTGCTAGTGTTCCATACGTGCAATTGGTCCATGCCCTGTTTGATGGCTTGGGCCCACCTCAGGGACCCTTTGTTACTATTGAAATATTAGCTAACAGATACCAGCACAACACTGTTTTGTGTTTTGAAGTTGCACAATACCATGTGGGTCTTCTCAAACATTCTGGGCAGAAAAGGTTACTGCTATCTCATGGTTCATAAGATGGGAATGTAATGAGGTGTGTGAATAGTACATGCTGGCCTGTGCCACAATCACCAGTGTTACTAACCTGTTCAATCAGGACACACAATCAGGTTACTACAGGACACACACAATCCACCTGTGTTACTACATGCTGGCCTGTGTCACAATCAGGTGTAACCTGTTCAATCAGGACACACACAATCCACCTGTGTTACTACGTGCTGGCCTGTGTCACAATCACATGTAACCTGTTCAATCAGGACACACAATCAGGAGTAACCTGTTCAATCAGGACACACACAATCTACCAGTGTTACTACATGCTGGTCTGTGTCACAATCAGGTGTAACCTGTTCAATCAGGACACACACAATCCACCAGTGTTACTACATGCTGGCCTGTGTCACAATCAGGTGTAACCTGTTCAATCAGGACACACACAATCCACCTGTGTTACTACATGCTGGCCTGTGTCACAATCAGGAGTAACCTGTTCAATGAGGACACACACAATCCACCAGTGTTAATACATGCTGGTCTGTGCCACAATCAGGTGTAACCTGTTCAATCAGGACACACACAATCCACCAGTGTTACTACATGCTGGCCTGTGCCACAATCACATGTAACCTGTTCAATCAGGACACACACAATCCACCAGTGTTACTACATGCTGATCTGTGCCACAATCAGGTATAACCTGTTCAATGGGGACACACACAATCCACCAGTGTTAATACATGCTGATCTGTGCCACAATCACATGTAACCTGTTCAATCAGGACACACACAATCCACTAGTGTTACTACATGCTGATCTGTGCCACAATCACATGTAACCTGTTCAATCAGGACACACACAATCCACCAGTGTAACTACATGCTGATCTGTGCCACAATCAGGTATAACCTGTTCAATGGGGACACACACAATCCACCAGTGTAACTACATGCTGGTGTGAAGCCCATTTCTGGTGTTCACTACTATATGCTGGTGTGTGTAAGATTGTCATTGGAAGTTACAAATCCTAGCACAACAACTGTCGCAATTGAAAGTGTGTGCTAAGATTACACTTTGTACAACAGTACCATGTTAAAAAAGGCTTAGATATAACACCAGAGAATAATCTGTTTCAGTTATCTGTCGAAATAAATTCTACTCACCATAAGAACCGAAAAAATCCTCACACTGCCATTTGATAAGTTAAGATAAGATATTTATTGCATAGCATTCCATGACGGAACATTGGCAATATTCTATAAACTACAAGTTTAAACCTAGTAGGTACAAAGATATTGAAATACAGATACATTTAACCATATAAATGCTGTACATTGTATCAATTTCACAAATCATAGTTAGTATAATGACAAGGACTACGGTAACAGTGATACACAGAATGGTAATACACATTTGGAGGTATTTCAAAAACCAACACTGTGGATCCTTTACTGGGAGGCAGGTAGTCTGTCTCACAGTCCCTGAACCACATTATTTTCCCTTCTGCCAAGTCCTTTCTGCAGTGCTAAAGCCTTAAATATAGCAAGTCTAGATTCCTCAGGTTCTGAATCTCTGGTCACCCTGGGGCTCCTTTTCAATATAAATTGACTTGTTTGTTACTATCAAAATTATATATATTCAGAGACTAAGCATTAGTCTAGGAGGCAGGATGACATCACAAAATTGTCTATAGCTGCACAGTACTCATTGGCTTGTAGCAGTCAGTGTTTCATCTTGTTGGAGAAGGCATCTTTAAGTCTCTACTCAATAACCTTCGTAACTTGAGCATCCATGGTTGCCTGCAAGGATTAGTATGTGTGAAGCTATGAGACAGTGTTAATATCACTCAAGCACAGTGGCCACATGGAAATGTTTGTAAAGTGGAGATTCAAAGATGAAAGATAATAGATCAGTAACAAATGAATGGATTTAAATCAGCTGTGGCTGGGGCACTCGGACCATGCTGGATTGTTGTTGTTAAGGCATCTAGGGCATCGACAGACTAGAGCAATGGCTACAGGCAGCTTCAGCCCTGTATGTGAACACAATCTAGTCTTGTAGACTTTACAGGTCAGCGAATTGATAAGACACTGGGTTGCAGGAGCATGCCTTCATTACTATTGTCATGAAGCAGAATATTTTTTAAAGTCTACTTTTGCTATTGTCAGTGTATCTTTGGTTGAGTAGGGCGGTGGGGTAGCCTAATGGTTAAAGCGTTAGCTCGTCACGCCGAAGACCCAGGTTCGAATCCCCACATGGGCACAATGTGTGAAGCCCATTTCTGGTGTCCCCTGCTGGAATATTGCTAAAAGCGGCATAAAACCTAACTCAGTCAGTCAGTCTTTGGTTCAGATGTTGTTGTGTTTTGAAACAATATCCTAATCAACTCATGATGAATAGCACTACATTGACAGACACTTAACAGGATATGAAAGTGAATGCATAATGCTGTCATGTACACTATAATCAGTCTAATAGTCAGTCTCAAAGTCCCTGAACCGTATGATTTTCCCTACAGCCTAGCCCTCCCAGCAATGCTTAAAGCCTAAATGAAGCAAGTCTAGATTCCTCAGGTTCTGAATATCCCTTCTCACAGAGGCTCCTTTTTGAAAGGAATTATTTGTTTCTATCAAAATTATATATATTCAGAGACTAATTGGTACTCTACAATCCATCATGCAACGATCCCATGGCAACAATAGGTCCTAAATTCAGTAGAATGTAGCTATAATGAAGCATACACATTTATTTACTTCAATCTCTGATCTCCCTGAGGCTCCTTTTCAATTGAAATGGATTTGTTGGTTACCATCAAAATTATATATATTCAAAGACTAAGCATTAGTCTACCAGTCTAAATGTCAGGGTATTTATCCAGAAGCTGTGTTGTTTATCAAGATGCATTGTATACATATGCCATAGATACATGATGGAGACAGTGTGTTATACAGCAGGTTGACGGTGTGATAGTATAGGGATACGACATACCAGCCTGGTCTACTTGTTTATACAAGATGTATTGTATACATATGCTATAGATACATGATGGAGACAGTGTGTTATACAGCAGGTTGACGGTGTGATAGTATAGGGATACGACATACCAGCCTGGTCTACTTGTTTATACAAGATGTATTGTATACATATGCTATAGATACATGATGGAGACAGTGTGTTATACAGCAGGTTGGCGGTGTGATAGTATAGGGATCACCACATACCAGCCTGGTCTACTTGTTTATACAAGATGTATTGTATACATATGCTATAGATACATGATGGAGACAGTGTGTTATACAGCAGGTTGACGGTGTGATAGTATAGGGATACGACATACCAGCCTGGTCTACTTGTTTATACAAGATGTATTGTATACATATGCCATAGATACATGATGGAGACAGTGTGTTATACAGCAGGTTGACTGTGTGATAGTATAGGGATACGACATACCAGCCTGGTCTACTTGTTTATACAAGATGTATTGTATACATATGCTATAGATACATGATGGAGACAATGTGTTATACAGCAGGTTGACGGTGTGATAGTATAGGGATACCACATACCAGCCTGGTCTACTTGTTTATACAAGATGTATTGTATACATATGCTATAGATACATGATGGAGACAGTGTGTTATACAGCAGGTTGACGGTGTGATAGTATAGGGATACGACATACCAGCCTGGTCTACTTGTTTATACAAGATGTATTGTATACATATGCTATAGATACATGATGGAGACAGTGTGTTATACAGCAGGTTGATGGTGTGATAGTATAGGGATACGACATACCAGCCTGGTCTACTTGTTTATACAAGATGTATTGTATACATATGCTATAGATACATGATGGAGACAATGTGTTAAACAGCAGGTCTACTTAGTATACAATGTGTTTCAAACCGATTTGCACAGAGAAATTAGGCATTTTTTTGCTATCCTCAAAGTAGATAGTTTGTACACAAAATAGACAGTGTATGTTGTTCAACAAATATACAGCGTGTGTTATACACCAAATAGACAGTATATATTATATATCAAGTTGACAATGTATGTTCTTCTCATTGTTGTCAGTATCTATACATCAAGTTGACAGTGTTTCTTATACACGAAGGCAACAGTCAGTGTTATCAAATCAAATCAAATATTTATTGTGCAAATGTTCCATACAGAAACAGTGACAATATTCTATAAACTACATAAACAAGATATATAATGAATCACATATATATGATGAGCAACAAAACATATAATAATACAGATGTGTATAATAATAATAATAATGGCCTATACACCCAGTACACAGTGTATGTAATCACCAAGTTGATGTGTATGTTATACACCAAATAGTCTGTATGTTATACACCAAGTGAACTGTATATGTTTTGAACCATGGTATAACTCAGTTTGCCAAGAAGATATGAATACACTCAATCAGTAATGAGGTAAGACATCCCATTCTTTATTGCCCTTCATCAACATCAAAGAGCAGTCCCAGTCCTCTTCCTTCATGAACTTGAGACCCAGCAATCATCCTTTGAAATGTCATTAAGGATATAGTTTTACATCCATAAAGTGCAGAGGTCAGCATGTCCAGTATGTTGAAAGGAATATCTTTGCTTGATATCCGATAGTATTCAATTTTCAACTGAAATATTTCTTTTGGCGGATATTCTGAAATCGGGTATCTGAAGTTGGTGATTTTAATGAAGAAACCTGAATCCTTCTTTTTGAACTGAACCTGTGTGAGAAGACATGACATCAATGAGATGCCTCTTACAACTACAGAGCAGCAGGATCTAGTCCATCATCATGCACAGCAACATTATGACAGGTAGAGTCATATTAATGTCTTACTGACCAGCTTCTTCAGTGGACTTGGTATGAGTCATATAGGGACAACTTCAGCTCAAGCCATCTTTGATGAGTGCAGTGAACTCATAAAGTACCGGCACATGGGCAAACCAAATGAAGCTTTGTAAAACTGCAAATATATGCATTTGACCGATGTAACAATCGGATGGACAACAGGACTTATATAATGTTAGGCATATGTGTAATGGCCTTAAGTTTGTAGAACGTTGCTGCCATTTAAAATGCAAATGACTGATGGAACTATCCCAAGGAAAAATGGAACATAACATTTTTGAGCATTTATACCTTAGCCTTTGGCTTTTAGAAAGTTGCTTCCTCTGTGTAATAATGTAAATCTGCCAAACCTGGAACTTAGAAGTGACACTCACTTGCAATGGTTGATTATCACAGTTATATTTGTAGATCAGCAACAAATAAAAAAAAATGTAAGGAGGCGTATTTTTGTATTTACTTCCACACATTGTCAATCTGCATGGTTTTTTTTAATTACATGTTGTCATTCAGTGTCAGTCGTCCCATCAGGGAAGTTCACTAACCTGTCATTTGGTCAAGGTGCTGACATTACTCTGGTAGTCCAAGGAGAAACCCAGCAAGTCTGTTCTGTCAGATGAACATGCTTCTCCAACTTTCCTTGTCAACTACTGCACATGCATCTATTGACCGCCTCCGTGGTGTAGTGGTTAGAGCGTCCGCCCGGAGAGCGGAAGGTCGCGGGTTCGATCCCCACGCGTCCATACATCATTCCAAAATGACGCCTGTCTGGCCTTCGACGTTAAAATATGGTACAACAAGGACTGGTTGGCACAGAGTCAGTATAATGTGTCTGAGTGGGGTATTCATGCTTCACTGCGGCATGGTATCTCAGTGGGCTAGCACTATAAAACCAGCTTCCGTCTGGGCTAGTACAAGCATACACATACACACGCATGCACGTCGTCATATGAGTGAAATATTCTCAAGCACGACGTTAAACCCAATTTCACCTCACCTCACCTCACCTCACCTCACCTCACCTCACCTGTATCTATTGTTTAAAACAATAAGTAACACTTGCTTTCATCTCCAGTAATTTTATCAACAGGGTGTCGCAAAACTTTCCAGAGGCAGTTAAGGTTGATGTGTGTGAGACAATTGCAATAATTTCTTGGCAAAAGACTGAAGATTTACAATGTATACTTGACTGCATGGTATAGTGGAGCATATAATATTCAAAACACTATGTGGCTATTCCAAGGAGAGATTAACACTGGGTATGCTTCTCCTGGTTTGTGGGCGAGAGTGACTAAAGCATGCAGTCATCATTTTTCATGACCAGATTCAAATATTCATTGCTGGAAGCTATTGTAATGTGGCTGGAATAGTATTGATAATTGTTGAATTGTAAACTGTTTTCCATCGTTATTGGTGCTCTCCATCGATGATTCTTCCTACCCCTTGTGCATGAATCACTAAGCTCTATTAGTGTTCAAACTCCTTTGACTGAAGCATTGGCCAACCCAGTACTTGTTCACAAGGACAATTTTGTTCCATAGATGACATGCAAATCAGTAGATTAAAACATAGGGTTGCTTCATTGTAAGAAGTAATATGGAAATATTGTAATTTTGATAGTAGAAGGCTGATAATAGTGAGATATGAATGCTTTTGTATTGTGGTTGGGGAGTCAGTTTATGCCTTTCCCCTTACTCAACCTCTTCAAAGTTGGAATATAGGAAATGAAGGAATTGACTCCACAGTTTACACCCACAGTACTGGAGTTCTCTCCCCTACTTTTAACATTGAGATGACTAAGGTCACAGATGAACCACAATTGAAAGCAGGAGAAGCTGTGGTGATAGGGGGGTGACAGGAGTTGTCTCCCCCTGCTTCCAACTGGTGGCTGGGATCACAGATGAACTACAGATGAGAGGTGGATGCCAGGGAGATATGTTCTTCAAAACATGTGTTCCATCTTTTGAAGTTCCACGATTGATAGGCGCAGATATTAGACATGATATCAACACACAGGATTTTCCATATATAAAAGTCATTATGAGGGAGAGTGTGTGCTAGAGAGTGTTACTAGGTTCGTCTTTCTGGATTCTTGGTTCCGCCACACATGTGCTTTTGTTAGGAATGTCCCACCATGCCCGACATCAAGTAGATAGCCGAAATATAACTTGCTGAATGGGTCCTTTTGAGTTCCTGTGTGTTCATGTTTTGATAGCAGATTCTGTATTATTGGTAACCAATGAACCGTTCCCACTGGCCCTTTTAGATTCCCTCACCTTTAGGGTTTCTGGGTTCCATTTGGATATGTTTTGTAGATAAATACATATATGTATATCAAATATCACTTTCTTACTGTGACTAAATGTAAGTTTATTACACTCTGACCTTTAAAAGGGTTGGTTCCATGGGGTAGTGTGATTAAAGCTTGGTACCAAAGACCTTTCCTTCACAACATTGTGTGAAGATTTTCTAGTGTACCCGCTGTGATGTTCCATTGCTGAGTAGTGTCCAAACCAGTCACAGTTAAAAGGGTTGACCAGATCAAGATCCTGCAGATATTTCTAAAAGCTTCATTTCCAAATGAGTCTTGTAGTTTAGATGATTATGTAAAAGCTTCCCCTTGTAGTTTATGATTATGTAGGTTCATTGCACACCACAAGGCATTGCTCACAGCAGGCAATGTTTGTATGATTGGGAAGTTGAACGAATTGGATACTTAGAAATCTGTCTACCGTTTATATCAGTGAGATTTGGAATCAAGTGAATCCAGATTGATTTGGGTTATTGTATAGTGGTATATCTATTTTGATTGCTTGTTATTCCAGAAAATACCATCTGGTTATGACACATTAATCTTCAGTTCTATTCAACTTGATATTTGGTTAGACTTGATTGTACATGAATATCTCTGAGCGAAGTATAAATATCAAAGTAATCGCTATATATGCAATATCTATAGGTCGTATTGTAGACAAAAAGCTGTAAAACAAATCAATTGTTAATCACACTGAGTGGAATCATAAAATTACGGTATTCAGTTTTACCAGATGTTTTGTTTTGGATTAAAGTTTAAAGGATAAAAGAATGTATATTGCATCTTTTTGCCAGGCTTCACCTTCAAGTTACAGTTTATGGTAGACAAATTTGGTGGACCATTTTCTCAAGACTGCAACTGTTATGATTCTATCTTGGCATAATAGGTTTTGTACTGAGACAAGCTAGATAACCTACATTCTCAGTAACTGTTTGACATTCTGTAGAAATTCATCTTGTTGAGGCAGAGTTTTATGACAAGGCATGACCCAGCAGAAACAGGAGGATTGGACTGGATTGGCTCAATCCAGCCACTTTATGGAAGATTGACTTATTTCTGAAACTCAGCAAAAGTTTTATCAAATGACTTGATTACCAGTGCCTCTCATGTAAAAATGAAGTTTTGGGCATCTCATATGTTCTCTCCTGTTT
Source organism: Haliotis rubra (assembly GCF_003918875.1). Lineage (NCBI taxonomy): Eukaryota > Metazoa > Mollusca > Gastropoda > Lepetellida > Haliotidae > Haliotis > Haliotis rubra. The sequence continues at coordinate 203,793 of NW_025767306.1, read as the reverse complement.
CTCATGTAAAGCTTCTTGTATCTCTCACATAAATGCTCCTATTTTTCATGTGAATTTTTGCATATCTCGTAAATCCTTCATGTAAAGATTTTGCTTCTTTAACATAAACCCTCCTGTTTTCAAGAAAAGCTCTCCCATAAACCCCTTAAGATTGTGAAATAACTGTACCTTTTTTCAAAAATACCTATATATCAACAGCAGTATGTTTTTCACAATGTAGTGAGATTTGTAGTTCATTGTATGTAACGTTTGGATTAAATTGTCACCCAGTTTATGGTGCTCTTACCAGTACATCACAGACCTCCCGGGTTTTCGGAGAGAAGAAAATTATTACATTTGACTATCCAACTGTAAGTACCTATGTTACATGTCATTGTTCGTCACACCCGATCTCTGTGTGGATTCTGGGTTGAAATTAGCCCCCAGAAACTTATGCTGGTCATAAGATGTGATTGAATCAATCATGTGATCAGGTTGGTCACTTGGTTCATACCAAACTAACATTCACTTCAGGTCGTTTGGGGCCATACCATACTGACATCCATCGAAGGCAGTTCAGGTTCATACAAAGGTGACAGTCACTTCAGGCCATTTGTTGTCATACGAAGCTTCCGTCCACTCTAACCAGTCGAGGTACATACCAAGCTGGCATTTAGTCTTAGGTTGGTTGGTGTCATACCAAGCTGATAGTCATTGAAGGCAGTTCAGGTTCATACCAAGCTGACATCCACCGAAGGCAGTACAGGACCTAGATTTTCAAAGCTCTCTTAGCGCTAAGATAGTCCTAAGTTAATGTTAATGTATGGCACTTACAACTATCTTAGCGCTAAGATAGCTTCGAAAATCTAGGCCTAGGTTCATGCCAAGCTGACATCCACTGAAGGCAGTTCAGATTCAGACCAAACCAATATCCACCGGAGGCAGTTCAGGTTCATACCACACTGACATCCACCGAAGGCAGTTCAGATTGAGGCCAAACTGACATCCACCGAAGGCAGTTCAGATTCATACCAAACTGACATCCGCCGAAGGCAGTTCAGGTTCATACCAAACTGACATCCACCGAAGGCAGTTCAGGTTCATACCACACTGACATCCACCGAAGGCAGTTCAGATTGAGACCAAACTGGCATCCACCGAAGGCAGTTCAGATTCATACCAAACTGACATCCGCCGAAGGCAGTTCAGGTTCATACCAAACTGACATCCACCGAAGGCAGTTCAGGTTCAAACCAAGCTGACATCCAACGAAGGCAGTTCAGATTCATACCAAACTGATATCCGCTCAAGGATTTTCACAGTCATCTAACCTCTTCATTGTCGTCTTTTCAAAAGTAGGACTAGTGAAAGTTAGTGGATTTTATATATATATATATTTGTGACTGGAAGCAATTTAAAATTTGTGTAATCAGAACTACATGTTGAATCTTTACACCTGCAAAAAGACCAGCTATTTTGATGAGCCACTTTTCTATATATTACATTACGTCTGTTATCAGTGATGCTATGCATTTGTGTTTTTCACCAGCAATTTCCTTTCACCAAGGTCAGAAGTCTGACAGATATATTTTCAAGATGGACTCTGGTGAGAGCCATTATTATGGCCTTCTGACTGCAACATTTACAGTGCAGCTACCATTATGCTGGTTATCAGTTCTGATAAAAAGTAAAAAGCTCTTGGCTCAAAACTGCATCAGTATAAATTGTTGCTAAAAGGCAGAGTGTATTTATGCTGGGCATATGGTAGAGTTGTTGAGATAACAGTGGGTGTGTAGTTATCTAGTAAATACTGCAACAGACCTGGGGCTAGATGTCATGTGGAATACTTCATTGCATAGTTGCATCCCTTGGGTGTGACAGGATGCTTTGAGTGTCGGTTCCAATTCCAAAACCACCTTGTCATCTTTTGTTAACATTTGTGGCTTTTTCCAGAGTGGTAAATTTCTCTGATATGTATTTGTTTGGGCTCTCCTCAAACAACAAGTTGACATGCTATGGTATGAAGTACTGTTCAAATGGAAACCAAACTCTCTTACCAGGTGATCAGAGTCAGTTTATGGGCAGTCAATTGGTGCGTCATTGTCAGAGTCAATATGTGGAGAGTACTTATATGATTTGAAATCATTTTTGTACATGTGATGTTATTTGTGTAAGCATGGGCACATATATGTAAGAAATGGCTAACTTCGCAAAATTAGCAATATTTTCAGTTGCATTACCATTTATAATGTCAGGAATCTCTTTTGACCTCCCTTTACACAAGTTATGTATGCTTCATATTGGCTGGGTAATGTAAGAGTCAAAATAAAAATCTTGAACAAAAATCACCTCCTTATTTTAGGGAACTACAATACCTGATCTGAAGCTAAAGAGCTCCATATTCCCTTTTTAGAGATTTGTTACGCGCATAAGTCATGCATCATGAATACTGACATGAAGACAATGTAAAAGGACATCCTTGTCAGCCACAAACACACAAATCCGAAAACAAACCATCAGAGGATGACCGGTGGTCATAATCAGGCTCCAGGTCTTGTGTTATCTTGCATTTATTTACGTATTATCATGTTTTGATAATTAGTTTCCTGCTAGGATTAAAGCACCTTGTCTAGACGCTGTACCTGGGGCCCTTCCCAGGGGAGCCCACTATGTCCGTCACGTGATGCCCAGTCCAGATTTTACGTACATCAAAAGTCCTCACAGGCTCATCAGCCCTTATTAAGAGTAATGCTGGGCTGTATATTGGAGGAAATTGTTTTCTATTTTTTGTGCTTAAAGCAGCAGGGGACTACTGTTTCCCTCTATGGTATAATAAATGATCTCAAGTACAGATTTCAAATCTCCTTTGATGTCTATGCAATGCTTTATTGATCAGTCAAGGACTTGTTTGAAGATTAGAAAGTTCAGTTATGAAACTTTTTTGGCTTTATACAAAAAGTGTTTTTGAGGTTATGGAAATTGTATCTTGGATTGGGGTTTTGTTTGTTTGGTTTTTTGCTTTTTGATTGATTCAGTTTATGTACTACAGTAAAATAGACTGTATTATAAAGTTTCTGAACATGTATATTGCACTTCTTTTAGTTTTGGTATGCAACTGTTGTGGGAATCTGGTAATAGCATTCCTGATGCTAATTCTTAGTGTCCAGATAGGGTGTAATATTTAGGTCCGATGATTCCTCCTGATGCATGGGCATCTGTAACACTGAAACCCATTCTTTCATCAAGGTGCTATACAAGTTCTGTAGCTCAGCGTAGTACTTTTTCTGTAAAGCACCTTTCACCTTGCTCAATTTCCATAGCCCTCTAAATTAGTGAGTATTGATGAATGTGGTCAACATCCTAAAGGCATATCAGAATGTTAAACTGAATAGTCTGAACAAATCTAACCTCATGTATCTGGTTGTTCCTTCTATTTAATCTTGATACATTTTTAAATAGGTGAATTTTTGTTAAGCATGTTAATGTTCAGGGGAAGGCACCTTGTGGAACACTTGCATTGTTTAAAAGAGAAGGTGTAATACATTGCTATGATCAGGGACTGGGCTCAACAGATAATCAACCAATTCTAAATCTGAGAACAAGGTGGTTCCAGGCTTCTGTTAATGTAACACCTGTCCACAGGTAGCAGGAGTGATGAAGACAAGTTGTTATTCCAGCATACACTGCGTAACAACACTCCTCATTATGTCACGTGTACGTTGTCTAATTAGGAATGTTCTTTTCACCTGAAGAGCAACACAGCTGTTGGTACAGATTTGTACCAGCTGTAAACAGAAGCTGTGTATTAACTTAAGGAGTTTTCTCCAATACAATATTGATGAACAAGGTGTGCCACTTAGGTCGAGGACGTTTTATCATGAAAAACTGTGAATGCGGTTTTACCTTCCAGTGAACATTTATAGTTTAATCCACTTACAAAGTTACTGGAGGTTTAAATGCTAAATAATGTACTGTTAGCAGCAGCTGGGAGTTGTATCAGCCATGCAAGGATAGGTGTGGACAGACTGAGGATGCTCAGTGCATCTAGATGTATTTGTAAATGTTTTGAGAACAGATTGGCTCAGTTCCTATATATCACCCGTAAAGATCCGAGTTAGAACTGATTTTCAGTAACCCATGCTTGTCATAAGAGGCAACTAATGGGATTGGGAGGTCAGGCTCACTGACTTGGTGGACACATGTCATAGTATCCCAGTTGCGTAGATTGATGCTCTTGCTGTTGATCACTGGATTGTCAGGCCAAGACTCGAATATTTACCGACCGCTGCCATATAACTGGAATATTGCTGAGTGCAGCGTAAAACTAAACTCACTCACTCACAAACCCATGTTGGTTTGTATGGTCCAGATCTGATCACAAACTAGTGTGTACTGACAGGTAGATACATGGTCTATCAATCAGTTTGTGCTGGTGGACATCATTAACCAATACTGCCCTGCTGGAGAATCTGTGTGTTCTACGTTTGTTTGTGGAACCCACTGTACAAGTTGTGGTGCAGTTACGGTTTGTTTTGCATATCTGGTATGTATTTTTAGTATGGTTGATGCTTGAGATTCTATTCACATGAATGCAAACTGCAAAACCAAGCATACTCACTGGGTAATTTTTATTCTAATACATATTTATAGTAGACATGTTTGTTGTCGGTGAGGAAAAGCTTGCACTGAAGTTGCAGCAAAACAGTCTGCAATCAGACCCTGGTTGATAAGGGCAAAAAGAACTTGATGCTGTCTGCCGTTTCGATCTGGTCGTGATGCGTCTAGGTGCACATGTTACACAGCTGATCAGTGCAGCTGATATAGTGTCTCTTCATCCTCAGCATCTGGGATATAGGCTGGCGCATCTGTAAGTCAGGATACTTTACTCATTGGCCTTGAGGGCTTTGTGTCTTCCAGTGTTTTCAAGAGAGCCAAATCCCTTGGGTGTTTGTAAAAAGTTAGTTATGTAAAACAGCACCTTGGCTCAGACAGCAGATAAGTAATGTTTCTTTCATAGTTATGAATTAGGATACAAAAAGCGTGTTTGTCTTTCCTTCTCTCATTTCAGTGGATGAGGGATCTGAACTTGAACCTATTGTCTCAAGTTTACTCTGTGTAGTATTGGGTTTTATTCCAAGTGCTTGCCCTGTACCATGGAGGACTGGTTTTATTCCAAGTGCTTGCCCTGTATCATGTAGGATTGGTTTTATTCCAAGTGCTTTCCCTGTAGCATGTGGGATTGGTTTTATTCCAAGTACTTGCCCTGTATCATATAGGGCTGGTTTTATTCCACCATTTTGATTTGCCTCGATTATATTCAAAGGTGGGAGAAGTTGAAAGTGAAAAGTTTAGCTGAGAGGACAAATGATTGATCTGTACGCATGACTGTTTTCTTTGTCTTTGTTTATGCTTAAGTGTATTGACATGGGACACATCTACACAATATTCGTGAGTGAATGAGTGAGTGAATATGGTTTTACTCTGCTTCTAGCAATTTTAGAGCACTATCAAGGCAAGGGACACCAGAAATCTGCCTCACATTACCACTTGGGGAATTGAATCTAGTTCTTAGCATGATGAACTAACGCTTTAACCAATGGGCTACCCCACTGCCCATTATTATTCATGATGCGAATGGATATATTGATATTAATGCTTGTTGATACCTGCAGCTATTGATTTAAACATTTAACACTTGTTGATACCTATAGATGTTGATGTTAATGTTTCTTGGTACCTCTATTGATATTAAGGCATTGTTTTGAGAGGATGTACTGATGTTTTGCAAAAGATTTGAGGTGTGCAGGTAACAAAATATAATAAATGTAATTACAATTTCAAGTATATTTTTTCCACTTGGAATTTGTAAAAATTCACTTTGTTTTGAAGTATTTAAGAAAAACGTTCATCTGGCTTTAGTGTTTTAAATAAATTATTTATATTGATAGTAAGAAAATAGACAGCTTATGTATTGTCTGTCGGTGGAATATGCAATCCTGTTTTTATTTTGTTTGTTTCACATTACAATTTTTCAGTGTGTAGAATTGTAATCCATGTTGAAATAGAAGTCTAGCCTTACTCTTCCTGTAGGGGCAGTGGGGTAGCCTAATGGTTAATGTCACGATGAAGACCCGGGTCGACTCCCCACATGGGTACAATGTGTGAAGCCCATTTCTGGTGTCCCCTGTCGTGATATTGGTGGAATATTCCTAAAGGCAGCATAAAACTAAACTCACTCACTCACTATTGGTGTGGTGTGCCTGTGGTGCTTGTCCGGGTTCAGTTGCTATAGTCTGCTGTGAAATAGCTTGGTAATTGATTGTTGATTGATTGAACTCCCTTGTACACTGGATGATGAGGGTTATGTGAGTACTTTCATTAACAACTGGAATTGTTTTATTTGGATTCTTTGTTTTCCTAATAATACAGGCATTATAAATAGTAACTAATTATAAAAACATTAAACATTTGACAGTTTAGAAGATCATTAGCTGATCAAATATTCTTGCAAAATTAATGTTCAATCAGCACTTCACAAAACTTTTGTCATCTTTATCATTTATTTGGGACATTTTAGCAGGGATCATTTTTTATGTTCCCCTGCTGTGATATTGCTGGAATATTTGCTGAAAGAGGCGTAAAACTAAACTCACTCACTCACTCAGTTCTGTATGTCTCACGGTCTCTTTTCCACCCAGACCCTTCCTGCTCCTGTCAAAGCTATGTATTCCATACTGTCAGTTTTTCCACACCTCTGCAACTCTGACCGGGTCGATATTTCTGAAGGTAGAATTCAGTAGTCTCCTTCTGACCATGATTGTGACCAACATCCATATAACCAACACTGTAGTGTTTTATTTCCGTCATCGACAAGGGATCATTCCGTTACTAATGATGCAAATCAATAACAGATAACGCTTGTTCTGGGCAATTGTGGAGATCACGTTCAGACCAACTTGGCCACATAATCCAATCTGCTTCAAGTGACGGCCTTTCTTTCTATTGCTTTTTGCACTGAGCCCTGCTCAATTATGAACCTACCTCCCGATCTGTCTCAATTACTGGCTTGTTATGGTGTAGAAGTATATCATATTGGTGAATGTAGTACCCTCATGTTGGTGGAAGGAGTACGATCATATCACAGGAATTAGTATGCTCATGGCGGGAAGTCGATTTGGTAACTTAAACCGCCATCTCCAAATTTCAGCAGTGGACTAGTGCTTGGGGGATGGTGCGTGTGAGGTGAATTGATAAAGGTTGGCAGTTGAAGAGAGTTATTGTGCTCAGAAATAGAAAATAGACGGTTCATAAATCACTTGAGTTTATGGTGAAAATCTTTTGAGTATAATCTTGTTCTCTCAGTTGTGGGGGCGATGGGGTAGCCTAATGGTTAAAGCGTCCACTCGACACACCGAAGACCCGGGTTTGATTGCCCACATGGGTATAATGTGTGAAGCCCATTTCTGGTGTCCCCCGCCGTGATATTGCTGGAATATTGCTGAAAGCAGCGTAAAACCCTACTCACTCACTCAATATTGCTGAAAGCAGCTCACTCAACCCTCCTCTCACTCACTCACTCACTCACTCACTCACTCATGTAAATCTGACCTGTATGAGTGTGCTAAAGTTTCCTAGTTCCAGTAAAACTACACTATTTAATATAAATATTGTAATAAATAACTTCCTTATTTGGTGTTTCAATAGAATATATCAGCAGAAAGTTTCAAACAAAACAGTTTTGTAAGCAACCAAATAGTTAAATATAACTCAGTCAAAGACAAGTAAATTATACATTACTATTATATTGCTTTCAGGCATTTAGCTTTGTTTCACGGTCAGAAATAATAGCATTCTGAGACAATGTGTTGAAAGATGGACGTTGTGGACAATTTAATGCAATATGAGCCACCTCGTTAAGTGTTTTACCATGGAGGTAGTTGTGTGGTGTCACCATAATGGTTACAAATCACCGTAGTCAAGTGTTCAAGCATCTAGGATACCACAAGATGAACAATCCATTTAGAACAAGACAGTGAATTTGAACTGCCGAGTCCTTCTAAATAGCATCAGTCATCTGCATTATGGAGTAGACAACAGAAGACGGAGTAACTGCTACTTGATGCATGGGTGTAGCAGTGCTCAGGGGTAGGGGTAGGGGAGATGTAGGCACAGCTAAACTGGATGTTCGAAGATGTTTAAGGAAGGAACTTCAGGAGAGAGTAGGGGTGAAACGGTATACCGCGGTATTAGTAGAACAGCGGTATTTTGCCTTCGGTTTGGTATACCTTAATGGAATGAAAAAAATCAGTGTTTTTGTTTTGTCATTTTATTAACCTTTTTAAACCTTTTCTAAAATGTTTAGAAATCGAATCATTTTGTCAAAATCTATACATTTCTTTGCTGTACACACACTATTTTCCCGGAAGTAACTTCTGATATACCGAGCCGAAATGGACCAAGCCGAAAATCTTGTGCCGCAATACATACCGTACCATGGTAAGAGCGTACTGCTTCACCCCTTGGAGAGAGAGAGTTTAATGCTCACAAGAAGTGTGTTTGAATAGTGAGTGAATTAAAATGTTACATCGCATCAGCAGTATTGCAGCCATATAGCGATGACAAGTGTGTTGAGGTGCTGGAGACTTATGTGGGGTGTGATAGAGGAAGTAATTTAGAGTTTATTCTCACAGGTAATGTGTTTGAGATGGTGAAGACTTTTATTGTATAAGTTGAGAAAGAGGTCTACAAGTCAGAGGGAGTTTCAGTCTCAAAGAATATGTTCAGTTGGGTGAGACTTGTAATCGGTAAGGAGTTTGAGTCGCACAAGACATCTGTTTGAGGTGTTTGTAGACTTGTATTGGACAAGGTACATGATTGGAGATTATGAAACAGATGGTGTTTGTCTCACAAGATGTATATTGGAGGTTGGTGAGACCATTTAAATAGTTTCAACAAGAAATGAGTTGTTAATGCTCACCTATAAACAACTTATGTCATCTTTAGCAGGACTTGGCAAGGAAACCAATGAAGAGCAAACATGTTTCTCTTTTGCAGTATTCCAAACTTGGAATGTCAAGGTAGATTGTGACTGTGGTGTATGTTTAATGATGTACTTTTAATACCCACTTCTGTTGATTAGTTTCTCCTATTTTCTGGCCCTAGGGTGTGTATGATGACTGATTATATTCCGGTCAGGACCTAACATTGTCAAAATTATGGTAATGAGACAGGGCAAATCCAATATGGCTGCCTCTAGAGGTGTTTCCAGTTAAAAGCTCAACAACGTTATCGAGATATCAGTTAAAGTGACTCTTGGTAGATTGCCTCGCTGGTCAGTAATTACACACAATGGGTGCTCGTTACTATTTCAATTTTTCATACAAAGTGGCCGACAGAGTGTTAAAAGGTGTCTGTCTCTGTGGTGCTGTGATGCACGGGTTAGAGCACAATGTCTGACAAGATTCATATGCATGTAATCAGATATTCCAGATTAATATCCACGCAGTGCAACACCCTGTTACCTAGATCCATAACTTTCTTGGCTTTCCTGGGTTTTCGTGCCATTGTTGATGGCACCATGATCCATACTATTTTACTGATGCCCGGCAAATTGGAAAAGATATAGATGGAATGGAATTATGGATCAGTTCAAGTTGAGCAATGCCTGCCCTCGCTGCTGTACGGCAACTACAGCACCTCACTTCCACCACTTTCCCCTCTTCACCGCCACTCGAAGGGGGATACACTTAATCACTAAATAGGTTGTAAGTTAGTTGTAGGTGACTCCCAGGGTGCACTGGTTCTCTAACCAACCACATTTACTTGCATGATAGGTAATTTGTATATTAGTCTGTTTCTTGGGGATCGCTACTCAGACAGGATCGTCACTTGGCTTGAGAATGAAAAGTGTTGAAAATAACAATATGGCAAATCATTCCTTAAGAATTCTTGTAGTGAATTTTGTATATTAGAAGGATAGATAGTCTCGGCATTCAAACTAACAACAGAGAGTAAAACTATGTTTGGTGTTCCGAGGCAGGTTTCTATTTCTTATTCTTTTAATCTTTTGTTGCGGTTGGAAGTTTTGTTCAACTTCTGTAAAATACAAGTAAATCAAGAATCGTTTACTGCCCCTGTTGCAAGGGTACAGTTGATTTAGATTTTCTTTCAGATAATGTCTCTCCTATCCACCTTCTACACACGCATCTATTGCAGTAAAGAAGTTGTCTGTCCATAAAAAATGTTCCTCATCATCATACCAGCTTCTAAATTTCACTTAAAGAAGTTCTCAAGAGTCCAAAACAAAAATGTAACCATTGGTTCTTTGCGGACTTCACTGAATATTTATTTTTTTCTTCTATGACATTTAGCAATATTCCAGCAATGTGAAAGGATGCTAGGCCACCCCACTGCTACGTACCCCTAAGTAGTGTGCAGTGAATGTCTAGCAGAACAACTAGAGTACTGACCATCACTATGTTGAATTGTTAACAGATTTATTCAAACCAGAGTTCTCTGCCTACATTAGGATTCCAGCCAATGTTTGTAACAATGATGTGAACTGTATATTAACATCAGAATCAGACATGCAGACAGTTACCCTCAGATCTGACTTGTAGATCCAGGGAATGAACGTTACTGTTGTTTGTGAGGGATGTAATTCCAAATCTGAAAATTGATATCTGATTTATGGGAACAGTTTCTTTCTCTCAATACAGTCTATTTATGTTCCTTATTGATGAATGCTTTCTGAAGGCCTTCTCTTTGCCTTTTTGTTACATAGAACTGAAAAAATGTTGTCATCCTTTACTGCAACAGCAAAAGATACTTCATTTGAGAATAAACTAAGCTAGATTCCAATTTCCAATTTCATGTCTGAGAACATAAAAATGTTTGCAATCTGAGCACAAGCCTATCGTCTGAAAGTTAACAGTTGTGAATGTGTTACAATTATTTACCATAGTAAATTAAATCATGTCCAAACAAGCCTGCTTGTTGGTTGCTGTGTGATATATACTGTTGCTGATAGGACCTATGACAGTTGTTACCATGTAGATATGGCGCCGAGTTCCAATTCCATTAAAAGCAGGAAATATGAGGTGATGCGATCAGAGTGTTCCGTTTCTGGAATGACCTTGGCATGGTTCATTGGATGAGCAATGTCTTTCTTGCCGACTGTGGTGTGCACACGACCATGTAACACGCTGAAACATTACTTCCTGTGACCTGTCTCGGGGGATGCTGGGATGTTTGCATGGAATTGGTCCCAAGTACCACATCGTTAGGGACGGTGACAACGAGGTTGTCTCCATATATGTGATCAGTATGTGGATATAACGAGTGTAATGGCTGAGTCAGTAGCCAGTGTCCCAGTGGTAGTACATCAGTGACAATTTATGATATTGATAGTTGACATCAATACCATGCTAAATAGTTGGTAGTTACAACAGGTTTAATGCAGGGAAAAACACAGTATACTCAGGCTTTGATCAGAACTACTTCCATTACTCCTTTAGTGAGTGAGTGAGTGAGTTCAGTTTTATGCCGCACTGAGCAATACTCCAGCTATATGGCAGCGGTCTGTAAATAATCGAGTCTGAACCAGACAATCCAGGTGATCAACAGCATGAGCATCAATCTGCGCAATTGGGAACCGATGACATGTGTCAACCAAGTCAGCGAGCCTGACCACCCGACCCCATTACTCCTCGTGGTTCAAATGTTTGCTTGTCACCCAAGAGACCTGGTTCATTGGATCCCACATGGATACAGCCATTGTGATGCTAAACTTAAGAGGTGTAAAACATCATTCACTTGGTCTCTGCCAAATGGCGCCAAGCACAAAAGTTGTTCCTTGCATCATTTCCAGACCAAACAGATTTGAGCTTTAGACTTGTGGCAAAAGTGGCAGACACACTCTCTCATTCACTCACTCCGCTCTCAGCAATATTCCAGTTGTATGATGGCAGTCTGTAATGAATTGAATCCGGACCAGACAATCCAGTGATCAACAGCATGAGCATCGTTCTACTCAATTGGGATAGGATGACATGTGTCAACCAAGTCGGCAAGTCTGACCACCCGATCCTGTTAGTGGCTTCTTATGACAAGCATGGATTGCTGAAGACAATTCTAACCCGGATCTTCACGGGTGATACACTGCCATGATTGTGATTTTATTTGGAACATTGTGTTTCTCAGAGGGTTGAATGGTTAACTGGACAGTGTGGGACTTGTGTTTGATTATACCCTGAGTTTCTGCTCACTGTCTGTGTGGCTTTTCTGTGCTCGTTTCCAGACAGTGAATCAAGACTTATATCTTGTGAACTTTATATTTCAAAATTAAGCTCAAAATCAAAGCTTAGAATTTTATGTTTTATAAACATATAGAAGTTTCGATTCAAATGTAGAGTATGAATTGAAATTTGTTTGATATAATTGTTTTCTAAAGACATGGTCACATGGCCTGGACCCTAAAAACGTAAACCTTTGAGTGTGTTTCAATGCACTGTTTGTCTATTGACATGTTCAGTAACATCTGGGACAACAACCTTGACAATATCAGTAAAACAGCAGAAAACTTCAAATTTGGACCATTATACAAATACTGTTAACATTGATCCTAAAATCGATGTCAGTCAACATTGTTTGCTGGATTTTTGTAGTTGATAATTTATGAGCACTTGGTTACTTCTGATAGATCATTCATGCATCACTTGCAGTGTGCTATGAGAGGGTGGGTTTCTTTCGATATGTTGAGTTCATGGAATTCCAAATTGTTGTATGGAAGAACTTGTGGGATTCCCAGATGCTGTACGAGAGACTCAGTTTGTGTATCAATTGAGGTATTCATGTTAGTCTCCCCTAGCAAGATGGTCAATAAATGTGTCTGCACTCCAGCAGCCAGATAGCAGGAAGGGATGCATACCCTCGTTAACAGGTGCTTTATAGGTATGGCTGAAGCACCGCATATAGATCCAGTCGGGGACCACGTTCTCCAAATAGTCCCAATTTGACGGCACTAGATGGACAAGTTGTTAACCATCGTTTAAGTCTGCCTGCCTGAAAAGCTCTTTGGCAAACAGAAATGAAGCTATTTACTGAAATTATTCCCAGAAATGTATGAGATGGGTATTTAGAAGATTGTTGGGGGATATGAGAGGATGTACGATAAGATGAATTTGATCGAGGGCTGTTTGAGATGAAGGGGTTGATGGGAACAGATTGATATGACCATTTGAGAGGGAATGATCAACAGTATGCCACTGTGTCAATGCATGGCAGGTATTCAGAAAAGCGTACTATCATCCCAATAGTAATTGTTTGTCCTGGGGATATATTGTATAGGATTTTGATGCACATTGCTATTGCTAAATGTTGCTCTTTATGACAAGCTCTAACAGCTCATAATGGTTCATACAGAAAAATACAACCGATATTGGTGGCATCAATATAGTGAAAACCACTCTATACCGGCTGGGCGAGTGTGTTTCTCAAGGTGCTGATTGTCGGGGCACAAAGAGATTATATCATATCTAACAAGGTTCCATGTCACCGAATATTATACAAGGGAAACGATTAATCCAGTACCAGTGAAACGTTTTAAGACTTTTCAAGTTCAACTATTTCACATGTTAAAAATATCACATGTCTTACTTCTCATTACTGATCATTGCTGCAATTTGTTTATTTTTTTAATATGACTTTCAACTCTTCTTACATGATGATGTTTGCGAAAATACTAAGATGAGCACATTGTTAATGTAGAAGGGGATATGTGTGGATGAGGCCAGGCCCCGGTCCACAAACCGCCCGGTGTTACGACACTATCGTAAGTCTTTGTTAAAGAATAAGCGTTGAAGACAAGAACACTTTTCCACATCGGTTGTAGTGTTACGACCATCGTAAGTCTTTGTTAAAGAATAAGCGTTACGATCAGCATATAGCTACGATTGCTTTGTACAGTGGCACCCTGGTCACAACTTGAAGACAAGAACACTTTTCCACATCGGTTGTAGTGTTACGACCATCGTAAGTCTTTGTTAAAAAATAAGAATTACGATCACCGATCACCGTAGAGCTACGATTGCTTTGTGGAAATGTAAGCCTGGCGCTCAACTTGAAGGGCAGGGTCTGCCTGTGTGTAAGTTGTAAGTCTGTATGTAACTCTGTTGTAGGTCTGTGTGTAAGTATGGGAGTAGCCTTACCACAGACATCATCGATAAGTGCAAGTAGGCCCCAGTTTGATTCTTAACAATGAGCCAGATCATCCTTGACATCTTGCTATAGTATTGTTTAGGGTGCCGTTGTACAAAACAACCTTAGTGCTACATCGTAGGTCTATGTTAAGGTATGGGAGTTAACGATCATGTTAAGATCACTTTGTATGGCACCCTGAGTTACGATCACCTTAGCCTTAAGATCACTTTGTACAATGGCACCCTGGTCACAACTTGAAGACAAGAACACTTTTCCACAAAGCGATCGTAGTGCAATGAGTCATTAGTCGATGTAAAAGTTACGATCACCTTTGCAGACACTTACTTCTCAAAGCAGTTTAAAATCCACCATGTTGCGTCAAGCCCAAGCCTAAAGATGGATGGAGCATTAACTCCCAGAGATCAGGTCAAGTTCCAGTCTTCCTCTTCATGAAATATTGCCCTGCTCCAAACACTGTTCTACATGTGTTCTGAATAAGATACCTAAGGGGACTCTTATGGATGTAAAGTTAGATGTAGTATGTCACGTTAGCTGGCTGCATGTGAGTAATATTTCTTCCCCATCAAATTATGGGGTCTTCATGGAGTCACCTATAGTACGTCCATATTGAAAATGTCTCATTTATCTGACGAGCTCTCTGAAATATGGTTCTGAGTGTAATAAGCTAGCATATTATGACAGATCTGATTCAAAGAAAGGCATGTAAGTGTTAGCTTTATGCATTGGAATTAAGTCTGATTTTTATTGGTATTACATGCACGTTTGGTTTCCATGTCTTAGTTATGGCAAAATGTTAATTATGTGATTAATTACCGCTCGTTCGTCAGGCTGCAAGCTGTAATCTGACATGTGGAGTTGAACAAGATATAATCAGGCAGAAGTAGGAGGGAAATATTATCCTGAATAATCACCTCTATACCTCTAATTGATATTCAATACCATGAGTAATACGCAAATAAATGGCTCCGATTATGCACATGATGTCGCAGTTTGAATGCGTGCATAGATTTTTCTTGCCGACAGGTCATTTGGCCAGCCAGTGTCATTAATTTATTGTGAGACATCTCCAGCTTTATAGGAATCCAACATGATCTAGATAGTTCTGGTCTTGAAAAATGAATCTGCATGACGGTTGGTTAATGATATCTTTAATCTCTAATATAAAGACATTGCTTGAGAATTCCAACAAATGTTATGTGTGATGAGATTCTCAATATCCTATTACATCATGATATTAAATGAAGCCAAGAAGTATTTCTTAATTTCTCTTCATATTTCTGATATATGTTTTCTTCGGTTGCTAATTTCAGAAACTGTCGATAACGGCATGATTAAATTCTGTTTGTATTTTACTATGTAAAAGAATATCTGACATATTGCAGTAAACGAGGCAGACTGGATGTTGCATACATTTAACTAACCTGATTGGCTAAAAACAGACACCATATAATCGAAAATAATTGTAATTTGTAACAATGTCTGGATTTCACATTTACAGACGAAACTGAGTCTGGTAGAATGCTAGAAGGAAGACATCTTCTCCCTAGAAACAGGAACTCTCAGGCTGTTGTACCGTATAAATCCTATTATTAGTGCAGCACAGGTTTCAGTGTGGTTGAAAGCTTGATGGATCAACAAGGAGTGGCAATACTTCCATTTGTGCAGATGTTAAAACCATTACAATATGGACTTTCTGAACTTTCCAAAAGAATCTTATTTACATAATTATTACACATAAAAATTGTATGAATGAAGTCAGGGCTGAAGTGAAAATATATCACACATAAGCAATCTGGCTTTATTCATAGGAGTGGGTTCCGTACTGCTGAAGCATGTTGATGTCTAGACTGTTAAATACGGCATTGCCTGGCATTCCATGAACATCCATCTCACCGTCAGAGTAATCCCCCAAGTTGTGGTTTCATACACGGAAGGATTAACCCTCAATTCCTTAATCCAAACATGGGGCTTCCTCCGTTAGATACCACTCAACGAATTAGTTTGTAATGGTTTTCCCACAAGACGTTTAATCAGACGACCAAGCCTGATTTATGTGAAGCTACAACCTATGTGTTATGGCGCTTTCATGTTTCCTGCAAGTTATGATATATTGCCTAATTCATTTAATATTATTTTTTAAGTCCATGACTTTATTGCGCTTGATAAAAAAAGATTATGTAGAATTTGTTCTTGAATCAGGATGTTCACTTTGAGTAATATTACATATAGCAAATATTTAATCATTTTAGATTGGTTTTAAAACCATCAGTATTTTGTTTTGTAAGACTTGAAGGAATTTAATCTGTATGAACTGTTGTCAATTGCAAGTGCTCGTACATACACTGTTGTAATACAATATGCATAGTTTTCCATACTGTGGAGATCAGGTTATGCTGAACATAGCATACAGATGATGATAATGCTGCTCACAAATAGGGCTGCGCAATATAACTGGTTTACCGGTAGTTACCGGTTCAGACATGAAAACGATGCGTATAGCGATACGCTGATTGAAAACCGATATTTTGACATGCATTCGGAAGTTTCGCAGTTTATCGCAATATGAAAATTCCTTGCAATACCCACCCCTACTAACAAATGGTACTTTGCTCCACGATTCTGTTTCCATTTCCAGTCAAGGTCTAGTCATTGTAATTAGTGTTGTCTGTGAAACCAGAACATTCTGTCTGGTTTATTGGGATCATTATTGAGTTTAGACTGGTATACTCCACAACATGTGGACGAACAACAAAGGCCAACTTTTGTGGAATGCTAGTTTTGCTAAAGGTGTGCCATCATCAGTGAAAACCCCATCTACAAATACAGTAAACTGGCACCAGCTCTTGGCAGTTAGGAAAATGGTATTATATTTAACAATTCATTGCAATAATCTTGAATCTCATGCATATACATACACAGGTAATATGTTAATGTAAGGTATTACAAACTGTTTTAATTATACATAATGTAAGAATACACTGAGGTGAATCATAACACTTGCTGGCTGTGGTGGTGACTTTCATGGTGATTCACTTTCATGGTTATTCAATGCTTGTTTGTTTAAAGCAACACTCAGCAGTATTCAGTCTGTCAGTTATCTGTACATAATATGACCAGACGATCCAGTGACTGTTATTATGATCATTATTCTACACAGTTTGGATATTATAAACTCCACCTGAACACCTCTTCTCCACTAACCCTAGCCTGAACTCCACCTGAACACCTGAATCTGTCCCTGAGGACAGAGGTAGCCAAGTGCTGCGCGCATTGCTCATCATGCTGAAGACCTGCACTTCCAAATGGGTAGAATGTGTAGTATTGATGGAATACTGAATCATTACATATGTACCATGATGTCACAGTACTGAGGTGAATCATTTCTCATGTGTCAGGATTCTTCAATTTTGAAGTGAATCATTACGTTTGTGTCACAATGCCTCAATACTGACATCTTCTGACGGGCTGTTTATTCCAGTAAACTGTTTTTGACAAAATATATTGAGTGAAGAAGAACAGAATCTTTCCCTTTCTAGCATTATGACCAGGGCCCCGTTCTTCAATGCGATCAGTAGTATCAGTTTATTGCATGAAGGCCAGAGGCCCATATACAGAATAAATATGTATGATATGTACAACATATACAACATGCGACACACACGTTACATTGAATCTCTTCTCAATATAAGCGCGTGATAAATAAATAGAGCTACCTTATATTGTAATAGGGATGCTTTACATGAAAGTATTGAATACAGTTTTGTAGCATTAATATTTGATTGTAGCCATTGCGGAAAATACAGTTGCCTTAAATCATTATATGCAGGACAAAGAAATAGAAAGTGTAATTCATTCTCTACAGTATTACAAAATGGACAGAACCTTTGTGATTTTATAATAGATGAATATCTTCCTTGATTGATATATAAATCATTTAGGCCAAGTCTCAGGCGCATGAAAACACTACTGAAGCTTTTACTACGTAAGTTGTATAGATACGACTCAGGTTCAAGTAAAGATTTAAACTCACGATAGCAATCATATCTTGAACTTTCATATAAAGATGAATGCCAGTCTTGTTTAAAGATATCAATAGCCCTGGTACGAAAGAGTTTGATAAATGCATTAACGTCGCCCAGGGTTTGGGATAGCCAAACAAATCCAAAGCCGTATCTAAACAAAAAGAATACTTCTAATAATGGGTTGCCCAAGTATTTTTACCAATATTATCAAGATGGACAATCATATTGTAGGTTTTTTTTGGGCAGACGATGTTCTGGCATATTTATTACTTTACACCAGTACTTTAAACAGCGAGTAAGAAATTATGTACAAAGGAAATCTCCCACATTCACCGCATACACCATATTATTAGGGTAGACATCCCAACATTTAAAAACCTTTTACATGCAAGAAGGTGAACCTTTTCAATGGCATAAAATTCCTTATTGCCCCAAATTTCAGACCCATAAAAGAAGAATAGGCTGTACTTGGGAATCAAACAATTTGAAAAATATATTGGGACCAACAACCCCCAACTTTGGTATAACAGAGAGCAATTGAAGTAGGGCCCTTTTCCCTCTAATTGCCAAATTAATAATGGATTTGTTCAGATTTAGTGTATGTGTAAACAGTATCCCTAGATATTTATATTAGTTAACAACAGTCATGCGCTCACATTTAAAGTACCACTTCCAAAAGTAAAATAAAAAGTTCAACAAGATCAGGAAATAATTGGATGCCATCATAACTCCCATACTTTAACATGGACTTACGACTGTCGTAGCACTAAGATGATCATAACTCCCATACTTTAACATAGACTTACGACTGCTGTAGTGCTACGATCGCTTTGAGGAACAGGGCCCTAGGCAGTAGGACAGTTGAATAACTCAAACATTAACCTGGACGGAATTCCATAAATGGGTACATTGTGTAAAGGATGTCCTTGATGGCCTCTGCTGCAGTCAAGTGGCATTAAGCCTTCCACACTCATGGCATTGCTATCAAGCATATGGTTTACCATATGAAGGGTTAAACACACAGAGACCTGCCCAGCAGAAAGGGAGTGTCTAGAGTGGCGTGGAGTGTTTTGTGCCTCCAGGAACTGGGCAGATCAGGTTAACCCTAGCCTGTAGGGGATGATCCCTTCATTGTGGGACACTATCCGGGAACACAGTTTCTGTCACAGTGGGATTAGGGAATGAAAAATGTTTATTTGTAATGTATCTGGTGGCTGTGTTTGAGGGTGGCACTTAGAGTGGAGAGGTTCTGACTTGTAGTTTCAGTAACAATTTGGTATTGTTGTCGCTGTCAGGAATACGTGATTAATGGGCTGGTGTTCATTGTATTGAGACGTGTTTGCTTTTAAAAAAATCATTTGAAATGCATTGTTGACTTTGTGTGACTTCAGTTTTGTTTAAACGTGTGTTTTCATGTGAGTAGCATTTCTGAAAACACTGCAGCTGGTATGATTTTGTGAATTCACCTGCAGACACCATTGGTCCTTCAAATGCATTTGGCATAATATAAAGCTTTTCTAGTGGATGGGAAGTCAGTCACATGACCTTGAAACGATAAGTGTGTGAATGACACATTTTGATTCCTGTGCAAAATGCACATTATGTTGGAAAACGCACATTCACACATTATCCACAAGACTGTAATCTGGGACTGCCACTTCTTCTGACAGACTACCTCCACGTCCCACATACCATTTTATACATTCTTACCTTTGGCACTCACTGTATGAAGAGATTGATTGGGGTAGCCTAGTGGTTAAAGTGTTGGCTCGTCACATTCCCCATTTGGGTACAATGTGTTAAGCCCATTTCTGGTGTCCCCCGCCGTGATATTGCTGGAATATTGCTAAAAGCGGTGTAAAACCAAACTCAGTCAGTCACTCAGTGTATGAAGGCTCCTAGTCCAATAAACCAACAGAAACAACAGGAAGTATTTGAATAAATAGGTAACTATTTAAATGTGAATAAGTGGTGGCATATTTTATCACAGCTGGATTATCATTTGAAATTTGATCAGTTTCATCCACATGTACAAAGCATAGCTGTCAATCCCTGAGAGTTCCAATGAGTGAGAAGCTGGGGTTATTTTAGGATCATTTTTATGTCATTTGGTGCTATGTCCTTTACATTCAAATCTTTTAATCAAAATCAAAATCACATGACATCTTGAGCACGAAATAATTTTAAGAGTCTCTCAGTGAAAACAGATCTTTAGCCCAAAGCACATGACAACATACATACTAATAAAATAAAACAGGTACAATTCCGTTCTACAACAATGTTCTCTTAGTATAATGGTATGTTATGTTGTTAAAAAAACTACTTTTTAAAATTTGTCAATAATGAGTGTGTTTAGAGAAGTAATGCATGAGTGTGTGACACTGAGGTAAAATGCGTAAGTCTCACGCAGGATGCATGAGAGTTGACAGGTATGTTACGGTCAAATGGGGAAACATCCCTTTAAAAGACTGCCTCCTTACTTACATTTGTTTCACTGCAAGACTGCATAAGGACATTGTTTTTGTGTGGTTGCAGAATTGTAAGTATTACTATACTTAAACATTTTATTTTATTTTTCAGGAACTGGCGGACAATGATAATGATGATCTTATCATTATATACAACCGAGTTCCCAAGACAGGCAGTACATCATTTGCAGGCATCGCGTATGAGCTGTGCCAGAAAAATAGATTTCATGTACTTCATATAAATATCACAAAGAATGCTCGTACATTTTCCTTGTCAGATCAGGTAAGTTGATGTTTGTTCTTAGAGTAGATTAGAATGTATCCTGTCCAACCTTGAAATGTGTTTGAAGGTCACAGGCCTGTGACTGAAACAAGGGACATAATTCCAAGTTATTTTGGTAAATTGAATTATCATAAATGCGCTTTTGAAAAGAATGCTTGATTGATGATCCAATACACACAGTCCTAACAGAGCTGTGTTTGGAATGAAAATATTCTTAATATTGTACAAAAACAGGCACTAATTAGATTGGTCAGTTGGATTCAGCCAGACATTTCAAACAGTAGAGCATGAAATGAGAACCGATTCTCATTACAATCCTGCATGGTTCATCCACCTGTAATGAAAGTCCTAAAAAGCAGCTTGGCTGACAGGTGATGTAAATGAATACTTTGTCTTTGGTTTCTTTCATTCCTCCAAAGGGCAAATGTGACACTGTCACTATTTATTATTATGACTCCAAAGGAAAGATTTAATCAGTGACTGTTAATAGTCTGTTGTATTTTAGTCACACAGGGACTTTCATGTGTGGTGGCAGTACGAACAGTTAGATCACAGAGAGTTAATACAGAAATCCTCTAGCCAGAAATAAACAGGAGACTGACACAAGCTGAGTAATATTGCTTCTCTGGAAGATATTTTTATTTCGAGACCAAGCAGTAATGAAAGTCTGTTTTCTTTCCTTTTTTTCCAGTGACAAATTAGCCTGTAGATGTGCAAATTTGGTGAAATATTTAGCCTTAATTATAGTTGTGTCAGCCTTTGACATGACTTTGTTGGGAGGGAAACAAAGAGACTGGCGCCAACCAATAAACGAGTTGTAACTCAAGACGCAGGACACCAGCGAGTGGTGATAAAACGGGCAAATGTCAGTGTCTCCTGTTTGACTGTGTGGTTCCAGTTGTTGGCAAAATAAATGTTTGAAATAGCTTTGAATTAACCCAAACTTATTGACAATGAAAATGTGATGCATTACTTACTTTTTGTGTTGAGTGATAACTCTTGCCCGTCTCAGCTGATTTTATGTGCACTTTCTGTTTTTGTTGAGTTCAGAAATTGAACAACAAGATTACTTGGTGGCTTTGGAATTGAAGTGCTAAGAGATTAATGTCAGTGGCCTATTCAAGAGTCCCCATCAAATAGTGGCTGTAGAATTTGGTGTGTTCAAAATCCAGATGGTTGAGTGGCCCACACATGTTAACCTCCTGCAGTCATGGCTGAGTTACAAGAAGACTTTCACAAATAGAAGGACCACCAAGGAAGACCTTAGCATCACTGGCAAAAAGTGTCGCTCAGTATAGCTTATGATGACAAGGGTGTCACAGGTGCCTTTCAGTGTAAATCTTGAGCAGCGCTCTAAAATACAGATGACTGACTGACTGACTGACTGAGTTTAGTTTTACGCCGCTTTTAGCAATATTCCAGCAATATCACGGCGGGGGACACCAGAAATGGGCTTAACACATTGTGCCCATGTGGGGAATCGAACCCGGGTCTTCGGCGTGACGAGCCAACGCTTTAACCACTAGGCTACCCCACCGCCCCAAAATACAGATGATGATCAGGGTGTCTTCCTATGAAGGGACCAGTGAAGGTCTGGGTTAGAATTGATCTTCAGCAATGCATGCTTGTCGTAAGAGGCGATTAACGGGATCGGGTGGTCAGGCTCGCAGACTTGGTTGACACATGACATCGTATCTCTATTGCTTAGATCCATGTTCATGGTGTTGATCCCTGGATTGACTGGTTCAGATTCGAATATTTACTGACCGCCACCATATAGCTGAGTGTGGCGTAAAACTAAACTCACTCACTCAGTCACTCCTATTAAGGGTCTCTGACTATGGGGGGCAGTGGGGTAGCGTAGTGGTTAAATGTGTAGGTTGAACTCAGACTTCTACATTGTTCAAGATGAAATATTATGTAACAAAATCACATTCATTCAAGATGTCTGAAATGACATTTTAGTCCTAAATTGACATTTCCTCTTGTTATGAAGACAGATCATTTGAGGCAGAACTTTAATTTACCATACTCGCCTTGTTCAAGTGAAGACCTAATATTTACCACATATTTCCAGAGTTTATGCTTCATGAAACATGAAACCAAATCAAACATTGTTTAAAATTGCTTTTTCACAGCCATGTGTGAAGTGTTTCAAGTGATAAGACTGCACTGAATGTTTGCTGACACCATAATTTCTTCCTATAATATTGATCAGGTTGGGAATCCATACTCATTATGAGAGAAGCGCTCACTTAGGATTTTCTTAAGAAACATGGAACATGTGTTTGTACAGTGAGGAAAGTTTATTGAATTTCTCCAGCAGATTCCCCGCGGAGACATACTTACAATAGCAATTGATTTTTAACCTGTGCTGGTATTTTTGTCTTTCTTCAGGATAGTTTTCTCAGTTTTGTCCAGCTGCACTGAGGAACGTAAATGTTTTTGTAGTTTATTGACAAGCTCATTTAAAGCAAATGACGATCATAATGGAAATTATTGACGCATCATTTGAAGCACTTGTGGCAGTTACATATGAAAGTCCTCAAGCACCTTTCACCTGACAAGGTGCAATCATTACATATGAGACAATCATGGAGGATCTATATCCCTGTACTTGGTCACAACAATCAGTCATGTTAGTCATAGTCAGGACAAAGCCATGAAGGCTAATCCTTGTTTGTTTGTTTCTTTGATGTTTAACTCAGCTGTATTCCATCTGTGGGGTGGCCTAGTGGTTAATTCGTTCGCTCGTCATACCGAAGACCAAAGTTCGATTCCGACATGGGTACAATGTGTGAAGCCCATTTCTGGTGTCCCCAGTGATATTGCTGGAATATTGCTAAAAGCAGCGTAAAACCATACTCACTCACCCACTCACCGCCGTTGTATGCTGACAAACCTCCATTGAATGTAATTGACAGGTTGTAATGACATATGCATTTTGAATGTGTGTATGATAGTACTTGTGTTGCTCTTTACCTTACTGAATGGAAAGAGAAAGTATTTTCGATACATGAATATATTTTTTAAAGAATAATAATATTAACATGAAAATTTATATCTTATTCAATAAGTGCATGTAACTTTTGATTAAATTTCTACACATTTAAGTCATTTTCTGTCTGGTATTTTGTGGCCTTTTTCTGCCTCTATTTAGTGTCCACATACTTCCAGTGTTCACGAATGGTGTTTCAAAGTCACAGGACATTGGGTCCTGTAAGTTTCAGATGTCTGTCTCACCCATTGAAAATGCACAGGACCCATGGAATAAAATTAAAAACACATTTCAGATTTAATATTTCTTATAATTGACATTGAAATTATTAACAAACATAAGATTTATAAACAGCAAACAAGTGTCACATGTCACATAAAACAACTTCAGTCAGAGTCATTGTGAAATATACAGTCAGACACTGGGGCCGGTGGGTTGTAGACTTCTGTCTGACCGTTGGCGAATCTGCCGGATTTGTCAGAGGGTCAGACGCTATTCGTGAACACTGTACTTCATATCCAGAATGACTTGTGCCCTACCTTCCATTGAAGGAAATCACTGTAGGAATGTTCAGGAGTGGAGCAACAAAGGCTGACTGATGACTGTGATTTGTTGGTGTGACACTGACACAAGCTGGGAATTCCAATACTGCTGCACTGTACTACAAGCCTTGATTACCGCCACAACTCGCCATTGATCACACGGCTGTATAATAGTTTAGTACCACTTGACACCATGTTGGTAGTACAGTATTGACATTTCCGCATAGTTATAAGTAGCTAACAAAGCAAAGGTATCGTGGCAATAGATGGGAGAAATTAGTGATGAATAATTATGAAAGACTTTGTGTGTTTGGTTGGAGTGTCACTGAGGGTAAAATAGGAGATGTTGTTTCCGTGTTTGAGGGGAGAGGTAAACAATCTCAATCCTAGAAATGTAATGTGCCTTGCCTGTGAGCAACATAGTGGAACAGATACACGCATACACCTGCATGGATACTGTCATATATG
Source organism: Haliotis rubra (assembly GCF_003918875.1). Lineage (NCBI taxonomy): Eukaryota > Metazoa > Mollusca > Gastropoda > Lepetellida > Haliotidae > Haliotis > Haliotis rubra. The sequence goes on along the minus strand of NW_025767306.1, from coordinate 178,813 downwards.
CAAATATGAGCTAATGGCTAGTTTAGGCTCCTTCCTTTCCATAGTAAGCAGGCCGGCCATGATGGCTAGTACACTGTGTCTTCCTTCCCTGCCACTCATCAAGTCGCAAATAATGGGTGGTGTGTACTCCATTCCTCCCTCCTACTGTAAACAGGCCAGCAGTGATGGCTGGTATACTGTGTCTTCCTTCCCTGCCACTCATCAGGTCACCAATAATGGGTGGTGTGTACTCCATTCCTCCCTCCTACTGTAAACAGGCCAGCAGTGATGGCTGGTATACTGTGTCTTCCTTCCCTGCCACTCATCAGGTCACCAATAATGGGTGGTGTGTACTCCATTCCTCCCTCCCACTGTAAACAGGCCAGCAGTGATGGCTGGTATACTGTGTCTTCCTTCCCTGCCACTCATCAGGTCACCAATAATGGGTGGTGTGTACTCCATTCCTCCCTCCTACTGTAAACAGGCTGGCAGTGATGGCTGGTATACTGTGTCTTCCTTCCCTGCCACTCATCAGGTCACCAATAATGGATGGTGTGTACTCCATTCCTCCCTCCTACTGTAAACAGGCCAGCAGTGATGGCTGGTATACTGTGTCTTCCTTCCCTGCCACTCATCAGGTCACCAATAATGGGTGGTGTGTACTCCATTCCTCCCTCCTACTGTAAACAGGCCAGCAGTGATGGCTGGTATACTGTGTCTTCCTTCCCTGCCACTCATCAGGTCACCAATAATGGGTGGTGTGTACTCCATTCCTCCCTCCTACTGTAAACAGGCCAGCAGTGATGGCTGGTATACTGTGTCTTCCTTCCCTGCCACTCATCAGGTCACCAATAATGGGTGGTGTGTACTCCATTCCTCCCTCCTACTGTAAACAGGCCAGCAGTGATGGCTGGTATACTGTGTCTTCCTTCCCTGCCACTCATCAGGTCACCAATAATGGATGGTGTGTACTCCATTCCTCCCTCCTACTGTAAACAGGCCAGCAGTGATGGCTGGTATACTGTGTCTTCCTTCCCTGCCACTCATCAGGTCACCAATAATGGGTGGTGTGTACTCCATTCCTCCCTCCTACTGTAAACAGGCTGGCAGTGATGTCTGGTATACTGTGTCTTCCTTCCCTGCCACTCATCCGGTCACCAATAGTGGGTGGTGTGTACTCCATTCCTCCCTCCTACTGTAAACAGGCTGGCAGTGATGGCTGGTATACTGTGTCTTCCTTCCCTGCCACTCATCAGGTCACAATAATGGATGGTGTGTACTCCATTCCTCCCTCCTGCTGTAAACAGGCCAGCAGTGATGGCTGGTATACTGTGTCTTCCTTCCCTGCCACTCATCAGGTCACCAATAATGGGTGGTGTGTACTCCATTCCTCCCTCCTACTGTAAACAGGCCAGCAGTGATGGCTGGTATACTGTGTCTTCCTTCCCTGCCACTCATCAGGTCACCAATAATGGATGGTGTGTACTCCATTCCTCCCTCCTACTGTAAACAGGCCAGCAGTGATGGCTGGTATACTGTGTCTTCCTTCCCTGCCACTCATCAGGTCACCAATAATGGGTGGTGTGTACTCCATTCCTCCCTCCTACTGTAAACAGGCCAGCAGTGATGGCTGGTATACTGTGTCTTCCTTCCCTGCCACTCATCAGGTCACCAATAATGGGTGGTGTGTACTCCATTCCTCCCTCCTACTGTAAACAGGCTGGCAGTGATGGCTGGTATACTGTGTCTTCCTTCCTGCCACTCATCAGGTCACCAATAATGGGTGGTGTGTACTCCATTCCTCCCTCCTACTGTAAACAGGCTGGCAGTGATGGCTGGTATACTGTGTCTTCCTTCCTTGCCACTCATCAGGTCACAATAATGGATGGTGTGTACTCCATTCCTCCCTCCTACTGTAAACAGGCCAGCAGTGATGGCTGGTATACTGTGTCTTCCTTCCCTGCCACTCATCAGGTCACCAATAATGGGTGGTGTGTACTCCATTCCTCCCTCCCACTGTAAACAGGCCAGCAGTGATGGCTGGTATACTGTGTCTTCCTTCCCTGCCACTCATCAGGTCACCAATAATGGGTGGTGTGTACTCCATTCCTCCCTCCTACTGTAAACAGGCCAGCAGTGATGGCTGGTATACTGTGTCTTCCTTCCCTGCCACTCATCAGGTCACCAATAATGGGTGGTGTGTACTCCATTCCTCCCTCCTACTGTAAACAGGCCAGCAGTGATGGCTGGTATACTGTGTCTTCCTTCCCTGCCACTCATCAGGTCACCAATAATGGATGGTGTGTACTCCATTCCTCCCTCCTACTGTAAACAGGCTGGCAGTGATGGCTGGTATACTGTGTCTTCCTGCAATAATAGCTGGTATGCACTCCATTCCTCCCTCCCTCTTCACAGAAACCAGGTTGGCAGTGGTATCTGGTATGCTCTCTTCCTTCCGTGCCACTTGGGGCAGGTCACCAGTAATTGGCAGTGTGTTCTCACATCCTCTTTTCCACTGTAAGTAGGTTATCTGAAATGCATACTGTACGCTTCCTCCTCTCCTACTGTAAGCAGGACAACAGAAATGGCATACACTCCCCCTTCCATCCCATTCAGCCAAAAAACATGGTTCTTTTATGAAATCTATGTCTGAAATGATAATTTAAATTTTTCTATATATTTTTATGAAAAACTTGTCACATTCTGTGTGTTTTGGCATACTCTTAACCATCAATCATCAAGGCTTAACTAAGAATGCTTGTTTTTTCCTGAAAATCAAAACACATTTTAAGTGAAAATATATGACAGTTCCAAGAACAACAGGAACCTAATATTGCATAAATATTTATCTGCTTCATTCTAGTCATTGCAAATAAAAGAAATTAAATATCCTCTTACAATGTAATGTCCTTTTGAAAATGGCTACTGGCAACAAATATTTGTGTTCATACATACATCCTTCATACACCAGTTTTGCTCTGTTTCTTGATAATCTTGGAATTCAGCCAGATTTAGAATGACAAAATACTCTTGTAAAAACTATTACAAGGAGGATGGATTCCAATTCCCCGCAGCCTACTTAGCTTTTACATCAAGGAATATTCTGGCATACTTTGGTGTCAACATTTCACAGCTTTAAATATAATTGAGTCTACCATTTATATGAAGATTTCAAATAGTGTCATACCAGAAGAACATTTACTCAATCACTTTCTTGAAAAAGATTAAAGAGTGTACACTGCTCAACCATTAGTGGGGCGGTGGGGTAGCCTAATGGTTAAACTGTTGGCTCGTCACGCCGAAGACCCGGGTTCGAATCCCCACATGGGCACAATGTGTGAATCCCATTTCTGGTGTCCCCCGCCGTGATGTTGCTGGAATATTGCTAAAAGCGGCCTAAAACCAAACTCGGTCAGTCAGTCAGTCAGCCATTAGTTTGTTTAAGTGTATATAAACAACTATATGCCCACTCAACAGTTAGTTTATCTGTGAGATCATGTTTTCCTTGTCATATGAATACTCTCCTTCAGTGAAGCAAACCATGGACACTGATAGCATGGTTGTTAGGAAGATAATGTCTCAGTTCTTTCCTGACACCACCTGTATTCATGTTGTTGAACAACATCAGGACATTGTGGTGTTCCGATTAATTGAAATAATCGAAGATTGATCACAGTGACCAAACGACCAAGCAATCGATCACATTTTCTCATAATCGAACATAAACGATTTTGGAACTACGGTTTTAGTCTTTGAAATACTTGACAATAGAACATGTCGTTGAAGTTGTCAGGGCCTGAAAACGTGTTTAATTCTTAGAAAACTCACTTCACTAACTGGAAAGCCATGACTGAATATTTCTTGAAGACTCCGTGAAGTTTATGTTCATGATATATTAGTCATCACTTTAAAGTAGCAAGTTGCATCATGTTATAAATATCTGCAATAACAACCTGGATAGGAAAATCTGAAAAATGACGCTAACCAATTTTTTCGATGATTGTTCATTTGTAATGTAACAATCATCAATTGTGAGATTTCAACCAATTCCCAACACTAGTGCTGCGGTCCTGTAGAATATACCTGTGAATGTGAAATGTTCCCCTGAGGTGCGTGTATTTACACATTAACTTCATGCTGTAAGTTAGAATGCAGTAATAGTGTGAGTCTATGAACAGTGTTGTAAAGCAAAGGTTCCAGTTACAAGAGGTGCCTGTAAAAGGCCATTGTAGAACTTTGATGGACTGGGACTCACCCATTGCTGTTCACTCGTGACATCCATTGGGACGACTGTCATTACTCTTGGCTCTTACTATTACCTGCATAAATTACATGATTTCTTCTCTGTCTCCCCTAAATCACCAATAGGTGTTTTGTAAATGTTGTAATGAGGGCCTGAATCTCAACAGGAACACCTGTCATGTACTAGAGACCTATAAGGAGATCCTGTAGTGCAGATACACATATAGGGAGACCCATATCATGTACCAGGAGAGCTGGATCCCAACAAGGAGACCCTATAGTGCAGACACACATATTAGGGAGCTGAACCATCACAGGGAGATCCCATAGTGCAGACACACATATTAGGGAGCTGAACCATCACAGGGAGATCCCATAGTGCAGACACACATATTAGGGAGCTGAACCATCACAGGGAGATCCCATAGTGCAGACACACATATTAGGGAGCTGAACCATCACAGGGAGATCCTATAGTGCAGACACACATATTAGGGAGCTGAACCATCACAGGGAGATCCTATAGTGCAGACACACATATTAGGGAACTGAACCATCACAGGGAGATCCTATAGTGCAGACACACATATTAGGGAGCTGAACCATCACAGGGAGATCCTATAGTGCAGACACACATATTAGGGAGCTGAACCATATCAGACACATTAGGGAGATCCTATAGTGCAGACACACATAGGGAACTGAACGATCACAGGGAGATCCCATAGTGCAGACACACATATTAGGGAACTGAACCATCACAGGGAGATCCTATAGTGCAGACACACATATTAGGGAACTGAACCATCACAGGGAGATCCTATAGTGCAGACACACATATTAGGGAGCTGAACCATCACAGGGAGATCCTATAGTGCAGACACACATATTAGGGAACTGAACCATCACAGGGAGATCCTATAGTGCAGACACACATATTAGGGAACTGAACCATCACAGGGAGATCCTATAGTGCAGATACACATATTAGGGAGCTGAACGATCACAGGGAGATCCCATAGTGCAGACACACGTATTAGGGAACTGAACCATCACAGGGAGATCCCATAGTGCAGACACACATATTAGGGAACTGCATGATAGCAGGGAGACCCACATCATGTACTAGAGAGCTAGATCTGTACAGGGAGACTGACAAACACGATATTGTTGATGCCTTTTAGTTCTAAAAGTCACAAGCCTCTATGATATGTAACAGATGCGGAACCAAGGTTTTGGAATAACTGTGTTCATCAACAGATATGCAAGAATCTGCTTTGAATTCCCTACAAATGAAATTATGTGTTTTGGAAAAGATGTCAATCAATCAAAATGTCATAATATGAATTAACTTTGCCAGCACAGACCAAATTATTGGACTTGGTGACTGCTTGCATGAGGACAATGATGTAAACATTCCACACCAAATGGCCTTTTGTTTTTCATCTTTACTTGATTGAATTCACAGCCAATAATTCAATGATTTATTCAAGCAAATATGAAAGTTCCAATTCCAGGCTTGATAATTTCCTCAGTGTTTTTTTTTTACGGCGTACAAACTAAGTTCAATTCCATTGATGCAAACAGAGAATTGTCTCTGCATGGCTGCTGTTTCCACTGTATCAGTTTGCTCATCATATGTCTAGTTAGCTGAAGTGCTGAAGTTAAAACAACTCCCTTTGTCATACATAAATTCATGAATGACACAGTCAAAAGAAACAAACTTGTTACTTTTAAGGAAATGATCATTTAATTGTCTCAAGATGATCCTGACCACATGGGTACAATGTGTGAAGCCCATAACCGGTTAAACTCCCCCCCCCCCTCGTGATGTTGCTGGAATATTGCTAAAAGCCATAAAATCATACTTTCTCACTCACTGACTCCTCTTCAGTGGAAAACCACACTCGTTCACTCACTCATGAGCAAGAATTGTCTGGGATAAGTATTCATGACCTGTAGATTGACCTCTGTTGGCTTTCTGACTTATGAATCAGAACCATCCCCTGTATCCCTGGCCAAAAATCAGTCAATGGCTTCAATTTTTTCTGAAACTAACAATTATGCCCATGTCTTTATGACAATGAAGACAAGGATATATTGCTACATTTCTCTCATTCTAAGAACTTGACACATAGGGCATCACCAAGAAAGGGAAGTCCTTCATGTACAGTCCGTCCCTCCAGGCTGTGGTGAGATACAGGAGCAGCAATAGAGCAACGACACCACTGTCTGAACTGTCTTGATAGAACCCTCAATACCTAGGTTGTGCTATCAGTGGAACAGGCAGACATGACAGATTAGGTATCAGGATTTTATAGTCTGCCTGTAGGTTTGGTAGCGTATATTTACATTTTCTCAGTGAAGGTTTTCTGTCTGAATATAAGCCATAGGATCGTGGCAAAAGTCAGGGATGAGTTTCTTCAGAGACAATTGTGATCCATCTGTGTTGTCATGGTGACTGTTTCCTAGTCTACACAAGGTGTACTAATGACAGTGAAGTGATTGTCCCAAAGCTATTAGGGTGCCCCTCCCCCCCTCCAGTCTGTCTCTGTCAGTGTGGATGGAAGTGGGCAGCCTTTGTCACCTTTGGTCAGACAGATTGGATGTCTAGTGCTTTGAAACCAATGTCAATGAGAGCCTGGTTGAGATGTCAATACTGAGGCATCTATCTCTCTAATGCTGATTGAAGCCTAACATCACCTTCACTAACTCAGCTTCGGGTCACAGACGGGAAGGGCCATTTGATGCACCCTGGGACATGGGTTCTTCTTTGACAACACATACCATCGTATTACTGATAGGCGCTGGTCACCTTCTTCTGCTAAAAGTCCTGTTTCATGTTTGTCTGATGCACTTTGGTAGTATTCCATTTCGCTTTTGCTTGATTCCTGTAACTTCTGGGAATGAAGTGATCACAATGGCTGCTATGGATCGTGGGTATTGTCAAAACAGCTGACTTCATGCCCTAAACATCTTGAGGCAAGACTAACCTCACACCATGGACAAATGGTTGTAGTCAAGTGGCTTTTGATATTGACTGTGTGATTTCGAACAACTTACGTATTCACAAGTAAAATAAAGATGGTGGGTGCTTCCAACACAAATTTCCAACAAAGCTTGCAGGTACACCATGTATTTGTGAGGTGATGCCAGAAATTTGAAACGATTTAGTTTCAAATGTATGGCATCAATCATCCCATAATCTCAACAAAACATGAGTGAAAACATTAGATACTTTTACCATTTGCAGTATTCTAAATTCCTCTTGTGCCCTATGTTTTGTATTGCCTAGATGATCAATCAAGCATAATATGGTAGTTTTAAAAATCGTGCTGAATCCCAAAAACTTTAGTTTGAAGGATCACATGTCTGAGCTGGAGCTGTTGTAATACCAAGACAAAAAATAGAGGTTTTGAAGTTTGACGTTTCAGGATCTTTGACAAGAAGACCAATGGGATATGATGAAAGACAAGAGTGATCGTCCTGCCCTGTGAAGTGCAAAACGTTTTGAAGTTGCCTCACAAAGTTTTTCGTCAACTTAAATGTGCATTTCCTGTAGTCTAATGCAAGTAAAAGCAGTAATATGTTGTGTGACAAATCCCACCACACAAACATTTAGGATGATTATCAGGCCTGTGACAGCACCATCAGTTGTCCTGAATTTGAAGACTGTATCTGAGACATCCCCATTCATTTGTTAGAAAACTATTCATGTATGTATGGAAATGGAATCATGATAAATAGCTTACACACTTTCTTTCCCTGATACACAACCTTCAGAGGGCACTCATGTACAGAAATCAATAGAAACATACCACTGCCTTTTGAACCTATAAGTGATGACATTTAATTCCAAGTTGTTACAGTTTAATTTTGCGTCATGGAGCCCAGATGGCGCCGAGTAGTGTGCCGAGTTCTCCCACATGTTGGGTTCTGGGTGGAATCTGCCACCTTCTGGACAGGGAGGTGATAAATCAGGAAGCAATCACTTGAAGCAAAACAAAACCTGCGGCTTGTTGTCATCACAGTGTTTTACACTAATCAACCTGAAATATTAGATTCTTTTGTCTGAGAGGACACCTACCTTGATTGATGGAGTTGGATTCCGCCGAGCTGTAGTCAGACTGACTGGAGGCCTTGTCTAGCTGTGTAGCTTTATGCATTAATGACATTATGCGTTAATTTTTTGTGGAAACAGACGTGAGAAAATAAAGGAATTATAATTTACGCTCTCCAATGTGTATTTGTTTGGTGGGTTTCATTGTAAGAGTTTCATCATCAGTTGTGTTATGAAAACAAAGATCATTCCTCTGTTGATGTCACTGGAGTTGAAGATCAACGGTCCCTCCATTTTCTGTTCAGTTACATAGACCCAGAGGTTTAGATGGGCAAAGGTGGCCCAGTCTTAAAAGGGCCTTGAATTTGACATGCAGAGTTTTCTCCCTTATGCATGGCAGGAACATACTAATGTGCAGTCAAATATAAATGTCATGCTAGTTTATCATGACTTTAGACGACCCACTCAATCTTTCATTTAATTGATGACATTGATAAAGTATTCTTGAATGGAATTCAATCATGAATGTTTAGCCTTTATAATATCCGAGTTCACTGTTTATATTTTTTATAAACCATCCTTATCATCTGTACTTTTTGGCCACACAATTGGGATTCCGAAGAAGACTATCTGTAACTGCTCCTGGTGTGTTAGATCTCTCTTGTGGATTGTAAAGGTTCACTGTTTTATATCTTACGGCAGAATCCCATCGAGCACTTTGACATTATTACAGTGACTTTTAGAAAGGGAGAAGAATGGACGGAGCGAGTATCATGTAATAACAACATCACATCCACCCTTTATATTGATAATGGAGCCAGGAGAGTTTTTTCTCCAAATAATGTTACACCTAAAGTAGATTCAAAACAAGTGGGCCTGTCCTGAGGTATTTTTGTAACCCCTCTCTCGAGTAACCACAAAACAGCCATGCTCTGAAATAACAATATTCGAAGTGGCAAGAAGGATTGTAGTTTAAGAACAGTTTGTAATAAAAACAGATGTTGAGGTCAAAATTTCACCTATCTCTTGGATTGTAAGAGTGTTGGAATGTTGTTGAACTGCTATTTTAATAAATCTTGAAATTATAAAAACAGAGGTAATAAAATAAGATGTGGATGAAATTAGGGGTTCGAGAATGGATAATGTTGTTGAATGTAGAAATACACCACATTCTGGTACTCATTTAGATACATTTGTATCATGGGAACATTGGCCGGTTTAACGGCAATATATTTCATGAATGTAAAGAAAATATAATATTACTGTTCTGATTAAATAGGTACTTTTTGTGATGTCTGAATCACATGATTAATTCATTATGATGGATACCAAACAAAGCCTTTCTATCTACAGTTAAATGCAATTATAATTCAGTCTTTGAATCACATTTAGAGGTGATACACATAAAGGTGAGAATATATAGATGTCAACTATTTTGAGGAACATATTGATGAAGAGGACAATTTTATGGATATACAACTTCTTTGTTCTGTATAGGCGATGTTTCGACATAGATTCTAATGTCGTTGTGAACCACTTGCTTGACAACGACATTAGAATCTATGTCGAAACATCGCCTGTACAGAATGAAGAAGTTGTATATCCATAAAAATTGTCCTCATTCTTAGATGAAAGAAAGGCATATCAAAATGTTCTCCTACTGTGATGTTTCAAGATGCCCTCAAGCATCAAGCTCTGCTTCAAATTGTCATGGGATGAAAATTCAGAATGATGTACAAACTATTTCAGCCATGTTCTTGAGTTTTGCTACTTTTGTTGGCCATTGATGATACTTCAGCTTCTGTGCAAGATGTTTTCCATGTTCTTGGTACTTGCACCTCTTTCACTCACAAGCTTTTTCGCTTTGACAGTATTTATCACTAGTCGGTGTTCACGTATCACAGCTTGTGTTGGAGGTTGCGTGTCTTGTATGTTCTCAAGAGGTGAAATATGTACAATCTTGATTGTTACACCGATTCACTCGCCAATGTTTTAAGGGTTGTTGTATAAGCAGATGTCGTCCACTCCAGATGTTGTGCTTCCATCGTTTGAGATGTTGTTTCAGAGGAGCTAACTTATTTGTCTACTGTTTGTTCATGGCCAGTAAATTGTATTTGGAATGATAAGCCATGACATTTTAGTGAGTGAGTGAGGTAACATTTATCGCCACATTTGCAACATTTCAGCCATATTGTGACAAGCCAAAATCTTAAGTTCATAAGAAATTCATTTGGACTGATTAGAATCCTGTCAGCAAAGGACAAAACAATAACTAGATTATCACATATGTTATTTGAAAGTGGTTTGAGAACATGTAAAAGAATAAATTATCAATTAACAACACAAATAAAGAGGACTAGAAATTGCTAGCAAACAAAGTTTTTCCACCTTTTAATAATGCGTCTACTTTCTGCACATTTCCCCAGCAATATTTAAACCATCCCATCAGCTGCTAGCGATTGTGCACAATTTTAGCCATCAATCCTAAATGGACAGTCCCAGTCCACCCAGCTGTGAATGGGTACCTCATAAGGATGGGAATAACTGGGTGCGCCTAGTGGCTGCAAGAGAGAATGATAATACGATGTGAAGTTGAGATTGACATCCAATGATCGAGGGGAAAAATACCAGCGCCTTGAGCATGCACTAGTTGCGTGGATATGTGCGCTATATAAATATCCTATGATAATAATAAAGAACAAACATCATGTGGTTAAAACGTTTGTAGGTATATTTTCTTCTATTATTGTGAAATATTACGTCACACTGACAGTACTGCCGCCAGATAGAGATCGGTAAGATTTGAAGTACACACAGAAATGATAACCACAATGATCATTGGTCGAATACATATAGTTAAAAAGACATTTCAAACTGTTATGCATTTTCTGTTGGTTCCTCTGTCATCGCATCACATGGTAACAATCACTGGATTGTCTGGTCCAGATTCGATTTGTTTACAAACAACATCGTACAGCTGTAATACTGCTGAAACAAATATATACTCATGATTTGGTGACAATCGCCTGCTTTTAGCAGAGATTTCTTATGAATGTGGAAAGGGTTTTTGTCACTTCTATTGTCTTATTCAACAGGAAAGATAGAATGTTAAGTTTCCCTGAAATGTGATACACTTCCTCAAATCAATGACTCTATATGGTGGACGTAAGGGAATATGTGAAAAAAATCAATTTTCAGTGTGGTAAATGTCACAGCAATATGTGTTGGCGTGTAAAATTTCAGATGAATGTTTATGATCATTAGTGATACCTTTACACTCAACTAACCAGATTAAAACTCACTGAATACCCAAACATGGCATCAAAGAATAGATGTCCATGTGACCTCAAAGATAAGATGAGAAATTACAGATCAGGGTCCAGATCCACAACGCCATTGTAACTTAACGACCCATCGTCACTGTATACTTTGTCGTAGGCTTACGGAATAAATCAATTTTCAGTGTGGTAAATGTCACAGCAACATATACTGCCGAGTAAAATTTCAGATTGATGTATATTGTCATTAGTCATACCTTTAAACTCATGGGTTAAAGACCCGCCTCCGTGGTGTAGTGGTTAGAGCATCCGCCCGGAGAGCGGAAGGTCGCGGGTTCGATCCCCGACCGCGTCATACCAAAAGATGTTAAAATATGGTACTTGTTGGTCCCTGCCTGGCGCTCGGCATTAATGAGTACAACAAGGACTGGTCGGCTCGGAGTCGGTATAATGTGTCTGAGTGGGGTATTCACGCTTCACTGCGGCATGGTATCTCAGTGAGCTGGCACTATAAAACCAGCTTAAGTCTGGGCTAGTACAAGCAGCCGCACAAACACATACACACGCATGCACGTCGTCTTATGAGCGAAATATTCTCAAGCACGACGTTAAACCCAATTTCACCTCACCTCATGGGTTATTAGAGTTTTACGTCATATCAGCATATTTCTGCCATATAACGACGAAACTAAGAATAACTGTGTGACTTCAAAGATAAGATGAGAACTTACAGATCAGGGTTCTGATCCACAAAGAGTTCGTAACATTACGACCCATCATAACTCTATACTTTGTAGGGGCAGTGGGCTAGCCTAGTGGTTAAAGCATTTGCTCGCCCCACCAAAGACCCAAGTTTGATTGCCCATATGGGTACAATGCATGAATCCCATTGCTGGAATATTGCTGAAAGCGTGTAAAACCATACTTTTACTCACTCATTATACTTTGTCATGGGCTAATGAATCGCATAGTGCTACGAACATTTTGTGCATTGGGCGCCAGCTCAGCGAATGTGTGAAGGGTTTAATTACTCTTGAGAAATAAGTTTGATGGCATGTTTGACATTGTTGCCAGTTTGACCTATACGAAATGATGTTTTCTCCAGATGCGGTTCATCACTAACATCACCAGCTGGACAGAGAAGAAGCCTGCACTGTATCATGGTCACGTAGCCTTTATTGATTTCTCAAGGTAAGGATGTTGCAGTCTTTAGAAACATAATGTCATGTGCACCTGAGTACCAGCCAACAAGTATTTTATTGCTTTAATAAACAGGCTAGTTTACATGGAACCTGTGGCTTGTCAGATCGAATGATGTGAAAGGCAGGATGAAGCAACATGCTTGTCATATCATGGCAGCCTGTAAATATTCAGGGCTGGACCAGGTGAACCAATGACCAATGGCTTGTAGAGCAATGATCTACAGCATCAAGGCATCATGACTGTCAACCAACTAAGCCTGGTAGCCTGATCTTCCAATCCCATTTTAGTTAGCTGTCGAAAGGTGTATGCTGTTCGATGAAGTTACAGGTACAAGTGCACCAGGATTTTCTTTGATGGCTTGCAGAATATGAGACAAAGTGTGTTTTGTATTTTGCATTGGTTGTGTTTTTAGAATCAGTTTGTAGTTTATAGTGAGACTTGCTGCATTTCTGTTGAGCAGCTGTTTGCATTATCCAGAGCTGATCACAAGCATGCCCGGCATGATATAACTGGTTAATTGGGGTTGAAGACTCACCCACTCACTCACTCACTCACTCACTCACTACATGATGTTTGCACTGCTGTTCATGACTGCTGATACCTTTTGAACGGAAAAGGATGAACATCTTATGGAAAGCCATGACTCTTTTATGTGTTTCGTCTTCAAGTGTGACTTAACAGAAAACTCCTCACCCCTGCTTTGCTGTAGCATATATGGATATGTGTCAACAGTAAAGTGCCTCAGGTCAGCTTTGCCATACCCAAACATTCAGGTTCAGTGTTTGGAGATGAAACAGTACACAACTCATTTAAGGTCCTTCAATATGACTATTGAGTTATGGGGTTTTAACTGGAACCTACACCTTTGCCAAAATAGTTATTGACAATATATACAAGTATGGAGTAACACTTTTCAAGTATCTCTACACTTTAATGGAGCCACACCTATTCCTTGTTGTTACGGACCAGTCCCTTAGCTCAGAAATGCCATGAAGATGTGTCATGAAGCCATGTAAACTCTACACCCTTTTGAAAATATACACAGCCAGTGTAAAAACTATGCCTGACAAAAGAAAATGTTTGTCATGAGAGGCCTCCGGAAATAGTAATGCCACAATATTTTCTCTTGATGTTTTCGATCGGGAACATGTTTCTGCTATCACCCCATCCTTCCTGCACAAACCATGTGTCATGTGTCTTCCAGTCTCTCCTCCCTCCCACACAGCCCATGTGTCGTACGTCCTCCAGTCTCCCCTCCCTCCCAGACAGCCCTTGTGTCATATGTCCTCCAGTCTTCCCTCCCTTTTACACAGCCCTTGTGTCATATGTCTTCCAGTCTCCCCTCCCTCCCTCCCTCCCTCCCACACGGCCCATGTGTCATATGTCCTCCAGTCTCCCCTCCCTCCCAGACAGATCATGTGTCATATGTCCTCCAATCCCCCCTCCCTCCAAGACAGATCATGTGTCATATGTCCTGCAGTCTCCCCTCCCTCCCACACAGCCCATGTGTCATATGTCCTCCAGTCTCCCCCCCCTCCCACACAGCTCATGTGTCATATGACCTTCAGTCTCTCCTTCCTTTTACACAGCCCATGTGTCATATGTCCTCCAGTCTCCCCTCCCTCCCACACAGCTAGTGTCATATGTCCTCCAGTCTCCCCTTCCTCCAACACAGCTCATGTGTCATATGTCCTCCAGTCTCCCCTTCCTCCCACACAGCCCATGTGTCATATGTCCTTCAGTCTCTCCTTCCTTTTACACAGCCCATGTGTCATATGTCCTTCAGTCTCCCCTCCCTCCCACACAGCCCATGTGTCATATGTCCTTCAGTCTCCCTTTCCTCCCTCACAGCCCATGTGTCATATGTCCTCCAGTCTCCCCTCCCACACAGCCCATATGTCATATGTCCTCCAGTCTCCCCTCCCTCCCTCACATCCCATGTGTCATATGTCCTCCAGTCTCCCCTCCCACACAGCTCATTTGTCATATGTCCTCCAGTCTCCCTTTCTTCCCACACAGCCCATATGTCATATGTCCTCCAGTCTCCCCTCCCACACAGCCCATATGTCATATGTCCTCCAGTCACCCCTCCCACACAGCTCATTTGTCTCTGAACACTGATACAGACTCAGTTGCATGTTATGTAAGCTTCCTGGTGTCTGGGAATAGCGAGGAACGAAGTGCTTGATTTCAGCTGAGTCTGTCATACACTCTGCGCCCACCTAGCTGAATGATCTGAAGCAGCTCCACAGTGACAGGATGCTGGCTGTGCAGTCTCAGAACTGATTACTGGAAATATTCCTCAAGAGTCTGCTTCCTGCCTGCTCATCGGTCAGAGCAAATCACCCACCAACAACAGATTGTTTTGTGAGAGGGAAAAGTTTTTTTCAGAAGCTTTTGTATAATACAGAACCTGCCTCTGGTAACTCTGATTTAGCTTACATGAAATGAGAAGATCAGCATTAGGAGAAAATTGCAAAACCAAGTCAATTTGAACCTGATTTTGTCTGGAACTGTGCACACTCTTTTTCATTCATTTGAAGGAAAGAAGCAATGTTTTGTTTGATTCTTCTGAGATGTCCCAGGGGCAGCTGTCAAACTTGAAAAAAAAAAGAAATATTGTAGGATTAAAATATTTAAGAAAATTGTAAATCTATTGAGGACTTTTGTCTTGACAGGAGCTGGCAGACATGTGTTGTTGAATCAGATGCTTAGTGGTGATGATGACAGTAATATTTTTGTCCTGAAAGATTTCAGACAGACAGACATCAAACACCTTTGCTCAGGATCCATAGAGTTTGCAAAACAGATCTAGCATCTCAAGTTGGAATCAGGTCCATCTCATAGTCCTT
The DNA here is from genome assembly GCF_003918875.1 of Haliotis rubra. Lineage (NCBI taxonomy): Eukaryota > Metazoa > Mollusca > Gastropoda > Lepetellida > Haliotidae > Haliotis > Haliotis rubra. The sequence continues at coordinate 163,199 of NW_025767306.1, read as the reverse complement.
TAACATGTGTAATCCGGCTGGGATCTTTGTTTGATTTTCTTAGTTTGACTTCATTGTACATGTGTGTTGAATAAAAGTTATCTCACCAGGGTATAATATGGCTACCATTTCCTTTACATTAATCAACCGTTTTGACAGTCAAGTTCAGAGGGAAGGGAAAGCATTATTGTAATCTCAGTGGACATCTTTTTCCTCTTCCTTAATAGCAAACATGATCTTTTTCACACAAAACAACTACATAAAAGAAATTTGTTTTTGGAAAGGAGTAAAAAATGAAAGACAGTGAATTGATGTAATTCAATAATGGCAGACAAGTCTTTCACAGCGGTGTTAGGACTTTCTCCACATTTACGAGGCCACTAATGGAGGCTCTGTCCTGCTCTGTCTGTCTTTGTGAGGAGATCTGAGCAATTACAAGGAGATTACACAAACTGTGGAATATATAAGGGTCTTTTGATGTAGTGGACATTGTAGATGTGCTGTTGGAGGCATGGGGACAGGTCATTAGTAACACATGATCAGGGCTTCTATACCGAAATCTGTGGCCCTGAATTGAGTTGTCTCTAACTGAGCATCCTAGTTATGCTTGATTACTGCATCTATGATGAAAATATTAGCCCTAAATGATGTTATGAGTTTATGAACGACTTAAGGATGATGCATTAAACATATGAAGGAAATTCTTCCTTTCATCGTAGGATCGGCTAAAACAGTGAAGTGATTCTTATCATGTTATTAATTATGATCAAGATTACATTTCACAGAGTAGACTTATGGGGTGTGAAGTATTTATATAAAGCAGGTTAAAGAAGGGAATCAGGTTAAAAGATGGTAAGTTATGACTAGTTAACAGTGTTGAAATTTAATGGTCAATCATTGGTTCCTCAAAGCCATCGATCTTCATTGATCGAAAAAGATGAGGTCACAGGATGGCAGTGTTCAGCTTTCAGATTACCAAAATAGTTCCGAAATGATTTTGATCAATCAGTTTAAGTCAGTTAGACTATAATTCCTATGGTTATAGCTTTATTATAATAAATTTTGTTGATACTCTTCACATGTAAACTTTTTTCAAAGTTCAGAGCACACCTGATCATTATTTCAGCCTAGACTTCTAATTGGCCACCAAAACTTGGCACGTTGTAATAGCTGAGTCAGCAATCAAGTTACTGTTTATAAAAACAATGTCATGTTGAAAATCTTCATCTTACACTGGGAGATGTATGTAAAGTTCCATATATCATACCTTAGACCAGCTGAATGAGTTGCCAAGGGGAACATTGTAACATCAGCAACCATCTTACACTTGGAGATGTATGTAAAGTTCCATATATGATACCTTCAACACTGAGTTGCCAAGGGGAACATTGTAACATCAGCAACCATCTTACACTGGGAGATGTATGTAAAGTTCCATATATGATACCTTCGCTGGGTTGCCAAGGGGGAACATTGTAACATCAGCAACCATCTTACACTGGGAGATGTATGTAAAGTTCCACATATGATACCCTCGCTGGGTTACCAAGGGGAACATTGTAACATCAGCAACCATCTTACACTGGGAGATGTATGTAAAGTTCCACATATGATACCTTCGCTGGGTTGCCAAGGGGGAACATTGTAACATCAGCAACCATCTTACACTGGGAGATGTATGTAAAGTTCCATATATGATACCTTCGCTGGGTTGCCAAGGGGGAACATTGTAACATCAGCAACCATCTTACACTGGGAGATGTATGTAAAGTTCCACATATGATACCTTCACTGAGTTGCGAAGGGGGAACATGGTAACATCAGCAACCATCTTACACTGGGAAATGTATGTAAAGTTCCACATATGATACCCTCGCTGGGTTGCCAAGGGGGAACATTGTAACATCAGCAACCATCTTACACTGGGAGATGTATGTAAAGTTCCATATATGATACCTTCGCTGGGTTGCCAAGGGGAACATTGTAACATCAGCAACCATCTTACACTGGGAGATGTATGTAAAGTTCCATATATGATACCTTCACTGAGTTGCGAAGGGGGAACATGGTAACATCAGCAACCATCTTACACTGCGAGATGTATGTAAAGTTCCACATATGATACCTTCGCTGGGTTGCGAAGGGGAACATTGTAACATCAGCAACCATCTTACACTGGGAGATGTATGTAAAGTTCCATATATGATACCTTACACTGTTGCCAAGGGGAACATGGTAACATCAGCATCCATCTTACACTGGGAGATGTATGTAAAGTTCCATATATGATACCCTCACTGGGTTGCCAAGGGGAACATGGTAACATCACCAACCATCTTACACTGGGAGATGTATGTAAAGTTCCATATATGATACCTTCGCTGGGTTACCAAGGGGAACATTGTAACATCAGCAACCATCTTACACTGGGAGATGTATGTAAAGTTCCATATATGATACCCTCACTGGGTTGCCAAGGGGAACATTGTAACATCAGTAACCATCTTACACTGGGAGATGTATGTAAAGTTCCATATATGATACCCCTCGCTGGGTTGCCAAGGGGGAACATGGTAACATCAGCAACCATCTTACACTGGGAGATGTATGTAAAGTTCCATATATGATACCTTCGCTGGGTTGCCAAGGGGGAACATTGTAACATCAGCAACCATCTTACACTGGGAGATGTATGTAAAGTTCCATATATGATACCTTCACTGGGTTGCGAAGGGGGAACATGGTAACATCAGCAACCATCTTACACTGGGAGATGTATGTAAAGTTCCACATATGATACCTTCGCTGGGTTGCCAAGGGGGAACATTGTAACATCAGCAACCATCTTACACTGGGAGATGTATGTAAAGTTCCATATATGATACCTTCGCTGGGTTGCCAAGGGGGAACATTGTAACATCAGCAACCATCTTACACTGGGAGATGTATGTAAAGTTCCATATATGATACCCTCGCTGGGTTGCTAAGGGGAACATTGTAACATCAGCAACCATCTTACACTGGGAGATGTATGTAAAGTTCCATATATGATACCTTCGGCTGGGTTGCCAAGGGGGAACATTGTAACATCACCATCCATCTTACACTGGGAGATGTATGTAAAGTTCCATATATGATACCCTCACTGGGTTGCCAAGGGGAACATTGTAACATCAGTAACCATCTTACACTGGGAGATGTATGTAAAGTTCCATATATGATACCCTCGCTGGGTTGCCAAGGGGGAACATGGTAACAATCAGCAACCATCTTACACTGGGAGATGTATGTAAAGTTCCATATATGATACCTTCGCTGGGTTGCGAAGGGGGAACATGGTAACATCACCAACCATCTTACACTGGGAGATGTATGTAAAGTTCCATATATGATACCTTCGCTGGGTTACCAAGGGGAACATTGTAACATCACCAACCATCTTACACTGGGAGATGTATGTAAAGTTCCATATATGATACCCTCACTGGGTTGCCAAGGGGAACATTGTAACATCAGTAACCATCTTACACTGGGAGATGTATGTAAAGTTCCATATATGATACCCTCGCTGGGTTGCCAAGGGGGAACATGGTAACATCAGCAACCATCTTACACTGGGAGATGTATGTAAAGTTCCATATATGATACCCTCGGCTGGGTTGCCAAGGGGAACATTGTAACATCAGTAACCATCTTACACTGGGAGATGTATGTAAAGTTCCATATATGATACCTTCGCTGGGTTGCCAAGGGGGAACATTGTAACAATCAGCAACCATCTTACACTGGGAGATGTATGTAAAGTTCCATATATGATACCCTCGCTGGGTTGCCAAGGGGGAACATTGTAACAATCAGCAACCATCTTACACTGGGAGATGTATGTAAAGTTCCATATATGATACCCTCGCTGGGTTGCGAAGGGGGAACATGGTAACAATCAGCAACCATCTTACACTGGGAGATGTATGTAAAGTTCCATATATGATACCTTCGCTGGGTTGCCAAGGGGGAACATTGTAACATCAGCAACCATCTTACACTGGGAGATGTATGTAAAGTTATATCATACCCTCACTGGGTTGCCAAGGGGAACATGGTAACATCAGCAACCATCTTACACTGGGAAATGTATGTAAAGTTCCATATATGATACCTTCGGCTGGGTTGCCAAGGGGAACATGGTAACATCAGCAACCATCTTACACTGGGAGATGTATGTACAGTTCCATATATGATACCTTCGCTGGGTTGCCAAGGGGAACATTGTAACATCACCTACCATCTTACTCTGGGAGATGTATGTACAGTTCCATACATGATACCTTCGGCTGGGTTGCCAAGGGGAACATTGTAACATCAGCAACCATCTTACACTGGGAGATGTATGTAAAGTTCCATATATGATACCTTCACTGGGTTGCGAAGGGGGAACATGGTAACATCAGCAACCATCTTACACTGGGAGATGTATGTAAAGTTCCATATATGATACCTTCACTGAGTTGCGAAGGGGGAACATGGTAACATCAGCAACCATCTTACACTGCGAGATGTATGTAAAGTTCCATATATGATACCTTCACTGGGTTGCGAAGGGGGAACATGGTAACATCAGCAACCATCTTACACTGGGAGATGTATGTAAAGTTCCATATATGATACCTTCGCTGGGTTGCGAAGGGGGAACATGGTAACATCAGCAACCATCTTACACTGGGAGATGTATGTAAAGTTCCATATATGATACCTTCGCTGGGTTGCCAAGGGGGAACATTGTAACATCAGCAACCATCTTACACTGGGAGATGTATGTAAAGTTCCATATATGATACCCTCACTGGGTTGCGAAGGGGGAACATGGTAACATCAGCAACCATCTTACACTGCGAGATGTATGTAAAGTTCCACATATGATACCTTCGCTGAGTTGCGAAGGGGGAACATGGTAACATCAGCAACCATCTTACACTGCGAGATGTATGTAAAGTTTCGTAGCATTTGTTTTGATACTCAGTGAAAGACTAAAGATCAGAAGACATTTGTGTCACCTTATTTTGATTATTGCTTGACAACAATCTGTATCATTGAAATATAATCGATCCTAGAATTTAGTATTGATTCCTTGGTTGGGTACTAAGCATCTGTTGACTAAATCAATTAATTGGAGTAGTGCTACAGGCTGACATATAGTTCATTGAAGTTTGTCAGTTAACCATGAAATCGTTTTTGATTAATCTGTTGAAAAAATCCAACTTAAGTCAGATTAAGCTAGATATATTCAATAGGTTAATCTAGAAACATTCACTTAACCTATCATATAGCTATATTCAATAAAGTCTATATGCTAGGTTTATACCATAGGTTTAATCTAAATATATCTCCTAGGTTTAAAATAGATTTTTTCCATAGGTCTGAGATAGATATCACCCTGACTGTTCAATGGTTAATTGTTTTCACTTGTAAGGAAAGACTATATTCTCCCTGGTACACAGTGTAGATGGCCTGCAGCTTATAACTGTGGAATGTCCTCTGATGTATACTGTATGCTTTCTGCTTGGATCAATCACAGTAATGCAAGTGTAGCAAATTAAACATTGTACCAGACCGGTAGGGGCCATAAAAAATTCAATATCTTCGCTTCTTTGGAGTGGCCCTTCTCACGTTTGGCTGACTTTAGAACCTTTAAACGTCTTTTTTCCTTTTCTTGTGTCAAGCTGTGTCTGTATCGATGGATCTTAAAAGCTGAAAGTGTAAGAATTTAAGAGCCTTACTCCATAAAAAAGCTTGCTATCTTTGTTAATGTAAAGCTTTTAGCACAGTATTCGTAGGAGGAGTCGTGGTGTAGGCCTCCAGCTGATAGAAACCTTTAATACTTGGGGATGCTCATATTTCTTTCACTATCCAGATCAGCTTTAGGGCCAGTATCAGAGGAAATGGCTGCTGAGTTGTAAAGTGTGCGTATCACATGGACATGTTATAAAGCTGTGTCACTGGTTTACACAGACAGATGTCTGTTTTACATTGACACAGTGGGCAGTGGACACCATGAGGAGGCACCTTCTCACAGATCTCTGAAGGATGGGACTAGTGCATTAATCCATCAGGATGCAGCCACTCACATGTGTCACTGATACCTGGACATGGGTAGAACACTATCAGAACACTATCAGAATATCTCTTAATATCAAAGCCTGGACACTGACTGGACATGGGTAGAACACTATCAGAATATCTCTTAAAGCCTGGACACTGACTAGAACCTGGACATGGGTAGAACACTATCAGAATATCTCTTAAAGCCTGGACACTGACGGGACATGAGTAGAACACTATCAGAATATCTCTTAATGCCTGGACACTGGCTGGACATGGGTAGAACACTATCAGAATATCTCTCTTAAAGGGACATGGGGTAGAACACTATCAGAATATCTCTTAAAGCCTGGACACTGACGGGACATGGGTAGAACACTATCAGAATATCTCTTAAAGCCTGGACACTGACTGGACATGGGTAGAACACTATCAGAATATCTCTGAAAGCCTGGACACTGACTGGACATGGGTAGAACACTATCAGAATATCTCTTAAAGCCTGGACACTGACTGGACATGGGTAGAACACTATCAGAATATCTCTTAAAGCCTGGACACTGACTGGACATGGGTAGAACACTATCAGAATATCTCTTAAAGCCTGGACACTGACTGGACATGGGTAGAACACTATCAGAATATCTCTTAAAGCCTGGACACTGAATATCTCTGGCTTGGACATGGGTAGAACACTATCAGAATATCTCTGGACACTGACGACATGCCACTGGACACTGAAAGCCTGACACTGACGGACATGGGTAGAACACTATCAGAATCAATGCCTGGACACTGAATGGGTAGAACACTATCTCTTATCAGAATATCCTGGACACTGACTCTTAACGCCTGGACATGGGACACTATCAGAATATCTCTTAAAGCCTGGACACTGGCTGGACATGGGTAGAACACTATCAGAATATCTCTTAACGCCTGGACACTGACTGGACATGACCATATACACCCTTCAGAAATGAAGACCCAAACCCAAGACTCTATCAGAGCTATATCATAACATGGTAACCCTAGTGCTTTACACTTTGTTGAGCTAATTCAGTCCTTCCTACAGAGAAGCATTGGTGCTTATTTCAGTCTTCTCTTGAACACAGAAGAAACTGGCATTAGACTGACTTATATGATGAACCAGTGTTTCAACTCAGAGCCAATCTGTTTTTCTGAACTTGCTTGTCAGATCCGCCAATCTGAAACTGTCACTGGCTATCTGAAAGCACATGGCATAGACGATAGTAGGTATATACTGAATTTGTTGATGATTGTGTATGTGACATTGTTGTCATGCTTCATCAATCTGTTGATGATTGTGTTGTGACATTGGTTGTCAATAGACGATAGTCACTAGAGCTTGAGTGGTATGTTAAAGGTGACATTGGTTGTCATGGCATAGTGTGTCACGATAGTGTGTCATGGTATATCTGTTGATGTATGTGACATTGGTTGTTGTGTGTCATGTATGTATGACATTGGTTGTCATGGCATAGACACATGATAGTGTGTCATGGTATAGACGAATCTGTTGATGATTGTGTATGTGACATTGGTGATTGTTGATGACTTGTGTTGGCTGGCTAGAATAGTCATCTAGAGCTGTGTTGTGTGACTTTGTTGGCTGGCTGAATGTCATCTAGAGCTGTGTATCGTGGTCTAAGTGGCGAGACGATATATCTCGATACCAGTTTAATTAGGCGACACGATATATCATGAAAGTATTGGCAAGGAACCTCCCAGACAGTTATCATCACGATACAATGGTGGCGATACGATACATATTCCGATGCTTTACAATATCTAATGACAGAACATATATGATAGATAAAATGACTGAAACTTTATTTGTTATACAGCAGATCTTGTGTTACATTCACACACACTTAAAAAGCTGTTCATTTAATAAAGTTTCAGCATTTAATGCTTTTAAAGAACAGTCAAACACATTCAGTATACTTTGATCTAACATATATAAGTTTGAAACTGAAGTTTCCTTTGTGAAGGTGTGTTTCTGCACCGATGCTTTCTCAAACAATTGAATGTAATTTATGTCAGAATTCAGAATCACTGAAAAAACTCTTTAAGTATGCTTTCTAAATTTTATCTACTCTTTGTTCTCTTTCTTAACAAAGCTAAGACATCGTTCATAGTTGTTAATAAATGGTGGTATTTGTCAAACAACTAAAACATATTTTTAAAACATACTATCGATGAATCGTTACACCACTAATGTCATCAGTTACAGATGATTGTGTGTCCTGGTATAGATTATGTGGCACAGTTGGTTGATTAACTGTGATGGTAATGATAATGATGTCATGGTCTGAAGGACTGTATATAAATATACAGATAATATTGTGTCTAAATACCCCAGTGGGATGCTTTGATCCTGCACTGCTTCCACCTGATGTTTGTCAAATACAGGCATCGCTGACTTCCAACGTATCAGAGTAATATTGCCGACTACTTCGCTAAGCCTCATTCACTCACTTCCTCTCCTTACAACCTAGACTCTATGCAGAGATCCGTCAAGGCTCTTTAGTCATCAGTATTCATCAGAAACTGTATGTTGCATGAGAAGGTGTCGTATCCGATGCTTCCTCTAGGGTATAAGTAGCATATATCACCCTTGAGTAGGAGACAATTGGCGGCAGATATAAATGATGAAGGCAGGAGCAGGTAAATCATCCATGACAGATCACTGACCCTTGTAATGCCTGCCATCAACATTGTATCGGTTCCATTAAGATGATAGCTTCATATTTCTGGAAATTATATACAGGATAGGAGCTCCATCGTCCATCTGTGTGTTTTATGTGTGTAATGTACAGTCTTAAAGATCAGTCCTGTTCAGGACGATTGTAGATAATAACATTGATGATAATGATAGGAATACTTATCCTGTTTGAGTTGGGAAATCTGATCAATGAGTTTGCATTGATGTGATCATCTCTGAACACGCCAAATAGAATATTGACATTTTGTACCAGGCGTCTTGATTTCTACAGTGCTCCCAGATGTGATTCAAGCTAAAGAATATGTTGGAAAGGAATAAAATGCTTGTAATAAGCAATGTAGTCATACCTGGTGATCTGTGAATGTGATCTTTCACAATTTGATCAATGACGTGTTAGAGGATGAGTTTATTTAGCGATTGAGTATATGAAAAATATTCATATTTTCAAAAGAAAGAAAGAGGAAGGACTTCAGCTCTCTCATATTGGAGAGAGAGTGAGTATGGTTTTACACCACTTTTAGCAATATTCCAGCAATATCATGACTGGGGACACTAGAAATAGCCTTCACACACTGTACCCATGTGGGAATCGAACCCGGGTCTTCGGCATAACGAGTGAATGTTTTAACCACTAGACTACCCCACCGCCCCCTCTCTCATATTGAGATGGTCAGTTGAGAAGATATCCCATGGTAGTTTGCAGTTCAGGGCAAAGATGGATAGTGTCTGTGCATCCCCTCAGACATCTAATGCTGATGCTGTTTATATATCCAATAATGAAAGAACTATTAGCAAAAAAATATGCTATTGAAATAGACAACAAAACAAGTATCCCCTGAACTATATTTTTTTTTCGGTATTCCAACTTTATTTTCAACACTTCTGTTTTTCACTCCCTGGAGAAAGAGAACATCTTTTGTCAAGCAAGTTTGTTGGATTTTTTTTTTAATGAATCTATCACAAAGCACTACATTCACATCAGATTCTATGAGATTAGTGGCATTTGGAAGGCTGATTGTTGGAAGATTTCAAAGAAGCCATTATGTACTCAGAGCGTGTTGCAAATGATCTATGTGATGGGGCTGCATTTGATCACGGTTCTTGATAGTTGTGTTTGATAAATAAGATTTACACAGGAGACAAATTGTTCATTTCACAGCTTAGCCCCAGCTTTGGGAATGACAAGAATTGCTCATTTCAATCCCTACCCTTTATTACCAATTTCCTACGTAAGAGTAATAAAATAGGTTCCTGGGAATCCGGAGGAAGATGAGAGCTCTGTGTCAAAGGGTGGTTTCCGGCAAACAACAGATTAATTCTGCCTGTTCGTTACCATCAGATTTGGAAGCTGAGGCTGGTATTAGCAGTTTAGTAGAGAAGTATCAGGTTGGTGTAGAACAATCACCGTGTTAATGGCATCAAGGCTAGCAAACAGGTACTCACACAGTCCCAGGAACCCAGATTCGGTTTCAACTGGCAAAGCACACTGTGAACAGTCGGCTTAATCTTTTGAAGTGCTTTTTGTCATAGTTTACATCTGACAGCCCTCTTCATGCTTGCCTTGACAGCGTGAAATACACATCATTAGGAAAATAGCTTTTTCATGCATCTTTCACAATTTGATAATGTAAAGTTTCTGTCATATTTATCATTAATCCTGTCGCTGTATGTTACCGAAACTTCAAGATACTTTCACTGTAAATTAATACTTAAAAATGGAATCAATAACTGTACATTATGAGATGCCTTTCTTAGAATGTCTCAAGTAATCATATGACGGCAAGAGCTGATGTAACAGATACTGGCACGCACACGTTTCAAATATTTTTTATAGGATTATTTTGCCAAAGCAAAGTTTGTGTACATATATTGTGCCATGACATCATCTCATGGGAAACATTATTTCCATGAGCCTTTATAATGAGGGCAGATTGAGATCTGATAGTGGCAGACACAAGACAAAGAAGGGGATGGGTAACTGAAGTACAGATGCTACCCTTTTAAGTTCAACTTCAATAACAGCAGATAAAGCCCAACCCAACCCAACCCTTCTTGAAGGTCAGATTCACCTCAAATATAGGCAGATACAGCTGAAAGGGGGAAGGAAGTGGCTGATTCATGTAAAAAAAATGACAACCCTGGAAGGACCCTAAAACGGACAGATACTACCCTAATAAAGGTAGTGACATCCTTTAGAATATAAGGATATAAGATGGGCAGTCTGAGCTGACATGAAAATATCAAAGTCATGAGGGCTTGGAGTACAAGAAAGCTTGTAAACCTTTGGTCTCAGATTCTGCCTCACTGCAGCTGCTGGGGGGCTACTGCCTGAAGCACTCACTCACTTACTCACTCATGATATGATATACTCAAGTGTGCAAATAAGCTCTCCATATTCCCTTTTTCAATTTTTCCCCTCCCTACCAACTTAATAAAAATATATAAAAAATCTGTAAACCAAGTATTTAAGAAAAAAAAAGGCCCTAACTAACGTTATACAATGTTTTCAAATGAACTGTAAGATATATGTGTGTGTGTCATACACAAGCAGGAAGGAAACAGATGTAGGCTTCTCTCGTTGCCATGAGTTGATGTGTAATTGGAGCAGGAATGGACAATTTGTTTGTCTGGGGTCACCTTGACATTGTGTGCTGAGATACTATTGACATCTGATTGAGGTGTATTTATTAGCCCCAGTGGTATCTGGGAAATTGTGTAAAATACATAAATTTGAGACCATGACAAAATGTCTCCATTTATTCCTCTCTTATTTGGGGAAAACGTAGATATACGGAGTTGCAATGATGTAAAATGTCTGACACGTAGGTCTGCATGCATGTATCAAAAAGAGATCAGGTAAAACATACATGTCTTGGATCATCCGGGAAAATTTTTCAGGTATAAGTGGGTGAGTGAATGAATTAGCTTTTAGCAATATTCCACAATATAACAGCACGGGACACCAGAAATTGATCCCATGTGGGGAATCGAACCCGGGCCTTCGGGCATGAATGAACCCCTTAACCACTAGGCTACCCCACTGCCCCTCAGGTATGAGTAACACGTGCATGTAGAACAGATGCAATAAGTACATATGAATACCAAGATGCAAGTAACAGGTCTTTTGGCAAATGGATGGAAAAGACAGTTGGTATCAAAGCCATGCATGTCTAGGTAGATGTAGGGAGGCCACTGACGTTCCTATATATCTATACTATCACAATCACGAAGCACATGTGATACATGTGGTCTCACCTTAGGCAAGTGAGTTTGTTCAAAATTGCCTCTGTTTACCTAGCAGAAAATGGGTACCCGGTGGGATAAGTCATGTGACTGTGACTTCTAAGCTGGGGTTATCTGGGGTAATAATGATAATCTTTCATTTGTATGTGCTTTGTATGTCACTTGGTGTATGACAATTTAGCGCTATGGAAGTACACATCATCATCATTATTATTATTACTACAACATTGTAAGTACTCCTAAATGAATGTGAGTAGACAGTGTTCTCATTGCATGTTATAAGTGGTAGCTATATGCAACAATATTAAACTTGAATGACTGGCTATACTCCACTTGCATCAAACGACTTGAGGAGACAACATGATATCCTCAGCATTCTAGCTGTTGTTTCACAAACGGTTTCAAAGTGCCAATATTATTTTCCAAACTGTGACGTATTGGCAAAACTTTAACATTTACAGGATTTCAGAAGTTAATCGAATTTTGATATCATTTCCAATATTAAGCTGGAGTTATGCTCAAAATATAGATCATGACAGAAATATCATACATTAAAAAAGCATGCCTGAGGGAAGATTTGACTTTATACATAATGATGATTGTGATTCAAGGTTCCTGAGACATGTACACTGTGAACATGATGTATCAACGTATAAGTATTCTTTAAATTATGAATATCTGCTGAGATATGAGTATCATGAGCGTGTGTTTATCATTCACAATCAATTAATGATGATAACAGGTGGTCATTATGGTCATTGTATCATGTCCCACCAGTGGCATCTGTCAGACAGGTGGAAGGGCATCTTATGTCTTCACCTGAACAAATACAGGAACATGGTGCAGCATGTCCCACCAGTGGCATCTGTCAGACAGGTGGAAGGGCATCTTATGTCTTCACCTGAACAAATACAGGAACATGGTGCAGCATGTCCCACCAGTAGCATCTGTCACAGACAGGTGGAAGGGCATCTTATGTCTTCACCTGAACAAATACAGGAACATGGTGCAGCATGTCCCACCAGTGGCATCTGTCAGACAGGTAGAAGGGCATCTTGTGTTTTCACCTGAACAAATACAGGAACATGGTGTATCATGTCCCACCAGTGGCATCTGTCAGACAGGTAGAAGGGCATCTTATGTCTTCACCTGAACAAATACAGGAACATGGTGCAGCATGTCCCACAAGTAGCATCTGTCAGACAGGTAGAAGGGCATCTTATGTCTTCACCTGAACAAATACAGGAACATGCTGTGTCATGTCCCACCAGTGGCATCTGTCAGACAGGTAGAAGGGCATCTTATGTCTTCACCTGAACAAATACAGGAACATGCTGCAGCATGTCCCACCAGTGGCATCTGTCACAGACAGGTGGAAGGGCATCTTATGTCTTCACCTGAACAAATACAGGAACATGGTGTATCATGTCCCACCAGTAGCATCTGTCAGACAGGTAGAAGGGCATCTTGTGTTTTCACCTGAACAAATACAGGAACATGGTGTATCATGTCCCACCAGTGGCATCTGTCAGACAGGTAGAAGGGCATCTTATGTTTTCCATGAACAAATACAGGAACATGGTGTATCATGTCCCACCAGTGGCATCTGTCAGACAGGTAGAAGGGCATCTTGTCTTCACCTGAACAAATACAGGAACATGTTGCAGCATGTCCCACCAGTGGCATCTGTCAGACAGGTAGAAGGGCATCTTATGTCTTCACCTGAACAAATACAGGAACATGGTGTATCATGTCCCACCAGTGGCATCTGTCAGACAGGTAGAAGGGCATCTTATGTCTTCACCTGAACAAATACAGGAACATGGTACATGGCATATGCATTCATTATCACTTTTGTCAATATGTAATAGAGAATAGAATGATTGGGCAGGTGCAAATGATGCACTCTCTGTTTTTGACTATATATTTTGACATAAATGTTTGTCTGTGCAAGACACTATTCAGTAGTCTGGATACATTGAATATGAATGCCTTCTCTTGGCATGGCTTGGTACATCAGTTAGGTGCATCCAGCAGCACATTAATGATCTATGTTGTCATGCTTTCATCCTTCCTTGAGGTCCATACAATAGTCAATTCCTTGTCATGCCATGGCTTGTCAGGTGCATCACATAGTGTTTACTCATTGAGTTTCAATGTCTTCATGCCATGCCTTGGTTTCTCTATCAGGTGCAAACTACTATACAGTAGTGTTAACACACTGAGTGTCATTGCCTCTTCTTGCCATGCTTTGGGTTCTTGACTACCTACTGTTCAGTAGTGTTAACAAACTGACAGTCATTGCTTCTTCTTGCCATGCTTTGGTTCTTGACAACTGCTACCTACTATACAGTAGTGTTAACACACTGAGTGTCATTGCCTCTTCTTGCCATGCTTTGGTTTCTTGACAACCTACTGTTCAGTAGTGTTAACAAACCAACAGTCATTGCCTTTTCTTGCCATGCTTTGGTTTCTTGACAACCTACTGTTCAGTAGTGTTAACAAACCAACAGTCATTGCCTTTTCTTGCCATGCTTTGGTTTCTTGACTACCTACTGTTCAGTAGTGTTAACAAACCGACAGTCATTGCTTTTTCTTGCCATGCTTTGTTTTCTTGACTACCTACTGTTCAGTAGTGTTAACAAACCGACAGTCATTGCCTTTTCTTGCCATGCTTTGGTTTCTTGACAACCTACTGTTCAGTAGTGTTAACAAACTGACAGTCATTGCCTTTTCTTGCCATGCTTTTGGTTCTTGACAACCTACTGTTCAGTAGTGTTAACAAACTGACAGTCATTGCCTATATGATATGCCATGCTTTCTCTTCTTGTTCAGTACTGTTTACTCACTGACCTCATTGCCTCTTTCTTGCCATGCTTTTGGTTCTTGACTACCTACTGTTCAGTAGACTTAACGCACTGAGTGTTGTTGCCGTTTCCAGTCAGGCTTTGGGTTCAGTAGTGTTAACACATTGAGTTTCAATGTCCTCATGCCATGCCATGCCTTCTTGGCAACAGACTATTGACACACTGAGTGTCAGTGCTTTCTCTTGTCATGCCTTGATTCCTCCTGTCATGCTAACAACAGCGGGTTTCCTTTGCCTAATTGTGCATGTTGAACAATCGCCCAAAACCTCAAGTTCCATCATGACAAGCCCCTTTTTGTCTTTATTGATTTGGAGAAGGATAGCAGGAAATTTGGCTTTTTGTTCTTGTTTGATTGATTCGGAATGTCATGTAGAAGCCATTGTTGTTCTTCTGCCCTCACCAGTTGGTCTAAGGATGCCATCCTCAGAGTCTTAGGAGAATAAAAAGTTGAAAATATTGGTAAAAAGAGGAGTGTTTTCAGGTTACGACATGTCAATACAAAGCAGCTGCACCACGGAGGAGGAATCGAGTCTTTCCAAGGCTAACGTCAAGAATAACAAAACGAATTCTTGCCAATTGTCAAAAGATTTCCAGAGAAAATCGTTAACTCATCAAACTTGTCTCTCTTTTTGTCAGTCCATGAAATGAGCCCATTTTAACCATTTCTCCTGTAGTTGAAACCTTTGGTTTGATTGCTGTCACTGCACTTATATTGATATAGATATTTACTTCAAATTTTGCAGAATTCATACAAGGGTGTGTGCTATGCAATTCAGATTTTGTGAATATTGTTCAAAGTTCAAAATTTTCAAAATGATTCAGTCATTGAAATTGAAGGTGTATAAATCAGGTATAAATGTTCATAATAATTCATTTAAAGGTTAACGGGATATATCTGTTTTCATGGCAAAAGTCAGTCACTTTAAAGTCCAACATTAAAATCCCCCCTTTTGTCTATGAGCTGGATACAAATACGAGAAACATCAAGGGTTAACAAATCTCAAGATGTCAAACCTACACTGCGGGCAAGATGAACAATCACTATGCTCCCAGCTCAAGAGCTTCAATAAATGTTTGCCTTGGAAATTGGAAGAAGTTCTTGCCATTTGGTATTGGAAGTAATTCTTGCCATGACATTCGATGATCGCCATGGTGTTAGTCTCTTCTATTCACTGGCTGTCTACAGGATAACCAACCATTGTTTCTGTCATATATCAACATGATTAATGTGCTTAAAGAGGTGTTGCAGATCTTTAACTTAATTTGTAAACTCTGACAATGCCAAAACATTTTTGTGTTTATTAAGTTTAACACTTTCATAACTAATTACCTTTAATTTGACTAAATGAAGTTGGATACAACAAGTGTCAAATTTGTGATGTTTGCCATCATCAATATGTCCTAATGGCAACAGACATGTCTTGTCATCTGTTACAAAAACTGTTTACCATAATAGATTCATCCTAGATGTGATATCCTATTGTTGGCTGCCTGACTTTTTCAACGAAAAAGCCACGTGTGAACAATGGTTGTGTCCTCGCGGTCTCACATCATCAACACTCTCCTTTGTTGTTCACACAAGAACCTTACTTGAAATTTTAGGCATGTTTGAAATATAAAAACAGTCGCAAACTGTTGGATCCCTATTCAGCTTCATGTGACATTTGGAGGCCGCAAATGCCCTGTTGAAGTGCTTCTATTCAACATTTTTCTTGTGAAGGAGCTCTAATGCTCAATTCTGAGTCCACATTGGAATTTCTCTGCCAGTAAATTAAGTTTAAGGACTCTTTATCCAACCAAATTCCTTGCCTAAACTGATTTGACAGGGTACTAGAATGGCTGAGTCTAGGTCAGACAACAATGGAAACAAAAGATGGTGGAAAAAACTTTTCTTTCAAGAGGATGAGGGTGAAATGAAATAAAACAAAAACCTTGAAGAAGACCTGTTTGATTTGTAGCAGATGTGGGGCCCAATTACCCTGTCAATTGAATTGTCCCACTCTATTGGTAGTTTGTTCATTGCAAGGAGGTCTTGTATTAGACTTGTCAATGTGCTTTCAAAGTTGCTTAACAAATGAATTCTCAATACTGAACTTCCATGGCTAAAGAGCTGTCAGGTTTTGGAAACGGAACAAACTTTGTCACAATTATCCTGTGTTTAAGGCTTTGTGTTACATCAGGTTTGTTTTGAGTGTTACATTCAGTGGTAGAGTATAAGAAGCTACCAGTATATTACACATGTGTGTGACTTATCAGGTGGAAGACCGCCTCCATGGTGTAGTGGTTAGAGCATCCAACCAGAGAGCAGAAGGTCGCGGGTTCGATCCCCGACTGCATCATACCCAAAGATGTTAAAATATGGTACTTGTTGGTCCCTGCCTGGTGCTCGGCATTAATGGGTACAACAAGGACTGGTCGGTTCGGAGTCGGTATAATGTGTCTGAGTGGGGTATTCATGCTTCACTGCAGCATGGTATCTCAGTGGACTAGGACTATAAAACCAGCTTAAGTCTGGGCTAGTACAAGCAGCCGCACATACACATGCATGCACGTCATCATATGAGCGAAATATTCTTAAGTACAACGTTAAACCACATTTCACCTCATCTATCAGGTGGAACAACCAGTTGACTATGTAGGGCTTTGTAAAAGAAGCTGTTATCACATATTGCCCAGTAGATATGTATATGTTCAGTTTTTCAAACCCATGAACATCTGGGTTAGGTTTGGTCTTCAGCAACCCATGCTTGACATAAGAGACGACTAATGTTATCGGGTGGTCATCGTATCCCAAACTGCTTACATCAATGCTCATAGTGTTGATCACTGGATTGGCTGGTCCAAACTTGACTATTTACAGAAGGCCGACATACAGCTGGAATATTGCTGAGTGCGGCATTAAACAAAACAAACAAAATCAATTTTTCAAATTCACTTGACATATTTGGGGTAAATGTCATTATCGGAACAAATATTTAAGATCAGTTCTGTTGGTAGGAGGTTAAGACCGAGTGGGTAAATAAAAGGATGTCTTAAAACTTCAGTTTACTATAATTCTTGTTTCTAGTTTCCTCAGATGATTTTGAATTGAGTTGTGAAAGTACAGGTTCAGCATCTATCTGTTATTTAGTAGAGCTAACCCTTAGGGACTCAGGGCGGTAAGGCAGCCTAGTGGTTAAAGCATTCTTCATCAAGCCGATGGCCTGGGTTCGATTCCCCACTTGGTTTCAATGTGTAAAGCCCATTTCTCATGTCCCCCGCGGTGATCTTGCTGGAACATTGCTAAAAGCGGCATAAAACCATGCTCAATCAATACTTAGGGACTCTTGGTTTGAAGTGTTTCCGTAATCATTTGGTGCTCATTATATCAACCATTGGTCCTGACAGTTATTTACAGGATGGAACATAGTTCAAGTATTGCTGTGCATCTGGTGTTACAAGACAAACAGATTGAGCTCCCCCATAGCATAATCCTTGTCTCAAAAGTAAGCAGGAAAAAATGGCATGTAACTGGACTCTTGCTGATAGTCTTCTGAGCTAAAAAATAACATATTAAATCAACAATTTTTTGTAGATGAAATTCCATCAGTGATGTTAACACTTGCACAGTCATTTACAGAACATTGATCTTCTTCTGATCCTAACTTCTCAGTTTCTTTCACATTGACTGTTCTGGGCGAGTTGGGTAAATGGTAATAATATCGAACTGATGTGTCACCTAGACTGTACTTATGATTTTTCATGAGGTCGGACCTCTCTTCTTCTTCCTTTGGGGATATTTCAACTTCGATTGCTCGCATAAATCAGAAAGTTTCTTCTTCAACGTGTAAGTATTGATCTTGGTAAAGATACGATCGCAGGTTGTTGACACTGTCGGACATGTTACAGTATGCAGTACCTTCTTGACAGACAGGCAAGTTTAGGGTCTGAGTTTGCTCCTTTGTGTATTTGTAGAGTCAAATCTGAACATCAGGAGGAGGCAGACTTCACCAAAAGGGAGCTGATTACTTTGCCAATGTGTTTTATAGGATTATCTAGAGCTATTCTATGTCGTTAGGTGTTTAGGAAAACAAGCAAGATGGCCTGCTGTAGAGCAGGGTTACCATATTGATCTGACCCTGTCTGGAGGAGCCTATCTGTGCTCAGGTGCTGCTCAGGAGGCCATTGGGACGATTGCACGGATGTTGGGAAATGTATACGCCATTGTGTTTCAAAACATGAACACAATTCACTTACTAGGCAGACACAATTGTTACCAAATATGTCTAGCAATGTCCGACTGGGACAGAAATGAGGAAAGAGTAATTTTTTATATATTTTGTTGATTGTCAGCAATGGAAACCAGGGTATCAATAAACTTCATTGAATAAACTGACCTTCATCCTAATGACAAGATTGATATCTTTTCTGCATTAGGAAAGTAACATATTAACCATTTAATAACATAACTTGAGATTGATGGATGTTGGATATTCTACATTCCAATTAATGGTTGTAAATGGAATGTTTGATGACCAGAATATTTGAACATGATGCAACCTTTCACATGATGCTCATCACCTGATAATGGTTCCATGGAGTCTGTTTGACCAACACATCCATCTTCTTGGACAAGAGTTGCACTACACTTGTAAACCCTGCGCTGATCTCTGCACAGCAATGGGTAAATAGTGACACAATAATTCAAATGAAATATGTTATATATAGAGATGGCTTGACTATGCTGTGGCTGAGTAATGGTTACAACTCCCTCAATATATATAGAAGTATAGTTAGATTTTAATGAGCTCTGTACGATCTACAGAATGATACCATGTAAAAGAGTGAGTGAGTTTAGTTTAGGTTAATGCCGCTTTTGGCAATATTCCAGCAATATCATGGTGTTGGACACCAGAAATGGGCTTCACACATTGTACCCATGTGGGGAATTGAACCTGGGTTGCCGGCGTGACAAGAAAACGCTTGAAAGAGTGAGTTTAGTTTCATGCCGCTTTCAACAATATTCCAGCAATATCATGTTGTTGGACACCAGAAATGGGCTTCACACATTGTGCCCATGTGGGGAATGGAACTTGGGTCACGGCGTGACGAGCGGGCGCTTTAACCACTAGGCTACCCCACCAAGTGAAAGAAACTACATGTATCATAAGCAGTGAGTCAAATTTGCTTGATACCACACGTCTTCAAACTTCATGCCATCCGAAAATAAATTTTAGGTCTAGACCAATTCCATACCTTTCTCAAGATATACATGATAAAATAGATAGCTGTTGTAAAAAGTGTTGGCTATTTGTGTGAGTCTTGTGAAGAAAGAGACATTTTCCCGATATTTCAATAAAGTTCTGTCTCAGTTACAGTTGTGCCGATGACAAGTGGCGTCCTGTCTGTGTTAGTACTATGTCTGTCAGTCTGACCAATATTCCTGTCCATATGTGCACACGCTAATTCCACATGATTGCTGTGGACTTTAGACTTGTAATAACAGTCTTTCAGTAGTCAATAAATGCAATCAAGGGTTTGAAGGAAAGGGAGGGGATTCCCATCAATTCATTTTATCTGACAGTGCTAGACCTGACTTGCTGCCATGGGTGATGGTATTGGTGAACCCCGTATGTCATCAATGGTAGGGTTATTGTTGAGGTGGATCGTTGTTGTAGATGGAGTCAGTCTGGGGAGTTGAGGGTTGACAAGGACGAAAGTGTTGCCCTTGATTGCCCACTTGGTTTGACCCATACAGATAAAGATGGTTTCACTTTCAGTGTAACCTTCCAATACTAATCACAGAGTGCTCTTACTGTCAGTTACAAGGTAGATAGAGTACACTGGAGGCACTGAATGCCATTGTTGCAAGAATAATGTCAGATAATAATTTTCATGATGCGCTGTAGAATCTTGTAGGGGAAAAATGCACCCATGTTGACTTGCAGAGCCTTAATGCAAGACTGTCAGATAATATATTCTCATGATGCCTGTAGAATCTTGATGCAGATTTGTCGGGGAAAATGCACCCTTGTGGCCTTGCACAGCCTTATTTCAAGAATGTCAAGAAATATGAGATACCAAGGATATGTTAGAATCTTATTGCAAAATGGTAAGGAAGATGAAGAACATTATTGCAAGAATGACAGAATCTGAACATGTTCTCAGGGCATAAAATCGAAGTGACATACAGCATTGATTGATTCGTGTATTGTTGGCCACAGATTGGTGTGCTAATTAAACTTTGAACATTACACAATTGACTAACTACAGAGTAAGATATATACTCTGACATTCCCTGAGAAATGTGTGCTTGAAGCCCTGGGAAAGCTTTTTTCCTTCAAAAGAACTTGTTTACAACAGGCTAGGTCCGTTCATCCACATAATTCATCTGCTATGGCTTTTATGTTATCTGATGCAATCCTTATAACAGGAGAAATTTGATCATAAGTGTTTTGTGTGTCCTCCAAAGACCAAGACTGTGGAACTGATTGAAAGCCTTATTTTGAAATCAGAAATGATAGGTCTCCAGTAACTGATGAAGTGAGCCAGTATTAAAGTCAGGATCGGCACAATCGATACAACTTGTATGAATGTGAGTTGTGGGTTCAGGTCTGGAATACTCTGACCATAGTTGATAGGTTGTCATATAAGTAATCTATATGTAATAATGATAATAATAATGAAAATATTTATAACACACCTTTCCAGGTTTCATATCCTGCTCAAAGCGCACAATCTGATTATTGTTACCCCGGATAACCCAAGCTGCCTGTAAGGCACTAGAAGGTTAATTAGTCTCATGACTTATTCCACCGGTACCCATTTCCTGCTGGGTGAACAGAGGCAACAAACTCACTTGCCTAAGGTGAGACCACATGTATCACATGTGTTTCATTGTGGGGCAGGACTGAGACTCTCAGGAGTCAAGCTGCCAAACACGGTCACCCATCCAAGGACTCTCCATGCCCAATGTTGCTTATTTAACTTCAACTGATTTGTGACCTGAGCTCTATGCACAGGACCACACACCACCACATCTGTGGCCTAAGGAATCAGGCAATAAATGCATAATCTGTATGGTCAGGATAGCTGATACAGTGTTCAGTTCAGAATGGAAGCTGTCTTTGATGGCATAAACATTTTGATTCTGAGCCTGTTGTATAAAAGGTGATGGTGTGATGTATGTTCAGTTTGGTATACCATTGATCCAATGAATATGTGCCGTGACTTTAGTTTATCATATCAACAGTGTTCCCAGCATGCATGCACTTAATGGCTGCTGCATTGGTGGAGATATCTGAGGAAAATTTAACCCTCCTGCACTTGATGCCTTGGAAGATGTCAAACTATATTTGGGATGGGAAACAACTCCTGCATTTATTACACTTTCATGAGATTTCAAGTGGGGTAGGGTCATCAAGCTGAGAAAACAAACGTGATTACCCCCACAGCGTTCCCTCTCCCACCCATCCAGGGAATGGCTTTTATCAGCAAGGAATAAGCTGGGAATCCTGTGCAAGGTACCCAGAGAATGGAAGTTGATCAGCAGAAACAAGTGGATTCTCCTCTCAGCTCCAAGAGATCCAGGGCTGGGGTCATTCAACAGTATATTAACAACAGATGATCAGGATACAGTGAAAAAACCCTTCCACACCCAGGAGCAAGGTCAGCCAAAAGCTAACAACATTTGATCAGCAGAATACAAGTGGAAGCCTCTACCCCACCCCCAGGTCACTAGACAACAGTTGAGGGTATTGGGGTGAGGTGTTTACAATTTGAGAAGTAGACATTGTAAAAAGTTTTTCATCAAAATCACTCTTCTTGTCATTTTGTCTTGCTAAGGTAGATGTCTGTGACTGGGGACATTGTTACTACTGTTAGAAATTATGGAAAGGGGCGGCGGGGTAGCCTAGTGGTTAAAGCGTTTGCTCATCATGCTGAAGACCTGGTTCAATTCCTCACATGGGTAAAATGTGTGAAGCCCATTTCTGGTATCCCCTGCTGTGATATTGCTGGAATATTGCTAAAAACGGCGTAAGGCCATACTTACTCACTGACTGACTCACTCACTGAATGATGGAAACTCTTATAAACAGAGGTAACAAGACCACACCATTCCATCTTCAAAAACACGATGGTCCAGTGTATTGAAAGACTGTGGAATGTTTAGTTTTATTCTATTTTGGAGTCACCCAGAACACCATCATGAACTGTTATAGGTACAGCATTGGGCTCACAGCTGTAGCTGTGTGTTTCAGTACCTCAACAATGCAACTCCCATTTTCTTATCCAAGTAATTCTTTAAGCAGCCCATGTTTTTCTCCGAATTTCCAATTTGAAACTTTCGGTAGACTCCATCTCAGATATTTGTAGACACAGAGCCTGAGTGGTTTGCTGAGGAAGATGAAAAAATGAAATTACCCATAATTCTTACTTCAGGAAGTTGATGGACCCTTTGTTACAGTATAATGAATTTTTCTACTTTCATAGTATCTTTTCGCAATGAAGCTTTTAATCAGTGAGATGTCGTCCTTGCACAAAAGGGGATTATTTGATATTGTAGAAAAGACTTTTTCCGTGTTTTCATTGGGGAAGGACAAGTGGTTTATTTCTTGAGAAAATATTTACCAATGCAATATGATCGTTCCCCTCAACAGTGTTCCCTCTTTTACCAGCAGGGTTTAAATATATGCCTGGGGGCAGTATTGAATTTGTTCTGGAATCAATGCGAATATGATTCCTTTGGACACTGAGCCAGTTATGTCCTAGTTATTTGTTAATAGACACAGAGGGCAGAGGAATAAGGTTGACACTTGATGAACAAATACAGACACGATCCAAGCTAATATCCTCCTCCAGGAAAGTGGTAGAAGCTGGTATCTACTAATGTGGGTCATTATTAACTTACTATGTGTTTGGGCGACACAAGGAGCTGGATCATCGGGGCATTGGTGTACTGAAGTTCAGGGACAGATAGTGGTGTGGCATGTCTTGGAAGTTCCTCCTGATAGTGCTAATAGATGTGTCTGATTGTTGTGGATACTAATACCTGCTGGAAATACCTGGTGGTTCACACCAGTTACCCAGCTATTTGTGTCATTCTGTCATACACAGTGAACTGAGGGTACTACAGATATTTTATAAAGGACACCATTGGTGCTTTTCATAATCTGTATTTATGTATATTGATTATACACTTGGCTCATTGTATCCTTGTCAGTCATGAGGGCTTTCCATGTGATTATTACAATGGGCGTTGATGGTATGGAGTCCGAGTGAGAGACTTGGGTTTTACACCACTTTTAGCAATATTCCAGCAATATCACAGTGAGGAAACCAGAAAGGGGCTTGTATGGAGTAAGAATGTTTTGGAATCAGGTGTCTGTATTCTACTGAAGACAACCTTCAGGCAAAGATGTCCAGAGATGTCCAGAGATGACTGACTGACTGAGTTTGGTTTTATGCCAATATTCAAATACTACATGTAACTTGAAAAAGTCAGCAGCAGGGGGATTGAACCGGGTCAGGGCCAACGCTTTAACCATGGGCCATTTTGCACAGGGGTTATAATAAAAAATTGCCCATTACAATTTTGAAGTTTACTATTGATACAAGGGCAGTGGCCCATTCTAAATTCAGAAAATGGCTAATAATCCTGAAAATGACCCACTGTCAAAGTTCTCTATCCCAATCCCTGCAGCAGCTTTTCATGTTTGTATAGAAATATTTTTCGTTTTTTTGTTTTGTTTTGCTTTTAATGCCACACTCATCAATGTTTCATCTTTTTGAAGGATGGTTGTATTCCTGTGCTTTGGTTGCATTCCTGTGGTTTGGGTGTATTCCTGTGGGTTAATTATGTTCATATGGGTATATTATATTCATATGGGTTGGTCATATTCATTTAAAGGCATGAATGGTGTTCACAAACACTGATGTGTACATATATATATATATTTTTGCACAGGACATGAAAATAAATATATGTCTTATGCGTAATGATATGCAACATAGTCGTAATCTTTGTATCTCCTTTAAGACCAGTTCATGGTTTTGATGTCATATAAAAATTTAAACTTCTAAAGTTTAGTTATGGTGTTGTTAAGGCCCCAAAAAATATATGTCTGTTTCCTATTACATGCTTTTTAAAAGTAGGGTAGGTGGGTCGGTTTTATCCCTTTTTTTTACTTCTTTTTATATTTCTTAGTGGCACCAGGTGGGCACCTGAGGTCTTCAAGAGTACCATATCATGTAGTGACAATGCCTTATGATGAGACATTGAAAGATTTCTATATCAAATCATTATTCATGTTATTTATTTGCAGATTTGGTCAGTGAGGACCCATTTATGCCAATTCAATGCAATCCATTTTAGCCCAACGTACACTGAAAAACATGAAAATATCATACTCGATTTGGATGAAAATGATGAGTTCAAATGCAATCCAGTCATGATATTGACTTGGTTGAAAAAAATATTTAGGGTGGGGTGGGGTAGGATAGGGTCGGTCGGGGTTACCGGACACGGACATATATTTTTTTTGGCCTAATGATCATGATTGGAGGTAGAGTGGGTTAGGAGTGTACTCAAAGGTATATATCCCACATCAAACTTTTGACATGGTCCCTAACCTTGGTGATAGCATGTACATGTATGATAAAAATGTAGAGACAAGTGTTTATTTGTATTTATGGCCATTGGCCTACACAAACACATACATTTGAAATAGAGTCATACATGAAGAAGTGGTAATGTCTGCCACACTTTTACAGACTCGCAAACTTTACATAATTACATCTTCTTTCTGTAATACAGTAATTTGTTTTGTTTGTCAAGTAATTGTTTACAGTTGGATGACAGCAGCATTTTGAATTTGTACATATTTAGATTATGGCAAAAGAATATGTATGTGACTTTATATAATTTAACACATCTTGTTTATACAGTATGTCCTTAAATACACTGTGGCATTGCTTGGTTCATTTAGGTAGTTTTTAAATGTTAATGACTGGTTTTATGAGAATGACATTTGCACATACAGGCCTCATTTGAAGGACATAACAAGACAAGAAACATTAATTTTAATGTTGGATGTTAGGGATGTTTTCGCGAGCTAATAATGTCAAAGTGGACTCAGTCTGTCCTGAAACTTGTTTGTCTGATAACCCCAAAATGTCTCTTGACATGTCTTTCAGTAGAGCTTAGTGTTAATTCATGGACTTGACCATGAAGTTCTGAGTTAGAATTGGTCGCCAGCAACCCGTGCTTGATGTAATAAGCAACAGAAGTTATAAAACTACAACTGAATCCAATCTTTAGTGTTATCTTTAGGGCAATGTTAAAGGGAGCCTCGCCTCCATATGTGTAGTCTGTCTCACAGTCCCTGAACCACGTTAATTTCCCTACTGCCAAGCCCTCTCTGCAGTGCTAAAGCCCTAAATAAAGCAAGTCTAGATTTCCTCAGGTTCTGAATCTCTGGTCTCCCTAGGGCTCCTTTTCAATATAAATGGGCTTGTTTGTTACTATCAAAATTATATATATTCAGTGACTAAGCCTTAGTCTACCATATGTGGTGCCCATTGCCTTGTAGTAAGTGCCATGTGTGAAGTAATATTTGTCTCTGCCCGGGTAATCAGGAACTGTTTGAGTAATGTAATAAACTGGATGAATAAAGGGTCAGCTTAAATCAGATTAGCAAGGAATGCCTGTTTGTGAGGTCTTAGATTTCCCTTTAAATTCACAGTACACCTTCTGCAAGTATTTTGATCTGGTATTGAGGTTATTGCTTTGAAGAGGAAATAATTATCATTTTCTTGTATTTAGGAACTGGTAATGCATTGTCATAGCCAGTGTGTTTTGTTTACTTGTACTGTTATTTATCATTTGAACATCATTTGAACACCATCTTTTCACACAGAGTGAAAGGATATTTGGTGTTGCAACTATAGAACCTGAAATCTTCATCAACTTAAAAGGTTCAAAGAGACCGACAAGGAGTGCCCCATTGGTAATTGCATCGCCTGTGATAAGTTGGCATGTGGTTGTATTTCAAATGTAAAATTGACCTTTGTTATACGATAAAAGAAAACTAAAATGTGTTAGATGTCAAGTGAGGGGAGAGAAAATAATCTGGATGAGGCTGCCCAGATAGTGCATTCAAGCTAAGGCTATACAGAGACTGTATGCTTTATCAAATCAAGGTCTTTGATTCCTGAAATCAAACGTGTTCTGCTGTAATGTTTATGTTCAGATGAGAAGCTTCATCTCAATCAGTGTTGGCCAGCCTGACACCACTGAAGAGCCATTCGAGAGTTTTACACTTTATTTTTCCAAAAACAGATGGTTTTAAAATGGACAAAACTTGATGTGAAGTGGTTTGATAACATTCAGGATGACGTTTGTATCAAATTAAGGAACCAGTATGCAAGTATTTGCACGAGCAGAAGGGTTTAAAAAATGTAAATTACTTCCAAGCAAAGTTGTATTTTTGTGTTATGTTGGACGAACACTAGCAGGATTTGTTCCACTGATGCCAGAGCATTAATAGACTTTAACTGACAAGGACTCCATGGGGACCTGTTCTCAAAGCAACCAGAACACAAAGAGTATCAAATGCTTATCACATGCCACATCTACAAGCCAGTATTTGTCGGTATGGGATGTGGCTCTTACTGAGCAGGGAGAAGGTCTTTCTTCCTGTTGCTCAGAGAGCATTCTTTCAAACAGAATTTCAAAATGGTGAATATTACCTTAAATCTGTCACCTTGTTAGAGCATGTCAAGCACTGGAACCATGGAGTGAAACGAGAAACAAATGTGTGTCCTTTAGTTGACATTTGTCAAATATGTATGTGGAACAGAAATGTGGTGGCTTTTACTCATAATTGATTAGATCATTAATAATTGCCGAAGACCCGGGTTCGAATCCCCACATGGGTACAATGTGTGAAGCCCATTTCTGGTGTCCCCCGCCGTGATGTTGCTGGAATATTGCTAAAAGCGGCGTAAAAACAAACTCAGTCAGTCAGTCAGTCATTAATAATTCTTTCACAGCAGTTATGTTGATGCCGACCCTGTTGTGGTCAAAGTCAAAGTACATCTGAATAGACCCGTGAAGAACCGGGTTAGAATTGGTATCCAGCAACCCATGCTTGTTGTAAGAGGCGACTAATGGGATCGGGTGGTCAGACTCGCTGACTTGGTTGACACATGTCATCGTACCCCAATTGTGTAGATGCTCATGATGGCAGTGCCTAGATTGTCCATTCCAGACTCAGTTTGTTACAAACTTCATTCATATAAAGGAATATTGCTGAGTGTAGCATTGAACAACAAACAAACAGAACATCTGAACATAACATGTATCACTTTCGGAGTCTCACACATATACCACATAAACACTCCAGTATTGATTCCTGTATGATAAACCGGGTGAAGATCCGCATTAGAATTGATCTTCAGTAACCCATGCTTGTACGAGGCGACTAACGGGATTGGGTGGTCAGGCTCGCTGACTTGGTTGACACATGTTATTGTATCTCAGTTGCGTAGATCGATGCTCATGCTGTTGATCACTGAGTTATCTCTTCCAAACTCGATTATTTACAGACCACCACCATATTGCTGGAATATTGCCGATTTTGGCATAAAACTCACTCACTCACCATTTATGAAAACTCAAGCATGAACACTTTGCAGATGCGTTACACTCACAAACAGATGCATGTTGGAAGCACTTGCTTTAAATGAGCATAAGTTGACGGTGTGAGGTCCCAGCTACCCGAACCTCCTCAAGACATCATCAATCAGTCAAGACTTTGGAAAAAAGAGGTTTTAAGAAAGTATATTTGATGAACATTACAGCAATCTGTTCCCAAGGAAGTGTCTTTCTTACATGTTTTGGAGGTATGGAGTGAAGGACTTGGAACTATGGGATGATGGAATGCCTCCTTCAGTGTGCTACTTGGCTTTTGTAAACAAGTTTAAGATTAATTTCATCAGAGATATTCTTCAAGATATACAGTTATAGTCACAGTTTAATGTTTTGATCAAAGGTGTGATAGAGGAAATGTTAATTTGAAAACACTTCTAGATTTTGTATTTTCATATAGAGTATGTTATTTGTTTTATTTTTAGAAATATATTGTTAATGCCCATATGTATGTATCGTGGTGTTTATAGTTTGTTTTCGAGCTCCTCTTGGTTCTTTCATACACCCTGTTGTCACAGTTCCATCATATGGTGAGCGAGTGAAAGAGTGAAAGTTCTTGCCCATGTCTGCAATATTTCGGCTGCTGTAAATGTCTGCCTAGTGGTTAGAGCATTCGCTCATCACGCCGAAGACCCGGGTTCGATTCCTCACATGGGTACAATTTGTGAAGCCCATTTCTGGTGTCCCCTGCTGTGATATTGCTGGAATACTGCTAAAAGCGGCGTAAAACTATACTCACTCATTCCCACTGAATGATACATGGAAACTTGGACATAACATATGCACTAATGTCACATCTCCACC
Organism: Haliotis rubra; assembly: GCF_003918875.1. Classification (NCBI taxonomy): domain Eukaryota; kingdom Metazoa; phylum Mollusca; class Gastropoda; order Lepetellida; family Haliotidae; genus Haliotis; species Haliotis rubra. The sequence goes on along the minus strand of NW_025767306.1, from coordinate 133,771 downwards.
CTAGTTACATAAACAAAACCACAAACTTGCACACATTGAGAAGATTCTGTCAGGTCAATATCAACGTGTTTATTTTCTTTAAAAAACAATATTGGTTCAACAATAATCAAAACTAGAAAAGGATCCTTGGCTTTAGAATTGTGTTTCATTGAGTTTTATCTGTCATTTCTGGTTTTATACCTTGCCCTTACACAAACCAAGTCTAATGTTGGTCTAATGGAATTTTGATGCCCTTTGGAAACAGATGCATTATGAGGTATACATGTACACTAAGTATTTTGGTCTTGTGTTGCCATTCCATGATTTTATGGCATTACGTTTTGTTGATGTTTTGCCGATTCCCTGAGGCCAGGTGAAGTTGCCTGTACAAACAAGAGTGGATGTGTTCTGTGTATTAGTGAAGATGTTTACACAACTAACAGCTTCAGCCATGCTTCCAGCAATTTGTTGTTAACCTTCGGCAATATTGTTTTCAAATTCTACATATTTCATCACCCTTTTTACTAGTTTGTTTTTGCTAGAGCTGGTTAAATAAGCAACTCAGCCTGACAGTGGGTGTTCGAAAGAGGAGAAATATGATGGACCAATGAAACTTTCTAATTGGTCGGATCTGTGAAGAAAATGCAGATATTTCTGTAAGCCTTTGCAACAGATCAAATTTCTCAAGATGAAATAAGAGAGACATTAACTTGTCAAATTACTTCTGAAACATTTTTTAAGAAAATAACATGGATATCCATTTGATGAATTGGTCTTGTGTCTAAAGTTATATGTTGTCAACAGCTAAAGGAATATGAAAAGTTGATAGAAAGTGAGAAGCATATTTGTAATAAACCTGTTCCCACAGGTTGTATCCACATTATCATTTCTTGTCAAAGGAAGGGGAAAGGCGTTTTTGTTGGACAAAAAGTGGTCAAGCGTAATTTCATCAACAGCTTTGTGCTGGTAGCTTGAAGCACTTTAAATGTTATGAGTAAAGTCAGCGTTGTTTTGTGTATCTTAGAATCCATGGGTTGTTGGTCATATCCCCACTGTATGTCCAATCTGTGGCTGCAATGATGTAGTTGTAATGTTGCAGGGGTTAAAAAATCCCATCGCCCGACGCCCGGGACAAGTCATTTTTTTATTTTGGGCAATCAAATAATGGTATCTTACTTGTCCGTGGGCTACTAGATAATTTCCACTTATGGTTTCAAACTCCAAATAAACTTTGATTTAATTTCATATCTGCTCAAAATATAGCTATTAAATTTCACAATGATAATAAAGTAGAGTTATCTTTCTTTGCTATTTATCACTTTTCTATAAATAGTCCAGTAAACATTAACATCAAATACCATGTTGATTTCTTCTTTCATAATTACATCATCATAATTATGTCATAAAATCAGGGCAAGTGGAAAATTAGTCAGGACAAGTTACTTTCTTAAAGTCACTTGCCCTTTGGCAAGTGGCTTTTTAAAAAACATTTGAACCCCTGTGTTGCTTTAGTATTACAATAATCTCATTGACTGCCGTGTTTATCAATACATGACCCATTCACCTTTAATAACATGACAAACATTTGCTCCAACACGGAGACGTGTCATAGACATTTGTGACAAACTGCTTTTACCACGTAGGTTTGTAATATTTCAACAACAAAAATAAATTCTTTATGAGTGATACAAATTTCTATCAAGATCGTGTTACTAACGGTACATAGACTTCAAAAGAATTTGCACAAGGAAGTGCCCTGATGCAGAGAGCGGGGTTGGGGTAGCCTAGTGGTCACGCCAAAGACCCGGGTTCATTTTCCTACATGGTTACAATGTGTGAAGCCCATTTCTGGTGTCCCTCGCCGTGATATTATTGGAATATTGCTAAAAGTGATGTAAAACTACACTCCCTCACTCACTGATGCAGAGATGCTGAGGTGATTGCAAACTTCACACAGCTGACTAACGGCCCTGGCTAGCTATTCTCGAAACGTTCGTAGCCCCAATATAAGAACATCTTAAACCAAGTCTGAAAATTGCTATGATCAAAGTTAAGAATTCTTAGGGCTATGAACGTTTCGAGAATAAGGGCCCAGGTCGTGATGGGGTTTGTGGTATAATGATATGATGTTTGATCCTATTTATGCCTGTGGGAATGGCCACTGGACACTTGGTTTGCACCAACCAGTCAGGTCAAGATTGAATTAAGCCATCTCAAGACTTTCTGATCCGATTGGTCAGGGGGAAGTGTCTGTGTTCTTTAGTCGCGTGACAAGTAGTATCTGTGGCGAGACTTGACACTAATACTACAACACTTGTAGCTAGTTACAAAGAAAATAGTATCAAAGGTGTAGACACTAGCACTGATTATCTGTTAATGGTTCATTAGAGAAGCGTCAGAATGGTCTTCTCCTAAATAATGTTCAAGGGATCAAGTCAGTGTTGAGCAATACATACTCCATCATTGTCCATCTCATTGTCACTCTACCCACATTTAAAACCCTAAGTCATGATTTTATGCATCCATATATCTTCAGCGATTTTCGTTACATGGTTCTGCTCTCTGGGGGATAATTGAGATGTGAATTTTTCACAGCTACGTTCATGAACTAAGTGTTGGATAGATAGAAATACTGATAAATCATGTTCTATGCTTATTCACGTAAGACTATGTGCCATATTGATCAAACCATAGAAATGTGGATCACAGTGTACATACTGCTTTCCAATGTCTTCTGTACACAGAAATAACCTTTGAGGTCGTGTATGTATGCTGTTGTTCATTTAGAGGACAATGACAAATAGATTATTGTGGAGGCAGTTGTGGGGTGGTATGTATTGGTTGATCAGTGGGCGATGTGATTAAACAATGACATGGGGTGTTATATCTGCCCCGTGTTGCTTGTGTTCTGTATGAGGTTGTTATTACTTATATTACCTGGTACCTGGACTTACAGTAAAACAAATGATCACCTTATTTGTGAAGAACATCACCACGTAAAGCATGACAGAAAACAAATTGAATTGAAAACATTCATGGTTGAAATGTAACACTGGTTTCACTGTGTGTTACTGCTGGGCTGAACGTGCTTACCCTTTTCATGAACACCTGGTGGCTGGTGGGGTAGCTTTGTGGTTAAAGTGTTCGCTCATCAAGCCCACGCCGACGCCCAAGACCCAGGTTCGAAACCCCCACATGGGTACAGTGTGTGAAGCCCATTTCTTGTGTCCCCCACCGTGATATTGCTGGAATAATGCTGAAAGTGGTTTAAAACTAAACTCATTCACTCACTCACTCACTCACTCAGGGATTTTTGGTGGATAATCAAGGCTTGTTAATCTCAGGCATTGAGTTTTACATTTAGACAGGATTGTCACTGAATACCGATTATGTTTTTTCTGATCAACTGCAAGAGCAACTTCTACCAACATTACAACCTGGGCTTCTGTAGTTTTGGATCAAATGACACTCAACTTGTCAATTTGTGTTGAAGTATGAAGTACCTTGATGTATATCCACTGTCTGAGAACCAGCATTGTTTACTTACGTCTACAGGCAGCATTTGTTTTTACTCACAACGCTGAAACCAAAAAGTTGCAATCGGAGAAATCGCTTCTTTATCTTGAGAAAATGTCTGTCCAATTTCAAAGTACAAACGAATCATTTTAGACATGTAATTTTGCAATACTTGGCATAAGCAATGATAAATAGTGTTAGAAGCCTGAACTGATTTTGAATGGGATATCCATGTGTACTGAGGCTTCACTAACCCATGACATTACACTGTAATGTAGTTCTGTTGGGCTCTGTATTTATTCTGAGCTTGACTGTTTTTTTTATTGTCCTGTTCCAATTCCATGGCTGGAGGCCATATTTTACTTGTATACCCAGTGACAGATACTTGAAATTAGTCCAAATGAAAAGCAAATCTCCCTTTTGAATCCGTTAATCAGAAAAATGTCAGCAATGTTCAATAAAAAATGTTGTAAATTGATGTGGTGAATGGCAACTGTTGTCCTAATGACTATCTACATCTTTGTGTCCCGACCACTGCCCTGTGCACGATTTTCCCTCATCTCCACTCATTCCCATCCAATCCCAGGGGAGACCGCTGTTGACAATACTTTGTCGTATCAATCGTGATTATCATGTGAAGTTTGTATCTTATTACCCATAATTCTTTTGTGATGACCTGCATAAAGCGGCATCTACTGACATTATCGTGTTTGGGAAGTGAAATGTGAATGTTTCAACCACTGACACACAACTTTGTAATTACGCTTCTGTTTAGGAGGCTTTGATGCATGCCAACTGTGTTGGGCTGATTGCATGGCTGAATTATGGCCATCTTTCAATTGAACTGTCGTTGAGTTTGCGTGCAGAAAATGTGATGTTGTATTTCGAGAAGCATTTTGTGCAATTACTCTGAGCTCTGCAGTAAATAACATTATATTTGTTAAAACTAATTAAAGTGTTTCTGGTTTTTTGTCTTTGTTTATAGAAAAAATCTGGAACCAGTGTTAATATTACATGGTTTGTGATTGTTTGAATATAGCAGAAATATTAACTCCCGTTTCCTGTTATTTGTTTACCATGCTTACACAGGGCTAGGTGGTGTGTCCTGGTAGCTGTCTTTAAGTGCAACATGCTCTGTGTGTCTGGAAATACCAAGATGTGTAGAACATGGTGAAGATGAGTAGTTATTTTGTGACTGGCATACACAGGTTATGTTTCTGTTTCATGTGGGCGGTGGGTAGCCTAGTGGTTAAAGCGTTTGCTCGTGGTGCCGAAGCCCTGGGTTTAATTCCCCACATGACTACAATGTGTGAAGTCCATTTCTTGTGTGAATATTGCTGAAAACAGTGTACAACCATACTCACTCACTCACTTTGATGTACACCCAGCGTAACAGAAAAACCAACCAACATAGAAATGACACATTTTGGTACCAGCATTTTCGGCAAACTAGATGGGTTGCAGAGCAGGCATAATTTTAGAGAACTGATCTGTGAATACTTGGCCAAAAGCATGTGTGTGTACAACTGAGAAGTTGTACAATTTGCACTTGTGGTGAGAAGGCTGAAAAATTAAAATGTATGTTATCTGCCTAGAACATATCCTTCAAGATAGGGCGGTGGGGTAGCCTAGTGGTTAAAGCGTTGGCTCGTCACGCCGAAGACCCGGGTTCGAATCCCCACATGGGTACAATGTGTGAAGCCCATTTCTGGTGTCCCCCGCCGTGATGTTGCTCGAATATTGCTAAAAGCGGCGTAAAACCAAAACTCAGTCAGTCCTTCAAGATAATTAACAGAAAACTGTACATTGTCTGTGGTTGAATCCGATAAATGTGTGTTCTGTAACTGAGGTGAATGAACATTTTGATGCTGTAGAACAGGTCCTTCATGTTCATCTTGAATCCATTTAAAAGCTGTAATTGTGATTAAAGAGCTTGCCCTCAGAACCTTCAAAACAAATGTCACAAGGCCAAACAGCACTCAAAGTCTGGCAGGAAAATTAGTTTTATTGTGAAACATTGTCCTGTGACTGCAGTGCAGAACAAGTTAAACAGAAGTCAGTTTGCTGCATCTGTGCCCGTTATTAGTGCAGTTGGTTGTGCTCCTTCATCAGGGCTGTTGTCAAGTGAAACATTGTTGTACCTCAACAACCCTGCTGCAGTACTGATATCACCATTCATTTACATTCATTTGTCGATTACACTTTTATGTTGCATTTTTATATTCCCTTGAATGCTTGTGATAATGTCTGGTGACGGTTTCAATTGTCAGACCGCTTTTTGTTGGTGCCTGCAAGCTGGATTAGTCTCGGTACTCAAACCCTGCATGGAATCAATAGTTGGCCACATTTGACAGGAGAGTGTGAAGTGCGTACATGTACATGGAATAGATTTACATTACATTGAACCGTTTAGTGACATTTTGTAAGTTAACATCCCTACATTGAACCATTTACTGACATTTTGTAAGTAAATATCACTACCTTGAACCATTTACTGACACTTTGTAAGTAAATGTCACTACATTGAACCATTTACTGACACTTTGTAAGTATAATGTCACTACATTGAACCATTTACTGACACTTTGTAAGTAAATGTCACTACATTGAACCATTTACTGACACTTTGTAAGATAAATGTCACTACATTGAACCATTTACTGACACTTTGTAAGTAAATGTCACTACATTGAACCATTTACTGACACTTTGTAAGTAAATGTCACTACATTGAACCATTTACTGACACTTTGTAAGATAGCATCACTACATTGAACCATTTACTGACACTTTGTAAGTAAATGTCACAAACCATTTACTGACATTTTGTAAGATAACATCACTACATTGAACCATTTAGTGACACTTTGTAAGTTAACATCACTACATTGAACCATTTACTGACACTTTGTAAGTAAATGTCACTACATTGTAACCTGTTACTGACACTTTGTAAGTAAATGTCACTACATTGAACCATTTACTGACACTTTGTAAGATAACATCACTACATTGAACCATTTACTGACACTTTGTAAGTAAATGTCACTAACCATTTACTGACACTTTGTAAGATAACATCACTACATTGAACCATTTACTGACACTTTGTAAGTAAATGTCACTACATTGTAACCTGTTACTGACACTTTGTAAGTAAATATCACGACATTGAACCATTTACTGACACTTTGTAAGTAAATGCCACTACGTTGAACCATTTACTGACACTTTGTAAGATAACATCACTACATTGAACCATTTACTGACACTTTGTAAGTAAATGTCACGACATTGAACCATTTACTGACACTTTGTAAGTTAACATCACTACATTGAACAATTTACTGACACTTTGTAAGATAACATCACTACATTGAACCATTTACTGACACTTTGTAAGTAAATGTCACTACATTAAACCATTTACTGACACTTTGTAAGATAGCATCACTACATTGAACCATTTACTGACATTTGTGTAAGATAAGATAACATCACTCATTGAACCATTTAGTGACACTTTGTAAGTTAACATCACATTTACATTGAACCATTTACTGACACTTTGTAAGTAAATGTCACTACATTGTAACCTGTTACTGACACTTTGTAAGTAAATGTCACTACATGAACCATTTACTGACGCTTTGTAAGATAACATCACTACACTAACCATTGTCACAAACCATTTAGTGACACTTTGTAAGTTAACATCACTACATTGAACTACACTTAAGAAACATCACTTTGAACCATTTACTGACACTTTGTAAGTAAATGTCACTACATTGTAACCTGTTACTGACACTTTGTAAGTAAATATCACGACATTGAACCATTTACTGACACTTTGTAAGTAAATGTCACTACGTTGAACCATTTACTGACACTTTGTAAGATAACATCACTACATTGAACCATTTACTGACACTTTGTAAGTAAATGTCACTACATTGAACCATTTACTGACACTTTGTAAGTAAATGTCACTACATTGAACCATTTACTGACACTTTGTAAGATAACATCACTACATTGAACCGTTTACTGACACTTTGTAAGTTAACATCACTACATTGAACCGTTTACTGACACTTTGTAAGTTAACATCACTACATTGAACCATTTACTGACACTTTGTAAGATAACATCACTACGTTGAACCATTTACTGACACTCTGTAAGATAACATCACTACATTGAACCATTTACTGACACTTTGTAAGTAAATGTCACTACATTAAACCATTTACTGACACTTTGTAAGTTAACATCACTACATTGAACCGCTTACTGACACTTTGTAAGATAACATCACTACATTGAACCATTTACTGACACTTTGTAAGTAAATGTCACAAACCATTTACTGACATTTTGTAAGATAACATCACTACATTGAACCATTTACTGACACTTTGTAAGTAAATGCCACTACATTAAACCATTTACTGACACTTTGTAAGATAACATCACTACATTGAACCATTTACTGACACTTTGTAAGTAAATGTCACAAACCATTTACTGACATTTTGTAAGATAACATCACTACATTGAACCATTTACTGACACTTTGTAAGTAAATGCCACTACATTAAACCATTTACTGACACTTTGTAAGATAACATCACTACATTGAACCATTTACTGACACTTTGTAAGTAAATGTCACAAACCATTTACTGACATTTTGTAAGATAACATCACTACATTGAACCATTTACTGACACTTTGTAGGATAACATCACTACATTGAACCATTTACTGACACTTTGTAAGATAACATCACTACATTGAACCGTTTACTGACACTTTGTAAGATAACATCACTACATTGAACCATTTACTGACACTTTGTAAGTAAATGTCACAAACTCATTTACTGACATGTTGTAAGATAACATTACTACATTGAACCATTTACTGACACTTTGTAAGATAACATTACTACATTGAACCATTTACTGACACTTTGTAAGTTAACATCACTACGTTGAACCATTTACTGACACTTTGTAAGATAACATTAGTACATTGAACCATTTACTGACACTTTGTAAGATAACATCACTACATTGAACCATTTACTGACACTTTGTAAGTAAATGTCACAAACCATTTACTGACATTTGTAAGATAACATCACTACATTGAACCATTTACTGACACTTTGTAAGATAACATCACTACATTGAACCATTTACTGACACTTTGTAAGTAAATGTCACAAACCATTTACTAACATTTTGTAAGATAACATCACTACATTGAACCATTTACTGACACTTTGTAAGTAGATGCCACTACATTGAACCATTTACTGACACATTGTAAGTAAATGTCACTACATTGAACCTTTTACTGACACTTTGTAAGTAAATGTCACGACATTGAACCATTTACTGACACTTTGTAAGTTAACATCACATCTACAGACAGCATATTGACACTGTAGGTAAATGTCACTACATTGATCCATTTAGTGACACCTTGTATGCAACATGACTATTTTGAATCGTTTTCTCTGAAGCTTAGTATTAGGTAACAGATACTGAAAAGAACAACAGTCTGAAGACTGATATTGCTAGATCAAGCATGAAATATATTTTCTGTGTTCTCTTTATCCCTGTGACTTTTTCTCCAGTAACAACTTTAATTTGTCTCAAGTTTTCCATCTGATTAAACACTTTCTGCTCTATGGGCCTATTCACTTAAACATTGTTTTGTAACATAACTTTGGAAGCATTTCAGAAGATGTTTTCAAGACAGTTGTTTGTGCAAATTTAAGCAAATGATGATTAGCTGCAATTTTTATTCCAATGACATTTCACCAAGGATGATGTTTCTTATTTTTATAGAATATGTCTGTTCTTGGATATGCTTTAAAGTTGAATTATCTATGCTACATGATACTTGTCTAGTTTACAAAAGTTTTTAACTTGGTAATAGTGGAATATTCACTTTTGAGAACTCTCTCACTAGAACAAAGTTTGGAATATGAGTGGCTTGTTATGAACAATTGTTTGCTATATTTGACATAAGTTTATGTATTGGTGATGACTCATTCACTGATACTTGGTTTGTTCTGTGTTGATCACATGCCTTGTATATTACATGCCTTGTATCAAGTGCATGCCTTGTATGCATCAAGTGCATGCCTTGTATCAAGTACATGCCTTGTATCAAGTACATGCCTTGTATCAAGTACATGCCTTGTATCAAGTACATGCCTTGTATCAAGTACATGCCTTGTATCAAGTACATGCCTTGTATCAAGTACATGCCTTGTATAAAGTACCTTGTATAAAAGTACATGCCTTGTATCAAGTACATGTATAAAGTTACATGCCTTGTATCAAGTACATGCCTTGTATCAAGTACATGCCTATGTATGCCTTGTATCATACATGCCTTGTATCAAGTACATGCCTTGTATCAAGTACATGCCTTGTATCAAGTACATGCCTTGTATCAAGTACATGCCTTGTATCAAGTGCATGCCTTGTATCAAGTGCATGCCTTGTATCAAGTACATGCCTTGTATCAAGTACATGCCTTGTATCAACATGCCTTATCTCAAGTACATGCCTTGTATCAAGTGCATGCCTTGTATCAAGTACATGCCTTGTATCAAGCATGCATGCCTTGTATCAAGTACATGCCTTGTATCAAGTGCATGCCTTGTATCATGCATGCCAAGTACATGCCTTGTATCAAGTACATGCCTTGTATCAAGTACATGCCTTGTATCAAGTACATGCCTTGTATCAAGTACATGCCTTGTATCAAGTACATGCCTTGTATCAAGTGCATGCCTTGTATCAAGAATGCATGCCTTGTATCAAGTGCATGCCTTGTATCAAGTACATGCCTTGTATCAAGTACATGCCTTGTATCAAGCCTTGTATCATGCCTTGTATCAAGTACATGCCTTGTATCAAGTGCATGCCTTGTATCAAGTGCATGCCTTGTATCAAGTGCATGCCTTGTATCAAGTGCATGCCTTGTATCAAGTGCATGCCTTGTATCAAGTGCATGCCTTGTATCAAGTACATGCCTTGTATCAAGTGCATGCCTTGTATCAAGTGCATGCCTTGTATCAAGTGCATGCCTTGTATCAAGTGCATGCCTTGTATCAAGTATGCCTTGTATCATGCCTTGTATCAAGTCCAGTTGTATCAAGTGCCTTGTATCAAGTACATGCCTTGTATCAAGTACATGCCTTGTATCTAGTACATGCCTTGTATCAAGTACATGCCTTGTATCAAGTACATGCCTTGTATCAAGTGCATGCCTTGTATCAAGTACATGCCTTGTATCAAGTACATGCCTTGTATCAAGTGCATGCCTTGTATCAAGTACATGCCTTGTATCAAGTACATGCCTTGTATCAAGTACATGCCTTGTATCAAGTACATGCCTTGTATCAAGCTGCATGCCTTGTATCAAGTACATGCCTTGTATCAAGTACATGCCTGCAAATACCTAAACCACAGGGCTGCTTGTCACCTCCATCTGTCACCAAGTACCAAGAAGCACAGACTTGAGGATGCTTCTTGTGTTATAATTTGTCGTATATGACAAAAGCTTGCTATATTGTTTTCAAGATGATAGTTACACAGTTTTTCTTTCCGTCCACAGCTTTGGTTTGCTGAAGAAGCCCATATACATTAACATAGTACGCGACCCCCTGGATCGGCTGGTGTCCTACTACTACTTTGTGCGATATGGAGACGATTTTAGACCCTCCCTCAAGCGCAGGAAAGCAGGCAACAAAGAGGTAAAGATCATTATATTTTGTCATCAGCACATAGATAGATGTAACCATACCCGTGAAGGTATTAGAATTGGGTCTTCAGCAACCCATGCTTGTCATAAGAGGCGACTAAGAGCATTCTATCCCAATTGCGAAGATCAGTGTTCATGTTGTTGATCACTGGATTGTTTGGTCCGACCCAATTATTTAGAAACCACGGCCATAGCTGGAATATTGCTGAGTATGCCGTTAAACAACAAATCAAACCAAAAATAGATGTAACCACAATGTTTGAATATTTGTCTTGCAGGAAAGGTGCTTATTTGGCATTTCACTGTTAACAGTGTTTACAAAGTGTACAAAGAGACATACTGGCTTAATATTCTCATTCTGACTCTCGTAAACATAGAAGTAGTTTCACCTGGATTGTGTTCAAATATCTGCATCCACTGTTCTTGCATATTGCATTTGTACTGCCTTCTAGTGGTGTTCCGATTAATTGAAATAATCAAAGATTGGTCGCAGTGACCAAACGACCAAGCAATCGATCACACATTTTCTCATAATTGAACATAAACAATTTTGGAACTACTGTTTTAGTCTTCGAAATACTTGACAATGGAACATATCGTAGAAGTTGTCAGGGCCTGAAAACGTGTTTAATTCTTAGAAAACTCACTTCACTAACTGAAGAGCCATGACTGGATATATTTTTTGAAGACTCCGGGAAGTTTATGTTCATGATATATTAGTCATCACTTTAAAGTAGCAAGTTGCATCATGTCATACATATCTGCAGTAACAACCTGGATAGGATAATCTGAAAAATGACGCTAACCAATTTTTTTCGATGATTGTTCGATGGTAATGAAGGAATCATCAATTGTGTTATTTCAACCAATTCCCAACACTACTGCCTTCTGTGTCATAACACTAATTCCGTAATTCAGACATTGTTTTTCTTCAAGTAGAGGGTTGGTGGTATTGCAACACAATACAGCTAATATCTTGCTTTCAAGCGGTCAGTATTTAAGTGAATATCTTCATGATTTAAATAACATACGGCAATTACTGATTGCGCAAATAATTGACCGCGCGATGTAGTCTAAACTGTCAATTCCGCGAAAATTGCACCACGCGAAAATAAGTACGTTTACAGTATCTTAAATTTAATTGTGGTAGTCTCAGTGACCCCCTAGGTCCTTCAAAGTATATCACTATTGTATCTTCTAACTCAAACAAATATACCCAATACACCCTAAGTTTAAGTGAAATATTAAAAGATAAGGTCACTTATACAGCCCAGGGTGCCCTTGTACAAAACAACCTTAGCACTAGGACTACCTTAAGTCTATGTTAAGGTATGGGAGTTACGGCCACCTTAGCACTAAGACTACCTTAAGTCTATGTTATGGTATGGGAGTTACAGCCACCTTAGCGCTAAGACTACCTTAAGTCTATGTTAAGGTATGGGAGTTACAGCCACCTTAGCGCTAAGACTACCTTAAGTCTATGTTAAGGTATGGGAGTTACAGCCATCTTAACGCTAAGATCGCTTTGTACAACGGCACCCTGAACTCCAGGCCACAGGGGCATGCTCGAGGCTCATACAACACAATGGATAGAAAATGTTCACAAAAACATGAAGAAAGTCAATACTGACAAAGTTTTGGATAACAAATTCATTCCTGCTTGACAACAGTTGTTATCCACGAATTTGTCAGTATTGTACTCCACTAATTCTAAAATGCCAGTCAAAGAAATTATGAAGGAAGTATCTGGGATCCTTTTCATAATATTTTTATAAAGATTTAGGAGCCATTTTTCTGTGAAATTCATTTCAGAAACTAGATGTTAGCCCCCACTTTAAACAACTCTCCAAAATAGGTGGTCTAGCTAGTTTTCACAGTTTAACACCTGCATCACTGATCAGTTGATAGGCCAGTAAGTGGTTAGAGGACCAAAAAACTACAAAATACCTGCAAACATACACATAGGTTAACCAATCACCCGTCCCGAAGAATGCAGTAATTACTGGAGACAGGAAGGTTTAATTGGCAGATCGGGAGTGCTCCAGTGATAGGCTGTCTGATAAAGTCATGTCACTCAACACACAGAAGACATGGCTGGCTTGTTTAATCATCACACTGAAAGATGTTACTTTTTCCGGGATCAGTGTTTGTTAATTAAAGCCTGTATAAGCGACAGATAGTGTAGGTAACAATCTGTGTCTGTGTGGTTCTCCTTGTGATCGCTGACAGGTGTTCCAGAGCTGATTTCTTACACAAGTGATTACCGTAGACAAGGCATGAAAGGGAGACAACTCCTGTTCATCCAATAGCTTCAGGCAGAGCCAAGGGGTGACTGAAGTTCTCGAAGTGGAAGTGGGTGATTGTTTCATCAGCATTAAGATGATGTTACACTTGTTTCTTCACATAAGAGCAATATTCACAGCTGATTTTGACTGAAGAATTGTTGATTAACCTGATGGTAAAGCATTTACTTGGCTATCTTGTATATAAATTTGTGATTGGCTTAACCACTGGGCTACCCCACCACCCCATCTTGTACATAGTCTGTTTGGGGCAATACTATATCCATACTGTCATATGTGTGAATTATTTTGAAAACGCTTGTAAAAAGGTTGAATATTTAATGGTGTGCTTAGCACTACTGTGAGTTTAAGTGAGTTTTATTTTTACTCATCAGCCTACACTTTAAGTGTGTCTCAAAGATTATTGCTCTTTAGTTCACCCATGCATCCACTTTTGCATAATAAAAAATACATATCACAAACATGAACGTTATGACATGAGAAAATAATATGCTTCTCTGCAAGATTATCCCTTCCCAAGAACAAATTATTGAACATGTTCATGTTTTTCTCAAATTTGCGTAAGCCTGGCATAAGCCGTAGGTCTCCATAACTCGCAATCAGGATGATTGCATGCAGAGCATATTTTGCTTGGGGGCCATATGTCTATGTTGAAGCTGCCAAGAAGTGTGGACTCAGGGGGAATGAGGACTAATGGCCTCGGCAACTGCTCAAGCCCTTCTTGAAGGGAGCAGTTTTTCAGCAGGATCATTTTCATTAGATTTTATCGTAAGCTGTCTTCATTTAATCACGAACCATGTTTGATAGATTTATTGGACAAAAAATGGATAGAGATATTGTGGCAAAGTTATTTGTTTGCTTAGATGAGTTCGTCAGGACTTTACCACGTTTAAGCTGTATTTCAGGTCATGGCGTGTGTTTTCTCTGTTCATGCTTCAGTCTTCTTCACAAACCCACAAACCTCTCATCGAACCCCATGCAGTGAGGTTATATTGTGACCTCTGCCTCCATGTTTTCTTGTATTTGATGCCATGTTCTGAAGAAGTATTTAGGTCATGCTTCACAGTGTTCAGAAACCTGTCAACAAACCCCACACCATTAGGATTCCTGGTTACATGTGAGCCTTAGTGATCTATGCTTGTTGTAAGGGCCAACGGAAAGGGATTCTGTCCAACCACTCACCTTTACATTGATGATATTTCCCTACAACCTCTCATCTTTATGGTTAATGATATTTTCCTATAACCTCCCATCTTTACATTGATATTTCCCTACAATATCTTATTTTTGCATTGATGATAATTATTTCTCTGTAGCCCCAAAATCTAAGGTTTTTCTTTACAACTTCTCATCTTTATATAGATAATATTTCATGCAACCTCTTATCTGTATGTCGAATTTTTCCTACAACTTCACATTACATTGATGATACTTCCATACTATTAGTAGACCCTTGTAAATTCTGTATTTCCTGAGGTGCAACGGAAGGAAATATGGAATTTGCAAGGGTTTTACAGTCCCATACACCCTTTCAAAACACCGTGTGACAAATTTATTACTCTTAAGATCTTTTTATTTAGCTTATCTTTAAACAACAACATTCAATCATCGGCAGAATGAGACGCAAAATGTATCGCCATGATTTTTCCTGAACGGTCATAAAGGGAGATAACTCGGGATGGCTTAGTTTATGATAATAATTATCGAATTTGAGGTTTTGTTAAACGACAAGTGAAATACAGAAACATTTTATTTTTGGGATATATTTTTTGACACAAACAAATAAGAAATTATGGCAAGAATTTTATTACTCTGTTTATACTCATAATTGTATACGCCAACTCTAAAATTTCGAAGCGATCAGCCATTTGGCAGCCACATTCCATCTAAGGTCAAGGTCCCGTGTAGTGTGTCACATGACAGATTTGACAGGGTATACGGTTCGTACACCCTGGCAAATCCCCCTACATGGTTTGGTATGCTTTGTCTATTGACCAATCAGAATTGAGCAAATTTATCTTAAGGGTAATAAAACCACATATCTCTTAGGTGATATTTTCCAACAACGTTTCATTTTTACAAAGATTCAATGCAACTTCTTATCTTCACATGGATTCTTTCCTCCTCAACAACCTTTTTCTTTACATTGATGATATTTTCATACAACCAGTTATCCTAAGGTAATATTTTTCTATAATCTCTCATTTCTACATTTTATATTTCCATACAACCACTTATCCTTACGTTGATTTTTACTTGCAACCTCTCATCATTACATTGGTGATAATTTCATACAACCTCATCTCTTTATAGTGACTTTATCCTACAACCTCTCATCTTCACAGTGATGATATTTCCTTACAACCTGTCACATTTATAAATAACAGGCTAAACTCTCATCTGAGCTTGTCATCATCCCAGTGAGTCTAGATACCCCTGTATTTTCTCCATCTTAGGTCCCGATGTATAAATATATACCCTGCCATCCTGACTCATAGGTCATATAAAGATAATTCACAGTTATGAAAGCATCTATTATTGGTTTTGTCCACAAAATACAATTCTTCACCAGATCACGGTTATCTCCTCTGAGCTGATGTTGTGACCATATCATGATGGTAAATGACCTACCATCTATGAGTAGCTACACAACCAATACAAGTATAGGGATGTACAAGTGTTGATGTAAATACACTTAAGTCTTTCCCAAACTTCAACCTATCCATTCAGACACAACACTTGATACAGAAAACTGCTTATCTTTAAATGCATTACCATCAGTCTGGAATTGATAGCCAATCAAAAGTCTCCTAACGGATCGACCCATACCGACCTCGTCTGTGTACTGTCCTGCCCTTAAAAGTGTAATCATGTGACCCCTCATTTCAAACAGGTATTCTGTCATTGGCTGGTTATTGATGTCTCCCGTTTAGCCAATAATATTGCTTATTAGGTTTCTTAATTGCCGGGTGGCAGACAGCAATGGCAGCCATCTTGATTGACAGTGTAATACATGTGAAATATATCAAGTTGAGCAGAATTACAGATCCGAGGTTTGTCTAATGTACACTCGGTGTCTAGTTTTACTGCTCTCATTTAGCATACTTCCACCAGGCAGTTCCCTCAACAATAATACCAGAAAGTGTAACTATATTCCCTCAACAATAATACCACAAAGTGGAACTAAATACAAACTAATGACTAAATTTGAGAAATTTCAAAACTGTGTGCATCATATACATCCAATATGCCTCTGGGGAATATTTCTGACATATGATTGGCTAAAATTGAAGGTCAAGGACACTTCGTAAGAGCTCGGTGTCAGAATTCTCTGTACGCAATAAAGTAACTTGAATGATTGTGAACAGAATTTGATGACACGTGATGTATTCTATTTGGACACAATCAGATCAACTGTTGAGTGACCTTCATGAGGTTTAAGGCCAATGTATGTAAAAGCATGAAACATGGATCTAAATCCCTAAAACGAATTCAGGATTAATTTGTGGGAAAATAAAGGTTTTTGCAATCAATAAAGTTACATTCAAGGTCACTAAGTCAATACATATGTTTATGTCATGATTGTGTGTAAGTTTAGTTGAGTCCTAAGTTTAGTCGTAAGTTTAGTCCGTGTTAGTTTAGTCAATGTAAGTTTAGTCACTTTTTAGTCACGAATTCCAGTTTAGAAGTTTAGCCGCGAATTTAGTCACTTTGAAGCCCAGTGATGCCTGAATTGACTTTAAAATAGTTGAAAGAAAACCAAAGTTCTATGGATAGTCAATTTCTTTGTTGCAATGAGTGCGACTTTTCAAGCAAGTGATGATAAGGATTGAGAAAAACAAAGTTCTATGGACAGTGTTCACGAATAGCGTCTGACCCTCTGACAAATACGGCAGATTTGCCAACGGTCCGATAGAAGTCTACAACCCGCCGACCCCAGTGTCTGACTGTATATTTCACAATGACTTTGACTGAAGTTGTTATATGGGACATGTGACACCTGTTTGCTGTTTATAAATCTTATGTTTGTGTATAATTTTGGTGCCAATTATAAGAAATGCTAAATCTGAAATGTGTGTTTAATTTTATTCTATGGGTCCTGTGAATTTTCAATGGGTCAGACAGACATCTGAAACTTACAGGACCCAATGTCCTGTTCCTTTCAAACATGATTCGTGAACACTGTTGGATAGTTAACTTCTTTATTGCAATGAGTGTTTCGGTGTAGGTTCAGAATAGTTTCCTAATAAATGTAGGACTTTGTAATGTTGGCCACATCCATAATATGCAACAAATCATGATGTTGCATACAAATGTAATGAGGTAGCTTGTAGCACAGTGATGGCACAGCATACACATATTACTGAATCGGCCATGTGTTTTCCAAAACCAGAAGTGATGCTATTAAATTGGAAGAGCATCAGACTTGGCTAGAACCATAGGGGCATCTTTTTCAAAGTGGTCTTGCATTAGCATATATTTTTGAAAACCAAAGTGAAAATACTTAATCATATTGACTTGGCCATGTGTTTCTTCAAACCAAAGGGATGTTATTAAACTGGAAGAGCTTCTTACTTAGCGGAACCATAGGCTTTTCTCTTGCATAATTGTGCTGCATTAGACATGTGTGGGGTCTTCTGTCATATGATGTGGTAATGTCAAACTTGTTCATGATGCATATTTCTGATGGGGAAGTTGGAGGCATTAAGCCATTGTCTTATTCAGTTCATGATATACACAGTGCCATTTAGAAAGTGGTCTAATGTAACAAATATTATATTTGGGATCACACTATCTTAGTAAAGTACAGAGTCTAGTACTTTTGTTGGGTTGAGTCCTATCCGGGATTCGAACCCACACCCTCAGAGTCAGG
This sequence comes from Haliotis rubra, assembly GCF_003918875.1. Taxonomy (NCBI): domain Eukaryota; kingdom Metazoa; phylum Mollusca; class Gastropoda; order Lepetellida; family Haliotidae; genus Haliotis; species Haliotis rubra. The sequence continues at coordinate 115,306 of NW_025767306.1, read as the reverse complement.
CACCTAATCACCAGCACAAAAAGTCAGCCGCCTAACCTGCTCAGCCACCGTGACATCCACAAAATTTGAAGTCAGACAACAGGTAGTCTAGACCATGGACTTTGTGTACTCCTCTGATGATGTGCCACAAAGTCTGTGGTCTAGACTACCAGTTGTTGCAATTGTGACTTCCATTTTGTGGAAGCAGCGGTGGTTGAGTTGTTTAGGCGGCTGACTTTGTACATTGCCTTTTTAATCTCAGGATACATCTACTTGTGTATCACAATGTTGATCTCATATGGAGCCATGGTCTTGGTAAATTTTTTGTTCTTTGTCAACCTTGAGGAATGACATATTACTTTGTTTTGGTGCCAGATAGTAAGTCTGTTGTGTAAGTTAGGTAGGTAGCAGTCAAGTCATAACTGCACTGGGTGAATTACATGCCATTAACCAATCACAATTTGACAGATTGACGTTTTCAATGTATCATATTATTGTTCACTGAATCAAATGACTTGTATCTCACTTTTCCGGAAAATATAGCAAAAAAATAATTGTTTTCTTTCAGGATCCAAACAGTCCTTTCCCCCCTCCTCCTGCGTACTGCACAATTGAAATATTTTCTGTTTGAAAAAAAAATGACATTAAAATGGAAAATTGATTTTGAGTTCTTCTTCAATTTTTGTCTGGATTTCTCCCCACTTTAAGATCCCTCTTTATCCTAGCTATTTGTCAGGCACTAAATCTTCCTCACAATATGCAGGCAAAAAAATCTAAATTGATTTCAACATGCGAAATAGCAATGTTGTATCATACAGTGTTCTTAAATAGCCTATTTCTTCAAGAATCTTGAAATGTAAAACCATTTAGAAATAATATGGGCATTAGAATTAAAATTTGTATATGAACAAGTTTGATTATACTTCAGGTGGAATTACACTTCAAAAAAGATATCAGCAATGATGCATTGAGCAAATTAATTTTATTTTTTTCCTTCTTGTTTTGTATGATTTGTAAAATGTCTCAACCTCTAACTAAGCTTCAAGCATCATTACTGCCTGTACTTTTACCTTAGTTAAAGCTGAGTTCTTGTAAGTAGCTCTAGGTTTTAGATTGATGAAATATTGCAGCTGGTAATTTTAAACCAGTTGTGTTGGAAAGGTTGCAAAGTCAAGCAGATAATAATAACAATGGTCATCTAATGTTCAGTAATACAATGGTGCCATAGGCAGTATTATAAGTTCCAAGTGTAAGATATTTGATAACACATTTCCTGAAGATGAGAAGACTCTGGGTGCCATTCTCATGGTAATTTTATGATCCAGATTATTGAAGAGGTTTTACCTTCATTGTTAATGTTTCCTATGCATTGTCTTAAAGGTAACCTTTACAGACCGCCGCCATATAGCTGGAATAATGCTGAGTGCGGCGTAAAACTCAACTCACTCACTCACTTAAAGATAACCTGATGTAAGATCATCTCTTCAGTATTTAAGTATTCATTTGTGTTGAAGGATTGACATATATTTGTAGAGGAATGGTAGGGTAGCCTTGTGGTTAATGCGTTCACTTGTCAAGCCGAAGAACAGGGATCGTTTCATCACATGGGTACAATGTGTGAAACCCATATCTGATGTCCCCTGTTGTGATGTTGCTGGAATATTGCTAAAAGTGGCATAAAACTAAGCTCACTCACTCACTCACTAGAGTACAGAGATCACAACAAATGGTAACACTGAATGAAAGAAATACAATGTCAGCTTCCTATTTTTTAGAAAGAACGAATTAAATTCTGTGACAGAATAAGTTGTTTTGAAGTATATATGATATCAGTAACATGGAGTCACACGTATACAAATTTTATTTACTAATTATTCATCCACAACAAATGTATATTATCATGCAGAAAAGGATATAATGAAATGCAGAGATCAGGAAAATACAAATACACATTATTAGTTTCATCAGCCTTTGGTGTAGCAGCACCATACCATGGCAGTCTTTGTGTCACTTTGGATTGACCTCCTATATCCTGCAGTCATACTGTTCTGTAATACAAATTATATTCAAAAGCTCAAGCTGATGCCCATCTTAATCATTGAGCTTTACACTTTGTAGGCTGTTGACATATTTCCTATGTTATAATACTCACTCACTCACTCACTCACTCACCAAAATATTATGAAACCCATTCACAATCAGTTTGGTTATCTGTTTTGAATACATAGTGTTTTTGTCATGATATCTTAACCCTGATTCATATACATGTATTAAGGAGAGATCATTATGCTGTTGAGTAACACATCAGCGTAATTCTGTTTCATTTGAAGTTCCATCAAATATCTGGCTGCTTGCACAATGATCTTTGTTCGTCAAAAGAGTTCAAAGATGTTTCTGTTGTGGGGGAAACTTGATCTCTTATGTCACAAGTTTAAATGACTTTTGAAATTGATACAGTATTTCTCGAACCTGCTTCATCAAGCACATCAGAAAACATCTGGGACCTCTTCTGATGATTGATCACATGTAACACTCTCAAACGATTACAAAGAAGACAATGAGAGGTTATAATCACCCATACAATGGGTCATGAATATTTGGAAGGGAAACATTAATCCGATAGGGCCAAGAAGGCCCCCCTGCAAAACACCAATGGGTGATTTGCTTGGCAATGATGATCACTGACGAGACAGTGTGTAATAGAGACAAGGGTTATGAATTGTGACATCAAGATAATGTAAGAGAGGATATCAACTTAAACATTTCTTTAGGGGAGGGTGAGAATTGCTGTTTGGTTAATTGACAGAGAATGTTTCAAATGGAAGGTGGGAATTTCTTTGGGACCTGTGTCGAGAGATTGTAGAGGATTCGGTATCTATTGTGTGATGAATTTTTTCATTTAGTGAGTGAATTTATTTTTATGCCACTGTTAGCAATATTCGAGCAATATCATGGTGGGTGGACACCAGAAATGGGCTTCACGAATTGTACCCATGTGGGGAATCAAACCCAGTTTCTCGGTATGATGAGCGAACGCTTTAACCACTCGGCTACCCCACTGCCGCTTTTCTCGTTTAGGGTATTCTTGGTTTTAGTGTTTAGTGCAAACAAAGACACATTAACATAAAGCTGACAACAGTGGTGATGTTTAATGTTGATGCAAAGTGGCATTACTGTTTGTACCTCCTGTGTCTCACATAAGACCACCAGGGATTGTAGACTGGAGAGTCCCCAGTAGGGCTTGTAATAAGAAGGGACGATATGAATCAGGTGGTCAGAGAGTTGATTTCTTGCCTATCATCATACCCAGCAGCATTTACTGTTGCTCAAACCATCAATTACATAATGACATTGGAGAACGGACGATAGGTTACAACACAAAATTCTTCCAATGTCATGTCCGTTTTTCAGCTGCACTTCACATAAATAGTTTTTGCATTATGCCAGATTGAATATGAAAAGTAAAATAAAATAAAATTATGATTACTACAATCTGCACGATATTCGAAAAAATACATTCAAACAATAATAAACATGCTGAATTTATACATGGTACATTATATTTGCGAGTATGTATGAAAGCACTGACATGATATGTATATATTCTTATAACCTGACAAAAGATTTGATAATACAATTTTTTTTTTCCCAGTTAGGAACATTTGTCATGATGTTGATACTCTTTGGTGTTTGTCATGGTCATGAGTTAGAGGCAAGGTGTGTGTCATTATAAAGTTGTATTCTATGTCATTGCATTTCTATGATTCATAATAATTGTGACATTCCACTTTCAGACATTCGACGAATGTGTCAATCGGAATGGGGAAGACTGTGATCCTGGAAATCTCTGGCTACAAATTCCATTTTTCTGTGGCCAAAACGCTGAGTGCTGGTAAGTTCATGATTTGTTGAAAATTATTCATGTCTAGACTTGTGATGTGACTTTAGCATGCATAACAGTTCAGGGTTCTACACTGACTTTTCAAAATGGGAGTCATAGTGATTCACAATATTTATTTTTGGGAGTCATTTTCAATATTTGGGAGTCATGAAAATTTAATATTTCTTTGTGTTTATCATTCTCGGTATGTAACTGTGTATGTCACACCACCAAATGAAACTACAGAATTGTTAAATTCAAACAGCCAGGATTACTGTCCGCACTGAGTTCTCTGGAACAATCTGACAGCTCTGTAAAAGTCAAACTATCATCAAACAATATCATTGTTTGCTTATCAAATCTATTTTATTGAACTGAATCGCGAGGGCAACCTATAAAACTTGCGTCAAGCCTGACTCGTATGATAGTATTTTGAGAGTCGTTAACAAAATTGTTGCGTCAATTACGCAGGAATCATGCGTCATGTAAAACCCTGTAACAGTTTGTTTGTTGTTAAACAACACACTCAGCAATATTCCAGCTATATGGCGACAGGCTGTAATCAATCGAGTTTGGACCAGACAGTCCAGTGATCAACAGCATCAGCATCAATCTATGCATTTGGGATACAATCACATGTGTCAAACATTCCTCAAGCCTGACCACCCAATCCCGTTATTCGCCTCTTGCGACAAGCATTTGTTTACACTGAAGACCAATTCTGACCCGGATCTTTACGGATCAGCAGGCATGATAAGTCAGACATAAAACTTCTGAGTTAAGAACTGGAACTGTTTGGTTTGACTGTCAGCACTTCAGTGCATCCACATGGTGCTAATGACACTGTTAACATGACACAAAACTTCCCTGGAGAAACTGGATAATACCTTGTTTTACCATCTCATGACATCTCATGAGATGTGGAATAGGTTGCCCACAATCTGTCCTGGATTCTTTTCATGTGGGGGCGGTGGGGTAGCCTAGTGGTTAAAGCGTCCGCTCGTCACGCCGATGACCCGAGTTCGATTCCCCACATGGGTACAATGTCTGAAGCCCATTTGTGGTGTCCCCCGCCGTGATATTGCTGGAATATTGCTAAAAGCGGCGTAAAACCAAACTCACTCACTCACTCACTCACTCACACTTTTCATGTGTCTCCCAAGGGACCCCAATGTTACATTTGCTACACTATCAAAAGGTAACTACCTTGAAGAGACAAATAACATTCCCTCTCCTTTCTGTATTTCTATGGTTTCAATTATATCAAGTTAAACAGATCATCTCTTTGAGTTTTGCCAGCATGTTCAATTTGTTCACAGAGTGAGCACCAAGTAAAACAGTTCATGGCTCTTCCAGATTTAATCATTGTGATGTCAAAATCCATCTTTGAAAGTTCCAGTTGCAAACTTCCAGCCGATATTCTTTGCTTGGCAATTGCCAATATGCCTTATATGTTATCCTGATCAAAGCCTGTAGAAACTCAAACAGGGTCATAGATTCCCATTTGTCACTAACTCAATCATAACTCCAGCCCTATACAAATGTTCCAATGATTGGATGAAAATCTTGACACAATGTCTACCCATAGGAAGAATGTCATTTTCTGACAGTGGGATAATAACATGAGTCAGTCTGCTCCTTGAAGCCGATATGTGACTCTCTCAATATTTTATCTGCAGGACTGATAATCTGAGAGTTTTTTGGTCTCTACAAGTTCTGTTCCAAAATGAAAGTGGAACGATATTGCTTATAATGTTCGGAAGGCGTTATCACATAATATTGCATGGGGCTGGGGGCGCTGTTTGTCTGTTACTCATTTGATGCAATGACTCATGACTTGTCCTCTGATTTATTAGCACCATGTGAATAATCACCCATTTACTTTACACCAGTATTACCAATAATTACTTACGCCTCACATTCGGTTTGTGCAGCAAATTGATCTATTTTTTGACAAGTCTCTTATTACCCTCAAGAGGTAATAAACAATCAATATCTTTATTGGACAGTTTGTTTGATACAGTCCTGCATACTGTGTAAAGATTTACACTTTTTTTATATTGGACAGTCTGTTTGATATTCTTGCATAAAGTACAAATTTAAATTTGACCAAAAATCATCCCACGATTGTATGGTTTTCCATGCATTCACAATTGATCTGGTTCATTCAGGAATGGCAACATAAAATACAGGGGCAGTTTTCTATACTGTTGCTATATTACGGATAACATAGATGAAGGATACAAATCGGTTTATGTAAGCCAGTGTCGCCATGGGGAAACATCATTGAGGCTATGTAAAGTGTGCAGGAGAGTTAATAAAACTGTTTACACACAGAAGATAAGAGGAATGAAAAACCTGTTAAGAAGAAAAATAAATCAGGTTTTTGGTAATGGTTTTTGTTATCAATTGAAGATTCCTGCGAAGGATTTAATGTCAGAATGTGGGTGGGTTGTTTACTTGGAGAATTATCTTGTCTCTTGTCCCTACCTCTCCCAGTGTTTTGACCTCTGATTTCACAGAGGGAGACCATGTCTCCAGTTCCTCTTGTTTTTCACATCTGGCTCAGTGGGTAGCAAAGGAAATGGTGAAAGCAAAGCAAGGATCTGTGCCATACCCCCAAAACATGAACTCCTAAAACACACAATGCCTTAAACATGAGATCAGGAAATGTCTGAACAATGGTCTATACAAAGCCTTCAACATGAGTTCTTGAACAGTCTGAACAATGGTCCACTCAATGCCTTCAACATGAGTTATTGGATATTGAACGTAAGAACTTTCTGTAATGGACATAATGCTTTGACCAATGAACCAGTGGTGTTTCAACTAAAATATATCTGTGTACATATGGGTAGCCTACTGGTTGATGCACCCATCACACCATTAACCACATTTGCCAGACCATGCTTTTGGTAATACTACTTACTAAATGAGTTATGTAGTTCCAGGTAACTCGCCATATGTGATAGGGGGTGGTGGGGTACCCTAGTGAGTAAGCGTTCACTCGGGTTTGATTCGACACATGGGTACAATGTGTAAAACCCATTTCTGGTGTCCCCCCTCTTGATATTGCTGGAATATTGCTAAAAGCAGCATGAAACTAAACTCACTTACAATATGTGATATAGTATTTTTAGTATTTAATTTAATTTAAATTTTAGATATTTAAATTTTATTTAATTTCCAGATAGCCATGCTTTTCAAGCAACGTCCATTTTATGGTAATAGAAATGAGAGCATTTGTATATATTTTGCTGAACACTTGCTTTTGTCATGAAATAACTTGCAGAGACATTTGTGGTGCTTCAGATAGATTCACAAGAACTCTAATGAAAAATAGAAAAAGTATGCCCGAAAGTTTTAGTTTCTTATGATCTTCAAATCCATCCAATCGAACTTTAAATTAAAAGTCAATACTGGCAAAATAAAATTTTGGGTCACTATTGAACCATGGCTGTAAAAAAATTGTAATAGCAATAAATTCAGTAATAAAATTGCTCGGTTGCATTATGACCAATCGTGTTGGTGAATTCTCTTCCTGACATCAACATCAACGATAGGATTCTGGCACTAAATCCCTCAACCCTGTAGCTAAAGGTTAACCTGGTTTTTGCCCAGTTAAAATAATCTGAATGATTTTATTGCAATTTTAGTGGCCACAAATATTGATTAATTACAACTGGCATAGAATGTTGTGACATCTTGGTGGCCAAGCTAGCCCTAATGTACAAGGTCTTGACCTGGCATTGAACTAGAGCTTGTACTTTGATATCCATAAACCTGAAACTAACAACACAGTCACTCATGGGTTATGGGTGTATTTAAAAGTCTTCTACAACGGTGGAACTCTTCATTGCAAGAGTGAGATAACCACTACTTTCAGCTTCATGTTGTGAAATACTTCTGAATGTTTCATGACTTGTTGTTCTCTTCAACTCAGACACAATTGCCGTAAGGTTCTATATTTGAAAACATTTCACCTTCTTATGTAAATAAACGAGGATTAGTGAAGAAAATTAAACAAATCCATACTCTTTGTTAGAAGCTTCAGACATGAGGATAGGTGGAGTGTATCACACATAGCCTTACTTAATGTAAGATGTAATAGAAAGAGGATCGGTGGAGTGTATCACACATAGCCTTACTTAATGTAAGATGTAATAGAAAGAGGATCGGTGGAGTGTATCACACATAGTCTTACTTAATGTAAGATGCCAATAGAAAGAGGATCGGTGGAGTGTATCACACATAGCCTTACTTAATGTAAGATGTAATAGAAAGAGGATAGGTGGAGTGTATCACACATAGCCTTACTTAATGTAAGATGTAATAGAAAGAGGATCGGTGGAGTGTATCACACATAGCCTTACTTAATGTAAGATGTAATAGAAAGAGGATCGGTGGAGTGTATCACACGTAGCCTTACTTAATGTAAGATGTAATAGAAAGAGGATCGGTGGAGTGTATCACACATAGTCTTACTTAATGTAAGATGCCAATAGAAAGAGGATCGGTGGAGTGTATCACACATAGCCTTACTGAATGTAAGATGTAATAGAAATAGGATCGGTGGAGTGTATCACACATAGCCTTACTTAATGTAAGATGTAATAGAAAGAGGATCGGTGGAGTGTATCACACATAGCCTTACTTAATGTAAGAAGCCAATAGAAAGAGGATCGGTGGAGTGTATCACACATAGCCTTACTTAATGTAAGATGTAATAGAAAGAGGATCGATTGGAGTGTATCACACATAGCCTTACTTAATGTAAGATGTAATAGAAAGAGGATTCGGTGGAGTGTATCACACATAGCCTTACTTAATGTAAGATGTAATAGAAAGAGGATCGGTGGAGTGTATCACACATAGCCTTACCTAATGTAAGATGTAATAGAAAGAGGATCGGTGGAGTGTATCACACATAGCCTTACTTAATGTAAGATGCCAATAGAAAGAGGATCGGTGGAGTGTATCACACATAGCCTTACTTAATGTAAGAAGCCAATAGAAAGAGGATCGGTGGAGTGTATCACACATAGCCTTACTTAATGTAAGAAGCCAATAGAAAGAGGATCGGTGGAGTGTATCACACATAGCCTTACTTAATGTAAGAAGCCAATAGAAAGAGGATCGGGTGGAGTGTATCACACATAGCCTTATTGATGTAAGAAGCCAATAGAAAGAGGATCGGTGGAGTGTATCACACATAGCCTTACTTAATGTAAGAAGCCAATAGAAAGAGGATCGGTGGAGTGTATCACACATAGCCTTACTTAATGTAAGAAGCCAATAGAAAGAGGATCGGTGGAGTGTATCACACATAGCCTTACTTAATGTAAGAAGCCAATAGAAAGAGGATCGGTGGAGTGTATCACACATAGCCTTACTTAATGTAAGAAGCCAATAGAGAGAGGATCGGGTGGAGTGTATCACACATAGCCTTACTTAATGTAAGAAGCCAATAGAAAGAGGATCGGTGGAGTGTATCACACATAGCCTTACTTAATGTAAGAAGCCAATAGAAAGAGGATCGGTGGAGTGTATCACACATAGCCTTACTTAATGTAAGAAGCCAATAGAAAGAGGATCGGTGGAGTGTATCACACATAGCCTTACTTAATGTAAGAAGCCAATAGAAAGAGGATCGGTGGAGTGTATCACACATAGCCTTATTGATGTAAGAAGCCAATAGAAAGAGGATCGGTGGAGTGTATCACACATAGCCTTACTTAATGTAAGAAGCCAATAGAAAGAGGATCGGGGTGGAGTGTATCACACATAGCCTTACTTAATGTAAGAAGCCAATAGAAAGAGGATCGGTGGAGTGTATCACACATAGCCTTACTTAATGTAAGAAGCCAATAGAAAGAGGATCGGGTGGAGTGTATCACACATAGCCTTACTTAATGTAAGAAGCCAATAGAGAGAGGATCGGTGGAGTGTATCACACATAGCCTTACTTAATGTAAGAAGCCAATAGAAAGAGGATCGGTGGAGTGTATCACACATAGTCTTACTTAATGTAAGAAGCCAATAGAAAGAGGATCGGTGGAGTGTATCACACATAGCCTTACTTAATGTAAGATGCAATGGAAATGAGGATCGGTGGAGTGTATCACACATAGCCTTATTAATGTAAGAAGCTGATAGAGAGAGGATCGGTGGAGTGTATCACACATAGCCTTACTTAATGTAAGATGCAATGGAAATGAGGATAGGTGGAGCGTATCACACATAGCCTTACTTAATGTAAGAAGCCAATAGAAAGAGGATCGGTGGAGTGTATCACACATAGCCTTACTTAATGTAAGAAGCCAATAGAAAGAGGATCGGTGGAGTGTATCACACATAGCCTTACTTAATGTAAGAAGCCAATAGAAAGAGGATCGGTGGAGTGTATCACACATAGCCTTACTTAATGTAAGAAGCCAATAGAAAGAGGATCGGTGGAGTGTATCACACATAGCCTTACTTAATGTAAGAAGCCAATAGAGAGAGGATCGGTGGAGTGTATCACACATAGCCTTACTTAATGTAAGAAGCCAATAGAAAGAGGATCGGTGGAGTGTATCACACATAGTCTTACTTAATGTAAGAAGCCAATAGAAAGAGGATCGGTGGAGTGTATCACACATAGCCTTACTTAATGTAAGATGCAATGGAAATGAGGATCGGTGGAGTGTATCACACATAGCCTTATTAATGTAAGAAGCTGATAGAAAGAGGATCGGTGGAGTGTATCACACATAGCCTTACTTAATGTAAGATGCAATGGAAATGAGGATAGGTGGAGCGTATCACACATAGCCTTACTTAATGTAAGAAGCCAATAGAAAGAGGATCGGTGGAGTGTATCACACATAGCCTTACTTAATGTAAGATGCAATGGAAATGAGGATCGGTGGAGCGTATCACACATAGCCTTACTTAATGTAAGATGCAATGGAAATGAGGATAGGTGGAGCGTATCACACATAGCCTTACTTAATTTAAGAAGCCAATAGAAAGAGGATCGGTGGAGTGTATCACACATAGCCTTACTTAATGTAAGAAGCACCGCAAATGAGGATCGGTGGAGTGTATCACACATAGCCTTACTTAATGTAAGACCCTGTCTGACGCTCAGCATTAATGGGTACAAGGACTGGTCGGCTCGGAGTCAGTATAATGTGTCTGAGTGGGGTATTCATGCTTCACTGCGGCATGGTATCTCAGTGGACTAGCACTATAAAACCAGCTTAAGTCTGGGCCAGTACAAGCAGCTACACATACACATACACACGCATGCACGGCGTCATATGAGCGAAATATTTTCAAGCACGACGTTAAACCCAATTTCACCTCACCTCACCTCACTTAATGTAAGATGCAACGGAAATTATTGGTGGAATATTTTAAACATATCATACTTATAGCAAGAAGCAACAGAAATGAGGATTGGGTGCCATTGATGGTATTAGAATGGATCACTACCTTCCACCGTATATTCAGTGTGTTATCATAAGCTTGTCAATATCCATCAGTGCTTACACCATCAACGCCAAGTTGAGAATTCCATTGCATAGTTCATCAGACTGCTCAGACAACCTGTTCACACCTCTTCACTGTTGATCTTAACACTTGTCTGTGGTGCCTCTGTCAATATAAGGAGCGACGGGGTAGCCTAGTGGTTAAAGTGTTCACTCGTCACACTGAAAGTCCGAGTTCGTTTCCCGAAATGGGTACAATGTGTGAAGCCCATTTCTGGTGTCCCCCGCCCTACTATTGCTGGAATACTGCTAAAAGTGGCGTAAAACCCTACTCACTCACTCACTCACTCTGTATGACTAGACTCCATACTTCTGACAGCAAAATACCCAGACAATGTCTTCCGACTAGACTCCATACTTCTGTCAGAGAAGTGACCGGGAAGAATCAAAGTATGTTCTGCCTGTAGCGTCTGTCTGTGTGTATCTGAAGCTGCAGCAACCACACACCAGAAACTTGCCCAATCTTTCTCATGTGTCATTGTTACAAGAGCATTAATCATAGTATCTGGTGTATCAGTTGTCAGACTTCGGGAACAATGTTTTTGTGACAGATTGAAGTCGACAATAAGGACCTGATGAAGCAGGACTTAGATGCCAATGTATTTCTGTACATTCATTCCGCTCTGTTCTAAGCAGGCTTCAGGAAGTTTGCTGCAACGCTTTATGCCAACACATTTAATAGCTCACAAGATCTGAGGAGTTCTTGAGAACTTCTTGTGTGGCTGTACATGTATGTGCATACTTGCAAGCATGTGTGCATATCTGCATACAGGGAAATGTGCATCCAGTATGCGGAACTTTTACTATGGACCCTAAAAAAAGAAGAAGGCATCCCAAGAGGTGCATAATATTCCTTGTATATATCATTGTGCCAAATTCTCGAAGAAATGGTGAGCTCCTGTTATAAATGTCAAGAGTACATCTTACACTACACTACACTGCACTGCACTGCACTGCACTGCACTGCACTGCACTGCACTGCACTGCACTGCACTACACTACACTACACTACACTACACTACACTACACTACACTACACTACACTACACTACACTACTGCACTACACTACACTACACTACACTACACTACACTACACTACACTACACTACACTACACTACACTACACTACACTACACTACACTACGCTACACTACACTACACTACACTACACTACACTACATACACTATAAGAATCTATATCAAAACGTCACATCATATATGATAAAGAAGTTGTCATCCATAAAGTATCTTACTTTCCTATTGTTGAGATAGCTGGAGACCAAGTCTAATACCGAATCAATATGATGGTGGGTGTTGGGTAGCCTGGTGGGTAATGTTTCCACTTGACACACCAAAGGTCTGGGTTTACATCCCCCATAGAGACTGCCAGTATATTGCTGCGAGGTAGCTTAGACCAAGTCTAATACCGAATTAACATGATGGTGGTTGTTGGGTAGCCGGGTGGGTAATGTTTTCACTTGACACACCAAAGGTCTGGGTTTGAATCCCACATAGAGACTGCCAGTAAATTGCTGCAAGGTTGCTGACTCTGATGGAAAAGTAATGGCTGGCTTGCTGGTTTATCTACATGTGTTGACTGTTTGTACTGGGTTTTTGAGGCCAGGATTTTAGGACCTTTTAAGTTATCTGTATTATGTCACTGTCAGACCCGTGAAGATCCCGGTTAGAATTGGTGTTCAGTAACCCATGCTTGTAGTAAGAGGCGACTAATGGGATCGGGTGGTCAGGCTCGCTGACTTGGTTGACACATGTCATCGTATCCCAATTGCATAGATTGATGCTCATGCTCTTGATCACTGGATTATCTGATCCAGACTCAATTATTTACACACCGCCGCCATATAGCTGAGTGCGGCGTTAAACAACCAACCAACACTATCAGGTGTTATCCACTCACACACTCACTCACTCTAATACATACACACTCACTCAGCCCTTGACTCACTCTCCGCCCATCCATTTACTCACTCCAATATGTACCCACCCACTCTCTCACTTACTCACCCACCCAGCCGCCTCCGTGGTGTAGTGGTTAGAACGTCCGCCCGGAGAGTGGAAGGTCGCGGGTTCGATCCCCGACCACGTCATACCAAAAGAGATTAAAATATGGTTCTTGTTGGTCCCTGCCTGGCGCCCGGCATTAATGGGTACAACAGGGACTGGTCGGCACGGAGTCAGTATACTGTGTCTGAGTGGGGTATTCATGATTCACTGTGGCATGGTATCTCAGCAGGCTAGCACTATAAAACCAGCTTAAGTCTGGGCTAGTACAAGCAGCTGCACATACACATACACACGCATGCACGTCGTCATATGAGCAAAATATTCTCAAGCACCACGTTAAACCCAATTTCACCTCGACTCACTCACCCACCCACTTCAATACCCACCCACTCTCTCACTTACTCACCCACCCACTTCATTACCCACCCACTCACTTCAATACCCACCCCCTGTCTCACTCACTCACCCACCCACTTTAATATCCACCCACTCACTTCAATACTCACTCACTCACCCACACTTCAATACCCACCCACTCTCTCTCACTCACTTACCCCACTCAATCACTTCAATACCCACCCACTTCTCCACTCACTCATCACCACACCCACTTCAATACCCACCCACTCTCTCACTCACTCACCCACTCTCTCACTCACTTCAATACCCACCCACTCTCTCACCCACCCACTTCAATACCCACCAACTGTCTCACCCACTCACTTCAATACCCACCCACTCTCTCACTCACCCACTTCAATACCCACCCACTCTCTCACCCACTCACTTCAATACCCACCAACTTCAATACCCACCAACTCTCTCACCCACTCACTTCAATACCACACCTCTCTCACTCACTCTCACCCACTTCAATACCCACCCACTCTCTCACTCCACCCACTTCAATACCCACCCACTCTCTCACTCACTCACTCACTCACCCACTTCAATACCCACCCACTCTCTCACTCACTCCACTTCAATACCCACCCACTCTCACTCACTCACTTCACCCACTTCAATACCCACCCCACTTCAATACTCACCCATCCACTTCAATACCCACCCACTCACTTCAATACCAACCTACTGTCTCACTCATTCACCCACCCACTTCAATATCCACCCACTCACTTCAATACTCACTCACCCACTCTTCAATACCCAACCCACTCTCTCACTCGCTTACCCACTCACTCACTCACTTCAATACCCTCCCACTCTCTCACCCACCCACTTCAATACCCACCAACTCTCTCACCCACTCACTTCAATACCCACCCACTCTCTCACTCACCCACTTCAATATCCACCCACTCACTTCAATACCCACGCACTCTCTCAATCACTCACCCACCCATTCATTCACTTATTGAGTATTATTTCTGAATTCTTCAGAAGTAAGCCAGTGTCAAGGGTATTAAATTGGTTCTAAATCTAGTGGACAGCTACCTATATCTGTTTCTTCAGGTATGGGATGTAATTAACAGGGTTGTCATTGCAATGCCAGTAAGAACTGACACTAGTTGAACACAAGCTGTCGCCTTACAGCATCCATGCTGTTAGATGTAGCACAAGTAATAGTAATGCATCATATCGTGCATCCTGATGACAGTTGCAGCCTAGGTTCACCTCTACCTCCTAGCTCCATCACAGGGAAAGATGAAAGAACATTCCAGAAAATCTCGAAAACTGAACACCCCTGATTTTCCTGATGAGCCATTCATGTCGTGATGGTGATGAGATGGAACTAAGATCTTGTACAGCTTGATTCTATATGACAGGAGGGTAGACGAAAAGGTTTCACCTTCGGATGAAAATAGCATTCCATCCGTTCCCAAATTGATAATGAGAAGCAAGTGATGAATTATCTCGATATATAATTGATAGGAAACTAATGTGTGTGAGCTTTGTGATGGATTAGTTATTTAATAAAATGGACAATAACTGAAATGGCAGGTCACAGTAGTCGGAGATAGTTTTATAGTTCCATGTTCACACTGCAGTCTTGTTTCATTTCAGATTTAAATCTTTGAAATTTAATCGCCTTGAAAGAGTTCTGATTTGATTTTCAATTTCCTCTGTCTCAACCAAATGTGATTGATTTGTTTTCTAATGCTGATTTCTTGTGAAAAAAAGTGCTGATTACAATTTTAACCTCATGGATCTCGCAAATTTATGGAATGTTCAGAATAAGGTCGATAAGGAAATTGAGTTGTAATTTTAAATAAAAAACACATGTGAATTTCATTACACAATTAACTATTATTTGAATTTATGATTATTCATTTGATTGAGCTATGCGAAATTAGATCCATTAGTTCTTTAGAAAATTTGAGAAATTTATGTACTTTTGGGTTGTTTTTCCAAAACCTTATTACTCCAGTTCCATCAATCTTCCTTTAATTCAGCTTGGCAGTTCGTAGCTAATTTCAAACAATAGCAATTGATCATCTTTGGTTTTTGTCTTCTATTCTGCACCTTGTTAATTTTGGCAGATTGTTTTCTATGTATCATGTTGTCTGTAACAGCCAATGGCTAACATCTTGGTACAGCATACCCGGTATTAGATGCTCTCTAGGACAGGCCATGCAGAATCTACTCCATCCATACCTGGAGGTAGTTTCTGAAAGACAAACTTCCTGAGTTACAGGGTACCCGGTAGTAGGTTGTCTCTAGGACAGGCCATGCAGAATCTACTCCATCCATACCTGGAGGTAGTTTCTGAAAGACAAACTTCCTGAGTTACAGGGTACCTGGTAGTAGGTGGTCTTTAGGACAGGCCATGCAGAATCTACTCCATCCTTACCTGGAGGTAGCTTCTGAATGACAAACTTCCTGACTGGCAGGGTACCCGGTAGTAGGTGGTCTTTAGGACAGGCCAAGCACAGTCTAATCCATCCTTGCCTGGATGTAGTTTCTGAATGACAAACTTCCTGAGTTACAGGGTACCCGGTAGTAGGTGGTCTCTAGACAGGCCATGCAGAATTTACTCCATCCTTACCTGGAGGTAGCTTCTGAATGACAAACTTCCTGACTGGCAGGGTACCCGGTAGTAGGTGGTCTTTAGGACAGGCCAAGCACAGTCTAATCCATCCTTGCCTGGATGTAGTTTCTGAATGACAAACTTCCTGAGTTACAGGGTACCCGGTAGTAGGTGGTCTCTAGACAGGCCATGCAGAATTTACTCCATCCATACCTGGAGATAGTTTCTGAAAGACAAACTTCCTGAGTTACAGGGTACCCGGTAGTAGGTGGTCTCTAGGACAGGCCAAGCACAGTCTAATCCATCCTTACCTGGAGGTAGCTTCTGAATGACAAACTTCCTGACTGGCAGGGTACCCGGTAGTAGGTGGTCTTTAGGACAGGCCAAGCACAGTCTAATCCATCCTTGCCTGGATGTAGTTTCTGAATGACAAACTTCCTGAGTTACAGGGTACCCGGTAGTAGGTGGTCTCTAGACAGGCCATGCAGAATCTACTCCATCCATACCTGGAGGTAGTTTCTGAAAGACAAACTTCCTGAGTTACAGGGTACCTGGTAGTAGGTGGTCTCTAGGACAGGCCATGCAGAATCTACTCCATCCTTACCTGGAGGTAGCTTCTGAATGACAAACTTCCTGACTGGCAGGGTACCCGGTAGTAGGTGGTCTTTAGGACAGGCCAAGCACAGTCTAATCCATCATTGCCTGGATGTAGTTTCTGAATGACAAACTTCCTGAGTTACAGGGTACCCGGTAGTAGGTGGTTTCTAGACAGGCCATGCAGAATTTACTCCATCCATACCTGGAGATAGTTTCTGAAAGACAAACTTCCTGAGTTACAGGGTACCCGGTAGTAGGTGGTCTCTAGGACAGGCCAAGCACAGTCTAATCCATCCTTACCTGGAGGTAGCTTCTGAATGACAAACTTCCTGACTGGCAGGGTACCCGGTAGTAGGTGGTCTTTAGGACAGGCCAAGCACAGTCTAATCCATCCTTGCCTGGATGTAGTTTCTGAATGACAAACTTCCTGAGTTACAGGGTACCCGGTAGTAGGTGGTCTCTAGACAGGCCATGCAGAGTCTACTCCATCTTTACCTGGAAGTAGTTTCTGAATGACAAACTTCCTGAGATACTGGGACATCATTCTCAGTTCGGAATAACAAGCACAATCTAATCCATTCTTCCTGGGTGGATGTTTTGAATAAGAAACTGTTTTTCTTACAGGGTACCCGGGAGTATGTTGGCTCTTGAACTGGCCAAGCACAATCTATTCCAGCCTTACCAGGTGGAAGTTCTCAGTGATTAACTTTCTGTGTTACAGGGTTCCTGGAAGTAGATGGGCTCTGGAACAGGCCAAGCACAATCTGATCCACCATTACCTTGTGGTGGGTGTTACGGAGGAGCTTGGTGACTTCATTGCAGTGTTGGAGGCAACTCTACCACGCATGTTCCGAGGGGCTGTCCAGCTGTACAACTCAGGTGAGGCTTGTGTTTAGTGAAATCACCTTCACACATTTCATTATGGCATTGTCCATACAGGCTATCAACCACTATTTTAATGATTGTCTAGTGTTTAGATAAAACTTACTGTAAACTCAGCGACACAAGACATCATATTTTAATCTGGACATTGTTGTTTAATAAGACTCATATTCTATTTTACTGAAATTGTCTGGATGCTGTCATATAACTGTAATATTGCTATATCTGGCATTAAACAAGAAACTAGTAGAATTTGAAACACCAGACTTCAGAAACAGAACAGGTGGCTTTTACTTCAATCACATGATGAAATTATCTTGTCTTGAGAATTCTTTTTGGCTCGCCTTCCTGGAGACATTTGGTATCTTCTCAACCACATTAACCTAAGTCTTTGTCAGTCAGTTTTGATGGAAACCTGTAGAACATGGAGGATCAGTTTTGGTATCCTTGTTGAAGTAGGAAAACCTCTGGATACTGTGCCAGTATTCTGACTGAAAGTGTATGTAGTAGATGATGTAAACCCCTGAGTACTGTGCTAGTATCTCTGATCATGAAGAGTGAACTAAAGTCCCTGTGTATAACCACCATCTGATCATGATCAGAGTAAACTCAAGTCCCTGTGTATAACCACCATGTCAGCCGTCTGTTCTCATGCATCTCTGATCATGAAGAGTAAACTCAAGTCCCTGTATATAACCACCATGTCTGCCGTCTGTTCTCATGCATCTCTGATCATGAAGAGTAAACTCAAGTCCCTGTATATAACCACCATGTTCTGATCATGCCGCCTGTTCTCATGCATCTCTGATCATGAAGAGTAAACTCAAGTCCCTGTATATAACCACCATGTCTGCCGTCTGTTCTCATGCATCTCTGATCATGAAGAGTAAACTCAAGTCCCTGTGTATAACCACCATGTCTGCCGTCTGTTCTCATGCATCTCTGATCATGAAGAGTAAACTCAAGTCCCTGTGTATAACCACCATGTCTCTGATCATGCTCAGTCCTGTGTATAACCACCATCTCATGCATCTCTGATCATGAAGAGTAAACTCAAGTCCCTGTGTATAACCACCATGTCTGCCGTCTGTTCTCATGCATCTCTGATCATGAAGAGTAAACTCAAGTCCCTGTGTATAACCACCATGTCTGCCGTCTGTTCTCATGCATCTCTGATCATGAAGAGTAAACTCAAGTCCCTGTGTATAACCACCAGGGCTTCTTTGAAAATATTGGGGGGATGTCTGTTGTCAGGAATATCAGTATAACAAAAGTGATTTTATTACTGTAGGACAAAATAGAGAAGAACTATTTGAGAAGATGATGTATACTGATGGAAACAAATAAGGGAACACCTGAAAGGAGGAGTGGTCCTTTATTCTTTTACATGTTTCTTCAAAGCTTTGCACTGTGAGTGAAATTCTGGAAAAGAATAAAGGAACACTTGTACTTTCATGTGTTCCCTTATTTGTTTCCATGAGTATTTTTGGTGCTGGTAATTATTTTTGTAATGATCATAACTGAAAATGTCTTCTTTTGAGAGAGACAAGTAATTGTAATGCTGTAAATTATTTTCTGGGGTGAATTCACACATCATTTTTCAGGAATGCCTGGAACCTCTCCCATGGGTACCATTGTTGTACACAAAGAGTATTTGTGGTACCTAACACATCTGCTGTTACTTACAGTTGAAAAAGGTGGAACTCACACCCAACAAATGAATATTTATTTTGTTACATTGTTGATGAAAATGGTATTTATGCTTCAGGTCGCAAGTCCCATCTACGGAAAACCACCAAGAAGATTGCTCCCAAACCAGACACCCTGGCCCGAATTCAGGAGTCCCCAATATGGCGGATGGAGAATGAGTTTTATGAGTTTGCTGTACAACAGTTTCATTATGTGAAGCATCAGACATTTGACCTCGTAGATGGGGAATATGTTGAAAAGGGAAACCGTTTTACCTATGAAAAAATTCGGCCTAGATGAAACTGACATGAGACTCATGTCATCATAAGCTAGAGAGAATTTACAGATTATCAGGACTGATTCAAGGGAAGAAATACTCTACCAGGAAATGGCAATGCTGTTTATGTCTCTTTGAGGAAGATGTGCCGGAGGTTTCTACACTTACACAAAAAACGGATTAATGAAATGTTCAACCAAAAAATACCCCCTTTATGATGTTTTGTGATTTTTCTTGGAAATACATAAACAAAGTATGGCAAACAACATGGTATTCTGTGGAGGTTCTTCCACTACTTCAATACAATTTATTCAAAAGGGCTTTAGACAGAACCCTGTAAGCTATTAATGAGGATGAAATTGTTCAATTAATGACTTCACTGTATGGTGCAGAACCCTTGTCAGGTTTTCAGTTCCTTCAAAAACTTTCCTATCCTGATATTTAACTCAGAATAATCCAACAGTGGTCATACAGGGCATTTAAAAAATATGTCATATGCTTGATTACCATGGTAACTGACCTCAATGACTGAGTCATGCCCCTGAAGCAGGATCACATAAAACAGACATGGTGTAATATGTACATATGTTAACGGTTAAGAATCCTGTCTCTTGTAAGTTCTCTTGCCATCAACCAATGAAGATAGTGGAGATACTGAAAGGAACCTCAGTTGATACTGACTCATCCTTGATAATCTCCAGGGTATGCGTTCTGATAAATCTCCACTAGTACCCTGGATGCATCTATGGCTTTTCATCCAATCAGGTGTACCAATCACAAGGCTTCTATCATAACTCACTTCCCTAAATCTGAGTCACACAGCGAGCAAGTGTTCGCAGCTGTCTTTGTTGACACTGGCAAGCTCGGTTGTAAAGGCTTATCTGATTGGCTACTGTGAAAAGGTGGAGCCAGCAAAGGGAGGTAATACAATTATCGAGCCATAGATGCATCCAGGGTACTTAGTGGAGATTTATTGTAACATATACCCAGGAGATTATCGAGGATGATACTGACTGGGCGTATTTCCTTTAGTCGTTATGGTCTGTCATTAGTAAGTAAGTATCACTTTCAGCTATTGAGAAAGTATGCTTGTGATTTATGCAGGTGAAGTCAGACCAACACTGGCATTAGAGGGTGAAGGTAATTTAAATCCTAGGGGCTGGATGTTTTTGTTTCAAGATTTTACTGCTTTCTGTGACAGCTGCAGAATTGATTCCTGTTTTAATAATAAATGTCATATTTTTATTATTGTGCAAACTGGCTATGAATATTGCTATATTTATCCTTGACACCAATCAATCGTTTAAGAGTTGACAAAATCATACAAGTCGCCATTAACAATGTTGCTCTGTGAATATTCAGTGAATAACCATTACAACACTGATTATATGAATATTCAGTGAATATGCCAGTTACGGTGTGTATATTCATGTAATATTCACATGTCAGTGAATAACCATTACAACACTGATTATATGAATATTCAGTGAATATGCCAGTTACGGTGTGTATATTCATGTAATATTCCCCTGTCATGCTGCCATTGTCCACATTCAGTGAATAACCAATTATAACACTGATTATATGAATATTCAGTGAATATGCCAGTTACGGTGAGTATATTCATGTAATATTCCCCTGTCATGCTGCCATTGTCCACATTCAGTGAATATACAATTGCCACACTGTTACATTTCAAAGAGCTAAGTTTGATGGCATTTTGTAGACATCAGATTGTTGTTGCCACTCGATAACATTCAAATAGTTCTCTTTAGTGACAAAACCAAGTCATGATTTATTTGTGTTGTCATTTTGTTTTGAGGCCTGACATTCAGAGCCTGGCCAGCCAGTACTGTCACATGTGTGTTGGCAATCATCTGTATGATATGCATTTACTTATAGTCCCTGGAGGAATCCTAGATACCGAGATCGCAGATTAAACGGAACTGAGATTTCTTCCACCAGTTCCTTCAGGGGCTGGTTCCTAACTTTGAGGGTTACTTCAAGGGATTGCTATAATATGATCTTGTGGCTTCGACTTGAAGCTGGATGTCATTCAGGAAAATTGTAATATAACAGAACGACAACAAACAGCCGAATGAATAATCGTTTGTTGAAGAATGTAAAACATTAGACTGTACCAATCATTAAATGAGGTGAAGGTCATTACAAGGTCATGACCTTGTTTGAGCGTGGAAGAAGTGTGTATATTTACTACAAGAAGGGTTGTACAGGTGTTTAATCTAATGAAGAAATGCATTTTTGTTGGGTGTATGTGAATTATGGGTGCGTGTATGGCAAGTTGTATGGGTGTACACAGGAGAGGTGGGATTGTAATGGTGACGGGACAGTTACGACATGTAATGTGAAGGTAGGATGAAAGGTCACTGTAACACAAATCCTCAAACAACATCATTGTACACTTGTCATTTGCTGTAGTGTGAACCTTGAGATAACATTTGACACATGTCAGGCACATCCATTTCAACTGGTTGACTGTCTTTGTTAAGGCGTATGTATTTCAATATTAATATTTCTGCATACTTTGTCTTAAGTCCCTTGACCCTGACAAGTAAACGCCAAATGGAGCTTATAAATGTGGTAGTCCTTAAATCTTACCACTAAATGCCAAAGGGAGAATGGAGCTCGTATTGTTAGAGGAAAATCTGCTATATATAAGATTAAGACCTTGAGTGGTAAACTTACTTGATATTGATGTTGTCCAATAGTCCATATTCTGATCATCAAGTGAGTTTGTTCAAATTGCCTCTGTTCACCCAGCAGAAAATGGGTACCCGGTTGGATAAGTCATGTGACTATAGCCTTCTAGCGCCTAACAGGCAGCTTGGGTTATCCGGGGTAATAAGAACCAGATTCTGATTAAGCGCCGCGAGCAATCACTTGGTGTTTGGAACCGTGCGCTATAAAAGATGACTTATCATTATTAATAATATGATTCTAGCTGCTGCTACAAATGGCCTCCATGGTTGTACGCAACTCTACTACAGATACAAGACAGGTATATAAAGCACCATAGAAGGTACTGGTGCCAAGAGCAGATTGTAAGATCAGTGCCACTTCCAAGAATTCAACTCACATGTTCAGACTAGTGATGTTTCCAGAATTTCTGCAATGGTGATAATCCTAGAAAAGGACTTTTTTCTGTCAAAAAGTCCTCCATATCCACTAGGGGTGACTATTGAGGGGGAAACAACTATTGCGACAGACTATTGCGACTAACTATTGCAATAGTTTTTTTTCTCCTTGAATTGTCTCATTTCAAGTCATTTCTCAAATGAATGTATAGTTTATATGAGATAAAAACAAGTTGAAGTAGTTTCAGTTTCTTTTTATAACTGACAAGAAACTTGAAACCTAGATCAAGTAAACAGTTAAAACATAAGCTTATTGTTATTGACATTTTCAAACTCCAAGTCGCATGCTGTGTTGCGACCATGTTGGCTTAAGAGGTAACGGGTGGATAACAAAGTGAACGAATCTGTGCATCAATAGTTCTTCATTTCTGCCATTGATTAATTGCTATCAGAGACCCAACAATTGCAATCTATCGATAGTTTGCTGCATAGTTACAGCACTAATATCCACAGAGTACTAATTCAGTACTAGTCCCTTGACGAGGCAGTGCAGGAGAGATGATTGTTAGGACATGCTACTTGTGAGTTGATTGAGGGTTTTTGTACAGGATGAATGGGTGTCTGAATATTTAATTATTGTGTACATATTTTGTGAAATGTTGACCTATATCGAGACAGGACTTCTAGTTAGTATTACCTGGAGATGACAACACTCTGTGATTCAAGGTCAGATGTGACCCTTCTAAAAGCTTTAAGCCAAGTAATGACCATATATGGTATCAGCATGTGTTCACCTCTCGACTTTACCACTGTCCATAAAACTTGCATTTCATGTTATTTACTGATGTAAGGTACAGTCAGTATATCTGTGTAAAGAGACAATAAACAGTTCTACATGGAATCCATGTAAACTGATTCAAATGCAAGTGTTGGTAGACAGCTTGAGTTTGATTATTTCATTATTGAAACAGAGAAACAACACTGACTAATAATACATGGCCTGATCTATGAAGACTTTTAGACATATTTGGTATGTTGTTAGGTAAGTAGTTTGATTCCTTTTCACTAGGCCAGAAGCCCTGACCAAGGAGGACTTTATGAAACACGCAATAGCCTAGCTCGAAGTACAATATATTCCCATGTGCTCTAAATGTTTTACTTGTAAACCAGAACGAAAAGCTGCTGAACTGTAAGACTTGAGGAAGTTATTGCACATCTTATTAGAGATTTTATCTTAATGTTCATCTAGCTTCTACAATTTTTACTCCAGTTACCATGGTTACTTTCATCAGCTCACACTGTGTGAAAAAAGACGACAAAAGACTGGGTTTTTTAGATGTTATGTGTCTTAAAACATTTTGTGAAATCATCTTGCTGTTTGATGATGTATTTGCTCAGTTTCATATGGAGAGTGACTTGATTTGAAGCTAGGTGAATCATTACTGCTTCCTGTTTGATGACACGTATATGTATCACTATGTACTTGAATACATGAGGGTGATCCTGAACCCATATTGGTCTATAGTCAAATGAATGTCATGTGCCATGAAGTGTGTATTATATGTACATTGGATGTATAAATTTGTTCTTGTATTTAGGAGGCAAACATCTGATTCTTCCTTTCATAGACACAAAATCATTTCTGAGTGTTTTAGAGCGAAATTTGCTTTCAGTCATCAGTAGTAAGCCGAATCTGTTGAATGTTTCGCTTTAGATGTTGAAACTATCAATCCTTATTCATCCTCAGTGATCTTAGTATAGCTCTTATCATAAAACATACCTCAGATTTCTGTAGTCAAAGCTTTAATTATGGTGGATGGATGTATATTTACGTGGTGTAATTACAACAAAATCAAATTTTTGCCTCACTCTTGTAAAAAGCCATAGTTATCACCAGAACTATTTTCAAATCCTAAAAGGTCTATAAACTTCAGTCTTTGATTCTCAACATGTCATGTGGAAGTCATGCAGTGTATGGGTTATGTGATTGTCATGTGACAGGTCATGTGATCAGTGTCATGTACGTCAGGTGATCAATGTCATGTGACCAAGTCACATGGTAAGGTTGTATTTTATGGGCTATTGTCCACTGCAATTAAAGATATTTCATCTTAAACTGTTTGTTTTTGTGTGTATATTGTGATGTGAAATTGGTCAGAATAACAGAAAATGAGAACATATATGGAGAAAAAAATGACTGGAAGCCTCATCATGCTGAAGCAACATTATACAATTACAGACTGGTGATGAGGTCATACCTGTGATGGACTGGTTGACCGAGGACCTAATCCGAGGTTAATATTGCTTTTCGTGGGTCCATAAAAACAGGGATTGACCGAATTCACCAGTCTATAATTGTTTTATTATGTAATTAACGAAAAAAGCTTCTAAAATCCAAAACATGTCCATTTAGTCAAGAAAAGTAATTTTATTTTCACTACAAACCAATAACGTTATGTCAACAATACTGTGACATGTAAACAATAGAATGACGTCATAGTTTGACGTGAATGACGTCATAGTAACTCAGGTTAATATGACTTTTTATTACCCACGTGGTCAACGTATGGGTAGTTGCATACTAATCTCGTACGTCACGTGTGTCGTATCGCGTTGACCTGTGTCGTAACGACTTGACCTGAGATTCTAACGATTTGATTGGATAACCGATGACCTCTCAATTAGGTCACATTCTGACGTAAGTATTTTTTCATTCATAACAAACACGTGAATTCATTCATTCTAGAACTTAAATGCATTGTGGGAATGTAAACATTGCGAACGTTGCCGTGTCGCTGTTTAATTGTGAGTCGAACTGAGACATTATATCTGTCGAAAAAACATAAACGCTTAAGTTTCCACCAGTGATGTTAAATTTAATGAAGCAACTGGAAACCAAGAAACGAGGTGCAACGGAGTAGTTTACTGTAGGAGGCTGTACGAGGCGATGACAACTGACATGCATCGTGATCGCCGGTTACCATGGCAGTGACGTCATTAGTGTGACGTCATGCAAATATTGTACTACAGTACAAAACTCTTCCTCAACCTCTTTATGAAACCGGGTTTCGCTTGAAACCAAAACATAACAAAAATACGCTTTTTGTCAATTTAAATGCATGTAAGACGGGTAATAATAAAATAACACTGGGTTCATTACATACGAATTATACGAATTGTGATCTTCCTATATTCGACCTCGCCGCCGGTCAGATACCATAGGAAGGACACTCGCTTTCAGATAATTCGTATGTAATGAGACCTCGTGTAGTATTCTCTATTGGTCAGACCTGGGTTGGAGTCAATATGCTTTTCTGTTGACGGTCACGTGACCACCTCTAGACCAATCAGGTAGCCGGAAAAATATGCTTCCATAATAATTACATATATATTTTTCACAGTTGATTGAATAACATATATTATAGCTAAAATACATGGAATTATCATGAAACGGCCCTCCCATTATCAGAAATTTGCGGTCCGCTGCAAATGATATTGGACCGCTCAACCTTAACGACGGGCCACTATCAGTTCTGTTGTCAAGTGACGTCATAGTGGGTGCGTGGGCAGACAATGCCGAACGCTGACAATTACAAGATGGCGTCTGATTGTGTTGGTACGGCAGCCTCGGCTCGGGAGATTGAACGAGCGCATCGTGAACCAACCGATTCTCTTTGGGTCGAAAAATCGGATATCAATGAAACTGACAGCGATTTAGATGAAGACGAACTTGATAAACTCCAAATGGAAGGAAAATCCGCAAATTTGATATATTAAATAATGAGCCAGAAACTAAAACCGTCACGATTTTGTCTCACAAATTTTATTTTTTGTTGTTTTTTAGACTGGGCATCTCGACGTAATATCAACATTGATCTAAAATCAGTCGAAACGGAAGACCTGGCCAAAATATTAAGAAAATTCTATGCTGAGTACCGCACTAAGAAAGCTGAGCTTCCCACCCCTAGCACATTGAGATCACTGAGAGCTGCAGTTCATCGTACTCTAAAAGATCTACCTTTCTCGCGCAACATAAACATAATGGCTGATAAAGAGTTTACAAACGCAAACAGCATGTTTGAATCTCGTTGTAAAGCCTACTTTGTAGAGGGAGGAAGATCTCTACAACACAAACCTTGCATTGAGCGAGGAGATATGGACAAACTGTCAGGATATTTGGGGGATTTAGAGAGTACTGACCCAACCAGGCTTCAAGAAATGGTTTGGTTCAATCTGTGTTTCTTTCTGGGAAGACGGGCGAAGGTTGGAGAAGTTTCACCAAATCGACACTTCAACTGAAGCGTGACGACAATGACAAACAGTTTCTTACCTTCACTTCGGCTGAGCAAACAAAGAACTGGCAAGGCAGTAGTCCCTCTAATCAGGACTGTTCAGATGTCAGAATATACGAGAATGAGTCATCCAAGGATCCAGTCAGTATTTATCTCTTTTATCTGTCAAAACTCCACCCCGACTGCGATGCTCTTTTCCAGGCTCCTCGGAAGGATTTCGAGAAATCAGGAGTTTGGTACAATAATGCTCGTTTGGGAAAGAACATATTGGGCACCATTATGCAGAAGATTTCCAAAAAGGCTGGTTTATCACAGGTATACACTTGTCATTCAGTCAGAGCTTCCACCATCACATACCTGTTTCAGGCAGGTGTAGACGTAAAACAAATCTGCAACATCACGAAGCACAAGTGCGAGGAATCACTCAAGCATTACATTTCAGGGTCCAGTAGCGCGCAAAAGAGAGCATTTAGTGAAATCCTCCAGCACGTGTTGTCACCCAAGATGCCAGCAAACGCTTTAGAATATCCGAATAGGCCAACCTGCTCACGTGAACGCCGATTTTCTGTTCAAGAAAATGTTGAAATGACTTACGGTTCATTCGACATTGGCTTTGGACTGGCAGATGTTCTGGGGCAAACAAGTCAAAGCAACCCGAATTCCCGCTTCAGCGGTTATATTGGCCTTCTGGCTGGTGCTAACCGTAACAATTGCACTATTAACGTTGTTGTTGGACCAAAACCGAACACTGAAAACTGACTTTGTTGCTGGCATAATGGCGGCCATAGTTTGACATGCTGCAGGCCAAGGTCGAATATCGTCACGTTATGTTGTGACGTCACTTGAATTGTTCGATGACGTAATAGACCGATCCAGTCTGTCAATCAAAACTGGCGCATGCGTCAATTTTGGCCAATCAGCAGGCCGGGCGCGCTGTGTGGATTTGTCAGACTTATTTCCGGGGTCAAACAATGCATCCGAAGCGATGTGCTTCGAATTATGCCATTTACACTCGCTATATTTATTACATATTGCTGCGATTTAATGTGTACCTTAACAAAACCATTACGGTCAAGACAACAAAAATGGAGGCGGATCAAGAAACGCGAGAGGCCTGACGATCAGTTAAATGTCTGCACCATCCTTCAGGAAACCTACGTCTGCCTGCTGATGAGAATTTGCACGAATGTCCACACTTTTGCACATGTGCAAAATCATTACCAATTGATGACAACAAATAGCAGTTTAAGACTTTGCAAGTGTTATAAACACGGATAATTCTTGTAACTACAAAATTGTTTTTGCTTAACGCTTTTAGTCACTACTAGGCATTGAGTTGGTACGCCATAAAGCTCAAATGAGACAGGCGAGAAAGCCGTGACACAATGTAAACAAATCTTCATTTCGGTTAGGGTCAACCGAAATAGCAAAACTTGTTACATGAAAGAACAATGTGGCGGATATTGTCCCATTCGCTCTTAGATATTCTTCAATTTGTCACACATTTTAGGATGTTTTAAGTTTCCTAAGCAAAATCCGAAGGCCTACAGCATCTTGTTAACAGAGTAAAATATTCGAGGAGTAATATTTTTTATTCAAACGGAAATATTGTTAGTGTCAGCAGTTGCCTATCATGCAATATCCAAGTATTAAAATTAGTTCATATGAGTGCCTATAAAACCATGCTTTAAATATTTCAGATTTTGTATAAAGAGTTACATGGGACTTTGAACTGAATTACCTTCCTCCAGGTTGATCGAATACGAAAACTATGTGAGAAGAATAGTGACTTTCTGGAGTATTGGACGGAGTGAAATAAAGTGTATATCTTAATTATGAGAACATTATTTGAAGTTTTGTTACCACATAAATTATTCACATATAATGGTACATTTTAGGAGTAATATTACAACTGTAATTTTGATTAATTCACTGGAAATGATATCAAGGTATGTCTTAAGAATCTTTCTTTTTTTAGTAAACGTGGAAGGGTAATAAAATTAATAATAATCTAATCAATAATAAATAATTATTTAATTGATTGACAGAATTGATAAGGCAGAACTAGGCAAACAAACACCATACATATCATGGCAGGACAATCACTTGGTATTAACTTAGTTTCTTGGCTCCTGCTTAGAGATGTTTTTGTAAATACTACATTTACTAATAAGATAATTCTGAAAGTGATTGCTAGTATCATAACTCATTAAAGTTATTTCAACATCGAGAACATTTGAAAAAGCAAAGGCTACGTTTTGGTCAAACCCTGGTCAGGCATTATGTAGTCCTGGAACAGAATAACTTACAAAAATCTCAGGTGACTTTTAATGTAACGGAATAAAGGTTGAAACATGTATTTAACCCATATTTGATGTAATTCTTCTTATAAATCATAAGTTTTTTAGGAGGTTACTAATATTTGAAGAATGAGCCAAAGCTAGTGTTTATTAAGATGGTGGATTTGGACAAATTGTTCAAGGTTTGTTGATGGTTATTTGCAAAATGAGCTTCATATTTAATTGCACACTGGTTTGTAGGAGGTGAACGCTTCAGGACATTTTCATGTCTGTTTTCCTAAACCTTTGTTATGACTTTTACCAAATTTTGAATCAACTTTACTATAATTTTATGACACCAGTAAGTATCTCAGAAAAGGAAATAGATCAAAATCAGTGTTATGTCCTCTAGGTATTGTCTCAGATCTAATAAAACAAAGATTATCATTGTTTAATTAAGAAGCAATAATTGTATTGACAGAAGGCTTTGAACATAGGATATATTCTTTGCACCTTATTTACACTAGTAGTTAGCAGTTAAACATCTCTGATGAAAAAACAATAGATCTACATTTGTATTTTGTGTAACATTCTATTTCAATGCTAGTTAATTGTTCGGATAACTGTGGATTCTCTGTTCCAAGATTTTGCATCACATGTTTCCTATTTCTGGAAGATGGGTCAGCTAGTGTACAGGTGCAGACTGTATCTTGGATCTTCTTTGTGTTCTGGTGCTGTGACATACCTGTACATAAACGCTGGCAGTTCATGAAGTCCAGTATTGTGGAAGTTTGTATGTAAATTAGATTCCACAACAAAGTACATATAGAAAAATTAAATGGAAATGATGATTAAAAAAATGATTTCCTTATATTCAGTGTCATTTTATCATGGTGTACAGATTTTGAAGAGAGAAACTTTACTGAGAGTTGCTGCAGATCAGCTGTTGAATATTTGCTTCTGGGTATGTCCAGATACGTCCATGGAAACATATTGTTTACAAGCCCAGTTACTTTTTCCAGATTTCCAAATAAGATCAAATAGGTTATGCTGTGATTGATTTGTTTACATCAATTGTACAGACAAATAAATTGCATGAAGTAGTAGACGGGAAATATTTTCTGCTTTTTATTTACCATTCTCTTAATTCATTAAAAGATAGAAACCCATGTTTTCAGATTATTGAACTACATTTGAACAACGCAAACGGATAAGCAAAGGCGCCACACGCAGTGTTGATAATCTATTTATAGATACCGAAACGATCTGCAACATGAACATGTGGTTGTGTTCACGAGTTTTAAAAAATTATAAACCCAAACAACAAAATTCAGTTATCCTTTCCCTGCTAATATCTGTGACGGAGGTGAATTGCCAGATAGATTAATCGATTCGAAAGAAATTACGCTTCCTACAGTCTCAGCAGCTAGTCGAGACGCTTTTTCATCGGGCATGTAACTCATTTTCACTCGCCAGTTGTAATCTGCCAGCTAAAATATATTAAAAATCACATACGTATAACTTGCCTGTTTAAGTAACATTCACAAACGACGGATACCAAAGTATCACAAGCAGAATTCATCAACAACGTTCGCAATCACGTAACGTTTCGCCGGCGGTGACGCCATTGTGATTTGCCAGTGGTTGTCCCCCCTAATGTCAAAAACGAAGTGGGCGGGGCTTATCGGCCGAGACTGGATCGGTCTATTGCATTGCGGGGTCAGTCAACCCACTTAGAAGTTGGTTTTGAGTAAACTTACAGTCACATTCCTTCATTGTTTCCTTTTTCTTTTCAACACAAATTCCATGTATTTTAGCAATAATAACGGTAATGCTATTTTTGAGGGCATTATCATTTGCAGAAGCCCTCGGTCTTTATCAACTGCCCTCCTTCGTCGGGCAGTTATGGAAGACCTCGGCTTCTGCAAATGATAATGCCCTCAAAAATAGCATTACCCTTATATTTCAAGGATATATATCTTGACAGCAAATGTTACATATTTCTTGAACAGAGTGAGTGAGTTTAGTTTTATGCCGCACTCACCATTATTCCAGCTAAACATGCATGATGAAAAATGCTGAAGGTAACAATAAACAAAACTCACACACTGTCCTAACATGCATGATGAAAAATGCTGAAGGTAGCAATAAACAAAACTCACACACTGTCCTAACATGCATGATGAAAAATGCTGAAGGTAGCAATAAACAAAACTCACTCACTGTCCTAACATGCATGATGAAAAATGCTGAAGGTAAATAATAAACAAAAATAAACAAAACTCACACTGTCCTAACATGCATGATGAAAAATGCTGAAGGTAGCAATAAACAAAACTCACACACTGTCCTAACATGCATGATGAAAAATGCTGAAGGTAGCAATAAACAAAACTCACACACTGTCCTAACATGCATGATGAAAAATGCTGAAGGTAGCAATAAACAAAACTCACACACTGTCCTAACATGCATGATGAAAAATGCTGAAGGTAGCAATAAACAAAACTCACACTGTCCTAACATCCATGATGAAAAATGCTGAAGGTAGCAATAAACAAAACTCACACTGTCCTAACATGCATGATGAAAATATGCTGAAGGTAACAATAAACAAAACTCACACATGATGTCCTAACAAAACTCACACTGCAACATGATGAAACATGCTGAAGGTAGCAATAAACAAAACTCACACTGTCCTAACATGCATGATGAAAAATGCTGAAGGTAGCAATAAAAACAAACACACTGTCCTAACATGCATGATGAACATGCATGATGAAATCCTAACATCCATGATGCTGAAGGTAAATAAACAAACAAACTGGTTATGTGTTTTCACACTGTCCTAACATGCCTATGATGAAGCCATTGATGGCATGAAGGTAACAATAAACAAAACTCACACATTGTCCTAACCCCATGTTGGGATGAACCCATGATGAAACGGTATGCTGATGGTATGGTAAGTTTCTTCAATTTAATAAATAACCCAGAGCATCACCAAACAAATTAAAACACACTCAGTCAGTAGCAAAAACATTCAAGAACTGATGGGTTTCAAAAATCATTTTACCCCCGCTTCACCTTCTCTCCTGGCCCGTCCTTTGCTTCACTTCTCCTAATACCAAAAGGTTTGAGAAAACATTTGTGTAACCACAAAACCATCTCACATTGCACATTGCGAAATGATATGAGGAGCGTCTCAAAATAACTTATATGAGGAGCGTCTCAAAATAACTTATAAGGTTACTGGTATGAAATAAGCAAAGTGTCCCTTTGTGACGAGTCGGTAAAATGCTGAAGCTCTGTGGCCTTTGCAAATGGACAAACTTGAGCATGCACAGTGATAAAGCCCATATCAGATACAATATCATCGAATAACCAGTCCTAGTTTGTTTCATTGGTAGCCACCTTATAAACATAGTAGGCATATACGTTTCTTTTCTCACGGTAGTTTGGTTGTGGCCGATCATGCCGGTCCACCGCCCCACATCAAACACAACTCCAGCCACAGGCAACAGTAAGCCTAACGCGCAACACAATCCTATTGATTTTACCTATGGAAAATATGACTAATTGTATCATAAATGTTTTTAAAAATAAATAGTGATTATGTTAAGCATGAGGAAGACAAGTCCATGTTGCCATGTTCTGTCTCAGCTAGGAAGCAGTTAATGAAACGTACATAAAAATAATCACTACAACACATTCTTTCCAAACATTCACCAGCATCCATCTGGCATTGAGAAGGCTTGAAGTTCCAACTCAAGAAGTAAAGTATTGTGGATTCTCATTAATTTTGAATAATAAGAAACTTAAAACACACCTGTCTCTGTCTCTTATATCACTTATTGTGTAATTCATATTCTACGTTTTATATATAGAGAATACTACACGAGGTCTCATTACATACGAATTATACGAAACGAGTGTCCTTCCTATGGTATCTGACCGAGCGAAAGCGGGGTCAGAAACCATATGAAGGTCACGAGTTTCGTATAATTCGTATGTAATGAGACCGAGTGTGGTATTTTATTTATTACCCACGTCTTACATGCATTGAATTGACAAAATAGCGTATTTTTGTTATTGTTATGGTTTCAAAATGAAACCGGTTTCATAAAGAGGTTGCAGAAGAATTTTGTTCTGAAGTACACTTGTGCATGACGTCACACTGTATTGACGTCACTACGCCATTCTTGTCTGTCCCCTTGGTAACCGACGTCACGATGCATGTCACACTCCGGCGCAGCGATGACTTAACCCCCTTGATGCCGAGTTCTTTTTCAGGCACATCTTCATACGCTTTGAAAAGTGAACGTTGTGCGAGAATTGCGCTCGCGTGGTCCTGGATCTACGTAAGGCTATAAAATTACACAGAAATGTAGAATATTAAATTTCCTATCCGTTGGTATAAATATTAGTGCAACTACCTCGGCGGTTTGAGAAATAGACCTTGCTAAATGTTGTCCAAATTTTTGTTATGCGTTAAAAACAGTAAATTTCTCCGCTTTTTATCGCGCACCGATAAAAGCACTGTGCTACGAATTTTTTTATTTTGGCATCTTTACGGAAAGTGTGAGCGAAGAAAATACAGCCTGATATCTGAACGACATAAGTGTAGATGAATTGGATTTATGTGCTTATGCATAACATTATGCGCTCAACATTAAAAATGACTCGCAATAAATGTCAAAAATGGATTTTCTTCTACGACGTCAAACGACGACAGAGAGGTCATACACGTATAATGATAAGGGGGCATAACTCCGTTATGCTTAATACTAGGTCAATGTACCTCAGATCACATGGAGAGTATTTGTTGTAGATACGGACGCTATATTTTCGTTATTTTATGTTCACGGTGAACCAAACTATTCCAATTCAAAGTTCCCGAATACGAGCGGATACGCTTTGGTAGTTTCACAATTTATAAGAAAAGATGACAACGTACTACATGTGAAAGCACGTAATTGGAAGGCCCTATCCGATATATAAGTTAGTTCTTAGATTCCCATATTCCCCTGTTTGTGTAGATGTATTTTGACTAATTTTGCATCGTTATTACAGAGTACTAGCCATATCTTCAAATGTAATGAAATTGCTGAAAATAATACAACATTTTAGTTGACGTCATTGCTTGTTTTGTGCATTTTGCGACGTCGGACAAAAGACGACATTGGTATGCTGATTAGTATATATCTCACCTAATTTCCGTTAATTGTGTGAAAGGTCTCGGCTTCTTTGTCAGAATTAACACTCTTTAGACAAAACATAAAATGTTTAGGCTCGTCAAAGATAAAAGAGTTAAGAAATATGTACATTATATTGAATGGATGGTGCAAGATGTGACGAATCGTCACATTTTTCTGGCCTGTGGCAGAGATACTATGCTGGCTTGCCGCATGGAACTCTGGGTAGGAGAGTGGATGCATGTCAGTTGTCATCGCCTCTCGTACAGCCTCCTACAGTAAACTACTCCGTAGCACCCCGTTTCTTGGTTTTCAACTGCTTCACTCGGCATACATCACTGGTGGAAACATGTGTCAGTTCGACTCACAAGTAAACAGCGACACGGTGACGTTCGCAATGTTTGCATTCCCACAATGCATTTAAGTTGTAGAATGAATGTTATGAATTAACAAGTAGTTCCGTCACAACGTGACCTAACTGAGAGGTAATCGGTTATCCAATCAAATCGTTAGAATCTCAGGTCAAGTCGTTACGACACAGGTCAACGCGATACGACACTCGTGCGACGTACGAGATAAGTATGCAACTACCCATACGTTGACCACGTGGGTAATAAATTTGATTATTAAATATGTAAGTAAAGGTGATCCATCTTAATTTTCTTTAGCTGTTACTTCCAAGTATGACAGATGCCTTGTTTTGGCCGGTAGGTCTTCGAGGGGACCATTCCATGGTCACGTGACCACGTAGTACAGTTTCCGTATATGGAAATTATTTACTGCGCTTTGTTTTCGCTTGTTGAAGGGTCTGCATCTTTCATTCCAACTTGACCTTTCTGACCTCTGACGTTATGCATAAATTTTAATTTCATATTAATGAGTGATGAAGGAAGTCCCCCATCCTCCCCGATATAAAAGTAGGTCAAGGTGATAGGACGTCTTCCAGCCTCCCGATAGTACGTCATAGGTCATGTGACCCGGAAGTCCTATGACGTACTTCCGGGAGGGTGGAAGGGTCTAGCCTAATTATTATACAGGTTACACCAAATGTTTTCCCTTAGACTTCTATAGTAACCTTATATATATTTTTTATTATCCAGGCTAACAACACCCATTCCATGTACACATGGGTACAGTCTGGCCTTTATACTACAATAAAACACAATTTCTGGCCAAACTGTCGGGCTAATTTTCCGAGCACAGGAAGCGGAACACATCAACATCAGTTCCGCACCAAATGTCACCTCCTGGAAAATATATCTGTACACACAATATACTTAAGTCATGGTGATAAAATTGACAGCACAAAATACTGAAAATTGTGGTCAGTGTTAATTACGGGATGTGCTTTTAATAAAACATAATTAAACATCTTACACTGTTTCATCCAATCACAGCTGTCACATGCCTCTGTCTCTTCAGTTGTTTACAAACGGTGCTCGCTCAGGGAGCATGTGATTCTGATTTAGTGTAGTGGAACCTATCATCTACTACTTCTATGGAATACCTAGTTCCCGTGCAGTCCTTTATCACATCGCATCTGTCAGGTGGACGATTAACTTGCCCTTGCATGTGTTTAGGATGGGTGCCACGGGTAGGCTGGATGCTTGGGGAGCTGGATGCGTTCAACTTTTCGCGAGCACCTCATTTAAGCACTATCTGATTGTGGTTTATATACACTGTTCTCGGGGTAGAAGTAAGACTAGTGTACATGCAGATGACCTAAAGCACACTGTGCGTCTCAAGGAGTATTACAGGAGCATAATTAGCTCAAACTTCCAACTATATTTTCAAAAACATGAAACATAACTTGTCAACAAATCACATTTAATTCAATAAAAGCGACAAACCTTTACGCATATTGTACATAAAAAAAGCAGAGTCGATTTACAGCTCCCACAATATGTCATTAGCTTATAAGAATCAAATGAAATAGTCGAATGACATAGTGATTATACCAGGTGTTCTCAACAAGGAAAGCGTATCCTGCCCAGCTGCTGCCATCCGCCCTAAACACACGCAAACGCTAGTCAATTGTTCACCTGAAGAGAAATCGGGAAGGTAATGGTAATAGGAAATAGGGTATCACATCGGATGCATTTTGTCACTGCATGCGTTTGGAAATGTCCTCCACATGTCTACTATAAACCTCTATGTAAGCTTGATGTTGATCGCTAGGTACCGCGCCCATCTGGTATCATGACTGTGATACGAGTGAGTGAGTGTAGTTTTACGCCGCTTTTAGCAATATTCAAGCTATATACATGCGGGGGACACCAGAAATGGGCTTCACACATCGTACCCATGTGGGGAATCGAACCCGGGTCTTGGGCGTGACGAACGAACGCCTTAACCACTAGGCTACCCCACTGCCCCCTGTGATACGAAGTGACCACACTAGCTGCATGTTAGAGGTTTCCACGTCGCAAAAATGACACTGTTGACTTATTTAAAGCTGCGTAACATTTTACACAACGATAAATAGACAACCTCTGTTAAACATTATTGCATGTTAAATTTTATCAAAGTTTCGTTTAAGCATAATAGGACATATAGTGTTCTTTAACATTTTGAAAGTTGATTGTCACTTTTAGTTTAATGACCATTCACTCGTGATGTTTTACATGACAAAATGAATCAAGGCTACATATTACATCCAGCCATTCCATCCCTCAATGATTATAACGTTCAGTCGACAGTAAGACACAGGGAATATATTAAGTTGACACCAGAGAACATCGATCATCCCCCGAAACAGTGTTCGAGAAAAGGGTAAGCACACCCTCCCCTGCAAGAAGGACCCATACGCACACATTTACACCCGGTGTTCGTCACAAAGATATTTATGTGTTTCTTTGTTTCCTGACACACCATACAAACCCTACTCCTTTCGACTGCGTTATTTATGAAGATAAATCCTTAGGGGGAAAACAAAGCCCTTTATCGAACCACTTCCCTATGTCCGTGTAGAAAGTCTTGTACTTCTCAACATGCCACAGTCTTTCACACATGTCACACATAGGCACTGCATCGTAGTGGTAGGTCATGTATACAATGTTTCCATTTCTGACTATAGGATATTCCTCTGCAATGGGCTCATACTGGTCCTTTCGGCGTAGAATGTCGACATAGTCTCTTTCATTGTCAGCCAGCTCGTTCAAATACTGGGCAAGGCGTTGTGGAGACACAAAGTCAGCTGCATCAATGAAGGTTCCTGGAGGAGCAACGTCACTGTAGTTGCCCCCACCTCTGGTCACAATGATCATGTCAGAGTTAAAATAACGGAAAAACTTCTCTGTTATGTAGTCTTTGCAAAACGCATTTTCAAAGGCGAGGTAGAATTTATATTTTTTAGAGAGAATATTCAGACACGACTCATCCTTCGACCTTGAACATTGTTTATTACCACAGTGTCCGTATATATCAATTTGGATGTATTTACTCATTTCCCGAACATATTTCATTCTTCTACTCATGGTCCGGCAGCTGCTGACCACCCAAACAACAGCTCCTTCCTTCCGTGACCAGATCTGTGAGTAGTTTCTTGATGGTCGCCGTTCCCGTTTGAGAAATATTCCGTTTTTCATTTGGAAGATGGCGTATGGCGT
The DNA here is from genome assembly GCF_003918875.1 of Haliotis rubra. Lineage (NCBI taxonomy): Eukaryota > Metazoa > Mollusca > Gastropoda > Lepetellida > Haliotidae > Haliotis > Haliotis rubra. Next base: position 76,980 of record NW_025767306.1, on the reverse strand, counting down.
CCTGATGTCGGAGTCGGTCCTGTAGTCCATCGTCCAGTTGAACTTTGAACGCCAGTGTTCGCTGTGAAAATGCATCGTCTCCTTCGACCATTGTGGAGACTCGTGATTGTGTAACACCCACACTTGATTTTTAAGTTTCTCTGGAGGGATTTTATCCAAGAGCTGTGCTGTAAATATAAGAGCGTCACTCTGGTTATAAAAGGCTCTGTTTGTCGTAACTCGACATCTGGACTCCGGACATCCACGTAAGGGATGCAGTCTCGACATTACTGGGTGATATCTCGTCGGACTATACCAGAGAATAACCTTCGTGTCAGTAGTCACAAGATCAGTCGCCGGCTCAATGACACCTCTTCCTAAAAGCACAGCAAGACTTTTGTTCTCTGCTCTGGAAATACCGGTGTCCGGTATATGGCGATATACCTTTTGGAGTGTTGCCATAGGAACGTGACCCCCACTGGGGGTTCTTTGTTTTGTGTTGATGAAGTGTCTGCTCCAATGGAACGAGTTTCCCTTCTCAAAAAACAATGGCTTGGTTATGAATTCAAGGCTTGATCTCAAAGCGTTCTCTGAATACATAATCGTTTCATACAAGCCCATTAGGAAGCAAAAAGCGGCCGTGATCGATGCTACTTTGATAAGACGAGATTTGTTCACAAGGCGGCGAAATCTGAAATGATAAAGAATGGGTAATAATTTAGTGATCTTACTACAATGCTAGATTGGCTGTAGTTCTTGTGAAACTGCTTCAGATTACAAGGATTTGAGTGTTTCTGTCTGTGATTGACACCATAAACTTCAAACCACATGCAGGGTTGCTGAAGACCAACTGTAACCCGGACCTTCACGGTGAAACAAGCACGTGTTGCTGAAGAGCAATTGTAACCCGGATCCTCACGAGTTGCTCCACGGTGAAACAAGCACGTGTTGCTGAAGATCAATTGTAACCCGGATCTTCACGAGTTGCTGAAAGCAATTGTAACCCGTACCTTCAGGGGTTGATGGAGAGCAATTGTAACCCGGATCCTCACGAGTTGCTTCACGGTGAAACAAGCACGTGTTGCTGAAGAGCAATTGTAACCCGGATCTTCACGAGTTGCTGAAAGCAATTGCAACCCGTACCTACACGGGTTGATGGAGAGCAATTGTAACCCGGATCTTCATGGTGAAACAAGAACGTGTTGCTGAAGAGTAGTTGTAACCCGGATATTCAAGGGTTGCTGAAGCCAATTGTAACCCGGATCTTCACGGTAAGTACATTTTGTGAACAACTTCATAGTACTAGTCAACAAACACAACAGATCAGAGAAGAGATCATCTGAATAAATTAAAGACATAATACAAAGAAAAGCTCTTACGTTTGCTTGTACATGTCTGACTGGTAAACAAGAGGTGCTTGTAGGAAATATCATACAAGTAGAAATATGTTTGTTGAAAATACATATGGTTCATACATCGATTAGATACAAAGCCCAAAGCTGTTACATAATCAAGTTATTAGTTTGTGTAGGATTGATCTTGCGTTAGAGGCCTTGTATTATAGTCAGCGGTAAATAACATGGAATGTTCTTCAGTTTTACTCAATATCGTTTCGTCTGATACACAGTGACATACCAGTTTCACTATTTGTATTGTCACCTATGCCAACACGCAACTTTGCAACTGGAGCGCCAGCTGTCCACGCCAATAACTAGATGACTCAGAATTACAATTACCACGTAGAATTATTTGAATATGTTCAAAAGGAAAAAGGTAACATGTTAGGCATCAGGATATCTGGGTCAAACAGAAAAGGATAAAATGTGAGTTATCATGACACTAGGGACGTGGTGGCAGGAGCAATTACGTGGATGAAGAGTACTACCTTATACATAACGCACTGATTGGGATCGGATTTGGTAGGTAATCTTATATCGACGCAGGGCCCTCTTGAACAAAGCGATCTTATGATGACCTAGAAAGAGGTTCTAAAAACTGTAGCGCTCATTTCTCCAGTGAATTTAGGAGTGAGCGAGTGTGGTTTTATGACGCGTAAAGTTTAAAGTGAAGTAGATAGAGAATACTACACGAGGTCTTATTACATACGAATTATACGAAACGAGTGTCCTTTCTATGGTAACTGACCGAGAGAAAGCGAGGTCAGAGTGAGTGAGTGAGTGAGTTCTGTTTACCCCGCTTTTAGCAATATTCCAGCAATACCACGGCGGGGGACACCAGAAATGGGCTTCACACATTGTACCCATGTGGGGAATCGAACCCGGGTCTTCAGCGTGACGAGCGGACACTTTAACCACTAGGCACACGCGCGCGCGCACGCACGCACGCACGCACACACACACACACACACACCAAACGAGGTCTGAAACCATAGGAAGGTCACGAGTTTTGTAGAGGACCATTGCACTTCTTTTGACATTCCTGAATATGCGCAATTGAATATAGTTCTTATCTGTTTTACATGTGGATACGCTTTAGAATTTTAATAACTCCAAACACAAGCTTCAAAGGAAGCAAACATTTCTCATTATAGAATAACAACGAACTGTCAACACATGTCACATCACCCCGCACGACATGCTGTCAACAGTCACTTGATTAGTACTTGAGTCGGCTCGGTCATTGGACGTGAAGTGGAATTCTCAGGCCATCCCTCCACCTGACAGTGATTGTTACAATGTGATGTTAAGTGTTCCGCCATAGATTGGAGTATATTGAGATGACCAACTCAGAACACAAAAGAGCCGGTGACCGTTTTAGTATGCAAATACCCACACGATGACATGCACGTGGGTAATAATACAGTGTATGTCCGCATCATCATGTTTTTATGGAAATCCCCAAATCAACAAACTTTATGTACACTGTTTTGTGATGGATCACTTAATGAATGAATGAGTGAGTGAATGAATGAATAAATACCACAAACCTGTTTGAGTGGTCTTAACAAGCTTATATGATGTATGAAATGCAACGAAAAACAAACACACGCGTTTATACGAGTGATTAAAACTGTTATTACAATTTACGTAGACATTTATTACATTGTACCGCAACTAAAATTATTACAATTTACGTCAATTTTTATTACAATTTGCGTATTACAATTTACGTCAATTTTTATTACAATTTACGTTTTTATTACAATTTACGTCAAATTTATTACAATTTGCTGCAAGAATTACAATTTGCGTTTTTATTACAATTTACGTTAAAACGCATGTTCCATTATTGTCAGCGACATTAACAGTACAAGATCATGCTGGTGCAACTTCTGCTTTCTCTCAACTGGCAGCCCGTTCTTGTTCTACATGAACAGGAACTTGGTGAGTCATTTAGGTTATTGTGGAACTGTTAGTTCCACGTGTATTGAATTGTTTGATGAATGTAACACTGCATGTTTTGAAGGAGAAATCGTTCGTACTGCGCTGTTGTCACGCATATGCCATATTCAACAACACTTCGTTAAAAGATCAAAGGCGCCGCCAGTACTTTATCTGGCGATTTTCGGTTACTTCACACTGTATCGACGTCTCTAAGCCATTCTAGTCTGCACCCTTGTAACCGAACGTCTCCTTGGTAACCGACGTCACGATGCATGTCTGTTGTTACTGCCTTGAACGGTCTCTATAGTTCAACTAACTCCTAAGCACTACGTTTCTTGGTTCAGCTCCCACGGTTGAAACCATGATTGCACAATACCATTTCATTTTGTTGTGGAAGCCGCGGTGACTGAGTGTTCAGATGTTACACGGCAACGTTGTCAATGTTTACATACCCACAATGCATTTAAGTTGTAGAATGAATGAATTCACGTGTTTGTTAAGAATGTTGAAAGAAATAGTTACGTCAGAATGTGACCTAATTGAGAGGTCATCGGTTATCCAATCAAATCGTTAGAATCTCAGGTCAAGTCGTTACGACACAGATCAACGCGATACGACACTCGTGTGACCTACGAGATTAGTATGCAACTACCCATACCTTGACCACGTGGGTAATAAACTGTGCTATCCAGATGTAGAACGCCAATATTATTGCCGTGTTTGGATGCACGAGTTACGAAACTGGGGCGCCAATATGTAAGATTTTAGGTTTAAGGACAATAAACTTAGGCTCGCCAATATTTCCTCGGCCGGTGTTGTCCTCGACCATTACGAATGCCATTATATACTATTCACACTTTGCTAAGGATCAAACCATCGATTCAATAGAAAACCATGTTGTGGGGTCTAATTTAGTTTAAATATCCAAACTTATTGTAAGCATGGATCCTAGGTTTCAGTTATGTCATTTCATCTTGTGGATCCCATACCTGCTATTCACAGGTGTTTTGTACTTGTCAATGACTCGTTCCATGATTTGCAAAAACGGTTGACTTTGTGCCATGAAACCATCTTTTATGGTTACTCATGTATCAAGTGCATAAGGTTAGATTAAAGTGGCTGTTTGCCTAAAGAGGGGTTACCATTTCATTATTTATCTAGTTTTAAAATGGATACAATTTCAAATTATAAATCTGTTTAAATAAAGTTGGGAATTTTGTGATCCTTAGCAAAGTGCTAGTAGTATATTATATGCTGCTGTAAGTCCTTATAAGTTAAATAGTGTTGACAGCCATTCTAATTGGTGGTCCTTTGTATCGATTTGTAGTTCATTTCATAACCTGTTGGTTTATAACTGAATTCTTTGGGAGTAGATTCCAAGGTTAACACTTAATCTAGTCACAATTCACTTACCAATAGTGGCTTCCTCCGTCAAGAAGTCTGCGTACACACTGCTGTCCACTTCAAATCGATAGGTCGTTTCCTATTTGTTGCCAGAAAGGAGACTAGAAAGTGAGAGTGGATTTAATTTTACGCCACATTCAGCAGTATTCCAGCTATATGGTGGCGGTTTGTAAAGAAATGGAGTCTGGACAGCACAATCCAGGAATCAACAGCATGAACATCGCAATTGGGATACGATGACATGTGACCACCCGATCCCGTTAGTCGCCTCTTACTGAAGATCAGTTATAACCCGGACATTCACGGGTACTTGAAGCTAAACAACTTACAGCAGACTCGGCTGAATATTATAGTATATGGTCAAATATGGAGACTTCTTGTAGTTTTATAATTTTATTAACCCAACCACCAATTAGGTACAGTTTACTGGTTGCGTCGAACACGTGACCGGTGAGCTTTGAGCAGTTGAACTGGGGCCATTATCTCCTGGACGTTAACAGGATCACTAGTCAACGTGACTGCGTTCACGACATGGCCCTTCGAACCCAACAAAATGTCCCAGTACTCTCACCTGAAACAAATAAACAATTCTTTGAACAGGAGTAATTTAATAAAGTTAACGTCAAATATGATCTCGAAACGGAGATGCCTCGAGATGCCTCAAGTACCTACAGTCCGTTTGAGTCAGAAACGGACCGATGAATTGCAAATTTTATCATTGTACAAAATTGCCACATTAAAATAGTACACATGTTTATCATTTACTAATACCCAACAGCTTTCTTATATTTGAAAATTTTCCGGACTCCACCCAAAAAGTTCTTTAAGAAACTATCATTAATATTTTGACACAGTTCACTATTTGTTACGAGGGAGATGTGCAGAGAAAGGGACAGCCAGGTGTTTGAGAAGCACGTGCACAAGTGCCCACCAAGTTATTGATTCATTAGCCTGTGCTGTGCCGTCTCCATCCTTTCAAATCTGTCAAAATTTGAATGATAGTTTCTTAAAGAACCTGGAGTTTGGTTTTACGCCGCTGTCCTTTCCTCAAATATAAGAAAGCTGTTGGGTATTAAATGATAAACATCTATTTATATTTATGGGCAATATTGTACAATGATAAACTTCCTCGGAAACCTGTAGGCACTTGTTCTAGGGAAGCTTCAGCATGGGAAGGTTTGTTCTGCCATCATGGAAATATGCTACAGCAATTACAGTTTCTAGAATTAACGGGCAGAGTAGAAAATATGTTCATTTAATCTTATACAATTTCTATTCGCCGGTACACAATGTCCCGCTTCTTATCCAATAGCATTACAAGGATCGGTTACTATAGCGACATTGCGCCTTTGTGCTCAGTTCCTCTAGTGAAAATATTCCCATGGACTAGTTTCTACTTGGGAAAGCTTATTCATTAAAAAAACGTCAATACTTTCCCATTGAACTGTTGACAAATACCTGGCTGATCTCGGCGTTTGCGTCCCGATGCCCTCGCAAAACACGACGGCTGGAACGAAAATGTTCAGTGAGAGTGATTTTACACCGCTTTCAGCAATATTCTACCAAAATCACAACGGGGGACACCAGAAATGGACTTTACACATTGTGCCCATGTGGGGAATAGAACTCGGGTCTTCAGCATGACGAGCGGACGCTTTAACTATCAATCTACCCCACCGCCCCAAATGTGCAACAGAAGTAAATGTGAATTAAACTGATTCTCTCCAAATTTAGACCAACCATTATGAGCAGTATTACAGCAGTACATGTCTTTAGAGAAGGCTTGAAATTGTTACACCGTTTCTGACAATTCAGTAGAATCTATCAACATAGATAGTCTAAATAAATAGAAATGTATTACTAATATTTGTTGTTTAACGTCACACGGCTTACATAGCGACGGTATGGAGTAACAGCCTGATCATCGATGAAGGAAGCTTGGATACGATGGCATGTCAATCAAGTCACGTCGCCTCTTTACGACAAGCACAAGCTATTGAAGACCAATTCTAACCCGGATCTTCACGGTTACTGTATGCAAGAAGGTATTCACATGTTTTGGGGTTAACTAGTGCATAGAATCTTCCAAGTTAACTAAATTCTTGGAGGATATGCTGTCTTTACGACAAAAGGTCAAGCATATATCCGTTGTCTCGCAAAACTAAAGACAAGGGATTTTACAGATTATTCGACCAAGATATCCCGCCTCGGCCACCTGACCACTGTTTTACAGAAAGAATTAAAGTATACCCGACTTTGTAATATAACAGTAACAGGAATATGCTGCCACTGAATTGTGTTCTGCGATTGCAATAACGCTGCAGATAAAATTATAGTATAGCTGACTTTGTAAGTTATCACATCGTGTCGAGGGAAATACGGGGTTTCTACATCAGTCCCGAGCAAGGTTGTATTCCCAGAGCCGTTAACGTATATATTTCCATGTTAACGTATTGTTTCCGTGCAGAAATTACGTAGTGAGTGAGACCATCGCCGTCAGATTGCATTCGCTTAGTAATCCATATCTAGCGACCATAATATCCTTTAAACTTAAAATTACCTCCATTAGACAACATATCCCTCCAATAAGGATGGAATGGGATGCCAGCCTGTTTCGTTTATTGGCGACCTAGCTTGGTATATGGGCCACTTTATCTCCAACATGTATTAATGTGAATGAGTGAGTGAGTGAGTTTAGTTTTACGCCGCACTCAGCAATATCCCAGCTATATGGCGGCGGTCTGTAAATAATCGAGTCTGGACCAGACAATCTACTGATCAACAGCATGAGCATCGAAGAAATTACGTAGGGTGTTTTATGTCCTCATTTGGAGGATTACATGCCACCAGGTACATAAAGTTACGCCCATTGGGGGCACCTGTTGTAGGAACGTCATAGACATGGTCAAACTGTATCTCAAACATGACTTTCTGTACTCGTGAGAAACCCCGGCAAGCCCTATACCTTCCACGGATATCGAACAGACCCGATCAAATTACACGGGTAACTAACAATTGTTAGACAGAATCAAAGGACCGTTACTATGACGTGTACTTACCCCATTACACTTTGTATCACACACCGTGAAGTTACACACAAAACTGAGAGACCGATCCCCATTGACAGTGAACAGCTTAAAGAAATAACTATAGGTGGTCTTCCCAATAGTAAGGAAGCCTTTTGTCTTCTTTAAAACCATTCCATTTCCACATCTGAAATGATAATGGATTTTGGACCACAAACAGAACGGACCAATAAACGTTAGGGACGATTCACACAAGGATAAAAAGAAAATGGGAATAACGAGCTCGGGTTGTGAATTGTCCGCCTACTGCATATCGCAACACGTACAGCAGCCTGAGTGGTCTGGCCAGCCTGGAGCATGACAGTTGCACGTTCACCAGTGGTACTGCGTGACAAGAGAACTCAAGGATTGTTCACGTTTATTAATCACCAGAAAGTTATGCACACGTGATGGTGGCTAAACAAAATGGCACTGATCACTTGACTGCGTACACGTGCAGGATTACAATTTGACAGCTTGTTGCATGACCCCGTGTGGTTCAGTGGAAATTGGTTGATGCGTCAGATTAGACCTGGTTATTATTCGCCCATATTACATTTTACTATCTATTTTCAGTAAAATTCACTTCTCCATGTGCGAGTAAGGGTTTAGTTTTACGCCGCTTTTAGCAATATTACAGCAATATCATGGCGGCGGTTAGGGATTCCCCACCTCCACTTTGGAAGACATTGTGAACACCAGTGCGTCCTTCTTTTTCTGCAAAGTACATTTGAAAACAAATGTTGGAAACGGAATAATCGGTAAAGAAATACCCTTACCTTAAGTCAAAGTACTGACAACCCACTATTTAGTTTAAGAAAATGAAGTCCTGCCCGTGTTCACTAATCCACATTGTACTCCATGTATGAGTGAAGGTACATTGAAAAATTGCTCACATTCAAATAACTGTACTGCATTATAGCCGGATATACCCTTTGCTCTCTACCCTCCACACCAAGTAGGTTTACACGTTCTGAAAAGGTTTACAAAAGGCAGGCAATCGCCATGGAACACGCAACAGCAAAGTGAAATGGCTTCTACACAGGAAATATTACTGAACCGCAAAAGAAACGTAAGTTGATGTAGAAAGGTAAATATTTCTGAATCTGGAACAAACGAAAAAACAACATACAAGTGATTGTTGAAGAAACGGGTTCGATTCCCAACATGGGTACACTGTGTGAAGACATCATGAGGGTAGCATCATGGTTAAAGCGTTCGCTCATCACAGGTTCGATTCCCAACATGGGTACACTGTGTGAAGACATCATGAGGGTAGCATCATGGTTAAAGGGTTCGCTCATCACCGGTTCGATTCCCAACATGGGTACACTGTGTGAAGACATCATGAGGGTAGCATCATGGTTAAAGCGTTCGCTCATGGGTACATCATCGGGTTCAATTCCCAACATGGGTACACTGTGTGAAGACATCATGAGGGTAGCATCATGGTTAAAGGGTTCGCTCATCACCGTTCTGATTCCCAACATGGGTACACTGTGTGAAGACATCATGAGGGTAGCATCATGGTTAAAGCGTTCGCTCATCACGGTTAGGTTCGATTCCCAACATGGGTACACTGTGTGAAGACATCATGAGGGTAGCATCATGGTTAAAGCGTTCGCTCATCACCGGTTCGATTCCCAACATGGGTACACTGTGTGAAGACATCATGAGGGTAGCATCATGGTTAAAGGGGTTTTAATCGCTCATCACCGGTTCGATTCCCAACATGGGTACACTGTGTGAAGACATCATGAGGGGTAGCATCATGGTTAAAGCGAGGGTAGCATCATGCATCTCATCATCACGGTTCGATTCCCAACATGTACACTGTGTGACTGTGTGAAGACATCATGAGGGTAGCATCATGGTTAAAGCGTTCAAAGCTCATCACCGTTCGATTCCCAACATGGGTACACTGTGTGAAGACATCATGAGGGTAGCATCATGGTTAAAGCTTTCAGCTCATCACCGGGTTCGATTCCCAACATGGGTACACTGTGTGAAGACATCATGAGGGTAGCATCATAGCATCAAGGTTAAAGCTCATCACCGTTCGATTCCCAACATGGGTTCGACTGTGTGAACATCATGGGTACACTGGGTTAAAGGGTGTGAAGACATTCCCAACATGGGTACACTCATGGTTACATCATGAGGGTAGCATCATGGTTAAAGGGTTCGCTCATTCACCGGTTCGATTCCCAACATGGGTACACTGTGTGAAGACATCATGAGGGTAGCATCATGGTTAAAGGGTTCGCTCATCACCGTTCGATTCCCAACATGGGTACACTGTGTGAAGACATCATGAGGGTAGCCTCATGGTTAAAGCGTTCGCTCATCACCGGTTCGATTCCCAACATGGGTACACTGTGTGAAGACATCATGGGGGTAGCATCATGGTTAAAGCGTTCGCTCGCGTTCGATTCCCAACATGGCACTGTGTGAAGCTCGTTTCCCAACATGGGTACACTGTGTGAAGCCCATTTATGGTGTTCCCTGATTTGATATTAATGGAATATAGGTAAAGGAGGAAGCGTAAAACCAAACTCACTAACTCTGGACATCATGTTGAAAACATGAACCATTATATACTATTACAAATAAAAATACCCATTTGCCCTCTATCATATAAATATGAGATTGGTTCGTTACAACCGCAGTTCCGTTAATACGCATTTCGATCAGAATATATGCAAGTAGTCGAAGAAAAAAATATGTTCGTTACATCCACCAGTTCATTATAAGCGTGTTCGTTATAAACGTAGTACTTTTGTGTTACTATTGATTAGTGTAAAGTAATGATTTCCATGGTATGTCTAGCAGTTTAACACCACAACTGTGCATTTTAGGTACACTTGTATATTCATGTGTACCAGCACCAAAATATCGAGCCTTGAAGCCATCGACGCCTTACCCTTTCAAGTTGAAACAGATCACGGCTTCATGTTCTGCTTTTGCCGAAGTACAGTACATATTGACACTGTCACGGTAAGGCGATTAGTATTATTGGCTTACTGTTGAAGATCAGGGCTAGATTTTCGAAGCTCTCTTAACGCTAAGATAGTCGTAAGTTAATGTTAATGAATGGTACTTATGACTATCTTAGCGCTAAGAGAGCGTCGAAAATCTAGGCCCTGGGGTAGAACTGATCTTCAGCAACCCATGCTTGTCGTAAGACGCGACTAACAGGATCGGGTGGTCAGGCTCGACTGATTTGATGTTCATAATGTTAACCACTCGGTTGTCTGGTTCACACATTCGAGAATTCAAAGACTCCCCTTATACCGCTGGAAGTTTGGGTATAGTCGGCGTTAGCTGGGGACGAGTGAGTGAGTTTTGTTTTACGCCGCACAGCAATATCCCAGCTATGTGGCGGCGGTCTGTAAATTATCAAGTCTGGATTACACAATCCAGTGATCACCAGCATGAGCATCAATCTACGCAATCGGGATACAATGACATGTGTCAACCAAGTCAGCGAGCCTGAACACCCGATCCCGTTAGTCGCCTCTTACGACAAGCAAGGGTTACTGAAGATCAATTCAGGATCTTCACGGGTCAGCTGGGGACGAAAATGGTTGATTTGAATCACTTTGAGGTAGGAACGTAAACCATAGTGTTCTTGCAGTTAAATTTTGAATATAAAGTTAACAGTATTTTTCAGTATTATCCAAGAATAGGAAAAACCGGCCGGTGCTCTTAGTTGTTAGTTAAATTAAGGTTTTTGCACGTTACCTGCCATTAGTATGGTGTTCAACTTAGCTATTATGCCAACGTTTCAGTTGTTCTTTTTGTTGTTGTTTTTGTTTTTTTTATTGGTTCCCAAGATTACAATATTGCAGATATACCAAGCCGTGATACGTACGGCTTAAAGTAATATGGCTACATGATGTACAGGTGAGATATTTTTGTATTAATATATTTATAAACATGCATAATTCATTAAATCGATAATGTACAGATAATGTCAGGTACAAGTCAATACAGTTTGAGTCAACTAAGTACTGGGGAGAGCAGGCTCCATTTATGATGGAAATTATTTATTTTATTATTTTTTGCTGATATATGACTGCAGTCTTTCTCTAAGCTATTACTAATATTCTATATTTATATTTTCCTAATATCCGAATCCTAATATATTACTTGTAGTGGTAATAATGAATAATGAATTTTGATACTGGAAGGTATCAGAATCTGCAAAGTTGTGTTTAAGTTGCGTGTGACCATTTTAATATATCTTGTCAATGTATGCTCTGCTAATACACCCTCTGACATATGTGAGTGAGTGAGTGAGTTTGGTTTTATGCTGCTTTTAGCAAGATTACAGCAATATCACGGCGGGTCACCAGGAATGGGCTTCACACATTGTATCCATGTGGGGAATCGAACCAGATTGTTTAGCGTGACGAGCGAACGCTTTAACCACTAGGCTACCCCATCGCCCCAACTGACTGGCAGATAGAGCTTGGCAAAGTAATATTTGTCAAGTTGTGTATACATGCTTATTCGTTCTTAACATTTACGAACGTGTTTGCATAACCTATTTATTTTATATTTATTGAACAGGTGCATGGATTGCATGAAGAGACCTAGACCTCTGACATATGGAAATAATGATGAACGCCCTGGTTCTACTGGTACATGTACATTGTGGTAATTCATGCCCTGGCAAATATTGCCAAATGGGAAAATTAACAGTATTCTTATTGGAAGGTGGTAAATATGCTTCCGATACATGTAGGAGTGGGCGCTTTATACAATACAATAAAGTATGTACTGTGACGTAACAACAAGAATCATAGCTTTGCGTCATTTAGTATGACGACGTAGCAAAGAGGAGGGAAGCACATACCTCCCGCTCTGTGTAGACCTCTGTCTAACAACTATTCAGTGAAGATGTGGTAAGGGGCATTAATAGCTGCAAATATGATGGACATTATTATTCTAGATTAATCCTGACAACTACTTCTCCTATTTATTTGGGGACATCCCCGTCCAGCATAACCAGTTTCATTCTATTTAATGTTTTTGTTACATATACTACATTTGGGATTACACTTTTTTTAGTAAAGTACAGATTCTCAAACTTTTGTTGGGTTGAGTCAGGCACCTAACCGCCAGCTCACAAAGTCAGCCGCCTAACCCACTCAGCTACATTTGATAATTTCCAAAAGGCACTGTGTATTCAAGGTTTTTGTTGTTCTTTAAGAGAAATATATCTATTACTTTCGTCCTACACCTCAAGCGATGTATGGGGAGAAAACAAAGACAGTCATGGACCAGAAAGAGAAATGCTCTCTATTCATCCGTCACAGGGCTGTCGTGTATTATCTCACACATTCATCGTAAGTGTTAAAGAACTTGTTCAGTGGACAGTTTGTTAAAGAACTTGTTCAGTGGACAGTTTGTTAAAGAACTTGTTCAGTGGACAGTTTGTTAAAGAACTTGTTCAGTGGAATGTTAGTTAAAGAACTTGTTCAGTGGAATGTTAGTTAATGAACTTGTCCGGTGGACATTTTGTTAAAGAACATGTACAGGTTACACACCACCAAATGTTTTCCCATAGACTTCTATAGTAACATTATAATTTTTTAAAAATAGACAAGCTATCAACAGCCATTCCATGTACACATGGGTACACTCTGGCCTTTAAACTACAATAAAACACAATATCAGGCCAACTTGTCCGGGTCGTTTTGCGAGGACAGGAAGCGGAACACATCAACCCCAGTTTCGCACCAAATGTCACCTACTGGAAAATATCTGTACACACAATAAGCATAAGTCATGGTGTTGAAAATGACAGCACTCAATACTTAAAATTGTGGTCAGTTTTAATTGCTGGTTGGATATGCTTTTAAAAAACATAAACATCTTACACTATTTCATCCAATCACAGCTGTCGCATGTCTCTATCTCTTCATTTGTTTACATACGCTTCTCGCTCAGTGAGCAAGCGATTCTCATTTAGTGTAGTATAACCTGTAGGAAAATTTAGAAACATTTGCCCTAGGCAAATCTGTGATTTATGTACTGTATATACATGTAACTTCACAGAAAAAATATAAAACTGCAAGAAGCTTCAATACTTTTTCCTGTCCAACATATCTATATGGCACAAGAATATAGTGATTTGCTGCACTGACAGAGCTGTAAGAGTTATATCATGTCTATTTCACTAAAGCTATACAAAATGCACTTCTGCATTAATAGAGAAAGTTTTTAAATCATACATATATCATGGGAGTTTACTCTTATTTCACAAAAAAGGGGGGCCATGGGTTAATTCCATGCATGACTGGGACTGCCTTGATCATATCAATCCAAACTATATTTTGAACGACAAAAATCATGGAATTCAGGCCAGAAATTGGACAGGTTTAACATTAAGCAGCTTTAACATCCTGACATATGTAAGGCTGGATGATGAACTTTGCCAGAATGTAATAAGTGAGGGGTTGGATTATGCCTAGCAGTCTGAAACACTGACCACAGTACCCTGCCGCCTGTTAGTCGATCAAGGCAAATGACCCCTTCAACAGATGAAATCACTTTTAGACCACGGCATGATAAGAACTTACACTTGAATCTATTGATTCATCAAGCTAAGACTTTGAAATACTTCCAGAAATTCAAAACTATTGACTGTGTATTGTTTTGAGGCTGTTACACTTGCCAATTTCATGTATAAGCCAGTTTAGAGGGAACAAAGTGAAAAAAATCCACATAACTTTGGAAATTTATTGGTTACCCCTGCCCTAAACTGAATATTTTTAATTACAATTAACAGTATTTGGCAATATCAGCTAAAACAGAGCTTCTCTGCAGTAATTTATGGGTTACTGGGCTAGAGAAAGACACAATGTATTTGGGTAAACAGGGGAGATAATTTTAAGATATCGAACACTCTCATGTCAATAAAATGTGAATTCAGACCCATAATATTACATTCCACAAGGGTCAGTTGTTATTATTTACATCTAAGCAGCTTCTGGGATTGATGTACAGCCCTTATTTCATGTCTGGGAAGCTGAAATACTACACACTGAGGCATTAAGGGGACACTGTCAGAAATTTCTAATCTATGAGGATGACCGAGTGATGGAATTTGGTAGTGAGACACTGTGGTGCCTTAACTGGACTGGGACACTTAAATGTACTATATGTACCTACATGTCCAAGTACTGCAACTTCTACAAGGCGGTGAAGCATATCGAAGCAAAAGGAGTATGCTTGATTAGACACTGCCAACAACAGACTTCGGCCGGCTTGTCGAAAAAAACACATTGGATGTGAAGGCTTGTTTTTCTGCTGTATTTGTGAAGATACACCTCCCATTCACCAACAGGCATTCTACAAACTGAAAATAGTGTTGAGATTACATTAAATGTCAAATCATAAAATGTATAACAGCAATGAGACAGTTGTTAATAAAACAGAAATTCATTTTGAAAGTCCTATGGGTGAAAAAAGGGGTATATTTTGAAAAAAGGAAAAGAAAATTAGGTCTGGCATATTCAAAGAGGGACAGGCAGAAAGAATTGATCATATGCTACACTGTTTGCATTTAAAACAAGGGTTTGTGACATGTCAGTAGTGACCATATTTCATGATATTCTTATCATTTGACTTCAAATTGACCCTCAGGAGATTAACTTAGACACTCACATTGTTGTGGCAGTGGTGATTTTAACCTAATTTGTTGTCAAATTCATCAGTTCCAACAAATTTAGAAGCCAGGGAACCACTACTTAATGGTAAGACTCACCGTGAGGGTCTTTTCCCACTGTTCGACCACAAAACGAAGCAACGTTCATATTATGGACACTAAAACAATCTATTCCACTCAAAACAGCCCTATCTTTACTCCTAGTACCTTTAAATTTGCCTCTACATTAATGCTAACATGTTTCCATGGTGAAATAAACACAGGAAATCATGTAAAGTATGAATTACTGAAAAGTGCTCGAACCCTACAGGTTACACACCACCAAATGTTTTCCCATAGACTTCTATAGTAACCTTATAATATTTTTAAAAATAGACAAGCTATCAACAGCCATTCCATGTACACATGGGTACACTCTGGCCTTTAAACTACAATAAAACACAATATCAGTCCAACTTGTCCGGGTCGTTTTGCGAGGACAGGAGGCAGAACACATCAACCCCAGTTCCGCACCAAATGTCACCTACTGGAAAATATCTGTACACACAATAAGCATAAGTCATGGTGATGAAAATGACAGTACTCAATACTTAAAATTGTGGTCAGTTTTAATTGCTGGTTGGATATGCTTTTAAAAAACATAAACATCTTACACTATTTCATCCAATCACAGCTGTCACATGTCTCTATCTCTTCATTTGTTTACATACGCTTCTCCTCAGTGATAAGCGATTCTCATTTAGTGTAGTATAACCTTCAATGAAATGTTTGTCCCACCCATACCCACTTATCCCACCCAGCATCACACTTTCCTGACACCCTCTTCCAGACTGTGCCACCCATACCCACATACACCATCCACCACCATACTGTCCTGAAACCCTCTTCCAGACTGTGCCACCCATACCCACATACCCCACCCAGCATCACACTGTCCTGACAGCCTCTTCCAGAGTGTGCCACCCATACCCACATACCCCACCCAGCATCGTATTGTCCTGAAACCCTCTTCCAGACTGTGCCACCCATACCCACATACCCCACCCAGCATCGTATTGTCCTGAAACCCTCTTCCAGACTGTGCCACCCATACCCACATACCCCACCCAGCATCACACTGTCCTGACACCCTCTTCTAGACTGCCCCAACACATACCCACATACCCCACCCAGCATCACACTGTCCTGACACCCTCTTCCAGACTGTGCCACCCATACCCACATACCCCACCCAGCATCGTATTGTCCTGAAACCCTCTTCCAGACTGTGCCACCCATACCCACATACCCCACCCAGCATCGTATTGTCCTGAAACCCTCTTCCAGACTGTATCACCCATACCCACATACTCCACCCACCATCACACTGTCCTGACACCCTCTTCCAGACTGTGCCACCTATACCCACATACCCCACAAACCACCCACCATCACACTGTCCTGACACCCTCTTCCAGACTGCCCCACCCATACCCACATACCCCATCCAGCATTACACTGTCCTGACATGCTTTCCAGACTGTACTACCCATACCCACATACCCCACCCAGCATCGCAATCTCCTGACACCCTCTTCCAGACTGTGCCAGCCATACCCACATACACCACACAGCATCACACTGTCCTGACACCCTCTTCCAGACTGCCCCACCCATACCCACATACACCACCCACCATCACACTGTCCTGACACCCTCTTCTAGACTGTGCCACCCATACCCACATACCCCACAAACCACACACCATCACACTGTCCTGACACCCTCTTCCAGACTGTGCCAACCATACCCACATACCCCACCCAGCATCACACTTTCCTGACACCCTCTTCTAGACTGCCCAACACATACCCACATACCCCACCCAGCATCACACTGTCCTGACACCCTCTTCCAGACTGTGCCACCCATACCCACATACCCCACCCAGCATCGTATTGTCCTGAAACCCTCTTCCAGACTGTGCCACCCATACCCACATACCCCACCCAGCATCGTATTGTCCTGAAACCCTCTTCCAGACTGTATCACCCATACCCACATACTCCACCCACCATCACCCACCATCACACTGTCCTGACACCCTCTTCCAGACTCAGTCAGTTTTCATTTCGGGCAATCAAATAATGGTATCTTACTTGTCCGTGGGCTACTAGATAATTTCCACTTATGGTTTCAAACTGAAAATAGGTTGGATTTAATTTCATGTCTGCTCAAAATGTAGCTATTAAATTTCGCAATGAGAATAAAGTAGAGTTATTGTTTTGTTTTTTTGCTATTTATCACTTTTCAATAAATAGTGCAGTAAACATTAACATCAAATACCATCATGATGTTGATTTATTCTTTCATAATTACAGCATCATGATTATTTCATAAAATCAGGGCAAGTGGAAAATTAGTCAGGACAAGTTACTTTCTCAAAGTCACTTGCCCTGTGGCAAGTGACTTTTGAAAATTTTTTTGAACCCCTGACTTCATACAACACACAGGGACTGGTGATACTGGGACACTTATGCAGGAGGTGTCAGGAAGCAGGGATGGGGGTTGGGGTTGGTATTAGATTAGAACCATATACTCCAGACAGGAACTCTAGCATTATGTGAAGTTGGATCACAATTGAGAAACGATCGGATGCCTGATACACAGGATAAGGATTGGTAACCCAGAATCCCCATGACACAAATAATCAACTTTTAGAGTGAGTGAGTATGGTTTTACGCCGCTTTGTACCCATGTGGGGAATCGAACCCGGGTCTTCGGCATGACGAGCGAACGCTTTAACCACTAGGTTACCCCACCGGCCCCAACGTTTAGAACTGACAGGGGAATGACAGATCAGTGACGAAGAGCCAGGTCTAAGCCGACTGGCAGTATTTAGTATTGCTGAAACACGTGAGCGATATGCACTGTCAGGGTGGTAAGTATACATAAACAAAGATCAACAAGATCGTGGTACAGTGATACACAACCAGCCGCTCACACACGTGACACACCAAGAGCCTATTGACAAGAGTGGCCAAAGGTATGTAAAGTACGCGCTGTCATAATCAATGGTTAAAAACGTGATTTTCTCCAATGACCACAGCCCTCACAAAGACAACAGTGTCAAATCAACTGATTGTTGCAACTCTTAAAAACCACTTGATAAACATTATTTGAATTTAAAATCGTTAGAAGACGGTGGTCTATTACCTTATGCACACAATGCATCGATTCTTCTTGCATGACACTTATCTTGTGTTCTAGAATCGGCTGATCATCATTCTTCAAATTCATTCAAAGACAGCTACGTGCGGCCATTTTTAGAGATGAAAGTTCAAGGCCATGACAAACGACAGATTCGCAGAAATCTGCACCAATTTCTAAAGATTTTGGAACATCTTGTCCCTCTATTAAAAATGCAATTATTTACCCCATAGCATGTGTCCAAAATCCAGAGAGATTTTTTTTCTGGTTGAAAATGTGAATTTACATGGACATGTACGGGATGCATGCTGGCTGAAACGGCACCGGTTTCATTTGGCGAAAACGGCTACGGAAGTTCACCCCTGGACTAACATCTAGTCTTTGAACTAAAGACATTTGCCGTGTCTCTCCCCGCACTGGAAGAATATACATGGTAGTGGAACAGTCTCCATTATGTCTGGCATCTTGCAACGAAGCGATCGAAACGCACGGGTGACCGGGACAAAATATATCTCATATATTTTATATAGCGTTAAAGACCCGTGAAGATACAGGGTAGAATAGGTCTTCCGCAACCCATGCTTGCCACAATAGGCGACTATGCTTGTCTTAAGAGGCGACTAACGGGATCGGGTTGTCAGGCTCGCTGACTTGGTTGACACATGTCATCGGTTCCTAATTGAGCAGATCGATGCTCCTGCTGTTGATCACTGGATTGTCTGGTCCAGACTCGATTATTTACAGACCGCCGCCATATAGCTGGAATATTGCTGAGTGCGGCACAAAACTAAACTCACTCACTCACTCACTATATAGCGTTAAGAGTTCACTGGTCGCCGAAAACCGTCACGCTGAAGACCCGGGTTCGATTCCCCACATGGTACAATGTGGAGCTCATTTCATGTATCCCCCGCTTGATATTGATGAAATATTGTGAAAGGGGCGTCTAAACCATATTCACTCGGGGACACCACTCTTGAGTGAGTGAGTGAGTGAGTTTGGTTTTACGCCTTTAGCAATATTCCAGCAATATCACTGCGGGGGACACCAGAATTCATACTTGAAACCACCCAGACTGTATCCAAGCGTCCCTCCTTTCAATATTTAGTTAGTTGACAGTGCTGGCAGTTCCATAGACGTGCTCTTTCATGTATGCAATTTGTTCTCTGACCAGTTTATGTTGTCCTGTAATATAAAGAACAATATTGTTGTTTTTTTGTTTTTCAAATCCACACGCCCACCGTGGAAACCACGTGTGATGGCGGCAAGATGTAAGTGTATTCAGTAGGCCATTACGCCAGGACACTATTAGGTTGACATTAGGATTTGACCAACAGGGGGTGTACGTGCATGAATTCATATAAAATAAGTCTTCTAGCACCTGTTTAAAGTCACGGCTATGCCCCATGACTGAACCACTACACCAGGACACTGAACCACAACGCCAGGGCATTGAACAACTATGCCCAATGACTGAACCACTACACCCCATGACTAAACCACTATACCACATGACTAAACCACTATCCCCCATGACTGAACCACTACACCCCATGACTAAACCACTATACCACATGACTAAACCACTATCCCCCATGACTGAACCATTACTCCCCATGACTGAACCACGACACCAGGACACTGAACAACTACGCCTCATGACTGAACAACTATGCCAGGGCAGTGAACCACTACGCCCCATAACTGAGCAACTACGCCAGGGCACTGAACCACTATGCCCCATGACTGAACCACTATGCCCCATGACTGAACCACACCAGGAAACTGAACAAGTACACCAGGAAACTGAACAAGTACGCCAGGGCACTGAACCACTACGCACCATGACTGAACCACTACAACAGGGCACTGAACCACTACGCCCCATGACTGAACCACTATGCTCCCACACCCCCATGACTGAACCACTATGCCCCGTGGATTGAGCTACACTTACTATGCTCCGTGACTGAACCACAATGCCCCATGACTGAACCACAACGCCAGGACATTGAACCACTACGCCAGGACACTGAACCACTATGCCCCATGACTGAACCACTACGCCCCATGACTGAACCACAATGCCCCAAGACTGAACCACTACACCAGGACATTAAACCACTACGCCAAGGCACTGAACCACAATGCTCCATGACTGAACCACTACGCCCAATGACTGAACCACTATACCACATGACTGAACCACAATGCCCAATCACTGAACCACTACGCCCCATGACTGAAGCACTACGCCCCATGACTGAACCACTACAACAGGGCACTGAACCACTAAGCCCCATGACTAAACCACTACGCCCCATGACTGAACCACTATGCCCCGTGACTGAACCACTATACCACATGACTGAACCACTACGTCCCATGACTGAACCACTACGCCCCATGACTGAACCACTATACCACATGACTGAACCACTATGCCCCATGACTGAACCACTACGCCCATGACTGAACCACTACGCCCCATGACTGAACCACTACAACAGGGCACTGAACCACTACGCCCCGTGACTGAACCACTATACCACATGACTGAACCACTACGCCCCATGACTGAACCACTATACCACATGACTGAACCACTATACCACATGACTGAACCACTACGCCCCATGACTGAACCACAATGCCCCATGACTGAACCACTACGCCCAATGACTGAACCACTACGCCCCATGACTGAACCACTATGCCCCATTACTGGGTACAACATGGGGGACTGTAATATTGCTGAGTGCGGCGTAAAACAACAAACCAACCAACCATAGTTTGCAGTCGGACCAAGTCGTTCTTATAGTGTGTAAACAGGACGGGGCGGGCGAGGTGCTCAACACTGGATATTGCAAAAAGCAGCGTAAAACTAGACTCACTCAATCACATACCTGTGTATGATTACAGCGATTATGTACACATGGTTTATGATAATGATCAGATGTATGTATATTAAAACAGGGCCATTTCTCATGTTTCACTGGTTTATCTGAGACACAACACGCTCAAGATTAAGCCTTTGTAAAAGTACAGTTTAATGTATTCATAGCTTTGCAGTTACCATGCCGTGTCAGGAAAGTAGCTACGCCTTATTTCAAAACCATTATTACTCTCAATTTAAAATTCAAGTAACATAAAACAAAGCTGGCAGATATATATTTCGAAAATAACTAACTCAAAGTAAATTGAAAAGAATGGTAAAAATCGACTCTAAAACTGCAAAAGACACTTGGGTTACGATAGAAAATAAGTAGCTTGTCAAGTGTGAATGTCTCGTCTCGCGAGTTTACCCGGCTGCCCGACTGTCATGTTTACAGATGTGGGCGTGTACAGTGTCACCTCAGTTGTGCGGACACCTGCTGTATATACACAAAGATCAATGCGTGTTAAACAGGGCATATGATAATCCGGACGATTGTACTGCATTGAAACAATCCGGATTAACGTGTTTTAACCTATAAATGCCAGCTAACAACAGGTGCTTGAATAATATTTCTGGAGGTGTCAAAACAGCTTGTGATAGGGGGTACATGGTATCTTGCGTGGGGTTTCAATCTGTTGATTGCGGCCTCAGCACAAACCTCATAGATATACATCTAGTGTGTTTTATGTACATCATTATATTACATGAAAATAAGCGAATTTTGAAATACCACTACATATGACCCGTCAATCAAAGTTGTTCATCGCCATGCAAACGATACCTTTGTCATTACCCAGACCAGGTAAAATACATGTTTCTACTGGAGGGGAGAGGATATTTACATCTGTGTACACAGTCAGTCACCTCCATTGGTCAGGCTCAGTAAGGATGGCCGAGCTCGGTGGAAGAACATTCAGATATATGCTCATCTATTTAGTGAATAAATTATGTGATATTGTTTTCCTTTCTGTTGGATGCATTTACAGTCGGTGGGGGTCGTTTTGTTGTTAGCACACAAACAATTTTCTATTGTTTTTAAACCCCTAAGACATGTCTTCCAGTTCCTTACTAGATTTACTTAATACTATTTTAAGTAGGGTCTTCACTTCATAAACATTGTGCAACCTTACAGTGAGGAGGAATTTCATGGTCATGAAAATCACATTTGATTTGAGAAACTATTTATTATTTTATATATCCTAGCATGTTTGCACTTGTTTTTAATTCAGAGTTGGTTTCCAAGTCATGTTCAAAAGTTTTCTCTTTGGATATGTGGATAGCCCTAAAGAGGGCCATGGCTCTGAAAAGGGCCGTTGTGGGAACTTGTCAGGAGTCTCTGATGAAGGCTTCGAGTCCGCGCCGGTAGTCACCATAATTCCATGCTAGCTCTGCACCAGCACTGACGTCCGTGATTGTGTACATCATGAACTTCCAGCACCGTGTTCCTGTACCCCCACCTTATCCCACCTAATCTTACAATTTGGAGATTCCCACCTATGGTTCATGCTACCCCCAAATTTTGATCAGGGTGAATAACATCACCCTGAGAATTTCGATGGCCGTCCAAAACCAAATCCTCCTCACCATGAGCCCCAACCATATAAATAAACCGAAAAGTCAAATTTTGTCTATCGTACCGCAACCTGTCTTCTACCTCCACCCTGGGTATGAGCTGGCCAATGTACTCACACACATCCTCCCCCTTTCTATAATCCCGAGTCGCAAAAACCCCTTTCCCAATTTGTGAGTCGACAGGTGCGATAACAGGGCCAGAATCTGTAAACCCCTCCTTTCCCTCTCCTGCACTGACCTACGAGTATTATAGCCCCTCAACGAATACCCCAAAGGTTCCGCGCCAAAACATTCCGTTCCCTCCCCGAATTTCGACCCTAACCTTACCCGAGAGATACGGTACCCCACGGCGTGGTCCTCCGACGTAGGCGAAGCCGGCGTTGATGGCAACCACCTTGAACTGGCTGGTGAAGGCTTGGAATCTGGCGGCGAGCTTCTGCAGGCTCTTGTCGGTCGTCCAGGCGTTGACCTTAGCCACGTACTCTTGGTAGAGATCCTTTGAAGTAACGAGGTTGCCTTGGTCGATGGCGTACAGTCCGGCAAACCTGGACAGAAATGGGCAGAAGCAGACGGTTTCTTTGGGCTTGACCGAGAGACCCCGACGAAGTTCCCTTGAGTTTGGCATTTTCACAGATTTCGATGTTCACACAATGAAGTGAAAGAGCAGAACGACTCTTGGTCCGGCCCTCTCAGTCTTATATAGTCGCGCCAAAGGTAGAATGACTGACAGCAATATCTACCACCTAAACATGATGTGGAGTTTTCTGATTGGCTGAAACAGTGATGACAATCTGAGGCGATTCAGCGCAGTGTTCGTGATTCCAGAAACAATGGTTCTAGAAATGCACGAAAATTCTTGTTTTCTTCTGATAGTGAACTAACTAAGATTTAATCTCACTATGAATTAAACTGAATGAAGAGCATGGCCTGCAGTAAGATTATCCCCATCTATAAACATACATATTCCATATCAAAAGTCACAAAAGTTATCAATAACTGACACATAATAATAATCATAGGGGTTATACCGATTTGCAGATTAACCAGCCTTCTAACTGCTGTTTTAAGAGTTCGGTAAATGGAAACAATATGTCCTCCCCAATTCCAAATGTTGTGCAGCTCTAATAGCGAACGAGAAGCGACCAAATATTTCACCATAACCTGAGATGAAGAAAACAGAGATTACTGAATAGAATTCAAGTTGTCATGGTAATTTTGATGAAATTTGTTACCAGTGAAAAGCTAAGGAGGTCCTTCAATTCTACGACCCAGTTAAACATCATTACAGAGACTCCACAATATGGTCTAAACGTTTATCACAGGTCTTCCCTTCCTGAATGATGCATAGCTTGTTAGAGAGTGTCGTCTTACACTACAATACAGGCTATATATTTAAATATACAGGTAGATATAGGTATGAAGGAAAAACAAGTTCCATGGATAGTCAACTTCATTGCAATGAGTGCGACGTTTCGGTGTAGGTACTTACACCCTTATCAAGCAAGTGATACAAAGAGATGTGACATGGAGAATATATACATAGCTGCATAGTGTGTATATACAATTGACAAGGTTGATATACATTGGATTACTAATTAGTGATTTGAGCAGAGTAGGTTGATGTACAGAGTGATAGTGATTAAAACAATATGCAGAATGAGTTTATACAATAGATGAGTGGATGTTGTCCCAAAGGATGGCATGGTGAGGGTTGGCTTGGGTGTGGTCGGCGAAGACCCGGGTTCGATTTCCCACATGGGTACAATGTGTGAAGCCCCTTAATGGTGTCCCCCGTCGTGGAATATTGATAAACTCACTCACTCACTCACTCATCAAACGCATAGCTTGCTAAGGGACAATAATCTCACCAGGAAGCCACAAGGGTACAGCACACTTGAGTGAGTGAGTGAGTTTAGTTTTACGTCGCACTCAGCAATATTCCAGCTATATGGCGGCGGCCAGCACACTTGAAGTTTAGGACCACCATCACAAAACACACCAGTAAAAGTATTAAATTTTCGAAGTTTTACACGCGTGCAATGTTGTTGTGTTTGTATTTCAGATCGTGTATATAAACGAAGGCGAGTCTGTTCCCATTACATATACAGGACAGACTTGTTATTTACTGATTACAAACAAAACATACAAAAGTTGAATTTGATTGCTGTAAATCTAGCAGATTTGAAATCACCTCCCCACATTGCATAACATCCAGTCTCTCAAATGAACATATCTTACAGAACAGTTCATATTTAATCCCTCATAAAATATAATAATTATAAGAGTCCATGCAGAGACTTTTTCCTGAATTCTAGATGATGACTTGCGTGAAAACGGTGCTAGAACCTACATACATGAAACGTTGCTCCTCATTGTAATAAAGAAGTTGTTCACTCATATAGTGTTACCGTTCCTTGCTGTTCCATCTTAAAGAAGTTAAAAGCAGTGGTCGATAGTGTGAGCGAGTGGGAATGCGAGTGGTGCAATCTTCACTGTAGGCAAGCGGTATCAGAAAATGACACAGCAAATAACAGTGTGAGCGAGTGAGTGAAAATAACAGTGGTGTGAGTGTGAAAGAATGGATGAGTTATTGAAAGACTCAGTGAATGTTATTTTCACCGAAGTCATATGTTGCTCAGCAATTTTATATCGGGTACAGGCAAACCCGTATTTTAGTGAGTGGGGTAGTCATCCCAGCGTTATCGGCAATGTACATAAACCAGTGGTCGATAGTGTGAGTGAGCTAGTCTTCCTGGAACTGCAATTTTCAAAACTTACCACATATTCTAGACTTGCCTGGGCTGTATTGGGCATAGTTGTTTTTGATTTTGTATGCCTGAAACTGTGGTATTGTATACTGACTACACTAGACTTGCATAGGCTGCAATGGGTATTTTTCGTTCCAAGGTCTGTATACTATGCCTCTAAAGGCAAATCTGTGTTATTGTATTTTCACAACATATTGTAGACATGCTGAACTGGGTATATTTCTTTCAAGGTCTGTATGCCTGAAACTGTGGTAATGTACTCCATATAATCTATGGGCTCCCCAGGACTTGCATGGGCTCTAAAGGGTATATTTGTTTCAAGGTCTGTATGTCTGAACCTGTGGTAATGTACTCGCCATATAGTCTAGACTTGCATGGCCTCTTAAGGGTATATTTGTTTCAAGGTATGTATGCCTGAACCTGTGGTAATTTACTCTCCATATAGTCTAGACTTGCATGGGCTCTAAAGGGTATATTTGTTTCAAGGTCTGTATGTCTGAACCTGTTATGGTAATGTACTCGCCATATAATCTAGACTTGCATGGGCTCTAAAGGGTATATTTGTTTCAAGGTCTGTATGCCTGAACCTGTGGTAATGTACTCGCCATATAGTCAAGACTTGCTTGGGCTCTAAAGGGTATATTTGTTTCAAGGTCTGTATGCCTCAACCTGTGGTAATGTTTACTCATCACATATTGTAGACTTGCATGGGCTATATTGGGTATACATGTATTTGTTTAAGAGACTGTTTCACAGTCTACTCCCACCTCTCGTCATCAAAGTACCCTCCCCCGTCACCGCTCAATATCGGCACAGTTTTCTTTGATCGCAGAAAATGAAGCAATGCGGGCGATACAAGGGAAAGGTGAAACACGGGCTTTTCATTCTTTGTGTGGTGTCATCCGACCAGATACTCGGCTCCGTTTGGGCGATGTAGTAATACGGACGTGAACCAACCACGTGGCGTCATGATTTTGAGTGAGTGAGTGAATGAGTGTTGTATCTACTGGAGGTGCTGTGTAACACAATCTGGTGCACACCAACCAGTGATTGATATTGTGAGTGAGTGAGTGTTGTATCTACTGGCGGTGCTGTGTAATACAATCTCGTGCACACCAACCAGTGGTTGATATTGTGAGTGAGTGAGTGTTGCATCTACTTGCGTTGCTGTGTAGCACTATCTTGTGCACACGAACAAGTGGTTCATAATGTGATCGAGTGAGTGTTGCATCTACTGGCGGTGCTGTGTAATACATTTTTATTCACACCAACCAGTGGTTGATAGTCTGAGTGAGTGAGTGAGTGAGTGTTGTAACTACTGGCGGTGCTGTGTAATACAATCTCGTGCACACCAACCAGTGGTTGATAGTGTGAGTGAGTGAGTGAATGAGTGAGTGTTGTAACTACTGGAGGTGCTGTGTAATACAATCTCGTGCACACCAACCAGTGGTTGATATTGTGAGTGAGTGAGTGTTATAACTACTGGAGGTGCTGTGTAATACAATCTCGTACACACCAACCAGTGGTTGATATTGTGAGTGAGTGAGTGTTGTATCTACTGGAGGTGCTGCATAATGCAATTTGGTGTACAGCAGATAGTGGTTGATATTGTGAGTGAGTGAGTGTTGCATCTACGCGCGGTGCTGTGTAATACAATTTTATGTACACCAACCAGTGGTTGATAGTCTGAGTGAGTGAGTGAGTGAGTGTCGTAACTACTGGTGGTGCGGTGTAATGCAATCTCGTGCACACCAGGTAGTGGTTGATATTGTCAGCGAGTGAGTGAATGAATGAGTGTTGTATCTACTGGAGGTGCTGTGTAATGCAATCTGTTGTACACCAGATAGTGGTTGATATTGTGAGTGAGTGTTGCATCTACTGGCGGTGCTGTGTAATACAACGTTAAGTACACCAACCAGTGGTTGATAGTCTGAGTGAGTGAGTGTTTTTGTAACTACTGGCGGTGCTGTGTAATACAATTCTATGCACACAAACAAGGGGTTGATATTGTGAGTGAGTGAGTGTTGCATCTACTGGCGGTGCTGTGTAGCACTATCTGGTGCACTCAAACCAGTGGTTGATATTGTGAGTGATTGTTGCATCTACTGGCGGTGCTGTGTAATACAATCTCGTGCACACCAACCAGTGGTTGATATTGTGAGTGAGTGAGTGAATGAGTGTGTGATGTATCTGCTGGAGGTACTGTGTAATGCAGTCTGGTGCACTCAAACCAGTGGTTGATATTGTGAGTGAGTGAGTGTTGCATCTACTGGTGGTTCCGTGTAGAACAATCTGGTGCACTTCAACCAGTGGGTGATAGTGTGAGTGAGTGTTGCATCTACTGCTGGTGCTGTGTAACACAATCTGGTCCACACCAACCAGTGGTTGATAGTGTGAGTGAGTGAGGGTTGTATCTACTGGAAGTTGTGTAACACAATCTGGTGCACTCCAACCAGTGGTTGATATTGTGAGTGACTCTTGTATCTACTGGCGATGCTGTGTAATACAATTCTATGCACACAAACAAGGGGTTGATGTTGTGAGTGAGTGAGTGTTGTATCTACTGGCGATGCTGTGTAATACAATTCTATGCACACAAACAAGGGGTTGATATTGTGAGTGAGTGAGTGTTGCATCTACTGACGGTGCTGTGTAGCACTATCTGGTGCACTCAAACCAGTGGTTGATATTGTGAGTGATTGTTGCATCTACTGGCGGTGCTGTGTAATACAATCTCGTGCACACCAACCAGTGGTTGATATTGTGAGTGAGTGAGTGAGTGAATGAGTGTGTGATGTATCTGCTGGAGGTACTGTGTAATGCAGTCTGGTGCACTCAAACCAGTGGTTGATATTGTGAGTGAGTGAGTGTTGCATCTACTGGCGGTGCAGTGTAATACAATCTCGTGCACACCAACCAGTGGTTGATATTGTGAGTGAGTGAGTGCTGTATCTACCGAGGTACTGTGTAACACCATCTGGTGCACTCCAACCAGTGGTTGATATTGTGAGTGAGTGAGTGCTGTATCTACTGGCGATACTATGTAATACAATTCTATGCACATAAACCAGTGGTTGATATTGTGAGCGAATGAGTGAGTGTTGCATCTTCTGCTGGTGCTGTGTAACACAATCTGGTCCACACCAACCAGTGGTTGATAGTGCGAGTGAGTGAGTGAGGGTTGTATCTACTGGAAGTTGTGTAACACAATCTGGTGCACTCCAACCAGTGGTTGATATTGTGAGTGACTGTTGTATCTACTGGCGATGCTGTGTAATACAATTCTATGCACACAAACCAGTGGTTGATATTGTGAGTGAGTGAGTGTTGTATCTACTGGCGATGCTGTGTAATACAATTCTATGCACACAAACAAGGGGTTGATATTGTGAGTGAGTGAGTGTTGCATCTACTGACGGTGCTGTGTAGCACTATCTGGTGCACTCAAACCAGTGGTTGATATTGTGAGTGATTGTTGCATCTACTGGCGGTGCTGTGTAATACAATCTCGTGCACACCAACCAGTGGTTGATATTGTGAGTGAGTGAGTGAGTGAATGAGTGTGTGATGTATCTGCTGGAGGTACTGTGTAATGCAATCTGGTGCACTCAAACCAGTGGTTGATATTGTGAGTGAGTGAGTGTTGCATCTACTGGCGGTGCAGTGTAATACAATCTCGTGCATACCAACCAGTGGTTGATATTGTGAGTGAGTGAATGCTGTATCTACCGAGGTACTGTGTAACACCATCTGGTGCACTCCAACCAGTGGTTGATATTGTGAGTGAGTGAGTGCTGTATCTACTGGCGATACTATGTAATACAATTCTATGCACATAAACCAGTGGTTGATATTGTGAGCGAATGAGTGAGTGTTGTATCTACTGGAGGTGTTGTGTAATACAATCTCATCCACACCAACCAATGGTTGATGTTGTGTGTGAGTGAGTGTTGCATCTACTGGCAATGCTGTTTAGCACTATCTGGTGCACTCAAACCAGTGTTTGATATTGTGAGCGAGTGAGTGTTATAACTACTGGCAGTGCTGTGTAATGCAATCTCGTGCACACCAACCAGTTGTTGATATTGTGAGTGAGTGAATGAGTGAGTGTTATATCTACTGGAGGTGCTGTGTAATACCTTCTCGTACACACCAACCAGTGGTTGATATTGTGAGTGAGTGAGTGAATGAGTGAGTGTTGTATCTACTGGAGGTGCTGTGTAATACAATCTCGTGCACACCAACCAGTGGTTAATAGTGTGAGTGAGTGAGTGAGTGAGTGTTGTATCTACTGGAGGTGCTGTGTAATACAATCTGGTGCACACCAACCAGTGGTTGATAGTGTGAGTGAGTGAGTGTTGTATCTACTGGCGGTGCTGTGTAATACAATCTCGTGCACACCAACCAGTGGTTGATATTGTGAGTGAGTGAGTGATTGAGTGAGTGTTGTATCTGCTGGAAGTGCTGTGTAATGCAATCTGGTGTACACCAACCAGTGGTTGATATTGTGAGTGAATGAGTGAGTGTTGTATCTGCTGGAGGTGCTGTGTAATGCAATCTGGTGTACAGCAGGTATTGGTTGATATTGTGAGTGAGTGATTGTTGCATCTACTGGCGGTGCTGTGTAGCACTATCTGGTGCACTCCAACCAGTGGTTGATATTATGAGTGAGTGAGTGAGGAAGTTGTATATCTACTTGTGGAGCTGTGTTACACAATCTGGTACACTCCAACCAGTGGTTGATAGTTTGAGTGAGTGAGTGTTGGATCTACTGCTAGTGTTGTGTAACACAATCTGGTGCATTCCAACCAGGGGTTGATATTGTGTGTGAGTGAGTGAATGAGTGAGTGTTGTATCTACTGGAGGTGCTGTGTAATATAATCTGGTGTACACCAGCCAGTGGTTGATATTTGAGTGAGTGAGTGTTGTATCTACTGGCGGTGTTGTGTAACACACTTTATTAAACTCAAACCAATGGTTGATAATGTGAATTTATGGCACAATTCATATTTCTGCATACTGTCTTATCATTGCTGAATTTAGCAATATTAATAAATTGTATCTATTTTTTATGGACTATTTAGGGATTATTCCGCCTCTCAAAGGCTATTTGAATCATCTAACTTTGCATACACAGAACATTGAGTGTGTGATGACAGTTCTCCAGCTGGAAAATATAATTTTTAGTTTCAATGTCTATAAGTATGTACTTAATTCATCCAGTTAGGCCCCCAGCGTCTTCTGAAGAGGCAGAAACAGGTTCTTACCAGAGACTGGCTGGACTCCAGTATTCTCCAAAACGTTTTCTAGTGCACAGGATGCTAAGTAAGGAAGGTTTAAATAGCAGCATTATTCAAAGAATTTCAATCACTAATTTAAAATGAAACTTACAATTGTGATCTTTGTAAGTTTACTGTCTAATTAAAAATGAAACACTTCCTTGTTTTTAGAGTATGAATTGTTTTGCTTAATACAAAAACAACATGATAATAATGATGGACATTTATAAATGTATCCACGCACTTGTGTATGCCCAAAGAACTAAGAAGGCATTATTACCCTGGTTACCCAAGCTGCCTGTAAGGCACTAGAAGGTTTGCAGTCACATGACTTAGTCTTATCCCACCGGGTACCCATCCACTGCTGGGTGAACGGAGGTAATGTTGACCAGCCTGTGCTCAAGGCCACATACCACCACTTCATTCTGGCATAATAAACGTGTCAGGGAGGATATCAGTTTGAAACCAGCTTACCAAAGCTGTGGTATTAAGTATACAGCACACAGTTTGTATGCACCTACTTGTATTCAGTTGTTGGTGACAGTGTAAGTGTTTGGGTTTCTTAATACCTTAATACCTCCAGCTGTTCCAGATGTAGCACGTCGGCCTGTAAATAATAAAGTCTCATCCAGACAAGAACGCCACATGGCAAACTATGATCAAGTAAGCGTGCCGGTAGATTCTATTTTGCTCCACACC
This sequence comes from Haliotis rubra, assembly GCF_003918875.1. Classification (NCBI taxonomy): domain Eukaryota; kingdom Metazoa; phylum Mollusca; class Gastropoda; order Lepetellida; family Haliotidae; genus Haliotis; species Haliotis rubra. The sequence continues at coordinate 45,065 of NW_025767306.1, read as the reverse complement.
GGGAAGACCCGGTTCGATCCCCTGCATGGGTACAATTTGTGACGCCCATTTCTGGTGTGATATTAAATGTAAATATTAAAAAATAAATAAAAACCAATTGTATAACTTATTAAGTGATATTATTTACTTTAAATCACTTGGTGATACTTTTTGCTTTGCTTCGGAAACAATTTTTAAATATAAATAATGAAACAGTTATCTTGGATGTTAATGAGTGTGCAAGAGTACGAGTGTTTTGCATTACACCAGGGTATACATTCCCGGGACTGCAGAGATTGGAAACATTTTGTTATTTCACGTTGGAATGAAAATTCATGACGGGCGGTGGAATGGGAAACAGAAAATAACACGTACAGCTTAAGATACAGATGTAAGGTTTCTGACTCTCAGTTATGTTTTATGCATTTTATGAGGGGGCTTACGATTAGTTGTATTGAAAATACTATTTATCATAGTAGCAATTCCATGAACAGTGAGTGAGTGCGTGAGTTTAGTTTTACGGGGAACACCAGAAATGGGCTTCACACATTGTGCCCATGCTGGGAATCGAACCTGGGTCCTCGGCGTCACGAACGAACGCGGTAACCACTATAGGATACTACCCCTTCTATGAATAAGTGTAATACCAAGTAGAAGATATATCACTCTCTGTTTGATGAGAATAAGATTCTTAATGTTGGTTTCAAATGTTTAAGTTATTAACTGTTTATCTGTCTCCGTCTTCAGTGCTTTAAATATCTTGTCATAATATATGTGTGAATGGTGAATATGAGTTTGTTTGGGGGCATAGAAATCTGTATTTCCTGTTACTAAATCGTTTTGTTCAGAAGTCTGCAAGTTTGTTCTTTGTTTTCAGCTTTTATTTTATCTGTCATCTAAAGTATTCGATTTAAAAGCAGTTCCTGACTCTGTGGTACCTGGTGTGTTTCACCAACAGGGAAGGCAGACATAAAAATGCTAAGTAAAAAATATGTAGATGTTACAGCTATATATACAACACGATGCTAAATATATATAGTATGACCAGAAACTATCAAGAATTTTAGGAATATGGTTTCTATAAACAACCTCCAAGAGAGACAACTCCATTAATCCTTTTTCATTAGTTTGTGAAGAGTTATGCCCCTTTATTTGTTTACTTGTTAGCAGACGACATTTTCAGTGATCCTCAGTATGGATGATTTAGAGAAGAGGAAGTTGATTTTAGAGTATTATAACAAGGACATCAGATCAGCTAAAGTGATTTCAAGTAGGACAGGCATCCCTTTGTCCACCGTTTATCGTGTTTTGAACATTTTTGACGACATTTTCAGTGATCCTCAGTATGGATAGGGGCGGTGGGGTAGCCTCTTTTCTTACTACCAGAGGGTGATAGTGTGAGCACATCTTCCGGTAAACAGCCGAGCATACGCCCCATATTATCCGACCATCTGGCATTCATACTTCTTTTCTTACTACCAGAGGGTGATAGTGTGAGCGCCTCTTCCAAGCAAACAGCCGAGCATACCCCCATATTATCAAACCATCTGGCATTCATGTTTCTTTTCTTACTACCAGAGGGTGATAGTGTGAGCACCTCTCCAAGCAAACAGCCTAGCATACTCCCCATATTATCAAACCATCTGGCATTCATGTTTCTTTTCTTACTACCAGAGGGTGATAGTGTGAGCACCTCTCCAAGCAAACAGCCGAGCATACTCCCCATATTATCCGACCATCTGGCATTCATGCTTCTTTTCTTACTACCAGAGGGTGATAGTGTGAGCACCTCTCCAAGCAAACAGCCTAGCATACTCCCCATATTATCCAACCATTTGGCATTCAGGTTTCTTTTCTTACTACCAGAGGGTGACAGTGTGAGCACCTTTTCCGGTAAACAGCCGAGCACACTCCTCATACTATCCGACCATCTGGTATTCATACCTCTACGCTCAACTGGATCTGATAAAGCAACAGACTCTTCTACTGATACATGTAGCCATCTCATAAAATGAAGGAGAAACGAGCAAATTCTGATTTGGTTTTACCTTATACAAATTTTGGGTCCATACTGAATAAAACTGTCTGTCTTGGGGTGACATAAGAGGAAAGACTGAAGTGATGCAGTGCTGATCGTAATACACCATACAAAACTGGTAACACACCATCGGATACTTTGTATACACCATAGACAGATCGAGGTAGTGTAGAGGTTAAGGTGTTCGCTCATCATGCTGTAGACCCTGGTTCACCCCCAAATATTTACAAGGCACACACCCGATCGGAAGTGTCCACAGCCTGGATTTTGTAACTCATTTGGGTAAAACCATCCTCACTCACTTACTCACTCACTTATTTAATACACAATCAATTAAATATCTAAAAGAAAATGTACGCCATCAAGTCATAAAGACTGGTGCTTTTCTGCTGAGAGGAAGCTTATCTTAGACAGGTTTAGCAGTCTACCTGGGAGCTCACTACACTGACCAAGGAATTGTAAAACAACAAACATACAGTTAGTAGACTGGCTCCCCTCGTTGCACTCGACAATCCACAATCCGTGCAAGCGAAGACATTTACTGGACAGAACGTGAATCTGCCCTTAAACTGATATTGAATACAAACTTGTTGTCAGAAACAAACTAAAATTAATGTAAGATCAAAAGAGGCCGGTATCACGCCGCCTTCAGCAATATATTCCAACTATATCACGGAGGTATGTAAAAAATGGACAAGACAATGCAATGATCAATAACATGAACATTGCTTGTATGTTATCGTGAATAATCCTTGTTTTTGTCGTGGGTATACCATACTATGAAGCGAAAATCTTATGATATATATACAATTAGTATGTTGAACGCTACGACGTCCACAACACAGGTACTGTTTGAGGCTCAAATCAGACTTAACTACATGGCGACAAATAGGCCAAGATGGCCTCAACCTAGACCCCGCGCATGTTGCGAAAATATTAATGCATAGCATTCAAAATGGGCAGGTATGTACCGATACCATTCTACAGCATATGGTTAAAAGTCTATATAAATAGACATAGTATGTTGAACGCTACGACGTTGACAACACAGGCACGGTTTGAGGCTGCAATCTGACCTAAAGACATGGTGACAAATAGGTCAAAATGGCCTCAACGTAGACCCCGCGCATGTTGCGAAAATATTAATGCATAGCCTTCAAAATGGGCAGGTATGTACCGATACCATTCTACAGCATATGGTAAGAATTCTAGATATATACAATTAGTATGTTGAACGCTACGACGTCCACAACACAGGCACGGTTTAAGGCTCCAATCTGACCTAAAGACATGGTGACAAATAGGTCAAAATGGCCTCAACGTAGACCCCGCGCATGTTGCGAAAATATTAATGCATAGCCTTCAAAATGGGCAGGTATGTACCGATACCATTCTACAGCATATGGTTAAAAGTCTAGATGAATAGACATTGTATGTTGAAGGCTACGACGCCCACGACACAGGTACCATTTGAGGCTCCAATCAGACTTAACTACATGGCGACAAATGGGCCCAATGGCTCTCAACGAAGACCCCGCGCATGTTGCGAAAATATTAATGCATAGCATTCAAAATGGGCAGGTATGTACCGATACCATTCTACAGCATATGGTTAAAAGTCTATATAAATAGACATAGTATGTTGAACGCTACGACGTTGACAACACAGGCACGGTTTAAGGCTGCAATCTGACCTAAAGACATGGTGACAAATAGGTCAAAATGGCCTCAACGTAGACCCCGCGCATGTTGCGAAAATATTAATGCATAGCCTTCAAAATGGGCAGGTATGTACCGATACCATTCTACAGCATATGGTTAAAAGTCTAGATAAATAGACATTGTATGTTGAAGGCTACGACGCCCACGACACAGGTACCGTTTGAGGCTCCTATCAGACTTAACTACATGGCGACAAATGGGCCCAAATGCTCTCAACGAAGACCCCGCGCATGTTGCGAAAATATTCATGCATAGCATTCAAAATGGGCAGGTATGTACCGATACCATTCTACAGCATATGGTTAAAAGTCTATATAAATAGACATAGTATGTTGAACGCTACGACGTTGACAACACAGGCACGGTTTAAGGCTCCAATCTGACCTAAAGACATGGTGACAAATAGGTCAAAATGGCCTCAACGTAGACCCCGCGCATGTTGCGAAAATATTAATGCATAGCATTCAAAATGGGCAGGTATGTACCGATACCATTCTTCAACATATGGTAAGAATTCTAGATATATACAATTAGTATGTTGAACGCTACGACGTTGACAACACAAGCACGGTTTAAGGCTCCAATCTGACCTAAAGACATGGTGACAAATAGGTCAAAATGGCCTCAACGTAGACCCCGCGCATGTTGCGAAAATATTAATGCATAGCATTCAAAATGGGCAGGTATGTACCTATACCATTCTACAGTATATGGTTAAAAGTCTAGATAAATAGACATTGTATGTTGAAGGCTACGACGCCCACGACACAGGTACCGTTTGAGGCTCCTATCAGACTTAACTACATGGCGACAAATAGGCCAAAATGGCCTCAACCTAGACCCCGCGCATGTTGCGAAAATATTCATGCATAGCATTCAAAATGGGCAGGTATGTACCGATGACATTCAACTACATATGGTATAAAGTCTAGACAAGAAAACATCAAGCCCATAAACACATCCCACGCCCCTCCCCTTGAAGGTCTCTTTAGACTGGTTCCCGGATCTATAGACCGTCTCCGCTGGTTGTAATTGCGCTTATAAGGCTCGGCCATCTAAGTGGGAACAAACTGGAACAAACGAGCCTAAGCTGAAGAAAGGCTGTCTTGGAGGCGTGACGTCATATCTGGCGTTGCTGATGTCATATTTCTGTACTCAAGTGTGACCTCTGTAGGTGCACCCAGTTGTTGTTGACAGCACCAAAGTGACATGTTTACAAACGTCATCTAGGTTCAGGTAGAGGGGTTGTAGAATTCAAGAGACTATGTTAATGAAATAGGCTTCCATGAGCAGTGCTATAACTGCAATATTCATATTATGATTCCACAGAACTACTGTATGGCGATCTGCTGAGTACAGATCTCGTTAATTTAAAATACGAAGATAAATAATTATATCTATGAGGTCAGGTGACCTTTACCATGCCTTAATGGCAACTCGTACTTCAACTTAAATTGAGACCTTACCAAATCAATTAGTCATTCCTTGTGTCTATATTCCAAAGTGGCTGGCAGGTGTGTTTTAGTTGAATATACCACGCTCAGTGACACTCCATCTGTGAAGAATCGAATATCTAGATAATCCTGTGGTTGGTATAGCCAGTCTTATACGAGTATAGTCAGTATATATTAAGCTATATGAAATCTTTATAGATCGTGTGTTTCTGGGTAAAAGGGTCAATGCAGGCTACATTCTACAAAACTGTCAGGTGGATAAATTGAGAAGTCATTCATAAGGCTTCATTGAACAGGGTCAGTGGGGTAGCCCAGTGATTAGAGCCGTAATATTGCTGGAATATTGATAACAGCGCCATAATATTGCTGGAATATTGATAACAGTGGCGTTAGAGACGTAATATTGCTGGAATAATGATAACAGCGGCGTAAAAGTAAACTTACTCACTTTTTTAACACAATGCATGCACGGATTCTTGTATTTCCGTATATTTTACTTTTTTCAATTATATCATCAAATGAATTTTACCCCAAAGGAAGTAAGCAAGAGAAAGACATTTCTTTTATAGAACAAATATGGCTTTTATCTTTAAACAAATTTCAAATTTCGTGCCGTATCGGTATCACGTCAATATACAGTGTAGCTTGTAACCTTACTTTCTGAAACAAAATACACTCATCAACCACTCCTTGGAACATTTTCTCAATTAAGTGTTTATGACCCATGACATGTTAAGAGATTGCTTTACACGTCTGCTGTTAAGGGTGTGAGAACATCAACAGTGGAGGAGGTCTTCAAACACACCAACTAAATAGGCTTTTAACGAAGAGAAGTTTAATTTAATTCAATTTATTATTGTTCACAAAATTTCGATTTTCGCTCCATTTGCAGAAGCATACGGCTGGTTGTTCTGGTGTAAAAATTCATCTCAGTTTCAGGAGGAATAAGCGACACATGATTTACCACAAATGAGATATTCAAGGCACAAACATTTGTTATTGATTATGAATGGCTTCACATTTTGACCAAATTTTAGTTTTCGGCCTTGCTGCCTTGGTCGAGTGCCATGTGGAATATACAGTGTAGGTTTTAAATTCTATAAGGGGTACACTACTCAACAAATATTCAAACGACTTAAGTAGAATCTTGCCTTCTTAATTACAGGTTTATGCGCATATGACCTGTTCGGAATTTGTTTAATATCAAAAGAAACATCAACGGCCGGGTAGCTCTTAAAATAACTCCCTTGCGAGCAGATATATTCATGCATTTAAGTTAATTGTGCAGATAACAATATGCGCGATAGAACTGTAGAGATTTCCAGTTGAAAGAAGAAGTTTATTTTAAGAGTCAAAAGCAGGTGATCAGAATTTAACAAACTTTCCATTATTACACCATTTGCAGATGCATAGGGCTGGCTGTTCTGGTGCAAATTTGAACCCATATTTCAGAAGAAATGTATCTCTAAACTCACTTAGCAAATTCTACAGGCATCATAACTCCTTGGATTCTGTATGGTTTCTGACCTTTATCAACATGCAGGATAAACGTCACAAAAATACAATGTCATTAATATAAACTCCCTGAACGGCACCATGCCAGCTTGATGTTCTCACTGTAGTTTATCTGACTAAATATGTCCTCATATGGTCTTAGCACAAACAACATCGCCAAGCGGAACACATATATGTCATGGATATAAATAGCTACATTCTGATCAGATTTCAGTTTGTACGAGGTTGAATGCTTTAGATTTACATTTAGGCTCTGGATTTTGATTGAAACAAATAATTCTCTTTAACAAAGAAGCCCCAGTGAGACGGAAGATCTAGACTTGCTACATTTAGGGCTTTGGCATTGCAGTAAGGGTTGGTGTGGTGAACAACGGGGAGAGTTCCATGGATATACAGCTTGTTTATTACCAATATGAGTGACCTATCGGTGTAGTTACTAAAACTACCCCAGCATACATGTCATAAGCTGTGGCACCTCTGAAGGACCCAAAAATATAAGTGTTATTTTAGTTTTCATAAAAACAATAGCTTAAGTATGTATGTCATCAATGGTAAAAAAAAATTCATTGTCAACAGATCCAGTCTCCTAACAGGTGTGGTTTTTAAAAAGAATGTGTCCATCTATCCATCCATCCATCCGTCCGTCTGTAACAGCTCACGCCCAGAAAAACACGACTTGCTGGATGTGTGTGAATCGAGCAGATTACCAGAAGAAAAATACCCTGTAAACATTTCATTATAAATATAAATCACAGTATATTTTGTATCACAGCCGTATCACAGATTCATTAGCTATTCTGGTGTGAAAAAGGGAGACAACTGAAAAACATTTAACACATGATCACATTGAACAATAAATAAATACATCAATAACGGGCAGTTTTCCCTTTCAATTATTTCACTTGGTTAATAATACTGAGTTTGTAGTAGGGAATCAATATAATAGATATATTCCCCATATGAGAATGAAAAGTACATGTTTAACATTTCATATTCAAAATTAACTCACCCGTCTATAAGACAAAGCGACTCCTTATTTCACTGCCAGACAATAAAGTGAAGAACTGCTCGATTTTTTTGGTCTGCCGAAATGCCAACAGGCGAAGGCCACCTCCAAAGCACATAACCAAAGAAAGGTAACTGATCTTTCATCTAATTGCTGCGTGTGCTCTACGATTAATATTAGAACATTTACATTGCAACATTTACCACAGTTACTGTACAACATGTGAGGAAGCACATTCTGATACTGATTGTGTTTCATACAGGACTTCCTCCTGTACACGCATTTCCCCTGGGTATATCCTCCTGTTTTAAAAGTCACATTTCCTGCCCTCCTGTTTTAACAGTTTGATTTCCCCTACATGGAGTATATCCTCCTGTTTTAACAGTCATATTTCTGATATCCTCCTGTTTTAACAGTCACATTTCCCTGAGTATATCCTCCTGTTTTAACAGTCACATTTCCCCTGGGTATATCCTCCTGTTTTAACAGTCATATTTCCCCGGAGTATATCCTCCTGTTTTAACAGTCACATTTCCCCGGAGTATATCCTCCTGTTTTTACAGTCACATTTCCCCTGGGTATATCCTCCTGTTTTAACAGTCACATTTCCCCTGAGTATATCCTCCTGTTTCAACAGTCACATTTCCCCTGAGTATATCCTCCTGTTTCAACAGTCACATTTCCCCTGAGTATATCCTCCTGTTTCAACAGTCACATTTCCCCTGAGTATATCCTCCTGTTTCAACAGTCACATTTCCCCCAAGTATATCCTCCGGTTTTAAAAGTCACATTTCCCCTGGGTATATCCTCTTGTTTTAACAGTCATATTTCCCCTGGGTATATCCTCCTGTTTTAACAGTCATGTTTCCCCGGAGTATATCCTCCTGTTTTAACAGTCACATTTCCCCGGAGTATATCCTCCTGTTTTAACAGTCATATTTCCCCTGAGTATATCCTCCTGTCTTAACAGTCATATTTCCCCCAAGTATATCCTCCTGTTTTAACAGTCACATTTCCCCTGGGTATATCCTCCTGTTTCAACAGTCACATTTCCCCTGGGTATATCCTCCTGTTTCAACAGTCACATTTCCCCCAAGTATATCCTCATGTTTTAAAAGTCACATTTCCCCTGGGTATATCCTCCTGCTTTAACAGTCATATTTCCCCTGGGTATATCCTCCTGTTTTAACAGTCATATTTCCCCGGAGTATATCCTCCTGTTTTAACAGTCATATTTCCCCTGAGTATATCCTCCTGTTTTAAAAGTCACATTTCCCCTGAGTATATCCTCCTGTTTTAAAAGTCACATTTCCCCTGGGTATATCCTCCTGTTTTAACAGTCATATTTCCCCGAGTATATCCTCCTGTTTTAACAGTCATATTTCCCCTGGGTATATCCTCCTGTTTTAACAGTCATATTTCCCCTGGGTATATCCTCCTGTTTTAACAGTCACATTTCCCCTGGGTATATCCTCCTGTTTTAACAGTCATATTTCCCCGGAGTATATCCTCCTGTCTTAACAGTCACATTTCCCCTGGGTATATCCTCCTGTTTTAACAGTCACATTTCCCCTGGGTATATCCTCCTGTTTTAACAGTCACATTTCCCCTGAGTATATCCTCCTGTTTTAAAAGTCACATTTCCCCTGAGTATATCCTCCTGTTTTAACAGTCACATTTCCCCTGGGTATATCCTCCTGTTTTAACAGTCACATTTCCCCAGAGTATATCCTCCTGTTTTAACAGTCACATTCCCTGGGTATATCCTCCTGTTTTAACAGTCATATTTCCCTGGTATATCCTCCTGTTTTAACAGTCACATTTCCCCTGAGTATATCCTCCTGTTTTAACAGTCACATTTCCCCTGGGTATATCCTCCTGTTTTAACAGTCACATTTCCCCTGAGTATATCCTCCTGTTTTAAAAGTCACATTTCCCCTGGGTATATCCTCCTGTTTTAACAGTCACATTTCCCCTGAGTATATCCTCCTGTTTTAACAGTCATATTTCCCCGGAGTATATCCTGCTGTTTTAACAGTCACATTTCCCCTGAGTATATCCTCCTGTTTTAACACAGAAATTCAGTTTTTCATCATGGTCAACATTTGGTTGTTTTCAGAACAACATGTGGCTAACAACATATTTCTGTAGGAAACAATACTATCCAGATTGTCAGGTGGTTTAATGCATGTCAGAGTTTCCCAAATGTGGGAGACAGTAAGCTTATTCAGTCAATCCAATCATGGAGCTGGAAGGAAGCTGTGTACTGATTCACATAAACAATATATATCAAGTGTAGAGTACTTTATACAGTAGAAGTTAATTCAGGAATCCTATCAAAATTTCCTTTAGAGAAAGCAGGTTATTTGCTGTAGAGCCAAATGTGCTGTTGTGCTCATTGCTCTGGTATAACCTCAAAGCTGAAAAACAATGCTATCCAATATTATATACAGGTAATATCAATACCGAAACCTTATATAATTGCCTATGTGGAGTAATGGTTAGAGTGTCCACCTACCCGAGGGTGGAAGGTCCAGCCAATCCCAGCCATACCAAAAAAGACGTTAAAATATGGTACTTGTTGTTCCCTGTCCTAGCGTGGCATTAATGGGTACAACAAGGACTGGTCGGCTCGGAGTCAGTATAATGTGTCTGAGTGGGGTATTCATGCTACACTGCGGCATGGTATCTCAGTGAGCTAGCACTATATATAACACCAGCTTAAGCCTGGGCTAGTACAAGCAGCCACACATACACACATCATCATATGAGCAAGGTATTCTTAAGTATGATGATAAACTCTATTTCACCTCACCTTACCTCACCTCACCTCACCTCACCTCAACTCACCTCACCTCAACTCAACTCTCAACTCAACCTCAACTCACCTCAACTCAACTCAACTCACCTCAACTCAACAAAACCTCACAAATGGAGATCCCTAACTTGTGCAATCAACCATGTACAACTCTTAATAAATTACTGTTCCAATACACAGAGCATTTAAAGATGTAAATGACTCTACATCTTCATTTGTTAATGTACTATCAATAATAACATATAAATACTAGATTTAGAATTGATATAAGTGATTCAAGTCAAATTGGTGTAAACAGACATTTGGTCACACTTAGTATAATTTACAACTTACCTGTCTCATTGTTATACTTGCAAATTAATGACATGAAATATTTATAAAAATAATTTGTAATCGGCCTCATGTCACACCTACTATGACACATATTATGTTATTGTTAAGACATACCAAATTGAGGGACAACATATTTCAACTTGGTGGCCTCATCAGGTTTAAGGTTCCTCTTTTGACTTCCATTTGGGTGTAAAAACACATCACTGCACCACAGATTGAATGAACATATAAAACACATAAATAATCACCGAACAGATTTAATACACACCATTATCAACACACCACATCAAGTTGTTATCATATCCCAATAGTTCAGGGCAGTGAGTGGGTGGAGTGAGTGTGTGTGTGTTTGTGAGTAAGTGTGAAGCCCATTGAGTGAGTGAGTGAGTGAGTGAGTGAGAGTGAGGGAAGTGAGTGAGTGAGTGAGGAGTGGGTGTGGGTGTGGGGTGTGAGAGTGAGTGGGTGTGGGAGGAGTGAGTGAGTGTGTGTGTGTGGGTGTGTGAGGTGAGTGAGTGGGTGTGGGAGTGAGTGAGTGTTGTTTTATGCCACTTGCAGCAACATTCCTGCTGAAATATCTTAGCAGTGGATACCAACACTCTAACCACCAGCCTAACCCACTGCACCTGAAGTGAGGAAAGTAGAAAGTGAGTGAGTGAGTGAGTGGTGAGTGTTTGTGTGTGTGTGTGTGTGTGTGTGTGTGAGTGAGTGGGTGTGGGAGTGAGTGAGTATTGTTTTATGCCACTTGCAGCAACATTCCTGCTGAAATATCTTAGCAGTGGATACCAACACTCTAACCACCAGCCTAACCCACTGCACCTGAAGTGAGGAAAGTAGAAAGTGAGTGAGTGAGTGAGTGAGTGAGTGTTTGTGTGTGTGTGTGTGTGAGTGAGTGAGTGAGTGAGTGAGTGAGGGTGGGTGTGGGAGTGAGTGAGTATTGTTTTATGCCACTTGCAGCAACATTCCTGCTGAAATATCTTAGCAGTGGATACCAACACTCTAACCACCAGCCTAACCCACTGCACCTGAAGTGAGGAAAGTAGAAAGTGAGTGAGTGAGTGAGTGAGTGAGTGAGGTTATATGACGTTTTCATCAACATTCCTAAAATATCATAGCAGTGGACATAAATAAAACTGGCTTAACACCAAGTACCGATGTGGGATCCAATATTCCTAGAACTGGGGACTTGGTGCAATGAGCAAACACTTCAACCACTAGGCTAACCAACTGTTCATTAAGTAAGCAAAGTAGAAAGTTGGAAGTATTTGACTGCTTGAACTGGGGGTGTTCGTGTAATGAGCATATACCATAATCACTCTCTGTACATGTAAATGCCAGACCTTGAACTTTTGAAGCACTTCATTGCTCTAAGAGTGAGTGAGTGTGTTTTATGCCACTCGCAGTAACATTCTTGCAACATCATAGCATTGAACACCAGACATAGTACCACACCCAAGACATAGTACACACATGGGGATTCAAACTGGGGGCATTTTGGCAATGAGCAAACACTCTAACCAGCAACCTAACCCACTGCACCTGAAGTAACAAAAGTTACGAGGAAGTGCCATTTGCAAGTGACATTAACAAAAGCTATGTTCTGAATACATACAGCTATGTTTCAAGCATTAGACTGCTCTAAGAGTGAGTGAGTGAGTTTAGAAAATGCTAATACATTGTACTTAATGTTTCTGCAAGGTAGAAGATGAGGATGGAAAATACTCCAGAGTGAGTATATGTTGACTGCCACTGTGTCAATAACCAGCTGCAGTAATATGGAACCAGTATGTACTCAAAGGCATTTCATTGACAAAAAAGCAAACCATGCTATTTGGCCTTCCAAGCACACACCATGTTATGGTTAATATATATTTCAAATTTGAACGAAATCAATGAAGAAATGAATATTTTAGAAAGTTCTACCACTACACTCATTACATGTAAAATACTGTCCAAGCAGTGATTGGAACCCCTGTGCTTGGTACACCTTAGTATCATTGCTATTTGGATATGTACAACTATTACCAATATATTAATGTGAACTATATTCATACTCTCTGTTTGTACATGTATATGCCAAGGGATCAACAAAAAGTTTTATAAAAACACCAAAAAAGCTATGTACTGAATACATACAGCTACGTTTGAAGTATTTGACTGCTCCAAGAGTGAGTGAGTGAGGGAGGGAGTCAACATTCCTGCAAAATCCTAGCAGTAGACACCAAAAACTGGCTTAACATCAAATAACCAAGTGGGAAATGAACCTGGAGTACTTGGTGTAATGAGCAAATACTGTATCCACTAGGCTAACCCACTGCCCCCAGAGTGAAGAAAGTAGAAAATGTCAGTTGGAAGTATTTGACTACTCTAAGAGTGAGTGAGTGAGTGATTTTATGCCACTTTCAACAACATTCCGACATATTATGGCAGTTGACACCAGAAACTGGCCCATACATGGTACCCATATGGAGATTCAAACTGGGGGTCTTGGTGTAAATAGCAAACACTTTAACCACTAGGCTAACCAACTGCCCCTGAAGTAAGGAAAGTAGAAAGTGTCAGTTGGAAGTGAAATTACTATAAATTCACAGCTTTCAATCTTACTAGTGGATATAAAAGGTGACATTAACATAACCTATATACTGAATACATACAGCTACATTTGAAGTATTTGACTGTGCTAAGAGTATATACCACTTTCTACAATATTCTTCCATATAATGGCAGTTGACATCAGAAACTGGCACCACATATAGTAACCACATAGATTCAAACAGGGGGGCTTTTTCTACTGCTCTAAGAGCATGTGAGTAAGTGAGTGAGTGAGTGAGTGGGTTAGGGAGGGAGGAAGGGAGTGAGTGAGTGAGGGAGTAAGTGAGGTAATAAGCTGTTTCCATCAATATTCCTCTAATACCATAGCAGTAGACACCAGAAACTGACACCTTACATAGTACCGATATGGGGATTCAAACTGGGTGTCTCTGTGCAATGAGCAAACACTTTAACCACTAGGCTAACCCACTGCCCCTGAAGTAAGGAAAGTAGAAAGTGTCAGTTGGAAGTGAAATTACTATAAATTCACAGCTTTCAATCTTACTAGTGCTCTAGACTAAAGGTTCTAGAGTTTACTATGACAAACCGATTACTACAGAAAAACACTTTGCCAGTTTGATTAAAATGGCAGAGCACATTACCTTCTGATATTGACTGGAAAATGCTCCAGAGTGAGTGAGTGACTGGAAAACACTCCTGAGTGAGTGAGTGACTGGAAAACACTCCTGAGTGAGTGAGTGACTGGAAAATGTTCCAGAGTGAGTGAGTGGCTGGAAAATGTTCCAGAGTGAGTGAGTGACTGGAAAATGCTACAGAGTGAGTGACTGGAAAATACTCCAGAGTGAGTGAGTGACTGGAAATTGGTTTCTACTAACATTAGAAAATGTACAAAAGATATAAAGTTTGTGCATTTCCAGTATAGATTTATTCATAGAATTATTTACACAAAGCATGAGTTGCTTTGAATGACCCTTGTGGATAATAAGACTTGTACTCAGAGGCATTTCACTGACAAAGCAAACCATATTATTTGGCCTTCCAAGAACATGCATTCTCAGACAAGGGTTCAAATCACTGTTTGGACAATAATTTTCAAAAATAAAAATCTAGACTTTTGCAATCATATATTGTTTATATATGTTATGATTAACATATGTTTCAATTTTGAACAAAATCGGTGAAGAAATGAACATTTTAGAAAATTCCATGGCTACTAAGACTACTTGGACTTTCTATTAATTTCGCAGGACATGTGCCTTCATGACATGTAAAATACTGTCCAAACAGTGATTCGAACCCCTGTGATTTGACACACCTTGGTATTGTTGCTATTTGAATATGTACAACTATGACCAATATATTAATATGGACTATATTTATATTCTCTGTTTGTACATGTACATGCCAAGGGATCAATAAAGAGATTGAAAAAAGACGGAAAAAAAAGCTATGTACTGAATACATACAGCTACGTTTGAAGCAATTGACTGCTCCGTGAGTGAGTGAGTGAGAGAGGGAGGGAGTCAGTGAGATTATATCCTGTTTTCATCAACATTCCTGCAATATCATAGCAGTGGACACCAAAAAAACGGCTTAACACAACCTACCCATGGGGATCTGAACTCGGGGACTTGGTGTAAATAGCAAACACTTCAACCACTAGGCTAACCCACTGCCCCTAGAGTGAGGAAAGTAAAAAGTGTCAGTTGGAAGTGAAATTAACCAAACCTATGTACTGAATACATAGAGCTATGTTTCAAGAGTTTGACTGCTGTAAGAGTGAGTGAGTGTGTGAGGTGTTGAGCCACTTGCAGCAACATTTCTGCAATATCACAGCAGTGGACCAGTCATGGTACCCATGAGATTATTCAAACTGGGGGTTTTGGTGCAATGAGCAAACACTTCAACCACTAGGCTAATCCACCTGCCCCTGAAGTGAGGAACGAAGAGAGTGTTAGTTGCAATTATTGACTGCTTTAAGAGTGAGTGAGTGAGTGAGTGTAGTTTTATGCCACTCGCAGTAACATTCTCGCAATATCATAGAAGTGGAACCCAGACATACAACCCACATGGGGATTCAAACTGGAGGTATTGGTGCAAAGAGTAAACACTATAACCACTAGCCTAACCCACTGCCCCTGAAGTGAGGAAAGTAGGATGTGCCGTTTGCAAGTGACATTAACAAAACCTATGCACTCAATACATACAGCTATGTTTCAAGCATTTGAATGCTCTAAGAGTGAGTGAGTGAGTGAGGTTTTGGACCACTTTGAACAATATTCTTGCATATACTGGTAGTTGACATCAGAAACTGGCACCACACATATTACCCATATAGGGATTCGAACTAGGGGTCTTCTTTTACTGTTCTAAGAGTGAGTGAGAGAGTTAGTAAGTGAGGCGATATGACGTTTTCATCAACATTCCTAAAATATGATAGCAGTGGACATCAGAAGATGAGGATATTTTCCAGGTATTCAAACAACAACAAAAACAAACTGGGTGGGTGGGTGGGTGGGTGAGTGAGTGGTGGAGGAGTGAGTGAGTGAGTGAGTGAGTGAGTGAGTGAGTGAGTGAGTGAGTGAGTGAGTGAGTGAGTGAGTGAGTAGTGAGTGAGTGAGTGAGTGAGTGAGTGAGTGAGTGAGTGAGTGAGTGAGTGAGTGAGTGAGTGAGTGAGTGAGATTTTATGCCACTTTTAACAACATTCCTGCACATTATGGCAGTTGACACCAGAAAGTGGCCCATACAAATGGAGATTCGAACTGGGGGTCCTGATGCACTCAGCAAACACTTTAACCACTAGCCTAACCAACTGCCCCTGAAGTAAGGAAAGTAGAAAGTGTCAGTTGGAAGTGAAATTACTATAAATTCACAGCTTTCAATCTTACTACTGGATATAAAAGGTTATAGATTTTACTATGACAAGCTGATCACTACAGAAAAAACTTTGCCACTTTGTTTAAAATGGCAGAGCACATTACCTACTGATATTGACTGGAGAATACTTCAGAGTGAGTGATCGAGTAGAAAATACTCCAGAGTGACTGAGTGACTAGAAATTGGTTTCTACTAACATTAGAAAATGTACAAAAGATACAGGGCTTGTGGATTTCCAGAATAGATTTATTAACTGAATTATTTATACAAAGCATGAGTTGCTTTGAATGATGCTTGTGGATAATAAGACTTGTAGTTTCTGCAAGGCAGAAGATGAGGATATTCTCCATGTATATGTTGACTGTCACTGTGTCAATAACCTTTTGAAAAAGCTTGAAACAATATTGAACTAGTATGTACTCAGAGGCATTTCACTGACAAAACAAACCATATTATTTGGCCTTCCAAGAACACGCATTCTCAGACAAGGGTTCAAATCACTGTTTGGACAATAATTTTCAAAAATAAAAATCTAGACTTTTGCAATCATATATTGTTTATATATGTTATGATTAACATATATTTCTATTTTAGATGGAATCGGTGAAGAAATGAACATTTTAGAAAATTCCATGGCTACGTTCATTACATTTAAAATACTGTCCAAACACTGACTCGAACGCCTGTGCTTGGAACACCTTGGTATTATTGCTATCTGAATATGTACAACTATCACCAATGTATTCATGTGTTCGAACTGGGGGTCTTGGTGCAATCAGCAAACACTCTAACCACTAGCCTAACCCACTGCCCCTGAAGTGTCTAAAGTGTCAGCTGGAAGCATTTTACTGCTCCAAGAGTGAGTGAGTGAGTGAATGTGGTTTTATGCCACTTGCAGCAACATACCTGCAATATCACAGCAGTGGACACCAGACATAGTAGCACACCAAACACATAGTACCCATATGGGGATTCAAACACTCTAACCACCAACCTACCCCACTGCCCCTGAAGTGAGGAAAGTAGAAAGTGTCAGTTGGAAGTATTCTACTGCTCTAAGTGTGAGTGAGTGAGTGAGTGAGTTTATGCCACTTTCAAGAACCATTCCTGCATATTATTGTAGTTGATGCCAGAAACTGGTACCACGCATATTAATCATATTTGGAGTCAAACTGGGGGTCTTTGAGTACTGAGCAAATACCATAATCACTCTGTACATGTAAATGCCAGACCTTCAACAGTTTTCTGCTTCAACAGAAAATGGAGGCCTTAGTGCACATACTTGACACACCAAAGTGGTATTAGTGGTATTTGAATATGTACAACTATTATCAATATATCAATATGTACTATAATAATATGATAATAATAATTCATTTATACAGCGCCTGGTATCCATCTGAGTATTTGCTCACTGGACGCTGTCATCAGAATCTGATTATTATTACCCCGGATAACCCAAACTGCCTGTTAGGCACTAGAAGGTTATAGTCACATGACTTTATCCCACCAGGTACCCATTTCCTGCTGGGTGAACAGAGGCATATTTGAACAAACTCACTTGCCTAAGGTGAGATCCTATGTATCACATGTGGTTCATTGTGGGGCAGGACTAAAGTCCTAGAAACTCTCAGGAGTCAAGCTGCCAAATACAGTCACCGATCCAAGGACTCTCTGAGCTCCATGTTACTTAACTATATTCACATTCACTGGTTGTACATGTATATGGTAAGGGATCAATAAAAGGATTAAAAAGCAACAAAATACCTATGTACTGAATAGATATAGCTACGTTTGAAGCATTTGACTGCGAGTGAGTGAGTGAGTGAGTGAGTGAAGAGTGAGTGAGTGAGTGGTGAGTGAGTGAGTGAGTGAGTGAGTGAGTGAGTGAGTGAGTGAGTGAGTGAGTGAGTGAGTGAGTAAAGTGAGTGCCAGAGTGAGGGAGGTTGCATGCTGTCTTCATAAACATTCCTCCAATATCATAGCATTGGACACCAAAAAATGGCTTAACACAAACCACCCATGTGGGGATCCGAACTTGGGGACCTGGCGTAATGAGCAAACACTTCAACCACTGGGCTTATCCACCTGCCCCTGAAGTGAGGAAAGTAGAAAGTGTCAGTTACAATTATTTGACTGCTTTAACAGTGAGTGAGTGAGGAGTGAGTGAGTGAGAGGTTTTATACTGCTGTCAACAATATTCCTGCATATATTGGCAGTTGACATCAGAAACTGGCTCAACATATAGTACCCACATGGGGATTTCAACTGTGGGAGGGGAAATGTGTGAGCTTAGGGGAGGAGGAAGGTCCTCAGTGAGTGAGTGAGTTGATATGCCAGTTTCATCAACATTCCTCCAATATCATAGCAGTGGACACCAAACACTGCTTGACACATAGTACCCATGTGGGTATGCGAACTGGGTGTCTTGGTGCAATTAGTGAGTGAGTTTGGTTTTATGCCACTTGCAGCAACATTCCTGCAATATCACAACAGTGGAGACCAGACATAGTAGCACACCCAACACAAAGGACCCATATGGGGATTCAAACTGGGGTCTTGGTGCAATGAGCAAACACTTCAACCACTAGGCTAACCAACTGCCCTGAAGTAAGGACAGTAGAAAGTGGCAGTTGGAAGTATTCTACCATCTAAGAGTGTGTGAGTGAGTGAGTGAGTGAGTGTGGTTTTATGCCGCGTGCAGTAACATTCTTGCAATATCATAGCAGTGGAACCCAGTCTTGGTGCAATGAGCAAACACTCTAACTATCAACCTATCCCACTGCACCTGAAGTGAAGAAAGTAAAAAGTGCCCTTTGCAAGTGACATTAACATAACCTATGTACTGAATACATACAGCTATGTTTGAAGTATTTGACTGCTCCAAGAGTGAGTGAGTGAGGTTTTATGTCATTTTCATCAACATTCCTGCAAAATCCTAGCAGTGGACACCAAAAACTGGCTTAACATCAAATAACCAAGTGTGAATTGAACCTGGAGTACTTGGTGTAATGAGCAAATACTGTATCCACTAAGCTAACCCACTGCCCCCAGAGTGAAGAAAGTAGAAAATGTCAGTTGGAAGTATCTGACTACACTAGAGTGAGTGAGTGTGATTTTATGCCACTTTCAACAACATTCCGGCATATTATGGCAGTTGACACCAGAAACTGGCCCATACATGGTACCCATATGGAGATTCAAACTGGGCATCTTGGTGCAATGAGCAAACACTTTAACCACTAGGCTAACCAACTGCCCCTGAAGTAAGGAAAGTAGAAAGTGTCAGTTGGAAGTGAAATTACTATAAATTCACAGCTTTCAATCTTACTAGTGGATATAAAAGGTGACATTAACATAACCTATATACTGAATACATACAGCTACATTTGAAGTATTTGACTGTGCTAAGAGTATATACCACTTTCTACAATATTCTTCCATAAAATGGCAGTTGACATCAGAAACTGACACCACATATAGTAATCACATAGATTCAAACTGGGGGGCTTGAGTGAGTGGGTTAGGGAGGGAGGAAGGGAGTGAGTGAGTGAGGGAGTAAGTGAGGTAATAAGCTGTTTCCATCAACATTCCTCTAATACCATAGCAGTAGACACCAGAAACTGACACCTTACATAGTACCGATATGGGGATTCAAACTGGGTGTCTCTGTGCAATGAGCAAACACTTTAACCACTAGGCTAACCCACTGCCCCTGAAGTAAGGAAAGTAGAAAGTGTCAGTGGGAAGTGAAATTGCTATAAATTTACAGCTTTCAATCTTACTAGTCCTCTAGACTAAAGGTTCTAGAGTTTACTATGACAAACCGATTACTACAGAAAAACACTTTGCCAGTTTGTTTAAAATGGCAGAGCACATTACCTTCTGATATTGACTGGAAAATGCTCCAGAGTGAGTGAGTGTCTAGAAAACGCTCCAGAGTGAATTAGTGACTGGAAAACGCTCCTGAGTGAGTGAGTGACTGGATAATGCTCCAGAATGAGTGAGTGACTGGAAAATCTTCCAGGGTGAGTGAGTGGCTGGAAAATGCTCCAGGGTGAGTGAGTGACTGGAAAATACTCCAGAGTGAGTGAGTGACTGGAAATTGGTTTCTACTAACTTTAGAAAATGCACAAAAGATACAAAACTTGTGCATTTCCAGTATAGATTTATTCACAGAATTATTTACACAAAGCATGAGTTGCTTCGAATGACCCTTGTGGATAATAAGACTTGTACTCAGAGGCATTTCACTGACAAAGCAAACCATATTATTTGGCCTTCCAAGAACATGCATTCTCAGACAAGGGTTCAAATCACTGTTTGGACAATAATTTTCAAAAATAAAAATCTAGACTTTTGCAATCATATATTGTTTATATATGTTATGATTAACATATGTTTCAAATTTGAACAAAATCGGTGAAGAAATGAACATTTTAGAGAATTCAATGGCTACTAAGACTACTTGGACTTTCTATTAATTTCCAAACAGACATGTGCCTAGTGACATGTAAAATACTGTCCAAACAGTGATTCCAGAACCATCAACTGTTTCTTCAGATTTGACACACCTTGGTATTGTTGCTATTTGAATATGTACAACTATTACCAATATATTTATATGTACTATATTCATATTCTCTGTTTGTACATGTACATGCCAAGGGATCAATAAAGAGATTGAAAAACAAAACAAAAAAAAGGCTATGTACTGAATACATACAGCTACATTTGAAGCATTTGACTGCTCTATGAGGGAGGGAGGGAGGGAGTCAGTGAGTTATATGCTGTTTTCATCAACATTCCTGCAATATCATAGCAGTGGACACCAAAAACCAGCTAACACAACCTACCCATGGGGATCTGAACTCAGGGACTTGGTGTAAATAGCAAACACTTCAACCACTAGGCTAACCCACTGCCCCTGGAGTGAGGAAAGTAGAAAGTGTCAGTTGGAAGTGAAATTAACAAAACCTGTGTACTGAATACATAGAGCTATCAGTTGGAAGTGAACCACTTAACAAAACCATGATTATTCAAACTGGGGTTTTGGTGAATGAGCAAACACTTCAACCACTAGAATCCATCTGCCCCTGAAGTGAGGAAAGAAGAGAGTTTGCAAGCTTCTTTTGGACTACTGTAAGACTAAGAGTGAGTGAGTGTGAAGCCCATGTGTGAGCTGTTAAACCACTTGCAAACAAACATTCAGTCAGTCAGTCAGTCAGTCAGTCAGTCAGTCAGTCTTTAAGAGTGAGTGAGTGAGTGAGTGAGTGAGTGAGTGAGTGAGTGAGTGAGTGAGTGAGTGAGTGAGTGAGTGAGTGAGTGAGTGAGTGAGTGAGTGAGTGAGTGAGTGAGTGAGTGAGTGAGTGAGTGAGTGAGTGAGTGAGTGTGGCGATATGCCGTTTTCATCAACATTCCTCCAATATCATAGCAGTAGACACCAAAAATCGGCTTAACACCATGTACCCATGTGGGATCCGAAATGGGGGACTTGGTGTAATGAGCAAACACCTCAACCACTAGGCTAACCAACTGTTCATGAAGTAAGCCAAGAGTGAGAAAAGTAGATAATGCTCTAAGAGTGAGTGAGTGAGTTTTATACCACTTTAACAATATTCTTGCATATAATGGTAGTTGACATCAGTAACTGGCGCCACACATATTACCCATATATACCAGGATTCAACCTGGGGGTCTTGGTGCAATGAGCAAACACTTCAACCACTAGGCTAATCCATCTGCACCTAAAGTACGTAAAGTAGAAAATGTCTGTTGGAAGTAATTGACTACTCTAAGAGTGATTGAGTGAGTTTGGTTTTATACCATTTTCAACAATATTCCTGCCTATAATGGCAGTTGACACCAGAAACTGGCACTACCTATTTTACCCTAGTAGAAAGTAGAGCCTGTCAGTATTTTACTACTCTAAGTGAGTGAGTGAGTGAGTGAGTGAGTGAGTGAGTGTGATTTTATGCCACTTTCAACAACATTCCGTCATATTATGGCAGAAACTGGCCCATACATAGTACCTATATGGAGATTCGAACTGGGCATCTTGGTGCAATGAGCAAACACTTTAACCACTAGGCTAACCAACTGCCCCTGAAGTAAGGAAAGTAGAAAATGTCAGTTGGAAGTGAAATGACTATAAATTCACAGCTTTCAGTCTTTCTAGTGGATATAAAAGGTTCTAGAGTTTACTATGACAAGCTGATTACTACCAAAAAACACTTTGCCACTTTGTTTAAAATGGCAGAGCACATTACCTTCTGATATTGACTGGAGAATGCTCCAGAGTGAGTGAGTGACTGGAGAATGCTCCAGAGTGAGTGAGTGACTGGAAAATGATTTTACTAACTTTAGAAAATGTATAAAAGATACAAAGCTTGTGCATTCTCAGTACAGATTTATTCACAGAATTATCTACACTAAGCATGAGCTGCTTCGATTGACCCCTGTGGATAATAAGACTTGTAGTTTCTGCAAGGTAGAAGATGAGGATATTTGCCATGTATATGTTCACTGTCACTGTGTCAATACCCTCTGGAAAAAGCTTGAAACAATATAGAACTAGTATGTGTAGTCAGAGGCATTTTACTGACAGAACAAACCATATTATTTGTCCTTCCAAGAACACAAAATCTCACAAAAGGGTTCAAATCACTGTTTGGACAATAATTTTCAAAAATAAAAATCTAGACTTTTGCAATCATATATTGTTTATATATGTTATGATTAACATATATATCAATTTTGAATGAAATCGGTGAAGAAATGAACATTTTAGAAAATTCCATGGCTACACACTCATTATATGTGAATACTGTCCAAACAGTGATTCGAACTACAACAAAAAAACCTATGTATGAATACATACAGGAACGTTTGAAGCATTTGACTGCTCTAAGAGTGAGTGAGGGTGAGAGGGGGTTTATATGCCATTTTTCATCATCATTCCTCCAATATCATGGCAGTGGACACCAAACACAGTGGCTTACAGCTATGTTTCAAGCATTTGACTGTTCTGAGAGTGAGTGAGGGTGGGAGGGAGGTTATATGCCATTTTCATCAGCATTCCTCCAATACCATGGCAGTGGACACCAAACACAGAGGCTGGACACATAGTACCAATGTGGGGGTCGGAACTGGGGGTCTTGATGCAATCAGCAAATTAACACTCCAACCACCAACCTAACCCACTGCCCTTGAAGAGAGGAAAGTAGAGAGTGCCATTTGCAAGTGACATTAACAAAACCTATGTACTGAATACATACAGCTATGTTTCAAGAATTTGACTGCTCTAAGAGTGAGTGAGGGTGAGAGGGGGTTTATATGCCATTTTCATCATCATTCCTCCAATATCATGGCAGTGGACACCAAACACAGTGGCTTACAGCTATGTTTCAAGCATTTGACTGTTCTGAGAGTGAGTGAGTGAGTGACCGAGATAGTGACTGAGTGAGGTTTTATACCACTTTGAACAATATTCCTGCATATAATGGCAGTTGATATCAGAAACTGGCACCACATATAGTATCTAAATGAGGATTCAAACTGGGGGGCTTTTTTCAATGCTCTCAGAGTGAGTGAGTGAGTTAGGGAGGAAGGTAGGCAGGGATTGAGTGAGTGAGTGAGTGAGGAAGGGAGGGAGGTAATATGCTGTTTTCATCAATATTCCTCCAATATCATAGCAGTGAACACCAAACACTGGCTTGACACAGAGTACCCATGTGGGTATCCGAACTGGGGTCCTGGTGCAATCAGCAAACACTTTATGCCACTTGCAACAACATGCCTGCAATATCAGAGCAGTGGACAGTGGTCACCAGACCCAAGACATAGTACCCATATGGAGATTCAAACTGGGGGTCTTGGTGCAATCAGCAAACACTATAACCACTAGCCTAACCCACTGCCCCTGAAGTGTCTAAAGTGTCAGCTGGAAGCATTTTACTGCTCCAAGAGTGAATGAGTGAGTGAGTGAGTGTGGTTTTATGCCACTTGCAGCAACATACCTGCAATATCACAGCAGTGGACACCAGATATAGTAGCACACCCAACACATAGTACCCATATTGGGATTCAAACACTCTAACCACCAACCTACCCCACTGCCCCTGAAGTGAGGAAAGTAGAAAGTGTCAGTTGGAAGTATTCTACTGCTCTAAGTGTGAGTGAGTGAGTGAGTGTGGTTTTATGCCACTTGCAGCAACATACCTGCAATATCACAGCAGTGGACACCAGATATAGTAGCACACCCAACACATAGTACCCATATTGGGATTCAAACACTCTAACCACCAACCTACCCCACTGCCCCTGAAGTGAGGAAAGTAGAAAGTGTCAGCTGGAAGTATTCTACTGCTCTAAGTGTGAGTGAGTGAGTGAGTGTGGTTTTATGCCACTTGCAGCAACATACCTGCAATATCACAGCAGTGGACACCAGATATAGTAGCACACCCAACACATAGTACCCATATTGGGATTCAAACACTCTAACCACCAACCTACCCCACTGCCCCTGAAGTGAGGAAAGTAGAAAGTGTCAGCTGGAAGTATTCTACTGCTCTAAGTGTGAGTGAGTGAGTGAGTGTGGTTTTATGCCACTTGCAGCAACATACCTGCAATATCACAGCAGTGGACACCAGATATAGTAGCACACCCAACACATAGTACCCATATTAGAGTTCAAACACTCTAACCACCAACCTACCCCACTGCCCCTGAAGTGAGGAAAGTAGAAAGTGTCAGTTGGAAGTATTCTACTGCTCTACGTGTGAGTGAGTGAGTGAGTGAGTGTGGTTTTATGCCACTTGCAGCAACATACCTGCAATATCACAGCAGTGGACACCAGACATAGTAGCAGACCCAACACATAGTACCCATATGGGGATTCAAACACTCTAACCACCAACCTAGCCCACTGCCCCTGAAGTGTGGAAACTGTCAGTTGTCTACTGCTCTAAGTGTGAGTGAGTGAGCGAGTGAGTGAGTTAATGCCACTTTCAAGCACCATTCCTGCATATTATGGCACCATGTATATTATCTTTTTGTACTGAGCAAATACCATAATCACTCTCTGTACATGTAAATGCCAGACCTTCAACAGAAAATGGAGGCCTTAGTGCACATACTTGACTGTGGTATTAGTGGTATTTGAATATGTACAACTATTATCAATATATCAATATGTACTATAATAACATGATAATAATAATTCATTTATACAGCGCCTAGTATCCATCTGAGTATTTGCTTACTGGACGCTGTCATCAGAATCTGATTATTATTACCCTGGATAACCCAAACTGCCTGTTTGGGACTAGAAGGTTATAATCACATGACTTTATCCCACCGGGTACCCATTTTCTGCTGGCAAATTTGAACAAACTCACTTGCCTAAGGTGAGATCCTATGTATCACATGAAGGGCAGAACTGAAGTTCTAGAAACTCTCAGGAGTCAGGCTGCCAAACAGGTGACCATCCAAGGACTCTGTGAGCTTCACATTACTGAACTATATTCACATTCACTGGTTGTACATGTATATGGGGAGGGATCAATAAAAAGATAAAAAAAACCCACAAAATATCTATGTACTGAATACATATAGCTACGTTTGAAGCATTTGACTGAGAGTGAGTGAATGAAGTGAGTGAGGGAGGTTGTATGCCGTCTTCATCAACAATCCTCCAATATCATAACGGCTTAACACCAAGTACCCATGTGGTGATCCAAATGGGGGTCTTGGTGCAATGAGCAAACACTTTAACCACTAGGCTAATGAAATGCTACTGAAGTAAGGAAAGTAGAAAGTGACATTAACACAACCTATATACTGAATACATACAGTCATGTTTGAAGTATTTGACTGCACTAAAAGTGAGGGAGTGAGTGAGTGTGGTTTTATGCCACATGCGGTAACATTCTTGCAATATCATAGCAGTGTAACCTAGATATACCACCCACATAGGGATTCAAACTGGGGTCCTGGTGCGATGAGCAAACACTTCAACCACTTGGCTAACCTACTGCCCCTGAAGAGAGGAAAGTAGAAAGTGTCAGATGGAAGTATTTGACTGCTCTGAGTGTGAGTGAGTGAGTGAGGGAGGTAATAAGCCGTTTTTATCAACATTCCATTATGGCAGTTTACATCATAAACTGGCCCATAAAACACATATGGAGATTCGAACTGGGTGTCTTGGTGCAATGAGCAAACACTTTAACCACTAGGCTAACCAACTGCCCCTGAGTGAGTGAGTTTAGTTTTGCTCCACTTTTAGCAAACCTACCCTGAAGTGAAGTTGCAATTATTTGACTGCTCTGACAGTGAGTGAATGAGTGAGTTGAGGTGAAATTGGGTTTAATGTCGCGCTTGAGAATATTTCGCTCATATGACAACGTGTATACATATGTATGTGTATGTGCGGCTGCTTGTACTAGCCCAGACTTAAGCTGGTTTTATAGTGCTAGCCTGCTGAGATACCAGCAGTGAAGCATGAATACCCCACTCAGACACATTATACTGACTCGAAGTTAACCAGTCCTTGTTGTACCCATTAATGCCGAGCAGAAGGGCAGGGACCAACAAGTACCATATTTTAACGCCTTTTGGTATGACGTTGAACCGCGGTCGGAGAGTGAGTGAGTGA
The DNA here is from genome assembly GCF_003918875.1 of Haliotis rubra. NCBI lineage: Eukaryota > Metazoa > Mollusca > Gastropoda > Lepetellida > Haliotidae > Haliotis > Haliotis rubra. The sequence goes on along the minus strand of NW_025767306.1, from coordinate 18,119 downwards.
ATGAATGAGTGAGTCAGTGAGTGAGGCTATATGACGTTTTCATCAACATTCTGTTACGGTTAAATAATTGTCGCGGACAAAAGGTTTAAGAATCCTCTTTTCAACCAGCAAAATATAACACAAACAAGTCTAAAATATTCAATAATATATTGAGCAAACAATGAGCAAGCTACAATGTATCACAATACAGATTTCTAATACAATGCAATTGAGTCACAAATCTAAAGTTATGGGTCACAAATATAAAATATTAACTCACCAGAGTCTGGCTATTTACAGTGATATTCTAAGAGAGCGGTCAGGCACGCATGGTCAGCATGGAATGTAGGTCAGACGATGTTGTTGTGAAGAAGGCAAACAAACGATGGGAAACTCCAGTGAAAGATCCATGTAATTTCGTATGTTAGTCCGTGTGTCAGTCCTTGCATCGCACCACACAACAGCCAGCCTTTATATATACTGACACAGATTCTCGAACTTTCCAGCAAAGCATGGCTGTATCATTAACCACTTAGATCTCTCTCGAAACGTGTTGAATATAATGACATGACGATGTCAACACATAAACATCCGTCAAGGAGGTAATTCTGAGCGCTTATCATAAAGGCGTGCCGCTTAAAATACTGTTGCCACTGAACATATATAACTCAAAAATGTGACCCACAACATAACACTCAAAACTTTTAAACATTGTGACTCATAATTATTATCACCTAACCAATGTGATTACAAATTACAAAATACACACTCTCATAACAATTCCTAAAATATCATAGCAGTGAACACAAAAAACGGCTTAACACCAAGTACCGATGTGGGATCCGAACTGGGGGACTTGGTGTAATGAGCAAACACTTCAACCACTAGGCTAACCAACTGTTCATGAAGTAAGCAAAGTAGAAAGTGTCAGTTGGAAGTATTTGACTGCTTGAACTAGGGGTCTTCGTGTAATGAGCATATACCATAATCACTCTCTGTACATGTAAATTCCAGACCTTGAACTTTTGAAGCACTTCATTGCTTTAAGAGTGAGTGAGTGAGTGAGTGAGTGTTTTATGCCACTCACAGTAACATTCTTGCAATATCATAGCATTGGACACCAGACATAGTACCACACCCAAGACATAGTACTCTGCATGGGGATTCAAACTGGGGGCATTTTGGCAATGAGCAAACACTCTAACCAGCAGCCTAACCCACTGCACCTGGAAGTCAGGAAAGTTGAAAGTGCCATTTGCAAGTGACATTAACAAAAGCTATGTAAATACATACAGCTACATTTCAAGCATAGACTGCTCTAAGAGTGAGTGAGTGAGTTTAGAAAATGCTAATACATTGTACTTCTATGTTTCTGCAAGGTAGAAGATGAGGATGTATATGTTGACTGCCACTGTGTCAATAACCAGCTGCAGTAATATGGAACCAGTATGTACTCAAAGGCATTTCATTGACAAAGCAAACCATGCAATCATATATTGCTTATATATATTATATGGTTAACATACATTTCAATTTGAACAAAATTATTGAAGAAATGAATACCTTAGAAAGTTCTACCACTACACTCATTACATGTAAAATACTGCCCAAGCAGTGATTCGAACCTGTGCTTGGCACTACACTTTTAGTATTATTGCTATCTGAATATGTACAACTATTACCAATGTATTCATGTGTAAATATTCACTCTCTGTACATGTATACTGGCCACATAAAGAAACTGTGCACACAGAAAATATAAAGATAGACAGACAGTGTCTTTATACATAAATAAAGGTATGAACATAGCAAGTATTGGAGACAATCAAACGCTCATGCAGGTGCCAGGCGATGTGACGTCATTGATGGTGGCCTATGGACTTGCAATGTGTTACTGCACGTGCAGCCCGTGCAGCTGCACACAAACATGTGAAACTAAGAAATTGCTGTCACTGTCGAAAAGCTTGATCTTTGGTCATTCAAACGTTCACAAATTCACATGAGAAGTCACTAGCACACCATGCCAAAATGAACATCTGCTCAACGTCAGCGAGCCATTGAATGGTTCGAGCAGGCATGAGCCAACAACAGGTAGCAGCACATTTCCAATGACATCGTAAATTACGATATCTGCATTGGTCAGGCGTTATGCAAACAGTAATGATTTGCCGACCAGCCAACGTTCTGAAGTCCCCGAAACGACAGCCAAGACAGGACAGGTGGATTCGGGTGACTCATCTCAGACACAGGTTCCAGGCGGCAGTGACCACGCCCCAAACATTCCCCAGGCCTTCAATGCTCATTTGGTAGCCTCTATGGTGGTCGATGCACTGCTGTGCTTCACGTGCATGATGGTCATACCCATTATTGGCTTTGTGACTTCGACGTGTGACCCCCTACTCAATTTTGAACTTCTGACGTCATCGTTAAGGATATTGTTCATGTTCTTTTCACATGTTGTTGTGGACCGATACTTCAGCTTATACAGTGTCCACATCATTTCGTCTTTTCTCTGTTGTATTCCAATTCTGAAGGAATTTTCTGTGTGCACAGTTTCTTTATGTGGCTAGTATATATGCCAGACCTTCAGCTGCTTCTACAGAAAATGGATGTTGTTGCACATACTTGTCACATTATTAGTATTATTGCTATTTGAATATGTAAAACTATTACCAATATATTGTAACAGAACGGGACAAGTCGAGAAGTACTAGTAGACAAACTACAAAAATATAATGGATGCTGCCACCAGTCACAAAATAAATACCAGAGCTCGAAGACGAGGTTTAGTGAAAATATATCACAAGGACTTAACAGATAGTGAATGTTGAAACTGGCGAAATGGAGAAGGATGACACAACAAGTAGATAAAGTTCCAATAACGAGTTTATTTATGAAGCACCAAACTGAAAATACAAGGTCTCGACACGATACCGACTGTCATCTTGACTGGATACCTTGCTTGTCACCCTGTGTCCTCGTGGCTGTCGTAGTCTTGTAGTAGTCTTGTACTACTGTATTCCACCCGCGACTGAGAACCCTTGGCTGTTAAAACTAATTAACTGTACAATAAACTTCGAAACTTGAAAGTGTGCGAACTTGCAACAACCGGAACTGATCCAGATAATGGGGAACAATACATTCCGAAGTCACGTGACCTGAATGAATACCAAGGAGGCCATACCTCCAACAGCTGTCAAAATGTGATACCAGTTATAATGAAGCCAAATACTTAGTGAAATACTAATTATTACTTACAGTGAAGTACGGGAAAGAGTTCCTTCCGTTCCCACAACCCTAAACCTCACTCTAAACCTAAACCTAACCCTAACTTAAATTGTGGACTTTTAGTCATTTTGTGAGTTCTTTAGTAATTGTTGTGTTAAGTTTGTTAATACTTTTAGTATATTTATAAATATAATTTGGGATGAGGGAACGGGAGGAACGCTTACCGAAGTACATTGTACGTATGTCTCGGCTTTAGACGATTCCAATAATCCCCTGTGGAAGAAACCCTTAGCAGAGACTGTAACTTGGTGATGTAAACATAGCAGGTCGGAATGACTCTGGATCGTAAATAAACTGTGAACTGTGATATTTCATACTGACGATAAATCATCTTGCGACTTATGATGATAACTGTGACTGTATCTGTAACCTGTACACTTGAATCATACGATCCTGGGATATTCCGTCGGAATGAATCCGATCAACTGTCGGATTCTCGGAACTGTCAGACGAAATCCGGATGTCAACAATTTTAAAGTTGAAAATAATCCCTAAAATTCACTTAAAACAAAACTAGATACTTAGAAAGCGGACCAGGTGTTAATAATAGCCTTGTTAACTAAAAAGTTATACAATAAAAATGTCTTATAATGTGAAAACGAGAATTTAGCTGTGACGTAACCCGGCCTGGAACCCTACCTTGCTTGTCAAAGTCAAATATTACCGCACCGACGCTAACCTTGACATCTCTATTTATAGGTGACCTAGGGTCACATGATACACAAAACGTGACGTCAGAATATCCAAGATGGCGACTGTAAACATGACTGACGTTACTTGGTGTTGGCATTTACTGTTATACTTGATACTGTAGCTTGGAAGCAGACTGCACAAAGGTATGTCACCTTAATAAAATGCAGCATGATGCTGGTATCTTGGCTGAATCACTTTGATGGCTGAGAGCTTGATAATCTCTGTACTTGAAGCCAAGATTAGACATGAATTTTGTTACAATATTAATATGTACTATTTTCATATTCTCTGTTTGAACATGTATATGCCAAGGGATCAATAAAAAGAATTTAAAAACCACACCAAAAAAAATATGTACTGAATACATACAGCTACGTTTGAAGTATTTGACGGCTCTAAGAGTGAGGGAGGGAGGGAGGGAGTGAGTCAGTGAGGATATATGCCGTTTTCATCAACATTCCTGCAATATGATAGCAGTGGATACCAAAAACCGGCTTAACACAATGTATCCATATGGGGATCTGAACTCAGGAACTTGGTGTAAATAGCAAACACTTCAACCACTAGGCTAACCAACTGCCCCTGAAGTAAGGAAAGTAGAAAGAGTCTGTTGGAGGGAGGTAATAAGCCATTTTAATCGGCATTCCTGGATATTATGGCACTTGACAACAGAAACTGTTATCTCACATAGTACCCATATTGGGGATTCGAACTGGGGTTCTCTGTGCAATGAGCAAATGCTTTAACCACTAGGCTAACCAACTGCCCCTGAAGTAAGGAAAGTAGAAAGTGTAAGTTGGAAGTATTTGACTACTCCAAGAGTTAGTGAGTGAGTGAGTGAGTTTATGCCACTTTCTTCAAGCACCACCTGCATATTATGGCACCACGTATATTACCCATATTTGGAGTCAAACTGGGGGTCTTTGTGTACTGAGCAAATACCATAATCACTCTCTGTACATGTAAATGCCAGACCTTCGACAGTTTTCTGCTTGAACAGAAAATGGGTGCCTTAGTGCACATACTTGACTGTGGTATTAGTGGTATTTGAATATGTACAACTGTTATCAATATATCAATATGTACTATAATAATATGATAATAATAATTCATTTATACAGTGCCTAGTATCCATCTGAGTATTTGCTTACTGGACGCTGTCATCAGAATCTGATTATTATTACCCCGGATAACCAAATCTGCCTGTTTGGCACTAGAAGGTTATAATCACATGACTTTTTTTCACCGGGTATCCATTTTCTGCTGGGTGAACAGAGGCAAATTTGAACAAACTCACTAGCCTAAGGTGAGATCCCATGTATCACATGTGCTTCATTCTGGGGCAGGTCTGAAGTCCTAGAAACTCTCAGGAGTCAAGCTGCCAAACAGGGTGACCCATCCAAGGACTCTCTGAGCTCCACATTACTAAACTATATTCACATTCACTGGTTGTACATGTATATGGTAAGGAATGAATAAAAGGATTTAAAAACAACAAAATACCTATGTACTGAATACATACACCTACGTTTGAAGCATTTGACTGTGAGGGAGGGAGTGAGAGAGGGAGGGAGTCAGGGAGTTTATATGCCATTTTCATCAAATATACACCAGATATAGTAGCACACCCAACACATAGGACCCATATGGGGATTCAAACTGGGGTCTTGGTGTGGGTGAGCAAACACTCTAACCACCAGCCTAACCCACTGCCCCTGAAGTGAAGAAAGTACAAAGTGCCGTTTGCAAGTAACATTAACATAACCTATGTACTGAATACATACAGCTACGTTTCAAACATTTGACTACTCTAAGAGTGAGTGAGTGAGTGTGGTTTTATGCCACTTTCAGCAGCATTCTGGCATACTATGGCAGTTGACACCAGAAACTGGGCCATACATAGTACCTATATGGAGATTCGAACTCAGCATCTTGGTACAATGAGCAAACACTTTAACCACTATGCTAACCAACTACCCCTGAAGTAAGGAAAGTCGAAAGTGTCAGTTGGAAGTGAAATTACTATAAATTCACAGCTTTCAATCTTACTAGTGGATATAAAAGGTTCTAGATTTTACTATGACAAGCTGATCACTACAGAAAAAAACGTTGCCAGTATGTTTAAAATGGCAGAGGGTTTTACTAACTTTAGAAAATGTACAAAAGATACAAAGCTTGTGCATTCCCAGTATAGATATATTCACAGAATTATTTATACAAAGCAAGAGTTGCTTTGAATGACCCTTGTGGATAATAAGACTTGTAGTTTCTGCAAGGTAGAAGATGAGGATGTCACTGTGTCAATAACCTCTGGAAAAAGCTTGAAACAATATAGAACTAGTATGTGTACTCAGAGGCATTTTACTGGCAGAACAAACCATATTATTTGTCCTTCCAAGAACACAAAATCTCACACAAGGGTTCAAATCACTGTTTGGACAATAATTTTCAAAAATAAAAATCTAGACTTTTGCAATCATTTATTGTTTATATATGTTATGATTAACAAATATTTCAATTTTGATTGAAATCGGTGAAGAAATGAACATTTTAGAAAATTCATTGCTACACTCATTGCATGCAAAATACTGTCCAAACAATGATTCGAACCCCTGTGTTTGGCACACCTTGGTATTATTGCTATTTGAATATGTACAACTATTACCAATGTATTCATGTGTTCTAAATTAATTTTTTGCACATGTATATGCCAGACCTTCAACTGCTTCTACAAAAGAAATTGATGTTTTAGTGCACATACTTGTCACACCTTACTATTATTAATATTTGAATATGTACAACTGTTACCAACATATTAATGTGTACTATATTCATATTCTTTGTTTGTACATGTATATTCCAAAGGGGCGGTGGGGTAGCCTAGTGGTTAAAGCGTTGTCTCGTCACGAAGACCCGGGTTCGAATCCCCACATGGGTACAATGTGTGAAGCCCATTTCTGGTGTCCCCCGCTGTGATGTTGCTGGAATATTGCTAAAAGCAGCGTAAAACTAAACTCAGTCAGTCAGTCAGTCAGTCAGTATATTCCAAAAAGATAAAAAAACAACAAAAAAAACAACCTATGTACTGAATACATACAGCTACGTTTGAAGTATTTGACTATTCTAAGAGTGAGTGAGGTTATATGTCATTTTCATCCACATTCCTGCAATATCATAGCAGTAGACACCAAAAGACGGCTTAACACCAAGTACCCATGTGGGGATTGAACCTGAGGTACTTGGTGTAATGAGCAAACACTTCAACCACTAGGCTAACCCACTGCCCCCAGAGTGAAAAAAGTAGAAAATGTCAGTTGGAAGTATTTGACTGATAAAAGAGTGAGTGAGTGAGTGGGTTAGGGAGGGAGGGAGGAAGGGAGTGAATGAGTGAGTAAGGGAGGAAGGTAATCTGCTGTTTCCATCAACAATCCTCCAACATCATAGCAGTGCACACCAGAAACTGACACCTTACATTGTACGGATATGGGGATCTGAACTGGGGTCTTGGTGCAATGCGCAAACACTCTAACCACCAGCCTAACCCACTGCAACTGAAGTAAGGATTCATTAAGTACAAAGTGCCAATTGCAAGTGACATTAACAAAACCTATGTAATGAATACATACAGCTATGTTTCAAGCATTAACTGCTCTAAGAGTGAGTGAGTGACCGAGATAGTGACTGAGTGAGGTTTTATACCACTTTGAACAATATTCCTGCATATAATGGCATTTGACATCAGAAAGTGGTACCACATATAGTATCCAAATGGGGATTCAAAATGGGGGCCTTTTTTCAATGCTCTAAGTGAGTGAGTGAGTGAGTGAGGGAGGAAGGTAGGCAGTGAGTGAGTGAGTGAGGAGGTAATGTACTGTTTTCTTCAACATTCCTTCAAAATCATGGCAAACACACCAAAAAAACGGCTTAACACAAAGTACCCATGTGGGGATCCGAACTCGGGGACCTGGCGTAATGAGCAAACACTTCAACCACTGGGCTTATCCACCTGCCCCTGAAGTGAGGGAAGTAGAAAGTGTCAGTTGCAATTATTTGACTGCTCTAAGAGTGAGTGAGTGAGCGAGAGGTTTTATACCACTTTTAACAATATTCCTGCATATATTGGCAGTTGACATCAGAAACTGGCTCCACATATGGTACCCACATGGGGATTGAAACTGTAGGAGGGGGAAGGGGGTGTGTGTTTAATGCTCGAAGTGTGAGTGAGTGTGTTAGGGAGGGAGGAAGGGTGGGATGGAGTGAGTTGACATGCCGGTTTCATCAACATTCCTCCAATATCATAGCAGTGGACACCAAAAACCGGCTTAACATCAAGTACCCATGTGGGTGATCCAAATAGGGGTCTTGATGCAATGAGCAAACACTTTAACCACTAGGCTAACGAACTGCCCCTAGAGTGAGGAAAGTAGAAACTGTCTGTTAAAAGAATTTGACTGCTCTAAGAGTGAGTGTAGGGAGTGAAGGAGTGACTTGGGTTTTGTACCTCTTTCAGCAATATTCCTGCATATAATGGCAGCTGACATAAGAAACTGGGAATTCGAACTATTGGGGCTTTTTTAAGTGCTCTAAGAGTGAGTGGGTGAGTGAGTGAGTGTGGTTTTATGCCACTTTCAACAACGTTCCTCCAACATCATAGCAGTTGACACCAGAAACTGGACCATACATAGTTCCTTTATGGGGATTCGAACTGGGCATCTTGGTGCAATGAGCAAACACTTTAACCACTAGGCTAACCAACTGCCCCTGAAGTAAGGAAAGTAGAAAGTGTCAATTGGAAGTATGTTTAAAATGGCAGAGCAGATTATCTTCTGATGTTGACTGGACAAGGGTTTTACTAACTTTAAGAAATGTACAAAAGATACAAAAGTTTGTGCATTCCCAGTATAGATTTATTCATAGAATTATTTATACAAAGCAAGAGTTGCTTTGAATGACCCTTGTGGATAATAAGACTTGTAGTTTCTGCAAGGTAGAAGATGAGGGTATTTTCCAGGTATATGTTGACTGTCACTGTGTCAATAACCTCTGGAAAAAGCTTGAAACAATATTTTTATAGTATGTACTCTGCATTTCACTGACAAAACAAACCATATTATTTGTCCTTCCAAGAACACAAAATTCTCACAAAAGGGTTCAAATCACTGTTTGGGCAATAATTTTCAAAAATAAAAATCTAGACTTTTGCAATCATATATTGCATTTATATGTTGAGATTAACATATATTTCAATTTTGCAATATTAGCAGTGGACTCCAGACATAGTACCACACCCAACACATAGTACTCATATGTGGATCCAAACAGGGGTCTTGGTGCAATGAGCAAACACTCTAACCACCAGCCTAACCCACTGCACCTGACCTGCAGTTTACTGCAGTGTACCTATGTACTGAATACATACAGCTATGTTTCAAGCATTTGACTGTTCTGAGAGTGAGTGAGTGAGTGAGTGACCGAGATAGTGACTGAGTGAGGTTTTATACCACTTTCAACAATATTCCTGCATATAATGGCAGTTGATATCAGAAACTGGCACCACATATAGTATCCAAATGGGGATTCAATGCTCTAACTGTGAGTGAGTGAGTTAGGGAGGGAGTGAGTGAGGAAGGGAGGGAGGTAATATGCTGTTTTCATCAACATTCCTCCAATATCATAGCAGTGAACGCCAAACACTGGCTTGACACATAGTACCCATGTGGGTATCCGAACTGGGGGTCTTGGTGTGACCAGCAAACACTCTAACCACCAGCCTAACCCACTGCCCCTGAAGTGTGGAAAGTGTCAGCTGGAAGCATTTTACTGCTCCAAGAGTGAGTGAGTGAGTGAGTTTGGTTTTATGCCACTTGCAGCAACATTCCTGCAATATCACAGCAGTGGACACCAGATATAGTAGCACACCCAACACATAGTACCCATATGGGGATTCAAACACTCTAACCACCAACCTACCCCACTGCCCCTGAAGTGTGGAAAGTGTCAGTTGTCTACTGCTCTAAGTGTGAGTGAGTGAGTGAGTGAGTTTATGCCACTTTCAAGCACCATTCCTGCATATTATGGCACCATGTATATTATCTTTGTGTACTGAGCAAATACCATAATCACTCTCTGTACATGTAAATGCCAGACCTTCAACAGAAAATGGATGCCTTAGTGCACATACTTGACTGTGGTATTAGTGGTATTTGAATATGTACAACTGTTATCAATATATCAATATGTACTATAATAATATGATAATAATAATTCATTTATACAGCGCCTAGTATTCATCTGAGTATTTGCTCACTGGACGCTGTCATCAGAATCTGATTATTATTACCCGGATAACCCAAACTGCCTGTTAGGCACTAGAAGGTTATAGTCACATGACTTTATCCCAGTGAGTGAGTGACTGGAAAATGCTCCAGGGTGAGTGAGTGACTTTATCCCACCAGGTACCCATTTTCTGCTGGGTGAACAGAGGCAAATTTGAACAAACTCAATTGCCTAAGGTGAGATCCTATGTATCACATGTGCTTCATTGTGAGGCAGGACTTAAGTCCCAGAAACTCTCAGGAGTCAAGCTGCCAAACAGGTGACCATCCAAGGACTCTCTGAGCTTCAAGTTACTCTGAACTATATTCACATTCACTGCTTGTACATGTATATGGTAAGGGATAAAAAACAACCAAAAACCTATGTACTGAATACATATAGCTACATTTGAAGTATTTGACTCCTCTAAGAGTGAGTGAGTAATGGAGTGAGTGAGTGAGTTTTATACCATTTTCAACAATATTCCTGCATATAATGGCAGTTGACATCAGAAACTGGCACCACACATAGTACCCATATGGGTATTTGAATTGGCTGTTTTTTTCACTGCTCCGAGAGTTAGTGAGTGGGTGAGTGAGTGAGGTAATTTGCTGTTTCCATCAACATTCTTGCATAGCAGTGGACATATAAAACTGGTAGGACACATAGTACCCATAGGGGCATCCAAACTGGGGGGCTAGGTGCAATAAGCAAACACTCTAACCACCAACCTAACCCACTGCTCTTGAAGTGAGGAAAGTAGAAAGTGACATTTGCAAGTGACATTAACAAAACCTATGTACTGAACACATACAGCTACATTTGAAGTATTTGACTGTGCTCAGAGTTAGTGAGTGAGTGAGTGAGTGAGTGAGTGAGTGAGTGAGTGAAGTTATATGCTGTTTTCATCAACATTCCTGCAATATCATAGCAGTGGACACTAAGAACTGGCTTGACACATAGTACCCATGTGGGGGTCTTGGTGCAATGAGCAAAAACTCTAATCACCACCCTAACCCACTGACCCTAAAGTGTGGAAAGTGTCAGTTGGAAGCATTTTACTACTCTAAGAGTGAGTGAGTGAGTGAGTGAGTGAGTGGGTGAGTGAGTGAGTTAATATCTGGAGTAACTTTAGTTAATTTTAAAACCTGTAAAGTAACTCAGCTTAATGTGAAGTGTGTAGTTCTTTCCATTTCTTTCAACAATTATTGTGAAGTCTTTGACATACACACATGTATTTATGACAATTTCTGACATTCTTGTTGTTTGCTGCTATCATTTCTTAACCCTGTGAGCTTTGATTGTCAACTTTGATCATTTGTGTCAATACAGTGTTGTTTTGATTGAGATGGTGGAGTAGCCTCTTGGTTAAAGCATTTGCTTGTCATTCTTAAGACCTTGGTTTGATTCAGATACCTCACTCAGATTTGGCAGATATGTTTCCTAGAAAACCTGTGACAGTTGTACTCAAACTAAATTGTATATTAACATGTGATTTTGCAACATCTCCTGTAATATTCCCCACGTCGGGTAAATGTGAAGCAGGTACCCAGTACGACATTGAACATGATTTAGTGATGTTGAGATGACCATGGAGCAGGGAGACAGTATGAAGCTGACGGACTGTGTGGCACAGATGGATGTGGTTCTGGGGAATAAACTCAGAACAGTAATCTATTGTTCCTCTTAGCCGCCTGCAGGTATAGAATATTCAAATCAAGATTATAGAGCTTTTGTTTGGGTTGGGTCCCGTCCGGGATTAGAGCCTGGTCGCTGTCGCACGGGTCGGTCTCCTAGCCCGCCCAGCCATGTTTGGCGGCTGACTTCGTGGGCTGGCGATTGGGTGCCTGAATCTAGATCTGATTGTGTGGGGTGCGGTCTAGACTAACAGCTAGTCTCTGAAATGAACATATTTTACTGAACAAAATATAATGAAAAGGAGCCCTGAGACTTTTTTTTCATTCCTGAAGCTGTGGAAATCTAGACTTGCCCCATTTTCTAGACTTGCGTCTTGGATATATTTGTTTCAGGTTCTGTACGACAAAGGTACAGGTTGGAAAAACAGATCTAAATTGCAATATTTGTAATCATTACAAGTATATTATTAAAGAAATATTTGCCATGGCAAACCCCACCAAGTAGATGTTTTACCATGAAGTATATGATATACATGAAGATATATCTATTTCTGAAGCACAGTGCTCTTGATTTTATTGGTACAGTCATGTTAACTTAAATTCAAGTTTTGAAATCAAAATATAAATCCATTTCCTGGTTTAATACAAGATGTGAGTGGGCCTGAGTGTGAGTGTGAGTGTCTATGTCAATGTTAACTTTTAACAAATATCCCAGTACATGATGTCCATACCTTTATCATATATCTTGCTAACAGAATTAACATGAATAACAACAGCTGCAGGGACTGATTAATAACTTAACTGCATTGTTTGTGTATTCTAAAGGCGTCTGGGGCGGTGGGTAGCTTAGTGGTTAAAGCGTTCGCTCGTCACGCCAAAGACCCGGGTTCGATTTCCCACATGGTTACAATGTAGCTTCCATTTCTAGTGTCCCCGTCGTGATAGTGCTGGAAAACTGCTAAAAGCGGCGTAAAATAAACTCACTCACTCACTCAAAAAGGTGTCTGCATACTTTGTCTCATAATGGCTAAGCTCTGTGGGTATCTGTAACAAAGACTCAAACATACTATATATAATATATAATACACCTAAACCATCGTACGTGAACCCAAAGCAAATTATCTGGAACAGCGGCAGTTGCTGACGGGCAGAGGCCTGGGCTTAAGCTTGAAGGAGAGATTCTCGTGCAGGGCGTGTGGTTTTGTTGTTTTAACCAGGGATACTCTACAACATATAGTCTCCCTGTTTTAACACAGCATTCAGTAACACAGAACCTATGGCACTGATAAGGGCGGCAGGCCAGGAATTGAGGTGAGGTGAGGTGAAATTTGGTTTATCGTCGTGCTTGAGAATATTTCGCTTATATGACGACGTGCATGCGTGTGTATGTGTATGTGCAGCTGCTTGTACTAGCCCGGACTTAAGCTGGTGGTATATATAGTCTAGTGCTAGCTCACTGAGATACCATGCTGCAGTGAAGCATGAATACCCAACTCAGACACATTATACTGACTCCGAGCCAACCAGTCCTTGTTGTACCCATTAATGCCGAGCGCCAGACGGGACCAACAAGTACCATATTTTATCGTCTTTTGGTATGACGCGGTTGGGGATCGAACCCGCGACCTTCCGCTCTCTGGGCGGACGCTCTAACCACTACACCACAGAGCCGGTCGCCAGGATTCGAAACAAATAGCAACATTTCTCTGGATGAGCTGTAGCTCTCTATTTACAGATTTTCCTAATTCATCCTTGCATATATGATGATTATTTTACGTTCTAATTTGAATTTTTTCCCGTTTCTTTCATCATTTTATGTAAAGTTCACACAATTATTGAAATATACAGTATATTTGTGTTCGGGGTACTACTTCTGACAGTAGATTTTACAGGGGTTATAGCACCTTATGAAACTCGACCTTATATCTGAGTTGTTGCCGGAGTCTTTTAGCGACCATCTCCATGGCGATCCGACATTTGTAGCAAAGAAAGAGCTATCTGATTGACAGGTTATAGGCAGCACCGGGGAACCTTTGAAATGGACAACATGGTGATCTCTGGCGAGCAATTCCCGTAGTGACTATACCTTGCTTATAAGTGTGTACACATGTGAGTGAGTGAATGAGTTTAGCTTTACGCCGCACTCAGCAATATTCGAGCAATAGGGCAGCTGTCTGTAAATAATCGAGTCTGGACCAGACAATGCAGTGATCAACAGCATGAGCATCGATCTGCGCAATTGGGAACCGATGACACGTGTCAACCAAGTCAGCGAGCCTGACCACCCGATCCCGTTAGTCACCTCTTACGACAAGCATGGCCGAAGGCTCATTCTATCCCGACTTTCACGCGTGTGTACACCTGTGACTGTGGGTGTATTTAGCAATGCATTGCAACAAATTCTTAGCAAATAGTACTGACATATGTCGGGCACCGAACACACTTAATATTAAACAAGTACATTATAAAACAATTGTATACAGTATAATATACATTTCAAATAGTAGTATGTCCCAAATATTTACAATCAGTGCTTCAGACATGTGTGGCCTATACTGTAACGTAACAATACAAATAAATGGACCCTGGTAGTGTTCTGTGAACATTCAATAATACAACCTAAGGGTTAATGTGTTGTGGGTAGTTTAGCCAATGAATTAAGCAATAATTATGCTTAAAATGCAGTTTTGTGAATGTTTATGCTGTTGATCACTGGATTGTCTGGTCCAGACTCGGTTATTTACAGACTGCCGCCACCTAGGTGGAATATTGTTGAATGCTATATGTATAAACACACCCACCAACCGAATGAGCTGCCTGACGTGTGTCACCAACCCTACAAGGTCACAACAGTGAACCATGTCATCATCAGGTACAATAAGCCAGAAAGTAACTTCATTCACACAGTACATTGCCTTCGTGTATTCGTGAGGCCTGCATTCTACCAGTGAAACAACATATTTACAGATTTACGGGTATGAATGCAAGCTGAATATTAGCTGACATTGGTAAATGCCCTCACTGGTCTTCCACTTGACTATGAAGATCAATATTAATGTGGTTATGTTGATATACTCTGTGTCCTCTCTCTCTTGCTTGGAGGTCTGTTAACGAGGACACAAATTTGACCCCGTTCTAAAGCCCTTTTCCGATTTTCAGAACAATGTGTAAACTATTGAGTCTACCTGCAAAGATAGCCAGTGCCTCGACTTACTTGATTTATTACTGAAAACATAGCGAGTCCACATGTGTTAACATGGGTTAGTGAGTGAGCGGGTGGGGTGAGCATTCTGGTGGTCGGGGATGCGAGTCCCTGAGTGATATTCTAAAAAGCAGCAAGCTCCATGTATCAGAATGGATAACGTTTAGAAAAAAGAAAAGCATTATTTGCCTGGACTGCGGCCTGCTGTCGGCGTGCTTCAACACCCGGCGTGGCTTGCAGTGGATGAAAGTTACTCCAATCACTACAGCCTGCTAAACACTGTATGCATTGTAAACAAATCTTGAAACTGTCTTGAAACATGTCTGTATATTGGTGATGTTGTGTGTAATGATGTAAATTTGTAATGAAGTTGATATAAATCAAAGACTGGTAAATACAGCCATCGCGATCGTCCTGTAAAGAAATCAGTAGATAAACAATTAATCAATATGAACGAAAAATGGTTAACCAAAATATTGTAACTTTATGAAAATGCTTAAACAATGTCTGCTTGAAATGTTTTCCCAATTGCTCATGATGTCAATCACTGGATAGTCTGGTTTATTATTACTATGATTTAGCGTGATTATATTGTCTGATGGTGTAAAGGGGACAGAATAAATATACCAGCCAAGCATCCCTACCCAACGCCCACCCACGCCCGAACCCGCACCTCACCCACACTCACCGGGTGAAATGCTGAGTAAGTGAGGGAATGATATTTGGTCTATCAAGCGTGTCTTGTCATCGTATCCCAATTAGACCGATTTTTATGCTGTTGATCCCTGGATTTTCTGGTGCAGATCCGATTATTTACAGACCGCCGCCATACAGCTGAAATATTGCTGAGTGCGGCCTAAAACTAAAATCGCTCATTCACTCCTTTGAAAAAAAAGGCGCGCACACACAGCGGAGATGGTTGTTTCATTCAACATCACTCGGCCATTCAAAGTGCAGTTTGGATAAAATGTATAACCTTACAGAAATAGTATTTACGATGTAGCGCCTGTACATGTGTTACACATGGTTGATTGTCTGTATATAATATTCAACATTAACCTGTTAAGTCCCTGTCAAAGTAGAGAAATATGAATCAACTCTAAATAATTGAAATGGCACTGTTCAATCATAACATAACATATTCTACATGATGTGATTTCAGTACAGCATGAATTTCATATGTCATCCAGACCGCCTTGGTCAGTGGGTCTGCCTTGAGACAAAATGTCAGCGGTTCGACCCTTGGCAGCGTTAGAAGAAGGCACTTATTGTTACCCTTCCTGCTGCTGCAACAGGGTGTAAAGCGAGAACTATCCGTCTCGGAGTCAGTACAGTATATCTTAGTAAAAGCAGATATCCATGGTATACTCAGGCCAGTATATGCACATATTCCCACTCGTCAGTGCCTGCGAGACTATATCCATTTCTACAATGAAACCTGTCTAAACCGGCACCCCACGGACCGAAATAATAATGTATTTTCACTAGACTTGGATAGATAGGCCAGTGTATGTATCTGTATCAATGTATAAATGTAAGTTCATTTTCAGACGTAGGAGGGGTGTAATTGCTTATCAACACTGTTATGGTCATGCGCTGGTTAATCACTAAAACTGATTCCAGATATACCAATTAGCCATTATCATGCGATTTTTAATGAGTTCCATTATTACACAGTTGCTTTTGCTTATTGAAACTCACGGATATATTCTGGTGCATTTTGTGAGTTTTGGAAGGGATGTGTAATAGCGTTTGCGGAATTAATTTGAAACTGCGACAATCAAGAAATAATTTGTGAGCGACCGCATGGAGATGAATTTACCCCAATTCAATGTCATCATGAAACTGTAACAGGTAACATTCTTTAAAATTTCAAAATCGACTTGATGCCCGTAGCCGCAACAGCAATGTCCCTGACAGGTTTGTCTCGACCTTCGGCACGCTGGCAGTGCAGCGCGTGTGAGCGCCGCGTCCATTTCATGACGGGCGAGCCACAAAAATCATCAACGCCAGCAGACATGCCACTCCTGTTAATATCGGGTTCCGAGGGCCGACCTGATAAAAGACATATTTTGCCCAAAGCCCAACTTTGTAAGATCATATACAATCCTGCAAGATCAACAAAAAATCGTACTCTTTGACGCGCTGAATGTTAAGACATCATGAGAAAAACAACAACTGTTTGGCGTGTTTTACAACGCCGTGAAGGGGTGACTGATACACCACGATACACTGCCACCCATATCAGCACACCTGTGTCCCTCTCCCCATACTGCCCCCACCCAAAGCACAGGGCAGTATACTGGACAGCCCTGTTATACTCTAATAATAGACTCCCCTGGTTATACAATAAAGAGACACAATTCGATAGTACAACAATTGTTTTCGCCAGGTGCACAGCAGTTATCTGGACCCATATCGCGTCCTGCCCTTTGAGTACGATGCTTTAGCATGATTAATAAACACCATAAGGAGCCTGATGCAAACAGAAAACACGTGGAATATTGTGTGTATGTATACTAAACATGTCCATTCAGGGTCGTGGATTTCATATTTTTGGGGGATGTTTTTGGAAGCAAAGACATTGCACAAAAACTCAAGATAAAGGCTGCTTCAGCGATAATCCCATGAGCAATCGTATAAAAATGCTGAAATACACCTAGCAAAGCGTGTGAGATTTCTTCTATAAAACTTAAGATTTCTGATGAAAGTCCCCATAAGAAATTTAAGAATCTGTGAAAACAAAAAAGTTTCATTTTCTGTTTAGAGTCAAAAGGTTTCAAGTTAAAATCTGATGCCTGTTCATCCTCTTCTTCGACACCACTCATCACAAGTCACGTGACATCCAACATAAAATATTATCTGTAAATAATGACGAACACATATACCATATTATGGTATATTAAAAATAAAATGTGTGCTGCAACATTAATTCATTCATTACATAAAAAATAACTTAGGTATCACTGCAAATCCAAAACAGTGGGTGGAACGGACGTTTTTGA